>NW_028274817.1:63498774-64123774 GCF_037043125.1 Eumetopias jubatus
TATTTCCATTTTTTATCATCTTTATATCTTTGATACTATTTACTTGATAATATACCATTTTCATGCCTTTATTTAAGTCATTAAACATAGTTTCCTTCAGCTTTTTGTACATATTTATAATAACTGCTTTGGAATCTTTGCTAAGTCTAACATCTGGACCCTCTCAAAGGTCTTTTCTATTGCTTATTTCTTTTCCCTGTGCATAGGTCATATTTTCCTATTTCTCTACATATCTTAAAGTTTTGTTGATAACTGCACAAGAGATATATTGTAGTAATTTGATACTGAGTTTCCTCCCTTGATGTGACTTGTTGTTTTTGATGTTTATTTGGTCATTTGTTTGACTAATGACTTGGGTGGACTACTTCTGTGAAGTTTATTTCTTTTGTCATTGTACAGCCTCTGATGTCCACTCTCAGATTTTCCCTTTTAAAAAAAAAATCTTTTAGTTTGGCTTCTCGTGTTCACCCCTTGTTTATTATAAGGCACCTATTGGTCAAAGCTTGTGCTTAAGGTCACTAAACCAATTAGATCATTGGATGTGTGTGTTTCTATAGTTCAGCAAATTTGGATTTTGCTTCAGTCTCATCCTGGAATAAATGGCTCAGAAGATCCCTCTATGGCTGCCCATGGGAGAATTTCCTTCTTTGGTTACACAACCTTGGGTGCGTACAGTCTTCGAGACCACTAGAGTTAAATGTGATCTTATTTTTCTGCCTAGATTTTTAGGAGTCACCCTGGGGTCAGAATAGTTTATTGTTTTTCCTGTGCTTGATCAGAGGTTGTACTTAAGCCCCTCAAACCAATAAGGCTTCTACTTTTTGCTGAGTGATTTGTATGTGGCTTGGAGAATGTTTTTAAGCCTGCCCCATAGCCTGCTATGACTATTCATGAATAATAGTGCACACAAGCTTCCCAACTTCCACAGTTGGGTATGATCCCAGGAGAGATTTTCTTAACTGTCTTCCTCTAGTTATCTCTACTAAACTTCTGGCTACTCTGCTGTTTTGCTTATATCAGAGCTACAGGCTGCCTATTAGTTGCTCTCCCCACCAAAATCTCCCTTGTTTTGATAAGGCCCTTAGACATGGAGTTCTCCAGTCTGTATGCCAAAAAGTAAGTCTATCCCCTCAGGCAGAGTTGTCATTGTAGTTTGTTTCCTTTCTTGGGAGGATCTATGCCACTGGACAGGAGCTAAAGGTGGAGACAGCACACTGCTTCTCTTGGAGTGGCAACCTTACTCGACTAGTGGGTTCTGGTGGAGAGAAAACTATAGTTGTTCTACCAATGGGTTCTGTTGTGGCAAGAAGCATAGTAGTCCCTGATTGTTATTCAGCTTGCTTTTCTCAGAGTGGAATCACTGCCTTGTGAGCAAATTGGGGTGAGACCAATCAGGCTGCAGTATTCTCTGTCACTGTTGGGGCAAAGTCTTAGCCCTATGAGTAGGATTTGGGTGGCAGGATGGACTTTCAGCCCTCTCATCCATGTCTTCTGAGAATAGTGCTTGAACAACATAGCTCTGGGGGAGGGCATAAGATACACATATATCCTACCCTTATAAAGTTCAACTATACAAGTGCCCAGAGTAAAACTTCCTTAACACAGAACTGGGGATGGCAGAGAATGGGAGAGTTTCATAAATCAAATGCCACAGACTATGACTCTTATTGCTGAGATTTACTATATTTAGCAGATTTTCTTGGATAAGTATTTCACCATTTACTATGTGCTACTTAGATCAATTTTCAGAGAGTTTAAATCATTGTTTTTTATAATTTTTACCACTTAAGTGTTTGTTGGTCTACAGAGAGTCTACTGAGCTCCTCCCACTACCAACCTGTCTTCATAAATGAAGTTTTATTGTAATAGAGCTAGGGTCATTCAAGTATGAGCTCACTCATTAATGTATATATGTCTATGTCTGCTTTTAAACTCAAAGACAGTGTTGAGTAGTTGCAACAGAGATCATTCGGCTTGCAAAGCCTAAAGTATGCACTATCTGGCCCTTTACAGAAAATGTTTGCCAACTTCTTACTTAGACATTCTTTTAGAAGCTTCACTTTTAAGAGGCAAATGATCTTAGAAAACTGTGGGAATATAGTTGACTTGGTCAGTGATCCAAAGCATGTTATAAACTGGTATGATCAGCTGCTCCAAGGGAATGAAAATTCCAATTTGGAAGCTGGTGGCTATGATCTGAGAGGTAACTAGAGATTCTGGTGATTTTTGAGAAGGGCAGGCCTGGATAGAGGGCTGAGGAAGGGAATTTTGACTAGTAAAAGGACAAAATGAGGCTAGAGAGTGTGAGTGGAGAGATGGAAGAAAAGATTCACAGAAGTGCTAAAAGAATATTGAGAGTTACCTGCACCCGGTTTCCTTTGATGCAGTTTGAATCACTCTGGCTTGCTGACCTATATTTTCAACATTATGCTTCCTGCCTTTACAAGAAAAAATACACATTTTTAATTATCAGACTTATGAAATATGAAACACTGCAGAAGCAGATATTTATTAGCTTTTTGGAAGTTACTCTCCTCCCAAGCTCTTAGCCTTCTTTTCCTTGGAGCTTCAGGCATGCAGAAGTACATGTTTCTCATGCTCTACTCACTATTCCCAAATGGGATATAGCTTTTCCAAATTTGGCCCTGAAGCTGTGAAATTCCAAGCATGATTTGTAACTTTTCTATTATCTCACAGCTGTGCATAGCTGTTTCCCTTGTTATGAAAAGCTCTCGTGTTTTCCTCCTAGGTATTTGTACTCTGTCCATGACTAAATCCCCTCTGCACACAGAACACCTATATCATTCACTTTTCAGGCTCTCCAGGTAACTGGACAGTAAGGATGCATAATTTTAGGTAATCTATAAAGCTGAAATTAATAGTCTTTTCTAATAGAGTCTCCCTTTAACCACAAAGTGCCTCTGTTCAGACTGCTGTTTTCTTGTTACAAGACTATAACTGTCTCTGAAGTACAAAGAAATGGAAAAAAAAACTGCAGACAAGGAAAGCTGGGCTTTCACCCCAGCCCTCTCACTAACTCAGTGTGTAACCTACTTACCCCTACCTCTATTCACCCAGGCCTATTTCTTCCTCTATAAAAAGGAGGTGTTAGGTTAGATGATTTCTTAGGCCACTTACAACCCCACAAATTTCTGAAATCTACTAAATCTTTGATTTCTTTTCCCCAGTTGTGTCCTTTGGGTTGGAAGAGTTTCCTGCGGGGGGGGGAGGGTGGATTTTTCCAGCAATACATAGAGCCCGAAGCATACATTTCCCATGATCCATTCATATCACCCAGTTTGGGCCACAATCTCTGCAAATTTGGCCTCAGAGCCGTGAATTCCAAGCTTGATGCATAAAACTGCATTTCTCTCACAGCTGTGAGCTGCTGTCTTTCTCCATTCTTGCAAGTCCTCATAAGCCCTTCCTTTCCACTTGAGGATTTACACTCTTTGAAAGATGAAAGCCTCACATATACCTGTAGATCGGCACTTTCTTCCTTCAACTGTATAGCAAGCATCCCCATAAAGCAAAGTACATGTGGTTTGAGGTCTTGCAAATTGAGCAACTACAGCAACTATAGAGGATATATACAATTATTTCTTTTTATTGTATTTTATTATGTTATGTTAATCACGATACATTACATCATTAGTTTTTGATGTAGTGTTCCATGATCCATTGTTTGCGTATAACACCCAGTACTCCACTTAGTACGTGCCCTCTTTAATACCCATCACCAGGCTAACCCATCCCCTCACCCCCCTCCCCTCTAGAACCCTCAGTTTGTTTCTCAGAGTCCATACTCTCTCATGGTTCGTCTCCCCCTCCAATTCCCCTCCTTCATTTTTTTCCCTTCCTGCTATCTTCTTCCTTTTTTTTTTTTTTTAACATATAACATATTATTTGTTTCAGAGGTACAGGTCTGCGGTTCAACAATCTCACACAATTCACAGTGCTTACCATAACACATACCCTCCCCAATGTCTATCACCCAGCCACCCCATCCCTCCCACCCCCACCACTTCAGCAACCCTTAGTTTGTTTCCTGAGATTAAGAATTCCTCATATCAGTGAAGTCATATGATACATGTCTTTCTCTGATTGACTTATTTCACTCAACATAATACCCTCCAGTTCCATCCATGTCATTGCAAATGGCAAGATCTCATTCCTTTTAGTGGCTGCATAATATTCCATTATATATATATATATATATATATATATATATATATATATATATATGTATGTGTATATATACACACCACATCTTTATCCATTCATCTGTTGATGGACATCTTGGTTCTTTCCATAGTTTGGCTATTGTGGACATTGCTGCTATAAACATCAGGGTGCACATAACCCTTCAGATCCCTATGTTTGTATCAGTTATTTCTAATAGAAGTCTTACTTAACATAGCATATGAAAAGCCAAGCTATTGAGCTATGAGTAATAGTCTCAGAAACATTACTTATTTAATTTCTAGTATTCAAAAAGTATATGAGATTCTCTGGACTTTTTTCTCATCTGTTAAGTGAAAATAATAATGCTTGCTTCACTCACTCCATAGTTGTAGGTACTTATCTTAGTTAATGATGTGAATGAAAAGTATTCAGTACTGTACCATAGATATAGTAAATGCTTGCAACAAGGTTTTCAATGGTAAATAAATAAGTTGTTGCTATTGTTGCATAAAAATATGTTAAAGGGATTCTCTTGACCGCTACTATGTATATAGCATAACTCTGGCCATCTAAAATTGTTACTAATTAGGATGATGGAGAAAGTGTTTCTTTCATCTGAAGAAGCCAGCTAATTCATCAGTACCAACAAAGGGTTTATTTTGGGATCTCAACATATCCTCACAGTGGATCATGAAAGGAAAACTTTGATTTTTAGAAACACAAATTTTGGATTTGGATTTTCAATTTCCTAATGTATATCTCTTTTAGAACCACCAAGGTATGTGACCAGATTCACAAAAAAGATGCCACAACAAATATCTCTTCTACTTTCCTTAAGTATTTGAAATATCCCCAAGTAAAATATGTGTGTGTATGCCCACATGTGTGCCTGTGTGCATGCACACACAAACACACATCTGTGGCTTTGTTTAAAGCCTTCATCCCAGTCTAAATAAAATAAGAAATGTTACATGTAATAGATGTTAAGTAGAGATTTGTTGAGTGTATTGAAATGACAGTCCATTCGAAGGGTAAGCTGTTCTTATCATTTTAGGGGAAAGAGTGCAAGTTAAGTCAGAATAGGAAGGAAAGAGTAGCTTAATGGGAAGAGGGAAGAAAGGATAAAAAGCTAGAAAGTGGGGGGAAAAGAAACCATATATTTGTATGGTTTTCTCTAGCATTGACCAAAACAAAAATACAGGTGTAGCCTTCTGAAATAAAGCTTGTAGTGAACAATAAGTTAACATGCTTCAAATGTCAGGCTTTTTTCATTCAGGCAAAAGTATAGTTAATGTAAATGCTTATTTTCTGTTGTTTTTTTTTTAATTTTTTTCATTTTTAAAATTTTTTAGAAGGGAGGGAGAGTTCAAAAAAATGGCCCTAACATTTTTTTTCCTAAAATTTCCTTCCAGTTTCATGATGGTTCATTGAGGGAAATGGAATTCTTATCAGGGTAATGATAATCATTAGGATATTTTTTCTTGGATTTCTTAAACTTAATTTTCAGGAATTCATAGAAAAGTCCATTATCGTGGAATTTACATGGTTTCTCTTTATTATTCAGACATAAAATTTCCCTTTGAGATAATACACTTGAAACTGAAATTTCAAAGTTTTAAATTGATATTTAAGGCACTTATTTGGTTTTAGATTCTGGCTTGAACTCTCATATTCTCTTTTAGAGAGCTCAGTTGGTTGATTACTCAGAGTTCTCTAATGGCAAGCTTGCATCTCTGGGAAACAGAGTTTGAAACTTGAAGCTGCTCAGATTGAAATCATGTCCCTGAGTGCTTAATCTATTGCTAATTTTAAAGGTAAAGAGGTTATTGTTTTTTGTTTAAGCCGTCTGGCAACACTGAAGATTATTTAGTGGAGTGCCAGGTTGTGTTTGAGGAAGAGACTGATATAAATGCAGGTGGTCATGTGCTATGGAGAACATATTCAAGGGGTACTATATCAAAAATTAAAACATAAGTTAAATTGATTGCTTTGGAGAAAGAGGTCAAGATTTCTTTGTTTAGTTTTGGATGTGTTTGGAGTTATATTTCAACATAAGTTTAGTCTATGAACTTTGTGGCTTAGAAAATAACAGCTTTTCCTTTGTCAATTAGGCTTATTTCTTTAGATTCATGGAATGGGTACAAGTTAAGTGAAGAGACATGGGTAGAAAGAACCAGCTAGTTTATGCTCACCACACTGATCAACTAATCCTAATAGAAATGCTAAAATAGTCTGTGAAATGGAAAAATATATGCCTTTCTACCCATCTGAATCAAAACTGTCCTTCATCCTTCAAAGGTCCTTGCAAATATTCAATAATTATCAGTCTCTTAGGTCTTGGGATTTTATTAACCTCATTTACAATGAAATTATTATTCACTACCTTTTTTCTAGGTATATTCCCCTTCTTAATTAAATGATAAGTAAACTGGGGAACACAGTCCATAATAAACTCACTTAAAGCCTATTGATTAAATGGCTAAACAAATTAATGTGGTCTTAGAAATGAGTAAAAAGCAAGGAGGAAACTAATTTTGGGAAGTTATAGGGCCCAAACAGCATGGTATATGTTTATTCCAGTGGACTGCATGCCAACCTACATGTCTTAAACTTTAATATATATAGCAGGGGTTTTTTGGGGGGGCATCCCTGTTCTGTCTCTGTCAGAAGTGGGGTTAAAGTCTCACTTTGAATAAGGCAGGTTGGCTCGACAGGATAGACTTGAGAGATCTGGAAAATCTCTTCATGATGCCATGCCTCTCTGGTAAATTTACTCTCCAGTAAGTTCCCAAATCTATACTTTTTTTTTTTCATTAACAGATAAATACTAATGGGTTTTAAATGTCTGATCTCACATATTCACTTTGATTTTAATAGTTACCCTTGTAGGGGATTTTTGTTTTAAAACCAAGGAAGTGATGTTATATCCTGTTTTTGCCAGTGGTTTATGAATAGCAACCAAAGTTCATTTCTCGGCAAAGTAATGAGTCTGTAAACTGAAACAAATAAAATAATCGATTCAGAACTTCTTCCATAAAGTGCCACTAATTTAATATAAGAAATGCAGAATGCAGGTCATCCTGAAGCCAAGAGTTTTGAAATAATGCAAAGTAAAATATTTCTATGCTTGCCACTGTTCAAGGATAGGCTGTAATCTTAACAATGATTATTAATGATCACACTAATAATTATGCCAGAATACAGAGAAATAAGGAATCTCTGCCTCAAAACATTCATAGGACTATTATTAGTATCTTAGAGTGTTTAGATTAGATTAATCAATCATGTCTTTATTGATAACTGAAATTAATACTAATATTACTAATTAGCTCCATTTTTGGACACTTATGTATTAATCACTGTCCTTGATATTTTATATGCATTCTGTTGTTCAATCTATGAGGTATGTGTTATGCCATCATCTCCGTATTAAAAACCAGGAAACAGACTCAGAAATGTTAACTGATTTGCTTAAAATCATACAATCAAATAAAGATAGTAGCAGCACCCTTTGTAGTCCTTTAACCATTATGCCATATTTTCAATCTTGCCTTAAGCTTCAGGTAGAATTCAAAGAGGCAAAAGATAAGATTCCTGCTCTCTAGGAGCTTATAGGCTAGTTGGTAAGGCATGACTCACAGCCACATGCATTTCACAGGCACTATAAGTTTTCAGTTTCAGGGCTCTAACTTTAAGTGTTATAAGCACCCAGATAGTCTAACTTAGTCCAAGGCACTCCTCAAAATCATGTGAATGGAATTTGAGCTGGTTTTACTGCACTGAAGAGTCACCTAGGAATAGCAAAGGTAAAGAGGAAAACCACTAACATTTACTGCCCATTTACTATTTTACAGGTACACAATTCCTTTTCATTTTTAATAAAGAAATTTTATTGTATATAATAAGCATAGGAAAAGTTTTTTGTTGTTGTCATTGTTTTAAGTTTTTAAAGTTTTAATTTTAATTTCAGTTAGTTAACGTACCATGTTATATTAGTTTCAGGTGGGCAAGGATGTGTAGGAAAAGTTTTTTTAATGAGAGTTTCATAACCTTTTTCAAAAGTTTTGAATTTTTTGAGAAAAATTATTGCAAAGCTATCTAAGGTAGAAATAATATTTGACTGTCAGAACAAATGATAATCCCTTTCATCATATTCTGTATTTAAAGCAAAACATTTTCAATTCAATTAACATAAAGTGGCTTTTAAGTTTTCGTGTCATCTGCATTAGGTTTCTTTTTTTTTTTTAATTTGAGTATAGTTGACACGTTACATTAGTTTCAGGAATACAATGTAGTGATTCAGCTTTTCTATACATTATGCTATGCTCACCACAAGCGTAGCTACCTTCTGTCCCCATACAATGCTATTACAATAATATTGACTATATTCCTTATGCTGTGCCTTTTATTCCTTTGGCTCATTCATTCCATAAATGGAAGCCTATATCTCCTACTTACCTTCACCCATTTTACCCATCCACCTGTTCCTCTTCTCTCTGGCAACCATCAGTTTGTTCTTATAGGTACACAATTTTAATTAAACCCACCATAGCCTTTGTTAAAGAGTATTTTTTAAATAAGGAGACTTGAATTTACAAAACTTAATTTCCCAGGATATTCCTGCAGAAAGTGGTGGGGCTGAAATTTGGATCCAAGTGTGTCTGATTCCAAACCCCAGGAAACAAATATTTTACAATTGGAAGAGCATAGATATGAAGCTTCACTGTTCCTATCAGTAAGAGTGGGATGAAAATAATACCAACCGCCTTATAGTTATAACATTGAATCACAGAGTTAAAACAGCATTACCTATTCAATGATTTTTCAACCTTTTGGATAAGGTTGTTACATGAAGTAAATAGAATGATGTATGTATGAAAAGTCTCTCATATATATTAGGTAGATGATAAATTAAAGTTATTGCCATTTTTATTATTGTAATGCATCAAGAAGGATATTTATAATGATGCATTAATTTTGAAGCATTTTGGTCTTGATGCTTTTTAAATATTGAAGATGAATGAACTGTAACAAATCTTTGGACAATTATTGATTATGTCTGTGTGGAGATAACTATTATTATTATTTTTTACAGATAAAATCCCCAACAGAAAAATGGACCAGTCAGACTTTAACAAGAATAAGTTTTCTTGGAAACTGGTGCTATCCATTGTGCTTATTTCCATTACCTTTTATTTGTTATTTATAATAGTATTTCCTACCTTAAGCCCTCAGTGCTTTACATCAGACAACATACTGAATCTAATACTGCAATCCTAGGCAAGATGAGGTTTGTGTAATCCTGTCCATGATTTCTTGATAACAGTAAAAGAGAAGAGTCCTCACCCTAGTTGTACTGCGCTTTGGTCCCAGGGAACAAAAGGAATTCTCTACTGATCCTTTGAGTGGGCACTGTCCCATAAGATGTGGAGATGCTACTCTAGAGCTAGACACAAGTTACAGAATAAATTATGAGAGTGTTTACTAAAAAGTGAAATAATCACATGTGATATAAGCTCTGTATTAAGTATATTGAATCACAGGCTTAGGAAAGCATTTCCTCCTCAATTTTCTTTTAATATTTCTGATTATATTGAAGATAAAGTCTCTACCTTTAGCCATTTGTGTTTCTTTAACATGTGATAATTTCCTTTTTATCATAGAATGAACAGATCTCAGTCTCAGAGCCTTAAGCAAGTTTCAGTGTCTGGAAAAAAACAATTTTAATGTTTTTATTTTACTGAATTTATTTTTAATATTATTTTATATTTGTGATAAATTATACTGATTTCTATTTATGATAACATTTTAAAATTTAAATTAATTAAGAAATAAGTCATTAGTCAATGTAAAGGAAAATGAACTAAATTATAACTCATGGTAACCAAGTATAACAAAAATAAAAAAGATGGTATGAAGTGTGGTGAACACACATAAAAAAACTATATCATCTATAGAAACAAGAATTTAAACTCAAGAGAATCAGAAAGATTTATTGTTTTCTAATTTCTGTGAATATTTAGTGAACATAGAATTATGTAAACAAAATGAATCTAAGTGTTTTGATTAAAATTAATTATCACTTTCTTTAATGTAGTCAAACTCATTTTTATGTGCATGAACATCTGCAAAAAAAGAACTGAACACAAATGGTCTGAATAAGAATAAAGTTGCTCATTAAAAAGTTGCTCATCCCTATAAAATGTATATTTTGAATATAATTGGAGAGCACTTTTTAAGAAAAATATATAAAAGTATAAATACATTTAAGGCATAGGTACTTGAAAGTGGCCCTTGCAATGAAAGGCCCTGATATTTAAGCTTCATTTACATAATGCTAAATTTTCCTCCATGTAGGCACTGTGGTTTTCTTCCACTTTAGCCATGAACACTCACAATTTTAGGAATACTTTGGGTTTCCAGACTAACATCTGGACAATACTCTCAGGTGAGATAAAAAGTAATAGGCCAATAAGAACATGCACAGCCTATTTGGGTCTCCTAAAAATGATCTTCAGAAATCTAATTTGGCACACCTTTGAAGTCATAATAAAATGGAAAAGGATAATACAGAAAATTGTTATAGGCAAATTTTAGTAAAGTGTTACATGACTAAACATACTATATAGACAAATTTTAGTAAAGTGTTATAATCAACCATTAATAAGAAGTTTAAACAAGTAGTCTTGATGATAGTCATGCATATTACATAGTTTCAGTTCTAGAAGGAACCTGTCAGTTCATTTTTTGTCCAAATAAAATCCAATTCATGATACTTCATCCCAACACTACTCAACTCATTTAATTATTACCTCTTATATATCTTTTCCAACTCAGAGGATGACATGGCACAGTAAGACTTGCATTTTTTACTTTGCATTAAAAGTACGTCTTCCTAAATGAATAAGTCATGGTGATGTAATATAATGTACAGCATGATGACAATAGTTAATAATAAGGTGTTACATATTTCAAAGTAGCTAGGAGAGTGGATCTTGAAAGTTCTCATCATAACAAAAAAATTGTGACTATGTATGGTTATGTATCTTAACTGAATTTATTCTGGTGGTTATTTTGCATTATGTACAAATACCAAATAATTATGTTGTACACCTGAAACTAATAATGTTACGTCAATTATGCCTCAGTAAAAAAAACAAATTTAAAGTAAAAAAAAAGTTGTTCATTAAAAGTTAATGTTGCTCAGGCACCTGGGTGGCTCAGTTGGTTAAGTGACTGCCTTCAACTCAGGTCATGATCCTGGAGTCCTGGGATCGAGTCCCACATTGGGCTCCCTGCTCAGCGGGGAGTCTGCTTCTCCCTCTGACCCTCTTCCCTCTCGTGCTCTCTATCTCTCATTCTCTCTCTCAAATAAATAAATAAAATCTTTAAAAAAAATTAATGTTGCTCAGGGGTGCCTGGGTAGTTCAGTCATTAAGCATCTGCCTTCGGCTCAGGTCATGATCCCAGGGTTCTGGGATCGAGCCCCACATCAGGCTCCCTGCTCAGCAAGAAGCCTGATTCTCCCTCTCCCACTCCCCCTTCTTGTGTTCCTTCTCTTGCTTTGTCTTTCTCTGTCAAATAAATAAAATCTTTTAAAAATAAATTAAAAAATGAAATAATAAAAATTAATGTTGCTCAATAAAATTAGTTATTTGCCTCCCTCGAGCCAACTTTCAGCTAGTTATGTTTGGTCATTCTGTGAATAAATGACACACACAAGCACATATGAATATTACATGTACACATTATGCCCCCTCCTACTACACACACATACACACATCCATTTAGAGTGTACTAATTTGTACCTGAAATTGGTCTGCTCCATTTATAGTCTGTAAGATGTTGGAAAAGTAATTCCACTTTTTTTTGTCATGACCTGAACCTTAACTAAAACAGTTAAGACTTTCCAACCAGAATGTATTATCTCTAAAGTTCTAAATTTAATTGAATGTTAAGTGAGAGTAAAAAATAAAGAGGGGACTAGACACATGATGAGTATGGAAGACAGGATTCTAAAAATAAGATGAGGCTCATAGAAATTTTCTCCATCATTGAAATTTGTAGGGACAGTGTTGTATGACAGAAATCCATTTCAAGCCCTCATATGTCACACCTTATGAGGTCTTAGAAGTTTGAGGAAAGGGACTTTAGAATCAAAAACTTGGAATTGATTATCTTCACCAATTATAAGCTGGGCAACCTTTAATTTTTTAAAATTTGGTTTCCTCATTTAAAAATGGGAAATAATAATAGTATTATAATAACAGAATCCACTTTATAGGGTTTTGATAATGATTTTGTGAGATAAGTTATGAAAAGTACTTATTATAGTCTTATAAGTGTAACACTTGATAAATAGCAATTTTGTTATTATTAAATAACATTTCCCAAAGTTAGTTCTTTTGAAAGCTAGTTTACATAAATAAGTGAATCAAGAAGTAACAATCATTACTTTTATAAAAGGGCTTTATAGACAAATACTTTTGGGAAATGCTGCTAGGTAATAGTCTCCATTAAGAGATTATCAATGCAATTAACATATTAAACCTTCTGCAAATTTCTTCAGTAAAAAAAAACTACTAAATTTTATCTCAGTCAATATCTTAGAAGAAAACAAAGTCCACCTAAAGTAATTAGTGTAAAGATATTTTAATCAAGTAATGTCTTACACAGTCCTGGTCAGAGGTAGCTGAGCAAACAAGGGATGATGAGGGCACCTGGGGTGGCTCAGTCATTAAGCGTTTGCCTTCAGCTCAGGTCATGATCCCAGGGTCTTGGAATCGAGTCCCACATCAGGCTGCCTGCTCGGTGGGCAGCCTGCATCTCCCACTCCCCCTGCTTGTGTTCTCTCTCTCTCTGTCGAAAAATTAAAAAGATAAAAGAAGAAATCTAAAAAAAATTAAAAAAACAAACAAACAACAACAAAAAAACAACAAGGGATGATGAGTCAACCAAAGAATAACCACAAGCCATTTTTACCCTTAGGGTTAAAGGGACCAGGGGAGTTAATAGTATTTTCTTCATTTTTGAAAGCCCAACTTCTAAACATTTTTCAAGACTAAGCTTAAATGTCATTTCCTAGGTAAAGTCTCCAGTTATTTTCACCAACCCACTAATATCTTATAGGTATCTCCATTGGCCAGGGAACAAGAGACCACAGATGATGAAATTCTCAGGAGTTAGCTTTCAGGGACACAGCAAGACAACGAAGTTAAGAAGAATGGAAGAGATGGAAGCCAAATAGGGAATATCCAATGCCCTTAGTGTTCCCTAAATATATTTCACTAAAGATCTTCTTTAAAAATAAAAATATCCAATAGCATATTCATTTCCTGTGAGACAAGTTTTAAAAAAATTACTATAAGGGCAATGATCTTCCTTAAAGTCTAACTTGTCCCAGCAGCTGCAATGTAGGGAGATTTTGTCAGAAGACCTGGATTCAGTGAATACCACTGACAGATAGCCCTTACATATTAAGTGAGACAAACAGATTTCAAACTACTAAGTATAGTTCTAATCTCCATAATAAATATGCATTCATTTGCATGAAATCTTCAAAAAACAACCAAAGACAAACAAAATAAGTTTACAGAAGCTTTGAAAAATAATCAAAGGTTGATAGCAATCAAGCAAATGCCCAATCAAAAAAAGAAGAAAAAGCCAAACAAAAACTATAGTAAACATTATATTATTTTTACTCACCCTTGTCCTACTCCCTTACCTTATACTATACTTGACATGGTGTGACCTTGGTCTGGAGGAGGTGGCAGTTCAGTTTTTAATTCACTCCCAGGAACAAAAAAGGAGCAGAATAGGCATTATTTGCAAAATTTAACCAGTCTATGGACTGCTTCAAAGACTCCTATATGTTTTTCCTAACCCAAATCTCAGGCAACGATAAGCAGCATAACTCAGTTCTCACATGAAGAAAGTGTTAAAAAGCAGAGGGCACTGCTCAGAAAAGCTGCAAGGGAACTACAGACCTTCAGATGCCTGGAACAATAGATTATGGGTGGAAACATACAAGAGACCATCTAAGGACACAAAAGACGCTGAAATGAGATTGTCTGGGAAATTAAATTATTGAAACACAGCTGTGTATACAATGAAATTTAAAAGCTACATGTAGGACTCAGCAAGATGCACACCCAGAAAAGACCTGAGAAGGCTCTAAGCTTTCATTCCAGGTTGATCTTAAGTTTCAAAGTATGCTCAGCTACTCAACAGATATTTAAGGAATCTCTGTAAAAACAATATTTTACCCTAAGCTAATGAAACAAACTTCAGGGCTCATACTATAAAACAACAGTTACAAAATTGATTTACAAAAGAAAATAAACAGAAGACTAGGGTGGAGACTTTGGAGACTGCAGTTGCAGATCTGAAAAAGATGGCAGAGGAGTAGGGGACCCTATTCCAACCAGTCTGTGGAATTGAGCTGAATATCTACCAGACCACTCTGAACACCCATGAAATCAGCCTGAGATGTAAGAAGATAGATCTGGATCACTACAAACAGAATATCACAGGCGTTTGGTTTCGAGGTACAAAGAAGTGAGCCGTGATTGTGCGGGCAGATATCAGAGGATAAATGGAAGGGGGAGGGAGGCGAGCCGTGGGGATCCTACCCTGCCAGTGAGCGATAGCCTCCCACGGTGGGGACATGGCAAAAACTTGCAGACCAGTAGCAATGGGGAAAGGATGTTAGGGCAACCCCCAAACTAACACCAGAGCGGTGGGGCTGCTCCTGCCAAGTGGGGGTGGCAGGTGGTTTTAGAAGCAAAAAGGGCAGAGACTTGCCCAGTGCCCAAACTGGAGGCAAAGACTGAGAGTGCTGCTGAGGGACGCACAACCCAAGATGCTTCAGTTTATAGCAGCACAGACAGAAACGGGGATAGTGTGGCCTGGACAGCTCACTGAGGAACAGACTGTGATCTCTCTGCTCTGAGGCAGAAGGTTGGAAATGGTCTCTTCTACTCTGACTCTCAGAAGAGACGTGGAAGACCGAGAGAGAACAAAAGCCCCCCAAAAAACGGTTTTCACTGAGCCCATCCCCCCCACAGGGGGCAGGGCAACTCTGCCCAAACAGGGTTGCCTGAAAAACAGTATGGCAGGGCCCTCCCCCAGAAGACAGGCTGGGAGAAAAAGAGGCCAGCAACCTTAAGGTCCCTAGAAAACATGTGCTTCTTGCTTGGCTTGTGGTCAATAATTTGGACTCTCTACATTCTCTCAACCACCCCTCAATAGAATGACTAGTAGGAGGAACCCCCAAAATAGGAAAGACTCAGAGACTATGACTTATGCCACAGATTTACAAATGGATTCAGATATAACCAAAATGTTGGAGATGGAATTCAGGCTAGCAATTGTGAAGACAATCGATAGAATGGAGAAATCAATGTCAACATAGAGTCTCTAAGGGCAGAAATGAAAGCTGAATTGGCAGAATGTAAAAATGCTATTAATGATGTCCAATCTAATCTAGATAATCTAACAGCTAAACTAAGGTAAACGAGGCAGAAGAATGAATTAGTGACCTAGAAGACCAATAAATACACAAAAAGGGAAACGAGGAGGCCAGGGAAAAACAACTCAAAATCCAAGGAAATAGAATCAGAGAAATAAGTGACACCATGAACAGTTCCAATGTCAGCATTATTGGAATCCCGGAGGGAGTGGAGAGAGAGAGAGAACTAAAAGATATATTTGAGCAAATCGTAGCTGGGAACTTCCTTAATCTGGGGAATGAAACAAACATTCATGTCCTAGAGGCAGAGAGGACCCCTCATAAGATCAAGGAAAACAGGCCAACACCCCGGCATGTAATAATAAAACGCAAATCTTAGAATCAAGGAAACCATCTTAAGGGCAGTTAGGGGGAAGAGATTCCTTACGTACAGAGGGAGGAACATCAGAATAATGTCAGACCTATCCACAGAGACCTGGCAAGACATATTCAGGGTACTAAATGAGAAGAATATGCAGCCAAGAATACTTTATCTGGCAAGGCTGTCATTTAGAATGGATGGAGAGGTGCAGAGCTTCCAAGACCAGCAGAAACTGAAAGAATATGTGACCACTAAGCTGGCTCTGCAAGAATTTTTTTTTTCCTGCAAGAAATATTAAGGGGGGTTCTATAAAAGGAGAAAAAAACCCAGGAGTGATATAAAAAAGAAATTTACAGGGAAAATCTATAAAAACAAGGTCTTCATGGGCAACATGATGACAATAAATTCATATCTTTCAATAATCATTCTCAACGTGAACGGCGTAAATGCTCCCATAAAATGGCACAGGGTTGCAGATTGGATAAAAAGACTTACCCATCCATATGCTGTCTACAAGAGACTCATTTTGAACCTAAAGATACATCCAGACTGAAAGTGAAGGGATGGAGATCCATCTCCCACACCAACAGACCTCAAAAGAAAGCTGGGGTAGCAATTCTTATATCAGACAAATTAGAATTTAAACTAAAGACTGTAGTTATACAGATGAACACTATATCATTCTTAAATGGTCTATCCAACAAAAAGATCTAACAATTGTAAATATCTACACCCCCAACATGGGAGTAGCCTTCTACATAAGCCAACTGTTAACCAAAATAAAGAATCGAATTGATAACAATGTGTTAATTATAGGAGACCTCAATACTCCACTCTTAGCAATAGACAAATCATCTAAGCAGAAAATCAACAAAGTCCTTTGAAGGATGCACTGGACCAGATGGACCTCATAGATATATACAGAACATTCCACCTTAAAACAACAGAATGCCCATTCTTCTCGAACACACATGGAACTTTCTCCAGAATAGACCACATACTGGGTCATAAATCAGGTCTCAACTGACACCAAAAGATTGAGATTATTCCCTGCATCTTCTCAGACGATAATGTTTTAAAACTGGAACTCAATCACAAGAAAATTTGACAGAAATTCAAACACTTGGAAGCTAAAGACCACCCTGCTCAGGAATGTTTGAGTCAGGGGGCACCTGGGTGGCTCAGTCATTAAGCGTCTGCCTTTGGCTCAGGTCGTGGTCCCAGGGTCCTGGGATCAAGTCCCACATTGGGCTCCCTGCTTGGCGGGAAGCCTGCTTCTCCCTCTCCCACTCCCCCTGCTTGTGTTCCCTCTCTCGCTATCTCTCTCTCTGTCAAATAAATCAATAAAATCTTAAAAAAAAAGAATGTTTGGGGTCAACCAGGAAATCAAAGAAGAACTTAAACAATTCATGGAAACAAATAAGAATGAAAACACATCAGTCCAAAACCATGGGATACTTCAAAGGCGGTCCTAAGGGGGAAATACATAGCCATCAAAATCTCAATAAAAAAAAAAAAAAACAGAAAAATCCTGAATTCACCAACTAACTCTACACTTTAAAGAACTAGAGTAAAAGCAAAAAACAATGCCTAAGCCATGCATTAAAAGAGAACTAATTAAGATTAGATCAAAGATCAATAAATTAGAAACCAGAAACACAGTAGATCAGATCAATGAAATTAGAAGTTGGTTCTTTGAAAGAATTAATAAGATCGATAAACCACTGGCCAGACTTATCCAAAAGAAAAGAGAAAGGACCCAAATTAATAAACTTATGAATGAAAGGGGAGAAATCACGACTAACACCAAGGAAATAGAAACAACTGTTAGAAATTATTATCAACAACTAATACCAATAAACTGAGAAACTTGAATGAAATGGATGCCTTCCTGGAAACGTATAAACTCCCAAGACTGAAACAGGAAGAAATTGACAACCTGAACAGGCCAATAACCAGGAACGAAATTGAAGCAGTGATCAAAAACCTCCCAAAAAACAAGAGTCAAGGGTCTGATGGATTCCCTGGGGAATTCTACCAAACATTCAAGGAAGAAATAATACCTATTCTACTGAAGCTGTTTCAAAAAATAGAAATAGAAGGAAAGCTTCCAGACTCATTCTATGAGGCCAGCATTACGTTAATCCCCAAACCAGGCAAACATCCCATCAAAAAGGGGTTTTCATTTCAGACCTACATCGCTGATAAATATGGATTCCAAAATCCTCAACAAAATGCTAATTAATAGGATCCAACAATACATTAAAAGGATCATCCACCATGACCAAGTGGGATTTATCCCCGGGATGCAAGAGTGGTTCAACATTTGCAAATCAAACAATGTGATAGAACACATCAATAAGAGGAGAGAGAAGAACAATATGGTCCTCTCAATTGATGCAGAAAAAGCATTTGACAAAATACAGCATCCTTTCCTGATTAAAACTCTTCAGAGTATAGGGTTAGAGGGAATATTCCTCAAGTTCATAAAATCCATCTATGAAAAACCCACAGCGAATTTCATCCTTAATGGGGAAAAGATGAGAACCTTTCCCTTACGATTGGGAACACGTCAAGGATGCCTACTCTCACTACTATTGTTCAAAATAGTACTAGAAGTCCTAGCCACAGAAATCAGACAACAACAAAAAATAAATATATTCAAACTGGCAAAGAAGAAGTAAAGTTCTCTCTCTTCACAAATGACATGATAATTTATGCAGAAAACCCAAAAGACTCCACCCCCAAATTACTAGAACTCATGTAGCAATTTAGTAATGTGGCAGGATACAAAATCAATGCACAGAAATCAGTTGCTTTCTTATACACTAACAATGTAACTGTAGAAAGAGAAATATAGAGAATTGATTCCATTTACAATAGCACCAAAAGCCAGTAGATACCTTGGAATAAACCTAATCAAAATGGTAAATGATTTATACTCTTGGAACTACAGAACACTCATGAAAGAACTTGAAGAAGACACAAAAAGATGGAAAAACTTTCCATGCTCATGGATCGGAATAAACATTGTTAAAATGTCTATGCTACCCAGAGCATATACCTTCAATGCCATACCAATCAAAATTCCAATGACAATTCTCAAAGTGCTGGAACAAACAATGCTAAAATTTGTATGGAGTCAGAAAAGACCCCAAATCGCCCAGGAAATGTTGAAAAGAAAAACAAAGCTGGGGGCATCACGTTGCCTGATTCCAAGCTATTTTACAAAGCTGTGGTCACCAAGACAGCATGGTACTGGCAGAAAAACAGACATAGAGACCAATGGAACAGAATAGAGAACCCAGATATGGACCCTCAATGCTATGGTCAAATAATCTTTGACAAAGCAAGAAAAAACATGCAATGGAAAAAAGACAATCTCTTCAATAAATGGTGCTGGGAAAATTGGACAGCCACATACAGAAGAATGAAACTCGACCATTCCCTAACACCATACACAAAGATAAACTCAAAATGGATGAAAGACTTCAATGTGAGACAGGAATCCACCACAATCATAGAGGAGAACATAGGCAGTAACCTCTTGGACATCAGCCACAGCAACTTCTTTCAAGATACATCTCCAAATCCTAGTGAAACAAAAGCAAAAATGAATTTTGGGGACTTCATCAAGATAAAAAGCTTCTGCACAGCAAAGGAAACAGTCAACAAAACTAAGAGGCAACCCACAGAATAGGAGGAGTTATTTGCAAATGACAGTACAGATAAACAGCTGGTATCCAAGATCTATAAATAACTTCTCAAACTCAACACCCAAAAAACAAATAATCAAGTCAAAAAAAAATGGGCAGAAGACATGAACAGACACTTCTCCAATGAAGACATACAAATGGCTAACAGACACATGAAAAAATGTTCATCATCATTAGCCATCAGGGAAATTCAAATCAAAACCACATTCAGATACCACCTTACACAAATTAGAATGGCAAAAATGGACAGGGCAAGAAACAACAAACGTTGGAGAGGTTGTGGAGAAAGGGGAACCCTCTTACACTGTTGGTGTGAATGCAAGTTGGTACAGCCACTTTGGAAAACAGTGAGGAGGTTCCTCAAAAATTAAAAATAAAGCTACCCTATGACCCATCAATTGCACTCCTGGGTATTTACCCCAAAGACAAAGATGTAGTGAAATGAAGGACCATATGCACCACAATGTTCATAGCAGCAAAGTCTGCAATAGCCAAACCGTGGAAAGAGCCGAGATACCCTACAATAAATGAATGGATAAAGAAGATGTAGTCCATATATGCCATGGAATATTATTCAGCCATCAGAAAGAATGAATACCCAACTTTTACATCAACACGGATGGGATTGGAGGAGATTATGCTAAGTGAAATAAGTCAAGCAGAGAAAGTCAATTATCATATGGTTTCACTTATTTGTGGAACACAGGGAATAGCATGGAGGACATTAGGAGAAGGAAAGGAAAAATGAAGGGGAGGGAATCAGAAGGAGAGATGAACCATGAGAGACTATGGACTCTGAGAAACAAACTGAGGGTTTTAGGGGGAAGGGGGGGTTGGGTTAGCCCTGTGATGGGTATTAAGGAGGGCATGTACTGCATGGAGCACTGGGTGTTGTAAGAAAACAATGAATCGTGGATCACTTCATTGAAAACTGGTGATGTATTATATGGTGCATAACATGACATAATAAAATAAAATTTTAAAAAGTCAATAAATAAAACCAAGAAAAAGCTAAAACAAGCAATAAAAAAAGGAAGAAAGGAAAAATCTTATTTCCAAAAACTGATTTCTAAAAGTTGCCACATTACATTATTAAAAATGTCCAGTCTTAAACAAAATATTGCAAAGCATACAAAATCAGACCCATCCATTCATAGGAAATAAAAAAAGGATATAAACAGAAGCTATTTCTGAAAAAACACAGTCATTGGATTAATGGACAAAGGCTATTATCACCTACCTTAAACATACTCAAACAGCTAAAGGAAACCATGCACAAGGAAAAACAAAAAAACACATAGAAGAAAAATGTCTCATCAAATTGAAAATACCAATAAAGAAATAAAAATTATAAACAGGAACCAACTGAAATATAAACATCAACCAAATTGAAACTGAAAAATGTAACTGCTAAAGTGAAAAAAAAATACTGGAAATCTCTGACAATTTGAGTATACAGAAGAAAGAATCAGTGAACTTGAAGACACACCAATTGAGATTATCCAGTCTGAAGGAACAGAAATGATAATGAAAAATAAATAAACAAAATGAGCCTAAGAGACCTGTAGGACATCATCACATATACCAACTTACACATAATGGGAGTCCCAGAAGGAGCAGACAGAAAGAGGCAGAAAGAATATTTGAATAAATAATGGCCAAAAAAAAAACCTTTCCAAATTTTAATGAACTATTTGAGTCTACATATCCTAGAAGCTCAAAAAATTCCAAGATAAACATAAAGTGATCCACACTGAGATATATTATAGGCAAATATTTGAAAGACAGAACAAATAGAGAATCTTGAAAGCAGAGTTGTGTGATGTATCACTCAAAAGATATTCTCAATAAAATTAATAATAAGATTCTCAGTAAGTTTATTCTGAAGATAATTTCTCTTTGGAAAACCATGGATAATAGAAGGCAGTGGCATGACATATCTTAAGTGGTGAAAGAAAAAGCTGTCAATCAAGAATTTTAAATCTAGCAAAACTATCATTCAAAAAATGAAGGAAAAAAATGAATAATTTATCCTGCTTTGGTGTCAGGATGGTACTGTCTTCATGGAATGATATTGAATGTGCTCCCTCTATTCCATTATTTGTAAGATTTTGATAAAGATTGTCATTAATTATTTTTTTAAATGTTTGTTAGAATTTGCCAAATAAGCCATGTGGTCTTGGGCTTTTCTGTGCTGGGAGATTTTTGATTCTTAATTCAGCTTTAATTCTTCTTATTGGTCAAAGAAGATTTCCTATTTTGGGGCGCCTGGGTGGCTCAGTCATTAAGCGTCTGCCTTTGGCTTAGGTCATGGTCCCAGTGTCCTGGCATTGAGCCCCACATCAGGTTCCCTGCTTGGGCGGGAAGCCTGCTTCTCCCTCTCCCACTCACCCTACTTGTGTTCCCTCTCTCACTGTGTCTCTCTCTGTCAAATAAATAAAATAAAATCTTTAAAAAACTAATATTTCCTATTTCTTGGATTTAAGATTAATGATTCAATCATGGTAATTTGTGTATTTTTAGGAATTATCTGTTTTTTCCCCTAAGTTACCTGATTTGTTAGTATATAAGTGTTTATAGTAATCTGTTATCACACTATGTACTTCTGTGGTTTTCTGTTGTATTGGTTTCCATTTCTCATTTTGGTTTTTGAGTCTTCTCTCTCCTTTTTTTTTTTCTTAGTTAATGTAGTTAAAGCATGGGCAATTTTTGTTTTGTTTTGTTTTTGTTTTTGTGGAAAAACTGGCCATTACTTTCAATCTTATGTTATTATTTATTCTTACCTACATTTTATTTATTTTGTGATTTTTCTTTGTTGTTTCCTTCCTTTACTATTTCAGCTGAGTTACTTCTTTTTCTACTTCCCTGTGGTGTAATGTTAAGTTTTTTATTAGAACTTTTTTATTTTTTTTAAGATTTTTTTTTATTTGACAGAAAGACAGCAAGAGAGGGAAAACAAGCAGGGAAGGTGGGAGTGGGAGAATCAGGCTTCATGCTGAGCAGGGAGACCGATACAGGACTTGATCCCAGGACCCCTGAACCTGAGCCGAAAGCAGACACTTAACCAACTGAGCCACCCAGGAACCCCTATTTGAACTTTTTAAAATATTTATTTATTTATTTGAGAGAGAAAGAGAGGAAGGAGGGGCAGAGGGAGAGAATTTTCAAGCAGACTCCCTTCTGAGCACAGAGCCTGACTTGGAGCTCAATCCCCTATGAGCTCATGACCTGAGCCAAAACCAACCAACTGAGACATCCAAGTGTCCCTGAACTTTTTTTTTCCTAACACAAGCACTTATAGTATAAATTTCACTCTAATATCTGCTTTTGCTGCATTCCATAGGTTTTGGAATATTGTGTTTATCTTTTGTTTTGAAACATATTTTGATTTGCCATTTGATTTCTTATTTGGCCCGTTGCTTGTGCAGTGGTGTGTTGTTTAATATTTACATATTAAATATTTAATACTTACATTATAGATTTTCCAGCTTTGTTTTATTATTCATTTTGTTTTGTTCCATTGTGGTTGAAGAATATACTTGATATAATTTCAGTCTTTTCAAATTTATAATATTTGTTACATCACTTTTATGTGATTTAACCAGGGGATTCTTCTGTGTGTACTGGAGGAAAATGTGTATCCTACTTTTCTTGGATGGAATGTTTTATATACATCTTTTAGAACATATGATGAAGTATGCTTCAAGTAAAAATATTCTTGTTGAGAAAAGTATAATAACTTTAACTGAGGGTACTTCTTTTAAATAAAGCATAACAGAGGGGAAGTGGTTGGGGGGGATGGGTGAAGGGGATTAAGAGTACACTTATCATGATGAGCACTGAGTAATGATATATAAGACTGTTGAATCACTCTATTGTACACCTGAAACTAATATAACACGGTATGTTAACTATACTGGAATTAAAATAAAAAAACTTAATGAAATAAAAAAATGAATAAATTTATTACTATATAAATAAAAGCTGAGAGAATTTGTTACAAGTAAACCTGTCCTATAAGAAATTCTGAAAGGAGTTCTTAGGGCTGAAAAGAAAAGGTACTATACAGTAATTAAAAATTATACTAAGAAATGTTAAAAATGTTAAATGTAACTGTATAGATAAACATAAAAGCCAGTATTGCTGCATTATTGGTTTAAATCTTTCTTTTTTCTGTCTTAAGACACAGATGAATATAACAATTATAAACCTATGCTAATTGACACACAATGTATAAAGATTTAATCTGTAACAAAAACAACATAAAAAATGAAGAGATGGAGATATAAACTAGAAGAGTTATTGTATACTACTTTTAAAACTAGGTTGATATTTGAACTTCAATGTACTAAAGTTAAGATGTTAATTGTAATCCCCAGGGTAACTACTAAGAAAAAAATACAGAAAAAGAGGGAGAAGGTAATCAAAATATTAAACTTGAAAAAAAAAATCACATTGAAAGCAGTAACAAATTGTGGAACAACAACAATGAAAAAGACAAGACATTTAGAAACCAAATAGAAAAATAGTAGTAGTAAGTCCTTCCTAATCAACAATTAATTTAAACATAAGTGATAATTCATTAATTGAATAAAAAGTAAAAAGTAATTATTTTAAATATAAATTAAAAACTTTAATTAGATAGATCAAGGAAAGGCAATAGAAGAATCTAATCACTGCAGTCAGAAATAAACATGGGGCCATTACACAAATAAAAAGGATTATAAGAGAATACTATGAACAATTCCACACTAATTAGATAATACAAATGAAACAAATTCTTAGTAACAAACTATCAAAAATGACTCAAGAAGAAAGAGAAAAAAAAGAAGAGAAAATATGAATAAACCTTAAAAGAAAGTAAAGAGAATCAGGAATCAAAACTTCCCACAATAATAAAGGAAGAAAGAAAATAACACCACAGGGCCAGATGGCTTCACTAATGAATTCTACCAAACATTTGAAAAAGAGCACTAATCATTTTAAACCTATTTCAAAACATAGAAGTGGAAAGAACACTTCATAACTCATAGTCTAAGGCCATCATTATACTGATACAAAAGCCAAATAAAGACAACATAAGAAAAGACAACTATAGACAAATACCCTTTGTGAATATATATGCAAAAATCTTCACCAAAATTCTGACAAACCAAAACTACCAGCATATAAAGAGCATTATACACCATGACTAGTGGGATTTACCCCAAGATTATAAGGTCTGTTCAACATAAGATAGTCAGTTAATGTAATAAACCACAGTAATAGAATAAAGAAAAATTAAAGCAATGATGACCACAATCAATGCAGAGAAATATTTGACAAAACCCAACGTGGTTTTGTGACAAAAACATTCAGCAAATTAGAACTAGAAGGGAATTTCCTAAACTTGTAAAAGAACCTTTTTAAAAAACTCACACCTAACATTATAATTCAGTTGTGAAAGACTGAAATCTTTCCCTCAAAGATCAGAAACAAGGACAAGGATTCTTGCTTTTATCACTTCTATTCAAAATTGCACTTGAAGTTCTAGTCAGAGAAATTGTGTAAGGAAAAAAATCCAAATTGGAAATAAAGAAGTAAAATTATCTCCATTCTCACATGACATAATCTTATACATACAAAATCTTAAGGAATCCACAAGAAAACTGATTAGATCTAATAAAGGAATTGACCAAAGTTGTAGAATACAATATCAGCATGCAAAAATCACTTGCATTTCTATACAACATCAATGAACAGAAATTAAAATTAAACCATGTGTATTTACAAGAGCATTAAAAATATTAAAATACCAATAAATGAAAAGGTACACCATATTCATGGGTTGTAAGACTTAATATTTTTAAGATGGCATTATATCCTAAAGCATCTATGGATTAAATGAAATCCTTATCAAAATCTCAGTACCACTTTTTACAAAAATGGGAAATCTGATCCTAGTCATATGGAATTGCAAGAGACACTGAATAGTTAAAACAGTCTTGAAAGAGAAGAACAAATTTGGAGGACTCATACTTTCCAATTTGCAAATGTAATGCAAATCTACAGTGATCAAAACAAGTGTGATATTGACACGTGGATATACACGTAGATCAGTGGCATGGAGTTGAGAGTTCAGAAATAAAACTCTTTGCCTCTGATCAATTTATATTTGACAAAGGTGCCAAGACATTCAATAAGAAAAAAAAATAGTCTCTTCAACAAATGGTACTGGGAAATGTACTAGTCAAATATAAAAGAATGAAGTTAAACTTCTACTATATATACTCTATATTGTATAGTACTATACTATATACTAGTATTATAACTACTATATATATAAAAACTTCTTATATAGGGCGCCTGGGTGGCTCAGATGGTTAAGCGTCTGCCTTCGGCTCAGGTCATGATCCCAGAGTCCTGAGATCGAGTCCCGCATCGGGCTCCCTGCTCCTTGGGAGCCTGCTTCTCCCTCTGCCTCTCTCTCTCTCTCTGTCTCTCATGAATAAATAAATAAAATCTTTAAAAAAATTTAAAAAATAAAATAAAAACTTCTTATATATACATATATATATACTTACATATACTTATATATATATGTATATATATAAGCTTCTACCTCATGATATATATATATATACACATATATATATAAAATATATAAAAGCTAATTCAAAATTAATCAAAGACCTAAATTTAAGAGTTAAATGGACAATAAACACATGAAGTAACGCTCAATATCATTAGCCATCAGGGAAATGCAAATCAGAACCACAATAAGAAGCTAATTTATACCCATTGGATGGCTATATTTAAAAATAAGAAAATGTGGAATAAATGAAACCTTCATATATTGCTGGTTGGAATGTAAAATGGTATAGCTGCCATGGAGAATAGTTTGTCCCTCTAAAGGTTTTACATAGAATTCTATATGATCCAGACATTCAACTCATATTATATACCAAAAACAATGGAAAACAGATGTCCAAGCAAAAACACTCATCTATGATTATCCATAGCAGCATATTTACAATAGCCAAAAGATAAAAACAACCTGAATGCCATAGACTGATGAATGGATAAACATGTGGTATAGACATACAATGGAATATGATTTGGCCATAACAATGAATTAAATGCTACAACATAGATGAACTTTGAAAATATTATGGCAAATGAATGCAGCCAGACACAAAAGTCACATATTGTATAATTCCACTGATATGACATATCCATAATAAGTAAATGCATACAGAGAGAAAATAGATTAAGTGATTGTCAGGGCTGGGGAATGAGAAGAATGGAGAGTGACCACTTAATGGTTTTGAGTTTTCCTTTTGGATCATAAAAAATATTTTGGAACTAGATAAAGGTAATTGTTGCCCAACAATTTGAATATACTAAATGCCTTTGAATTGTACATATTAGAATAATTGATTTTATAGTATATAATAATTTTTACACAAATTTAAAAAACTTATTATTGGGCTCCACCCAAGGCTATTTAAATCATAATACCTGGGCCACATCTTAATTAAAAAAAATAAAACTAAGCAGTTTACCAAGTAATTCTAAATGTACAGCCATAGTTAATAACCACTTTGACTAAAAGAGCTGAGAAAAAAACTGGGTTTTTACATGACATCCATAGGTGATTGTAAAGCTGACCTGCAATTAATTGCTTATCATCCCAACCTGAGGATTTTTTCCATATGAGGAGAAATTACATTAAAACAAACATTGTAACATCAAAAACTAATGATGTAATGTATGGTGATTAACATAACAATAAAAAAATTTTTAAAAATAAAACAAATATTGTAGCGGCTCCTGGGTGGCTCAGTCGGTTAAGTGTCTGCCTTTGGCTCAGGTCATGATCCCAGGGTCCTGGGATAGAGCCCCACATCGGGCTCCCTGCTCAGCAGGAAGCCTGCTTCTCCCTCTCCCATTCCCCTGCTTGTGTTCCCTCTCTCATTGTCTCTCTCTCTGTGTCAAATAAATAAATAAAATCTTTAAAAAAAATTCCAATACAGGAAGTTAAAAACAAAATAGTACTTTAAGCCGTGTTCTCCTTTGAAGAGCATAGTGTAGAGAGATACAGGCAAGATGGCAGAAGAGTAGGGGACCTCAGTTCATCTGGTCCTTTGAATTTAGTTGGATATCTATCAAACCATTCTGAACATCCATGAAGTCAGCCTGAGATGTAAGAAAATATATCTGGAACTCTACAAGTAGAAAAGTGATTGCTTTTTGCAGGGTAGGAGATGCAGAAAGGTGAATCTGCAGGGAGATATTGGAAGATAAAAGGAGGGTGGAAGGAACCTCCTAAACCAGCTACCAGAAAGTGCTATAGCCCCAGAAGGCAAAATTAGAACCCTTAGAAATCTGCTCCAGTAAGAGACATCTCTTTCTTACCAAAAGGGGCTCAGGGGATGAAAAGGGCAGAATTCTAGGTGTGTCAGTGTGGTCTCAGCATCCCAGGAGTCACAGAATGGATGGGGGTGCCTGAGCCGGTAAATGGAGTGGGGTAACTGGTTATGGTCAGTGAGCCCAGGAGGGGACTCTCAGCTTGGGTCACCATAAACCTCAAGCCAGGCCAGTCAGGTGACCACTCTCCCCCTGAGCACCCTGAAATGAACTGGAAAACATGGGCTGTCTGTCATCCTCTGGGAGGGGCGAAACAGGTGTGCCCATTACAGGGCAATAGATCTCAGGGTGGGGGCCCCAGAAAGGAAAGTGGAGTGACACCCAGCCATCCCTGGGAGCAGCTGAGTGGGTATGTAGAAGAATCCGAGACTGCTCTCAGCCCCAGTACACACAAAGGGCAGTAACACCAGACCCTCAGACTCCTCCTGGGAAGATCGCAGTGGGCACATACCAAAGGAGTTTGCGGAGTTTGGCACACACAAAAGTGAAAAATGTATATCCAAGAGGGTTTATTGAAGAGGAGGGAATGTGATCTCCCAGCTCTAGGGCCGGAGATTAGGGCACGGCCATTCTGATCCTCTAAAGAGGTGCAGAAAGCCTCCAGGAAACAAAAGCCTCATAGAGAACCAATTTCCATTGAGCCCAGCTCCCTGGCAAGGGGTGGTGCTACTCCGCCCAGGCAAAGACAACTGAGAAGCAGCACAGCAGGACCCTCCCCCAGAAAACCAACTGGAAGAATAGGTGGACAACTAGTTTATGGATCCCACAAAACTGTAAAACTCCGGCTACAGGGTAAAATAGTATATTTATCTCGAGGTTTTTTTCTCACCATCCATTTAACTCTCACTCTAAGATTTTCCATTTCTTTTTTTTTTCTATTTTCCCAGCTGTCTTTTATTTTACCAACTGTTTTTATTTACATTTTAATGATATATGCTTCATTTGGGGGCTTTTTCACTCTATTCAATTTTATTTATATATATATATATATATATGTTTTACTTTCTTTGCAATTTTGGGATTTAGTGTCTTCTAACAGAGAGACAAAAATACACTCAGGAACAAGTAGATGACGATGCTTTGTCCACCCTGTGAGATTATAGTCTCTCCCCACCCCCCACTTTTTTTCTCTTTTTCTTTTTTGCTTTGGATTTGTTATCTTTTCTATTTTGGTTTCCGAACACTTCAGATTTCTCTAGTGTGTATTTTGCTTGGGTCATGGTTCATATTTTGGACCCTACTCACTCTTTCAGCCATTCCTTTCCGGGCAAAATTACTAGAAGGAAGAATTCACAATGAAAGAAAGAACCAGAGGTAATGTTCTCTGCCACAGATCTAATCAATAAGGATATAGGTAAGATGTCAAAGATGGAATTCAAGAGAGCAATTATAAAGTTAATAGCTGGGTTTAAAAAAAAAACATAAAAGACAGTAGAGAATCTTAGTGCAGAAATGAGATCTAATCAGGTTGAACTTAAAAATGCTATAATTGCAATGCAGTCTAAATTGGATGCTCTAAGAGCTAGAGTGAATGAGGAGGAAGAGAGATTAAGTGATCTAGAAGTTAGGTTGATGGAAAGGAAGGAAGTTGAGGAAAAGAGAGAAAAACAAATCAGAGCCCATGAAGAAAGGATTTGAGAAATTAATGATGCCTTGAAATGAATGAATATCAGAATTATTGGTGTGCCTGAGGGTGAAAACAGAGAGAGAGAGAAGGCCAGAAAGTATATTTGAGCAAACCATGACTGAGACCATCCCTAATGTGGAGAAGGAAACAAGCATTAATATCCAAGAGGCAGAGAGGACCCTTCCCAAAATCAATAAAAATAGATCAACAACCCAACATATAACAGTGAAGCTCGCAGATTTTAGAGAAAAAGAGAGAATCATGAGAGCAGCTTGAGACAGAAGGTTGCTTACCTACAAAAGAAGGAATATCAGACTAAGATCAGACCTATCCACAGAAAACTGGCAGGCCAGAAAGGGGAAGCATGATACATTCAGGGAAATAAATGAGAAAAACATGCATCCAAGAATACTTTATATAGCAAGGCTCCCATTCAGAATGGAAGAAGACATAATTCCAGGACAGACAGAAAGGGAAAGAATACGTGACCACCAAGTAAGCCTTGCAAGAAATATTAAGAGGGATCCTGTAAGCAAAGAGAGAGCCCAACAGTAACAGACCAGAAAGAAGTAAAGACGGTCTACAGAAACAGGGACTTTACAGGCAATACAGTGGCACTAAATGCATATCTTTCAATAGTTACTCTGAATGTAAATGAGCTAAATGCTCCAATCAAAAGACACAGAGTGTCAAATTGATTAAAGAAACAAGACCTATCCATACGCTATCTACAAGAGACCCATTTTAGACCTAAGTACACCTCCAGACTGAAAGTGAGGGGGTGGAGAACCATTTACCATGTTAATGGACTCAAAAGAAAGCTGAGGTAGCAATCCTCATATCTGACAAATTAGATTTTAAAAAAAGACTATCATAAGAGATGAAGAGGGACACTATATTATAATTAAAGGGTCTATCTAACAAGAGGGTCTAACATCTGTAAATGTTTATGCCTCCAACATGTGAGCAAACAGTTATATAAACTAATTAATAACCAAAATAAAGAAACACATCGATAATAATACAGTAATGGTAGGAGAATTCAACACCCCACTCACAGCAATGGACAGATCATCTAAGCAGAAGATCAACAAAGAAACAAGGGCTTTGAATGACACACTGGACTAGATGGACTTCACAGATATATACAGAATATTCCATCCTAAAATAACAGAATACTCATTTTTCTCGAGTCCACGTGGAAATTTCTCCAAAATAGATCACATACTGGGTCACAAATCAGGTCTTAACTGATACCAAAATATTGAGATTATTCCCTGCACATTTTCAGACCACAATGCTTTGAAATTTGAACTCAATCACAAGAAGACATTTGGAAGGAGTTTAAACACTTGGAGGTTAAAGAGCATCCTGCTAAAGAATGAATGGGTCAACCAGGAAATTGAAGAAGAATTTAAAAAATTCATGGAAACTAATGAGAATGAAAACACATCTGTTGAAAACCTTTGGGATACAGCAAAGGCAGTCCTAAGAGGGAAGTGTGTTACAATACAAGCCTCTCTCAAAAAATTTGAAAAATCTCAAAGGCAAAAACTGACCTTACACATAAAGGACCTGGAGAAAGAACAGCAAATAAAGCCTAAACCAAGCAGGAGAAGAGGAAATAATAAAGATTAGAGCAGAAATCAATGAAATAGAAACCAGAAGAACAGTAGAACAGATTAATGAAACTAGAAGCTGGTTCTTTGAAAGAATTAATAAGATCGATAAACCTCTGGCCAGACTTATCCAAAAGAAAAGAGAAAGGACCCACATTAATAAAATCATGAATGAAAGAGGAGAGATCACAATCAACAACAAAGAAATACAGAGAATTTTAAGAACATATTATGAGAAACTATATGCCAACAAATTAGGCAATCTTGAAGAAATGGGTGCATTCCTGGAAATTTAAAAACTACCAAAACTGAAACAGGAAGAAGGAGAAAATCTGAGAAGACACGTAATCAGCAAGGAACTTGAATGAGTAATCAAAAGCCTCCCCAAAAAACAAGAGTCTGGGGCCAGATGGCTTCCCAGGGGAATTCTACCAAACATTTAAAGAACAATACCTATTCTACTGAAGTTGTTTCAAAAAATAGAAATGGAAGGAAAACGTCCAAACTCATTGTATGAGGCCAGCATTACCTTGATCCCAAGACCAGACAAAGACCCATCAAAAAGGAGAATTACAAACCAATATCTTTGATGAACATGGATGCCAAAATTCTCACCAAAATACTAGCCAATAGGTTCCAACAGTGCATTAAATGAATTATTCACAATGATCAAGTGGGTTTTATTCCTAGGATGCAAGGGTGGTTCAACATTTGCAAATCAATCAATGTGATAGATCACATTAATAAAAGAAAAGACAAGAACCATCTGATCCTCTCACTAGATGCAGAAAAAGCATTTGACAAAATATAGCATCTTTTCTTGGTTAAAACTCTCCAAGGTGTAATGGTAGAAGGAACATACCTCAATATCCTGAAAGCCATCTAAAAAAGCCCACAGCAAATATCATTCTCAGTGGGGAAAAACTGAGAGCTTTTCCCTTAAGGCCAGGAACACGACAAGGATGCCCGCTTTCATCACTATTGTTCAACATAGTACTAGAAGTCCTAACCTTAGCAATCAGGAAAAAAAAAAAAAAAAAGAAAGAAAGAAAAGGCATCCAAATTGGTAAAGAAGTCGTGACATAATACTTTATGTGGGAAACCCAAAAGACACCACCCCAAAATTGCTAGAACTCATACAGCAATTCAGCAATGTGGCAGGATACAGAATCAATGCTCAGAAATCAGTTGCATTTATATACACTAACAATGTGACTGGAGAAAGAGAAATTAAGGAATCGATCCCATTTACAATTGCACCAAAAAACATTAGATACCTAAGAATAAACCTAACCAAAGAGGTAAAGGATCTGTATTTTGAAAACTACAGAAGACTTAGGAAAGAAATTGAGGAAGACATAAAGAGATGGAAAAATATTTCATGATCATGGATTGGAAAAATAAACATTGTTAAAATGTTTATGCCGGGGTCACCTGGGTGACTCAGTCATTAAGCAGCTGCCTTCGGCTCAGGTCATGATCCCAGGGTCCTGGGATCGAGCCCTGCATCGGACTCCCTGCTCCATGGGAAGTCTGCTTCTCCCTCTCCCACTCCCCCTGCTTGTGTTCCCTCTCTCACTGTGTCTCTCTCTGTCAAATAAATAAATAAAATCTTTTAAAAAAGTTTATGCTGCCCAGAGCAATCTACACATTCATTGTAATCCCTAACAAATTACTATCAACATTTTTCACAGAACTGAAACAAACAATCCTCAAATTTGTGTGGAACCAGAAAAGACCCTGAATAGCAAGGGGAATGTTGAAAAAGATAACCAAAGTTGAGGGCATCACAATACCTGACTTCAAGCTATATTACCATGCTGAGATCATCAAGACAGCATGGTATTAGCACAAAAACAGACACATAGATCAATGGAACAGAATAGAGAGCCCAGAAATGGACCCTCAGGTCTATGGTCAACTAATCTTTGACAAACCAGGAAAGGATATCCAGTGGAAAAGAGACAGTCTCTTCAATAAATGGTGCTGGGAAATTGGACAGCCCAATGCAGAAGAATGGAACTGGACAATTCTATTACACTATACACAAAGATAAACTAAAAATGGATGAAAGACCTCAATGTCAGACAGGAATCCATCAAAATCCCAGAAGAGAATACAGGCAGTAACCTCTTCGACCTTGGCTGCAACAACTTCTTACAAGACACGTCTCTAAAGGCAAGGGAAACAAAAGCAAAAATGAACTTTTGGGACTTATTCAAGATAAAAAGCTTCTGCACAGCAAAGGATACAGTCAGCTAAACTAAAAGGCAACCTACGGAATGGGAGAAGATATTTGCAAATGACATATCAGATAAAGGCTGGTATACAAGATCTACAAAGAATTTATCCAGCTCAACACCCAAAAAACAAATAATCCAGTCAAGGAATGGGCAGAAGACATGAACAGACGTTTCTCCAAAGAAGATATACAAATGGCCAATAGATACATTAAAAAAATGCTCCGTATCGCTTGTCATCAGGGAAATACTAATCAAAACCACAATGAGATACCATCTTATACCAGTTAGAATGGCTAAAATTAACAAGACAGGCAACAACAAATGTTGATGAAGATGTGGAGAAAGGGGAACCCTCTTACACTGTTGGTGGGAATGCAAGCTGGTGCAGCCACTCTGGAAAACAATATGGAAGTTCCTCAAGAAGTTAAAAATAAAGCTACCCTATGACCCAGCAATTGCACTACTAGGCATTTACCCCCAAAATACAGATGTGGTGAAAAGAAGGGGCACCTGTACCCCAATGTTCATAACAACAATGCTCACAATAGCCAAACTTTGGAAGGAGCCAAGATGTCCTTCAATAGATGAATGGATAAAAAATATGTGTTCATATATACATTGGAATATTACTCGGCCATCAAAAAGGATGAATACATACTATTTATATCCATGTGGATGGAACTGGAGGGTATCATATTAAGTGAAAAATTCAATCAGAGAAAGACATTTGTCATATGGTTTCACTCATGTGGAATACAAGATATAGTGCAGAGGATAATAGGGAAGGGGAGGGAAAACTGAATTGGAAGAAACAGAGAGGGAGAGAAACAATGAGAGTCTCTTGACTCTGGGAAACGAATTGAGAGTTGCAAAATGGAGGTCGGTAGGGAATGGGGTAACTTGGTGATTTGCTTTAAGGAGGGCACATGTTGTGATGAGCACTGGGTGTTATATGCGACTGATGAATCATTGAGCACTACATCAGAAACTAATGATGTATTATATGTTGGCTAATTGAATTTAAATTTAAAAAAAAAGAGTATAGTGTAGGAAGATCTAGAGTTCACCTCCTACCACAAACACACTGAAGTTACAACTACATATAGAATAATTCCCTCCAAAAAAGACTTGAAGACTAGAAAAGTTCTTCCAGTACAATGGGGGGAACAACCACATTGAGATGGGTAGGGAGGGCAGAGAAGCAGTGTTGCAAGGACCCCACTCTCAGTGCAGAAACCCATAAGTATGAGGGATAGCACACATGCCCAGCTCCTCTCTGAGTAACAGGGGGTTCAATCCCTACATTGCACACTCTAGCTTATGGGACTTGCACTAGAATGGCAAGCCCCCAAAATAACTCGTTTTGAAAACAAGTGGGGCTGATGTCTGGGAAACCCAGAAGATTGTAGGAAATAGAGACTCCACTCTTTAAGAGCTTGCACACATTCTCACTTGCTAAGAGATCTAAAACACAGGCAGTAGCTTGAGAAATGTCTGGGCAGTGTCTTTTTGTTGATTAGTCTCACCAGGGGACAGTGATCTGTTGAAGATCTCTCCAGGAACAGAAGTATTGGCAGACACCATTGTTTTTTTTACTTTCCTTATTCCTTGCGAGCCTGGCACTTATGGGTGCAATCTCTGGCTTTCTTAATCTTCTTTGCTAGCATTGTTCCTTTGCCCCCAGCATTATCCTGCAGCCCCCACCCTGCTAGGCCTGGTACAGAGGGTTGCCTTGGTCTGGACTTATTCACCATGGTCCCCACCACACAAGATCTGGTGGGCAGGTTTGCCCCAATTCAGCACTCCTCCACCAACAATGCTGCCCCACCAGCCCCAGGGGTGGGCTTGCCCTCACCCAGTGCTCTTCCACTGTGACACTTTCCTCTTCTTTCTCAGAAGGCATATGCTCTCAACACAAGGAACACTCCCCTCCCCCCATGAATACCTGGTACTTCTGGCTAAAATAAAAATATAAGAAAGCTCCAAACGGAACTTAGAGAACTGAAAAATACAATAATCAAACTTTAAAGTATACTATAGGGGATCAACATCAGACTGGATGAAGCAAAAGAACGGATCAGTAAGCTGGAAGAAAAAGCAATGGAAATCACCCAGGCAGAGCAGCAATAAGGAAAAAAAAAAAAAGGTAAAGGTTCTTTAAGAGATCTCTGATTCAACATCAAGTGGAATAACATTCACAGTATATGGGTCTCAGAAGAAGAGAGAAAAGGGCCAGAAAATTTATTTAAACAAATAATGGCTGAAAACTTTCCTAACCTGGGGAAGGAAAAGACATCCGGGTTCAGTAAGCCTCGAGAATTCCAAATAAAATGACCAAACAAATCTACACAAAGACACATTATAATTAGAATGGCAAAAGATAAAGATAAAGACAGAATCTTAAAAGCAGCAAGGGAAAAACAACTTCTTATGTACAGGGGAAACCCCATAACAAAATGAACAGACTTCTCAGCAGAAACTCTACAGGCCAGAAGAGAATAAAAAGACATACTCAAAGTGCTGAAATGAAAAAACTTCCAAACAAGAATTCTCTACCCAGCAAGGTTAACATTCAAAATTGAGAGATCAAGAGTTTCTCAGGTAAGCAAATGTTGAAGGAAATCATCACCATTAAACCAGCCTTACAAGAAATGTTAAAAGGACTTACTTGACCTGAAAAGAAATAGCCCTAAATAATAACAAATATATATATATCATATATATATATATATATATATATATATATATATATATATATATATGTAAAAATCTCTCCGGAAAAGATAATTATACAGGAAAAATAGTATATCAGTCACTTATGAAGCAAGTAAAAAACAAAAGTAGTAAAATTAACTAAAGCTGCAGTAATTAGTCAAGGGATGCATAAAATAAAAGGGGTGGTGTAAAAATGTAAGATTTGGAATATGTTCAAATTTAAGTTGCTATCATCTTAAAAGAGACTATATATATATATAGATAGATATGTGTATATATATATATATATATATATATGGCTATACGTGAACCTCATGATAACCACAAAGCAAAAACTCATAGTAAATACACAAAAGAACATGAAAAAAGAATCTAAACATAACACTAAAAAAAAATCTATCAAAATATAGAGGAAGAGTGAAGAAGAAATGAACAGAGAGGAACTAGGAACACAGCCATACAACAATAAACAAAATAGCATTAAGTACATACTTGTCAATAATTGCTTTAAATATAAATGCACTAAACTCTTTAATAAAAAGCTATAGAGTGTCTATTTTTTTTTAGTGTCTAAATGGTTTAAAAGAAAAAGTAAGAGTCCCCTATATGCTGTCTATGAGAGAATCACTTAAGAAGAAAGGACAGGGCGCCTGGGTGGCTCAGATGGTTAAGCATCTGCCTTCGGCTCAGGTCATGATCCCAGGGTCCTGGGATCGAGTCCCGCATCGGGCTCCCTGCTCCTTGGGAACCTGCTTCTCCCTCTGCTTCTCTCTCTCTCTCTCTCCCTCTGTCTCTCATGAATAAATAAATAAAATATAAAAAAAAAAAAGAAGAAAGGACACACAGACTGAAAGTGAAGGGATGAAAAAAGATTTCATGCAAATAGAAACAAAAGGAAAGCTGGTGTAGCTGTACTCATATCAGACTTTAAAACAAAGACTGTAATAAAAGACAAAGAAGGGTATTACATAATAATAAAAGAGACAATCTAGCAAAAATATATATCATTTATAAATATATATGCATCCAACATAGGAGCACCAAAATATATAAAGCAAACATTAAGGGAGAAAATTAACAGAAATACAATAATAGTAGGGGACTTTCACCCCACTTACACTAATGAATAGATCAACCAGACAGAAAAATCAATAAAGAAACATCAACCTTGAATGATACTGTCCAGATGGATTTAAAAGATGTATATAGAACATCTATCCCAAATCAGCAGAATACACATTCTTCTCAAGTGCACATGGGATATTCTTCATGATAGAAGTCTTGATAAATTTGAGAAGAATTAAATCATATCAAGCATATTCTTTGACCATAATGGTATGACAAAAAAATCAATTACAAATAAACTGAAAAAAAAACACAAAAAGTATAGATTAAACAACATGCAACTGAACAATCAAAGGGTCATTGAAGAAAGGAAAGAAGAAATTGAAATGTACCACGAAGAGATGAATGAAAACAGAAATACAACATACCAAATCTACAGAACACAGCAAAGTTAGTACTAAGTGGTAAGTTCATAGCAGTACAACCCTGCTTCAGGTAACAAACAATTAATTTCAAATAAATAATCTAACTTTATACTTCAAGGAACTACAAAAAGAAGAACAAATGAAGTAAAAGAAGGAAATAATATCAGAGTAGAAATAAATGAAATATAGACAAAAATAATAGAAATGATCTTTGAAATCAATAACTTGTTCTTTGAAAAGATAAAATTTACAAGACTTTAAGTGGAATAATCATGGAATTAAGAGCAAAGATTCAAATAAAATCAAATGAAACAGAAGTTAAAACTGATACCACAAAAATGCAAAAGATTATGAGACCACAATGAACAAATATATGACAACAAATTGGAAAACCTAGAATAAATGGACAAATTCTGAGAAAAATAATCTTCCAAGACTGAATCATGAGAAAATAGAAAATCTGAATAGACCAATTATTAGTAAGAAGATTGAATCAAAACCTCCAAATAAAAGTGCAGGAACAGCTTCACTGGTGAATTCTACCAAACATTCAAAGATGATTTAATAGCTATCTTTCTCAAAGTCTTCCCAAAATTTGAAGAGGAAGGATTGCTTCAAACTCATTTTCTGAGGCCAGCATTATCCCAATAGCAAAAGCAGACAAGGACTACACACACACACAAAGAAAATTATTGGCCAATATCCTTAATGAACATTGATGCAAAAATACTCAACAAAGTATTAGTCAAATGGATTCAACAATACCTTAAAAGGATCATATACCATGATTAAGTGGGACTTATTCAAGGGAAGCAAGAATGGTTTAACATCTATAAATCAAACAACATGATACACTACACTAACAACATGAAGGATGAAAACCATATAATCATCTCAATAGAAACAGAAAAAGTATCTGACAAAATTCAACATCTTTTTATGATAAAAACTCTCAACAAACTGATATAGAATAGATGTACTTCAATATAATAAAGGCTATATATGACAAACCCACAGCTAACATCATGCTCAGTGATAAGAATCTGAAAGCTTTTCCACTAAGGTCAGGAACAAAACAAGGATGTACACTCTTGTCACTTTTATTCAACATAATACTGGAAGTCCTAGCCACAGCAATTAGATAAGAAAAAAGAAAAGAAAAGCATCCATTTCAGAAAAAGAATAAGTAAAACTTTCACTATTTGGAAAATGACATAATACTTATATAGAAAACCCTAAAGGATCTACAAAAAAACAAAACAAAACAAAACAAATACCTGTTAGGGCTGTTAGAATAAATTAATTCAGTAAAGTTTCATTATACAAAATCAATCTAAAGAAATGAGTGACATTTCTATGCATTAATAACAAACTATCAGAAAGAGAAATTAAGAAAACAATCCTATTTGCAATTGCATCAAAAAGAATAAAATACTGGGAATAAATTTAATCAATAAAGTGAAAGATCTATACACTGAAAACTATAAGACAATTGATGAAGGAAATTGAAGACACAAATACATGAAAAGATATTCCATGCTTGCAGATTAAAAAATCAATATTGTTAAAATATCCATGATGCCCAAAGCAATCTAGAGATTCAATACAATCCCTACTAAAATGTCAGTGGTGGGGCACCTGGGTGGCTCAGTCGTTAAGTGTCTGCCTTGGGCTCAGGTCAGAAGCCTGCTTCTCCCTTTCCCACTCCCCCCGCTTGTGTTCTGTCTCTCCCTGTCTCTCTCTCTGTCAAATAAATAAATAAAATCCTTAAAAAATGTCAATGGCATTTGTCAAAGAATTAGAACAATAATTCTAAAATTTGTATGGAATCACAAAAAATTCTTAATAGCCAAAGTGGTCTTGAGAAAAAACAAAGCTGAATGTATCATTCTCCCTGACTTCAAACTACATTAAAAAGCTATAGTTATTGAAGCAGTATAGTACTGGAATAAAAGAAAACACACATATCAATGGAAAAAGATTGAATGCCTAGAAGTATATATATGTAATTTATGATGAAGAGACCAAGAACATACAATGGAGAAGAAAACAATCTGTTCAATAAATAGTGTTGGAAAAGTGGTCAGCTACATAAAAAATAATGAAACTAGATCACTCTTTTACACTCTATACAAAAATCAAGTCAAAATGGATAAAGACTTGAACATAAGACCTGAAACAATACAACTCCTAGAGGAAAACATAGGCAGTAACCTCCTTGACATTGGTCTTAGTGATGTTTTTGTGAATCTGACTCCAAAGTCAAGGGAAACAAAAGCAAAAATAAACATATAAGATTACAACAAACTAAAATTCATTTTGCACAACAAAGGAAGCCAACATCAAAACACAAAGGCAACCTACTAGAGGATATTTGCAAATCACATATCCAGCAAGTTTTCAATAGTCAAAATATGTAAAGAACTCATAAAACTTAAAAACAAACAAACAAACAAAAAAAACAACCTGAGTAAAAATGGGCATAAGATCTGAATAGACATTTTTCAAAGAAGTCATACAGATGGCCAACAGGTACATGAAAGTATGTTCAACAGCACTAATCATTATGAAAATGCAAATTAAATGTGATTACAATGTGATATTACCTCATACCAGGTAGATTGGCTATCATCAAAAAGGCAAGAAATAACAACTCCTGGAGAGGATTTGGACACAAAAGAACCCTCATACACTGTTAGTGGGTTACAAACTGGTGCAGCCACTATGGAACACAGTATGGAGATTTTTCAGAAAGTTAAGAATAGAAATACCATATGATCCAACTATTCCACCACTCAGTATTTATCCAAAAAATATGAAAACACTAATTTATGTATGCACCCTAATGTTCATAGCAGCATTATTTACAACTTGAGGAAACAACTTAAATGTCCATCAGATAAATGGATAAAAAAAGATCTGTATATATATACACAATATAATACTACTCAGTCGTAAGAAATAAATCTTGCCATTTGCAATAACATGGATGGACCTTCAGGGTATTATGTTTGGTGAAATAAGCAGAAGGAGAAAGACAAAAACAGTATGATTTCACACATAAATGGAAGTTTAAAAAAATCACAACCAAACTAAACAAAACAATAACATCAAAAATCAAATAAATGGGGGGAAAAAACAAAATAAAAACAAACTCATAGACACAAAGCAGAGATTGGTGTTTATCAGAAGGGAAGGGATTTGAAGGGAGGCAAAATGGATGAAGGGGGTCAAATGTATGGTGATGGATGGTAACTAGAATTTTCGATGTGACTACTTTGTATTGAATACAGATGTCAATTTATAACATTGTACACCTGAAACATATAATGTTATATACCAATTTTATATCAATAAAAGAAATACTTGTGCTCCTTGGCACTGTTGAATTCATAATGTAATTCAACTCTATGAACATAAAGTCTCCTTCATTACTAGTGAAGAAATAAATTGTTCTGGCAAATACAGAGGGAGTTGTGTGCACTTTATATGACAGCTGTTTATAGAATGTAAGAGAAATATTATAATTAGTACTTTCTAAGGCACTAATTTGTCAGAAATATGCCATTTCAACTCAATTTTTCTCTCAAAGACAGGTAGAGCAGGATCTATACCCATCACTTTTCCTCCTGTATACAACAAGTATTTGTATTCATTCCTTATTTGAAAACCACAATGCACCAGAGACAGACCCATATGGGGTTCTCATTGCTCACTTCAGGGACAATTAGAAGTCCATTTAGCAGAATAATTTGTGTGACTAACTCACAGGCTCTGAAGTCTGCAAGCTTAATTTCATACCCTAGCTTACCAACTATTTTATATGTGATAATGACCAAGTCACTTGCCCTCTCTAATCTCTGGTTTCTTATCTTAAAACTTGTTATTAGGATAAAATAAGATTAAACTTTTAAAATACCTAGCAGAATTGGAAGATGGCAGCAGAGTAGGAGGTCCCTAGGCTTGCTTCATCCCACCAGTACAAATAGGTAACCATCAAGTCATTCTAAATACACCCAAAAAATGACCTGAAGACTGGCAGAACAAACTCCATAACTAAGGGTAGAGAAGAGGCCACATTGAAAAAGGTAGGAAGTACAGAGATGTAATATGGGAGGGAAACAGATTGTGGCTACTGTGATAGGAAGGGAGCCATGGTTATGAAGAAGGGCAAGAGAGAGAAAAACACACAGTGGAGTGAATTGGGAAAATGAATCTCCACAGGAATTGGCTTGGAAAGCGAGAGGGGGAAAAATTATGTAACTTCTGGCAACCCAGCAGGCCTTAAAGCCTGGAGTTTTAAAGGTCAGTGGACTTGGCTGGGTTGAGCCTAGAGGGCATTGGGGTTGCTCCTGGAGAGAAGGCAGGCAAACAACCTGAGGACACACAGTGTGGAAACAACAATCTGAAGAGCATATGAGATGCATAGTGGGGAGTTTACTTGCTTATTTCAGAGCATCTCCCAGAGAGGCAGCATTCCTGGAGGGACATCAAGAACAAAGGAACTGACCAATGCTATTTCCCTACCTGTCCCTCACCATAAGCACAGGGCCACCTGTGGGAACCAATCTGGCACCAATACTCACTACCTAACTTGCTTACACCAAGCTCCACCTACACCCCCCCCTTCATGATCCAGTGGAAATACACTTTCCTGTCTCACTTGTCTCAGTCCTAAGAAGAATGGCTCAAAACCCTGCACACATCCCATATCCTGGCTTGGGAATTTGGCATAGGCTCAGTTCCAGTGGCATTGGTGACAGGTTTCATTTCACAGGTAGATCAGAGCACACTTAGTTAAAATGCACCACATTCAGGTGAGGAATGAAGCACTGCCCAAAACAGGTAAAGACAACATTTGCAGAAGACTGACCTGAAGGATAAAGAGACCAGGATAAAACAACACAGTACATGCAATACACATTGGACACACCTCTGAAAGCACCAGGCCCTGGGGAACAGGGGACATTACCCAAGAGGGCACTACAGAAGTACTTCTTCATAAGGCTGTTACCCTCAAGAGCAGGAGATATAGCACACTTTCCAAAAACAGGGAAACAGGCATAGAGACTTAGACAAAATGAGAAAACAGAGGAATTTGTCCCAAATGAAAGAATAGGACAAGGCCACAGTCAGAGATCTACCAAAACAGATATAAGTACATGCCTGATAGAGAATTGAAAGCAATGATTGTAAAGATACTCACTGGACTACAGAAAGGAGGGGAAGACATCCGTAAAACCCTTACCACAAAGATAAAGAATCACATAGTAGAGACAAAGCGTTCAATAAACAAAATAAGAAACATGCTTGATAGAATGAACAGCAGGCTGAAAGCAGAGGAATGCATTAAAGACCAAGAAGACAGTATTGGAAAGTAATCAACCTGAACAAAAGAATTATGCAAAATGAAAATAAACTTAGGGAAATCAGCAACTACATCAAACGTAATAACATTCATATCATAGGAGTCCCAGAAGAAAATGATAGAGAAAAGGGGGCAGAAAATTTATTTGAAGATACACTAGCCGAAAACTTCCTTAATCCGGGGAAGGACAGAGATATCCAGATTCAGGAGTCACAGGAACCCCCAACAAAATCAACAAAAGCAGTTGCACACAAATATATATTGTAATAAAATTTCCAAAATACAATGATAAAGAAAAAATTTTTTAAATAAGACAAAGGAAGGTAGTAACATACATGGGAAACCCCATAAGACTAGCAGGGAACTTTTCAGCAGAAACTTTCCAAGACAGAAGGCAGAGGCATGAGATATTCAAAGTGCTGAAAGGGAAAAATAAGCAGGCAAGAATATTCTATGCACCAAAGCTATCATTCAGAATAGAAGGAGAAATAGTTTCCCCTACAAACAAAACTAAAGGAGTTCATGACCATAAACCAGCCCTGCAAGAAATATTAAAGGGGACTGTTTGACTGGAAAAGAGAGACCAAAAGTGACACTATGAAGATAGAAAACACAAAAGCTTTAAAATTAATATTTCTGTAAAAAATCAGTCAAGGAACTTACAAAATAAAAGGATGTAAGATATGACAACATATACCTAAAATGTGGGGAGGAGAGGAGTAAAGAATGGGTTCAAACTTAAACAATAATCACCTTAATATAGACAGTTTTATGCAGAACAGGTTCCAAATAAACCTGAAGGTAACAATATATCAAAAAACACTAATATATAGGCAAATATAAAGAGAAAGAAATTCAAATATATCACCAAGGAAAATCAGCAAACTATGAAAGAGTGAAAGAATAGAAAGGATCAGAGAAAACCACAAAACTAGTAATAAAATGAAAATAAATACATATCTATCAATAATTACCTTGAATGTAAATGGATTAAATGCTCCAATCAAAAGATATATAGGGTGACAAACTGGATAAAAAACACAAGATCCATTTATACGCTATGTACAAGAGACTCATTTTAGAACTAAAGACACCTGCAAATTGAAAGTGAGGTGATGAAGAAACATCTATCATGCAAATTAATGTCAAAAGAAAGAGTAGCAGTACTTGCTTTGGACAAAGTAGGCTTTAAAACAAAGACTGTAACAAAAAATAAAGAAATACACTATATAATAAAGGGGACAATCAAACAGAAGATATAACAATTGTAAATATTTCTGCACCCAACATAGGAACACCCAAATACACAAAAAATTTAATAAACAAAGAAACTAATCAGCAAAAATAAAATAACAGTAGGAGACATTAACACCCTACTTATATCAATGGATAAGTCCTCTAAACAGAACATCAACAGAAAGCAATGTCTTTGAATGACACACTAGAGCAGAATGATTTAACAGATATATTCAGAACATTCCATCCAAAAACAGCAGAATACACATTGTTTTTAATTGCACATGGAACTTTCTTTACAATACATCATATATTAGACCACAAAATAGGCCTCAACAAATTCAAGAAGGTCAAAATCATACCATGCATCTTTTCTGACCATGAGGCTATAAACTAGAAGTCAACCACAAGAAAAAATCTGGATATACCACAAACACGTGGAGGTTAAATAACATGCTACTAAACAATGAATGGGTAAATCAAGAAGTAAAAGAAGAAATCAAAAAGTACATGGAAATAAATGAAAACTCAAACACAATGGTTCAAAACCTTTGGAACAAGGCAGAAGAAATTCTAAGAGGGAAGTTTATAGCAATACACAGCTACTTCAAGAAGTGAGAAAAATCTCAACTAAACCACCTAACCTTACACTTATAGGAGCTAAAAAGAGAACAACAAACACAACCTAAAACCATCAGAAAGAAGGAAATAATATTAGAGCAGAAATAAATGATATAGAAACTAAAACAAACAAACAAAACAAAACAAAACAACAACAACAAACACAATAGAACAGATCAATGAAACCAGGAGCTGGTTCTTTGATAAACTCAATAAAATTGATAAACCTCTAGCCAGGAAATCAAGAAAAAAGGGGAAAGGACTCAAATAAAATCACAACTGAGAGAGGAGAAATAACAACTAACACCACAGAAATACAATTATAAAAATTATTATTAAAAATTATATGCCAACAAATTGGAAAACCTAGAAGAAATGGATGAATTTCTAGAAACATATAAGCTACCAGAATACATAAAATATAAATATAAACTGAATATAATATATAAGCTGAAGCAGGAAGAATAAAAAATTTGAATAGATTGATTACCAGCAAGATTTAATCATTAATCAAGAAATTCTCTAGGAACAAAAATCCAGGATCAAATGGCTTCACAGGAGATTTCTCCCAAACATTTAAAGAACAGTTAATACCTATACTTCTCAAACTATTCCACAAAATAGAAAAGGAAGGAAAACTTCCAAATTCTTTTTTGACAGCATTACCCTGATACCAAAACCAGGTAAAGACGCCACCAAAAAATAGAACTACAGGCCAATATCCATTATGAATATGGATCCAAAAATTCTCAGTAAAATACTAGCAAACCAAATCCAAACATATATTTAAAAAAATCAGTCACCATGATCAAAGGGGATTTTTTCCTAGACTGCAAGTGTGGCTCAATATTCACAAATCAGCTAATGGGATACACCACATTTATAAAAGAAATGGTAAAAACCATATGATCATTTCAGTAGAGGGAGAAAAAAAATCACAGTCTAACATCCATTCATGATAAAACCCCCAACAAAGTAGGTTTAGAGGGAACATACCTCAACATAATAAAGGCCAAATATGAAAAAAAAAACAAAGGTAATATCATCCTCAATGGGGAAAACTGAGAGCTTTTCATTTACAGTCAGGGACGAGACAGGGCAGTCCAGTCTCACCTCTGTTATTTGACATAGTCCTGGAAGTCCTAGACACAGCATCAGGCAACAAAAAGAAATAAAAGACATCCAAATTAGTAAGGAAGAAGTAAAACTTTCACTATTTGCAGATGACGTGATACTATATAAATAGTAAAACCAAAAGACTCCCCCCCAAAAAAAATGATTAAAAAAAATGCAGTGAAGTCTCAAGATACAAATCAATGTACAGAAATTTGTTGCATTTCTATACATTAATAAAAAAAAGCAGCAGAAAGAGAAATTAAGTAAACAATCCCATTTATAATTGCACCAAAAACAATAAGATACCTAGGAATAAATCTAATCAAAGAGGTAAAAGATCCTTATTCTGAAAACTATAGGACACTTATGAAAGAAATTGAAGATGACACAAAGAAATGGAAAAATAGTCCATGCTCATGGAACAAAAGAACAAACATTGTTAAAATTTCTATACTAACCAAAACAATCTACACATTTAATGCAGTCCCTATCAAAATACCACCAGCATTTTTCAAAGACCAGAACAAACAATTCTAAATTTGTACGGAGCCTCAAAAGACTCCAAATACTGACCAGCAAAGCAATGTTGAAAAAGAAAAGCAAAGCTGGAGGCATCACAATTCCAAGTGTCAAGTTATATTACAAAGCTGTAGTGATCAAAACAGTATGGTACTGGCACAAGAATAGACACATAGATCAATAGAATAGAATAGAGAACCCAGAAATGGACCCTCAAATCAATGGTCAACTAATCTTAACAAAACAGGAAAGAATATCCAATGGGATAAAAGATAGTATCTTCAACAAATGGTGTTGGGAAAACTGGACAGTAACATGCAAAAGAATGGAACTGGACCACTTTCTTACACCCTACACAAAAATAAATTCAAAATGCATGAAAGACCTAAATGTAAGACCTGAAACCATAAAAATGCTAGAGTAGAACACAGGCAGTACCCTCTTTGACATGGATCATAGCAACTTCTTTCTAGATGTGTCTCCTTAGGCAAAAGAAACAAAAGCAAAAATAAACTATTGGGACTTCATCAAAATAAAAAGCTTCTGCAGAACAAAGAAAACAATCAACAAAACTAAAACATAACCCATGGAATGGGAGAGGATATTTGCAAATAACTTATCTAATAAACGGTTTTTATCCAAAAGATATAAAGAATTTATCAAGTTGAACTCCCCAAAAACAAATAATCCAGTAAAAAAATGGGCGGAGTCATGAACAGACATTTCTCCAAGGAAGGTATACAGATGGCCGATAGACACATGATAGGTGTTCATCATCACTTACCATCAGGGATATGCAAATCAAAACTACAATGAGACATCACCTCACAGCTGTCGGAATGGCTAAAATCAACAGCACAAGAATTATTGGTGAGGATGTGGAGAAAAAGGAACCCTCATGCACTGTTGGTGGGAATGAAACTGGTGCAGTGACTGTGGAAAACAGTATGGAGTTTCTTCAAAACAGAAATAGAACTACCCTATGATCCAGCAATTGCACTTACAGGTATTTACACAAAGGATACCAAAAAAACCACCAATTCAAAGGGACACATGGTCCTCTATGTTTATATAATCAATATTCACAATTGCCAAATTATGGAAGCAGCCCAAGTGTCCATTGACTGGTGAAGGGATAAAGAAATTGTGGTATATGCACAATGGAATATTATTCAGCCATAAAAAGAATGCAATATTGGCATTTGTAGCAACACAGATGGAGCTAGAGAGTTAAACAAGACAAATACCATATGATTTCACTCATATGTGGAATTTAAGAAACAAAACAAATGAACAAAGGGAAAAAGAGTGAGACAGAGAGAGAAACCAAGAAACAGTTTTGTAATTATAGAGTTCCAGAAAGAAGGTTGGTGGGGGAGTGGGATAAATAGGTGATGGGGAGGGGCGCCTGGGTGGCTCAGTCGTTAAGCGTCTGCCTTCGGCTCAGGTCATGATCCCAAGGTCCTGGGATCGAGCCCCACATCGGGCTCCCTGCTCGGCGGGAAGCCTGATTCTCCCTCTCCTACTCCCCCTGCTTGTGTTCCCTCTCTCACTGTGTCTCTCTCTGTCAAATAAATAAATAAATAAAATCTTTAAAAAAATAGGTGATGGGGATTAATTATTGCACTTATGATGAGCACCAGGTGTTGTATGGAAGTGTTAAATCATTATGTTGTACACCTGAAACTAATAAAAAAAAAACTGTATGTTCAAAAAATACGGGGAGAAAATTAAAATAATAAAATAAAATATCTGGTAGAGCATCTGCCACCATATTAAGTACTCAGTAAAATTAAACTAATAATTTTACAAACATGAGATAGTTTGTAACCCTCCCAATCTATATTCCTTTGATACTCATGTCTAAAATGACTCTATCCTTACAACTCAAAGACTGTTCATTTATATTAAAATGGAATTGCCTCCAGGAGGGGGACATAGCATTAGTTATGCAGAATTACAAGTACAGAACGTTGTGCTGTCAAATAAAAACACATTACCTATTAAGCTATTTTTCTGAAACAAGGCCTGCTCTTTCCAGGAGTAGTACATTTTGTCTGGAAAGCTTCCAAAAGGAGGAATTGCTTCTGTCTTAATAGAAATAAATGCCCTCTGCAGGAGTCATGCTAAGCTGTCCCTCTCATGAATCACAATATCTGTGCTTTCCACAAGTGGCAGTTGATTGTACATCTTATCCATGTTGGCTCCAAGTCTCTCAAATACACTTTTCCCTCTCCTCAGGTGAGTAAATAGTAATGAATTCATTGTCCATCAGAAAGACTTCCTTAAGAGACGTTTTCTTATCATCAAATCCAAATATTGACTTTTCTTTCCAGTGTGCCTTTGAGTATAGAGAGTAACGCAAAATAATAATGGGATCTTTTGTTTCTTTTTAAACAAACTTGCTGGCATTGCAACCTCTCTGCCATTTGTCATAACAGAAAATAACATATAAGCCTAGGCAACAGGGTCCATAACCTCATTTCTTCTTATCCAATTTACTCACTTAACCAGAAACTCCAGGGAAGTGCATCCTACTTGTTGACTTTGGGTGGCTTTTCCTTTAGTTAAATCTTAGACCATTATCCCTGGCTAATTTACTATTAAGGCAGAATAGATAGAATTAATGAATCTGGCAACAAGTCCTCAAAGAATCAGATGAATAAAAATATGGCAACCATACTGTTAAGGAAAGAGATCTAATCTCTAGTTCCAGTTTCTTGTCAGGAATGATCTTATCCTTTATCCTGGGGACACAAAGCACCAAGAATGCCTGAAGAAATAAAATCCTCACCACATTTGTGTCTTCCACTTTTCTTTTTACTTACACAAGTAATACATGTTGATCGAGTCATTTGTTCACTTATTCATTTATCGAATATTGTTGAGCACTTAATATGTTCCATGCAGAGTGCTAGGTAGACACTAGAAATACAGTGGTGAGCAAGAGACATGGCCCCTACCATCAAGGAGCTTACAGATTAGTGAAGTATAGAGGAATAAAATAAATTTATATTTGATTGTAATTACAAATTATGCAAATGTAATATAGAGAGAATACAAAGTCCTGTGAAGGAGTAGAACAGAATTTAAACTTGGGAGTCAAGGGACGCCTCTGTGTTTCATTCACTTTGAAACTGAGAATAAAAATAAAAATGAATCATGAAATTTTTCAGGAAAAGCATTTCAGGCAAGGATCTTGAGGTAGGGGCGGTCTTCAAAAGTTCAAAGAACTATTGAGGGTTGCCTGGGGGGCTCAGTTGGTTAAGTGTCTGCCTTCAGTTCAGGTCATGATCCCAGAATCTGGGGATCAAACCCCGCATCAGGTTCCCTTCTCAGCAGAAAACTTGTTTCTCCCTCTGCCCCTCACCCCATCTGTGCTCTCTCTCTCTCTCTCTTATAAATAAATAAAATCTTAAAAAAAAGAACTGTTGGAATAGAGTAGGCCAGGAAGGGAAAGTGATAGAAAGTTAGTTCCTAGGAGAGGTCAGGGATTAAAGCATGGAGAGTCTTTTGACTGTAGTAAAGAGCTTGGTTTGTAGTACTAGTTTGATAGGTATCTACTGGCAGCTTCTAAGCAACAGATTTACATGACTTGATTCATATTTGTGGTAAAAGATATTCTGAGGTCTCAATGAAGAATGTATGCTAGGGATCAAAAGTGGAGTGAGGAGTCCATTAAGAAGGTAAGATTTGGATAAAATTTGGAAAATGTATAAAAACACAGAAAATTATTTTTTCTTTGAGATAACCGCTATTGTGACTTTGGTGTGTTTTCTTCCCATTATTTATATAAACAAAAATGAAATTGTAATGTGCACATTGATATACAACCTGCCATTTGCATTAATGTTTTGAAGCCATTTTTATTTTTTAAACATCACAAATAAGATTTTTAATAGAACCTTCCAGAAAGAGAAAAGGAAAAACACATTTCCTGCTTCCCTATTTAACTGGATTTGGGTCTGGTCCCTGTTTGCATTTCACTAGCTGTCCCCTGGTAACAGTACTACTCCTTATGGTCCACATAAGCAGAGGGTGAATCAGGAGGCCTGGCTGTAGTATCAGCAGCCATAAACTATATCATCATTTAATCTTTACTTCTTTAAAATTGTAACCTTCTGAGGCCATTACTCCTCTACCTCAGAGACTTTGTGCCTTACAGCTTTCCCATGCCTCATGCACTTGAATCAATGTGCCTGGACTTTTCCGAGAAAGTTTGACATTCCTTATTAGAGCCACTGAATGGCAGAACTAGATAGGGCACCAGAAACCATAAATTCCAACCCTTTCATTTGACAGAAGATTAATTAAGGCCCAAAAAGATCTAATGATTTGTGTTGGGTCACAACAAATGAGCAACACAGCATGGTGTGTCTTCTTGTGTCTTCTAAGTCCCAGGCCATACTCTCTTCCTAAAGCAGGAACATTTTCTCACAATTATCAGCAAATACAGGTAACAGCGCATGTTCATCAGTTACAGAGTCAAGGCCAAAGAGAAAAGAGAAACATGACAAAACCCAGACTTGGAAGACTGTAAACAATTTTAGTTTCCATAAAGTAATTATTGTCACTTTGCTGGCTTAAGTTTAGTTTGGACTCAAGGTTAGTGTGTAGGGAGTTCTAGCAAACTGGTTTCTTCCTATGGCTTCATTATTTACTTTATTCTTAACTTTCTCTTCCTTCCTTCCTTCCTTCCTTTTTCTTTCTTTCTTTCTTTTCTTTCTTTCTTTCTTTCTTTCTTTCTTTCTTTCTTTCTTTCTTTCTTTCTTTCTTCTTTCTTCTTTCTTTTCATTTATTAATTTTTATTCTTTTTTTTAAACCTGATTCATGCCACCTCTCTTGTCTGTGGCCACCCTGAGTCAACTTCTGATTATTAGTTAAATATCAAATTTGTAAATTGAGTCAAACCAAGATCTGAAGACATAATTCCTGGTAGTAGAATTCAGAGATTTAAATAAGAATAAGTTGTAATTTCCATGAAAATAGTTATCTCACCCAGGGCTTATTAGCATATGACAAATGTTAGCTATGTCCTTGAATCAGCATCTGTTATTAGATATTGAGAATTCTATTTTTATGTAGAGGACTAGAGTGGCTGCATGTTTTGGAAGCCAACCCATACTAATTCTTTTGACTGCTTACACTTTTCTCACATGCTTCTATTTCATTTGAGCCACTTGGAAACACCTCTCCTGCCATCTACCATTTTTAATTCCTTCTCCTTTTTCTCATGTAAATCTTAAATATGAATTGGTAGGCTGTGTGTTGAGAGGGATGTCAGGAGACATTATTGCATGTTCTTTCACTATTCTCATCTCCCAAACTGCAAGCTTAACTGAAGATTGGTGAAATACGGTATTACAATCACATAAAAAAGATGTACTAAAAAGCCACTCCCTAGTAATACAGATTGCTCATGATATAGATTGTCATCACCAGGATGTCTTACACACCTTCTAGGTGCCATTGTACTAAGAGTTTTTATTTATATTTTCTCTTTATCTTATTTTTAGCTTCAATTCCCAGTGAGGAAACCAATCATAGAGAGTTCAAGTAACCTGCTCAAAGTCAAATAGTTAATAGTGGAGCTGACATTTAGGCCCAGGGTTGCCCAATTTTAATGCCCAAAGAAGGGTAGAAACAAATAATTTCTCACTGTTAGAATCCAAAGTAACAGAGATAAAGTGAAATAAACCTGTTTGCCAAAGTTGGGTTTGACTCACCATTCTGGTGTTCAATCAACTAAAATTGATCTGATGTGAATTTTAAGTTTTGCATCTTGTTAAGATAGTAATTATTATGTCATGTCTTGGTAATGTAAAGACTAAATCCTGGCCCTGAGATTTTTAAAAACAATTTAAAAATGAGAAATTAGCTTTGTTGGAATGTTAGAATTGAAAGAGAGCTTGGAAAGCATGAATTATACGCTCATGGTTTAAAAAACGAATTCAAACCCAGAGAGAGACAGTGACTTACTCAAGATGACAAGGATGATAATTAGCGATCTCCACTTCACAATGCTAGCATAGACATACTGGAGAACACTGCATTTTGTCTCCTGGGGTCTTATTATTATTTAAATTAATAGAAGTTGAAAAACTATAAAGCAAAAATATAAACTAGTTAAGGACCTAAAAAATAAATCTGTCAATCAGCAACTATTTATAGATTTTTTAATCTGGTGCCCATAACTGTGATAAACTATGTTGTAAGAAATAGAGATGAATATGGCTCAGTCCCTGTCTCTAGGGTCCTCAGAGTTTAGATAATAAAATAAAAATAACATATGTATGAGTTAAATAAGTAACTCAAAAGGTAGCATAAGGTAGTTAAAAAAAGAACAGGACTGGGAAAATATATCTGGATCTGAGTCCTTATTCTAGCACCACTTGCTATGGGATTACTCACTATAGAACTCTGGCAAAACTTTGGTTCTCACTATTTTCTTCCCCTGAAATGAGGGCGTTTGACAATGACCACATCAAGGAATGGTATGGAGTTGGGGGAAGAAAAGGTTTTCAGCTCTCTTTCTTTCCATCAGGTCCTACTCCTTCATTATGCAATATTGATAAATAGCATTTTCTTGATCCTGCAAATGCAGAATCAAGTCAGGTCTCCTAAAGAACACCCCTCCATTCTCTGACTCTTTCCACCCAGATTGCCACTCTTAAATTCTTGTTATACAAAGGCAATCTTTAAATGTCTTAACTAATTTAGAGCCTATACCAGATATGATAAGAATATATGCTAAATATAATAAGTGTGGCCTGGTTAATAGGTGCTATAGGAACACAAAAGGAAGAGACATCAGTGAATGTGATAAGAATAGAGAAATATTCCTGAATCAGGTAGGTAAAGGATCAAGGTAAACCATCAGGGTAAAGGATGCTGGGATAGTAATAGGCTGAAGAGTAGAGGGTGTTTTCCAAGAAGAGGGATCAGGAGGCACAGAGGTGAAAAAGCCAAAGAGAGTGAAAACACTAATTTGGCTGGAGTGGGGAAAAAATGGTGGGACTGAATAAAGGAGGCTAGGGCTAGACTAGATGTCAGGCAAAGAATATGGGTTTTTATGCCATTGACAGTGGACACGAAAGGAGATATGCTGAGGTAGGGAACTAAGAAGTGATACTAAATACAATTTGAGGTCCATATGCAACCAGCCTATAAGCTACCAATAACCAATAACAAAGGTTAAGTTTTCCTTGTATGTCCTCTCTCATCTTTGTCCTAGGCTATATGTGGTTCTTCTGTAGCCTTCTCCTTTTTCCTATAGTTACTCTTCCATTTACCCAGTTCCACAAATGTTGAAATGTAACAATAAGGCAATAACTTCTCATTGACCTGTAGGTGGAACAAACCCACAGAAAGTATACATAACTAATGAATCATTGAACACTACATCAAAAACTAATTATGTACTATGCAGTGGCTAACTAAATATAATAAAAAAGGCACTTTTGATGAGCACAGATATTGTATGGAAGTCCTGAATCACTATATTGTACATCTGAAACTAATATTACACTGTATGTTAACTAACTGGGATTTAAATAAAATCTTTAAAAAAAAAAGAAATACAATGAGAATCTAACTGAGCATCCACGACTTACCAAGGAGAAGAATGGCCCAGAGGAGACAGAGTAACTACAGAATGGCAAGCTATAATTGGATCTGGAATAGAAGCAAGAGCAGGAGCAGATTCCTGGCTACTATATATATATATATATATATATATATATATATATATATATATATATATATATATATAAGGTGGTACTTTAAATAATTTATATGGAACTCACACAGGTCTGATTTTATCAATACTTTATTGAATTCACTGGAAATAAAAGAAAGAGCTGAGAATATAGATGAAAGAAGGAAAGAGTAACTGGTCTTGTGAGATATTAGCTTTGTTCTGCACCCAGTCCTTCACACCTCCACTTCCAACACCGAGAAAAGAAAGCATAAAGTGTCCTTTTTAATAGCACCATGACATCAAAGCAAAAAGCAAACAACCTTCCAGAAATATTTTTTTAATATTTTAACAGTTAATGCACAGCTTATCAACATAATTTAGAGAACTAAAAATGTCAGAGAATACTGCAATATGGTAACATAGTTATTGGAGATCCAGGCAGACTTTGGCCCCATTTATATTTATATTTGTATTCAACAAGTTCAACCAATCTGCCAAGATGCAGTGACTCTCTCTCTCTCTCTTTTTCTCTCTCTCATATATAAATTTAAAGGAATATATATATGAATATATATGTGTGTGTATATATATATATACATATATATATACATATATAAAGGTATATTCCTTTAAATCACCAAACAAACATTTATTGAGCACCTACAATTTGCATGATGCTGAGAAATATAGATTAATTATATGGTCACCATATAATAATAGGCTGTATAGTTTATGCCCAGAATGCAGTCTCCCATAAAGAAAGAAATATACAAGTCTTAATCTAGCAACAGAAACTATCAAAGTCTTAATATCCCTATAGGAAATTAGGCTCAATTTTAATATGTTATGGAGTACAACATATTGTGTTGTCCTTGATGGGTACCTTCAAGGACTTTACTGTATAGAAGAGATTATGTGGTTATACAGTGAAGTAAAATTTAAGCTGAATCTGAATAATTTGTAAGACTAGATAGACAGGAGAAGCAAAGACATACTTGAGTGGAAACAGTATGAGCAAAGGCAGAAATGTGTATGTTCAATGTTTTCTTGGGAGCCTAAGTTTTTGCATATTTTATATTTATTCAGATTTGCTTATCTGATATATTTAACTAGACCAGGAATTGTAAAACTGTACTGAATTAAGGATGTTCTTTGAGCCTTTAAATGTCCCTCAACAAATGTATCCATGTCCAAACAATACTGCTAGGTAACCTAGTCTCCCTTCAGGCTCTCCTCTTTACAACTGTAGGTTCCTTTAGATTTGTTTCAGATCCATTCCTTCCAAAAATTTTGGAGACCTTGCATTCTATCTACAGAATTCATCCATAGGAGATATTGACTGTGCTCTATTTGTATCCTCATTGTTTTCCTGTGGTTATGGCCAGTCTCTGATATTTGATTTCTTCAGAGATCCTTAATCCTAATCATAACTTTATCCTCTGAAAGGCTGGACCTAACTGACTCATGGTAGGGGACAGGTAGATGGTTCTTTCTGTTACTCACAGGAACCTCAGCCAGTATTGCCATGACCCAGGACACTACTTCATGACTTCATCTTTTCTATGATACTGATATGTTGTTTAAAATATTTAATTCTGGGATGCCTGTGTGACTCAGCCATTAAATGTCTGCCTTTGGCTCAGGTCGTGATCCCAGGGTCCTGGGATAGAGCCCCACATGAGGCTCCCTGCTTAGCAGGGAGTCTGCTTCTCCCTCTCACCCTGCCTGCTGTTCCCTCTGCTCGTGCATGCTCTCTCTCTCTCAAGTAAATAAATAAAATCTTTAAAAGAAATTTAATTATATCCTATGCATTTTAGTGGTTAAGAGGGGCACTATCTGCTTTCCTTGATTCCTTTCTTAATACTACTCCTCCCTGTGTCCTTATGTTTTAATAATCATTATAATTTAAAAACAATTATCATCTACATTTCTTATTGGATCTTTATAAGAGGCTTCTGAAGCAGAAAAACCATAGATTATTATCACCATATTGCAGAGGAGGAAACAACATCAGAGTGTTTGTAAAGTGTCTTTCTCAAGATCACACAGTTAAGAAAGGGCAGAGACAGTATTAGAACCCAACTTCATCCAGTTATTATCAGTTACAGCTATAGGTTTAAGCTTGCCATTCTTAGGACTCCTGCACTCCAGTATTTTGGGTAATAGTGTGTAAAGGGACAAGACTGGCTATTTGCCGGGGCCCAGAAATACAGGATTAAGGTGACTACATGTGGACCCTCTTCTAGAAGTAGGAGTAAATTGGAACCTTCTGGGGAAGTCTAATAATTTTAAAATAATTGGTAAGACAGTCTGTTTTCTGTGCTTCTCCAAATCTTCTGGATAATGTTCATTACTCATGAAAACAATTGGCCAGCTTCAGAAGAAAGTATTATTGTATCTCAAATAGGACTCCAAATACATAGGAAGATTTCTACCAAGTGCCCTTAAGAAGGAGGGAGCAAAGGTCAGAATGAGGAGATGTTCTCTCAAGAGCATTATGGAGGGGTACCTGAGTGGATCAGTCATTAAGCATCTGCCTTTGGCTCTGGTCATGATCCCGGGGTCCTGGGATCAAGCCCTGCATCAGTTTCCCTGCTCAACGAGGAGCCTGCTTCTCCCTCTCCCCTGCCTGCTCCTCCCTTGCTTGTGCTCTCTCTGTCAAATAAATAAATAAATCTTTAAAAAAAGAGCATTATGGAAAATGAAAAATAGCTTCCCCAAGAGCAATAAAGCAATTTTAATTAAACTATTTCTTAATGAAACAAATAAAGCAAGTAGTAATTTTGAAATTATAGACATATAATTTCATATATAATTGATATATATGATTATTGAAATTATACATATAAATTTTTATATATTAATATTATATATGAGATTATATATAAATTATGTATATAAATTCTGGCAATATTTATATTCCAAGAAATTTTAGGTGTCAAAGAGCTAGTCACACCTCAGTCATCTGGAACCCAAAAATCTTGCAACCTCAACTATCCAAACACAGGTGACAGAGCCAAGAAGGAAGTAAAATAGTACTGAATAGCCAAAATGGATGTCATGAAGGCCATAAACTAAAAACTATACACTTTGTTCCATAGGAGGTTTTCCCTTTTCCACACACACCCTCTCCAAATAAAATAAAATAAGCAGTCTTTACTCATTTTTGTTAAATTTCAGCTGTTATAACTAGCTTGATTAGTGTGTTCTCAAAGCCACAAAAGATTACAAAGAACTAATTGAAATGACAGGGACTTCATTAGGCAGGTCCACTGACAATAGCAACAAGTAAGTACAGATAGTCTGAAAAGATAAAGAAGCATTTATAAAATCAAATATATAAGAACAAAAGATCCATGAGTCCATTTTAGTGTAGGTACAAGCAAAATTTCAATAGCTACAAATTTTAATTGTTCTGAGAGTAGCAAATATATATAGGACAATAACTGATGTTTATTTTTTTAAGATTTTAATTATTTATTTGACGCAGAGAGAGAGCACAAGCAGGAGGAGCAGCAAGCAGAGAGAGAAGAAGAAGCAGGCTCCTCGGTGAGCGGTGAGTCCGATCTGGAGCTCAATCCCAGGATCCCGGGATCATGACCCTAGCCGAAGGCAGATGATTAAGGACTGAGCCACCCAGGCACAACAATAACTAATGTTTATAATGATGATCCTCAGTCATCCTGAAAAGATTACATTAAATGATAGAGTTGAAGCTCTTCTTAAATAATAACAATACTAAAATTAACCAAAACAAACATTTCTAGTGTTTTAGGGTTTAGAAAGCACTTTCCAAGAAAGTATGTCTAATATTGAGATCATCTAGTCTGGCCTCCTTATGGACTTATAACAAAAAAGAAAACCCGAAAAGAATTAACTTGCTCAAAGATACCTAGCTTATCATTGGTAGACCTAAAACTAGTATCTTGGTCTTCTGAGTGTGGATTAATGCTTCTTTCAAACATTATGTCCCATATTTAAAACAAAGTGCTTAAGTGAATGGGACATAATACAATTTATAAATATTTGCACCTAAAAAGGTATTTTAAATGTCCAGGTACTTAAAAGAGCTAATCAATTTCTACAAAATACAACTGTGAAATATACAAATCTGCGGAGGACTTCAGAGAAATTGTTTTTTGTTTGTTTGTTTTTGTTTGTTTTTTACTTTTCTCTTTTTTGTAATCTAAATTCCAGTTAGTTAACATACAGTGTAATATTAGTTTCAGGTGTACAATATAGTGATTAAACACTTCCATACAACAACTGGTGCTCATCACAAGTGCACTCCTTAATCCCCATCAACTAACCCATCCTCCCACTCACCTAACCTCTAGTAATCAACAGTTTGTTCTCTATAGTTAAGAGTTTGTTTCTTGGTTTTCCTCTTTCTCTTTTTTTTCTCTTTGCTTCTTTGTTTTGTTTCTTTAATACCAAATATGGGTGAAATCACATGGTATTTGACTTTCTCTGACTGACTCCTTTTGTTTAGCATAATACTATCTAGCTCCAGCCATGTCATTACAAAGGGCAAGATTTCATTCCTTTATATGGCTGAGTGATATTCATTCTATATATATACCACTTCTGTATCTATTCATCAGTCGATAGACACTCGGGCTGTTTCCATAATTTCACTATCATAGATAATGCTTCTATAAACATTGGGGTGCATGTATCCCTTTAAATTACTATTTCTGTATTCTTTGGGTAAATACCTAGTAGTGCAATTGCTGGATCATAGGGAAGTTCTATTTTTCACTCTTGAGGAAACTCCATACTGTTTTCCAGACTGGCTGCACCACTTTGCACAAGGGTTCCCTTTCTCCACATCCTTGCCAACACCTGTTATTTCTCATGTTGTCCATTTTAGCCATTCTGACAGATGTGAGGTGATTATTATAGTTTTGATTTGTATTTCCCTGATGATGAGTGATGTTGAACAGCTTTTCATGTGTCTGTTGGATATCTGTATGTCTTCTTTGGAAAGATGTTTATTTATGTCTTCTGTCCATTTTTAATAGGATTATTCATTTTGGGGTGTTGAGATTTTTTTTAAGATTTATTTATTTATTTGAGAGAGCGAGAATGAGAGAGAGAGTACATGAGAGGGGGGAGGGTTAGAGGGAGAAACAGGGAGCCCGATGCGGGACTCAATCCAGGGACTCCAGGATCATGACCTGAGCTGAAGGCAGTCGCTTAACCAACTGAGCCACCCAGGGGCCCGGGGTGTTGAGTTTTAAAAGTTCTTCATATATTTTGGATATTAACCCTTTATTGGATATGTAATTTGCAAATATTTCCTCCCATTCTGTAGGCTGCCTTATAGTTTTGTTGATTGTTTCCTTTGCTGTGCAGAAGTTTTTTTTTTTTTTTTTTTTGATGTAGTCCCAATCTTTATTTTTGTTTTTGTTTCCCTTGCCTCAGGAGACATATCTAGAAAGAAGTTGCTATGATTGATGTTAAAGAAGTTACTGCCTGTTTTCTCTGCTGGGATTTTTATGGTTTCAGGTCTTACATTTAGGTCTTTAATCCATTTTGAATTTATTTTTGTATATCATATAAGAAAGTGGTCTAGTTTCCTTCTTTTGCATTGTTGCTCTCCAATTTCCCCAATACCATTTTTTAAAGAGACTGTCTTTTACCCATTGGATATTCTTTCCAGCTTTGTCAAAGATTAATTGACCATAGAGTTGTGGGTTCATCTCTGGGTTCTCTATTCTATTCCATTGATCTTTATGTCTAATTTTATGTCAGTACCATACTGTTTTGATCACTACACCTTTATAATATAACTTGAAGTCTGGAATTGTGATACTTCCAGCATTGCTCTTCTTTTTCAATGTTGCTTTGACTATTTGGGGTCTTTTGTGTTCTATACACATTTTAGGATTGTTTGTTCTATCTCTGGGAAATATGTTGTTGGTAGTTTGATAAGGATTGTATTAAATGTGTAGATTGCTTTGAGTAGTATAGACATTTTAACAATATTTATTCTTCCAATCCAAGCATGGAATATCTTTCCATTTCTTTGTGCCATCATCAATTTCTTTCATTAGTGTTTTAGAGTTTTCTGAATACAGGTCTTTTACTTCTTTGGTTAGATTTCCTCCTAGGTATCTTATTGGTTTTGGTTCAATTGTGAATGGTACTGATGCTTTAATTTCTCTTTCTGCTGCTTCATTATTGGTCCAGTGTGTCATTCAAAGCCTTTGTTTCCGTCTTTATTTTCTGTTTAGATAATCTGTCAATTGATGTAGATGATGTTAAATTCTGCTACTAATTATTCTGTTATTATTAATTACATCCTTTATGTTTGTTATGAATTGCTTTGGGTGCTCCCGTGTTGGGTGCATAAATATTTACTATTGTTAGATCTTCTTGTTGGATTGTCCCCTTTATTATTATATAATGCCCTTCTTTGTCTCTTTTTAAAGTCTTTGTTCTAAAGTCTACTTTGCCTGATATAAGTATTGCTACTCTGACTTTCTTTTGAAATCCATTTACATGATAAATGTTTCTCCATCTCCTCACTTTCAAAGATTTTATTTATTTATTTGAAAGAGAGAGAGAGAGTGCACAAACAAGGGGAGGGGCAGAGGGAGAGGGAGAAGCAGGCTTCCCACTGATCTGGGAACCCAATGTGGGACTCAATCCCAGGACCCCAGGATCAAGACCTGAGCCACCCAGGCACCCCCTCACTTTCAATCTGCAGGTGTCTTTAGGTCTAAAATGAGTCTTTTATAGGCAGCATATAGTTGGGTCTTGTTTTTCTATCCATTCTGACACCCTCTGTCTTTTGATTGAAGTGTTTAGTCCAGTTACATTAGGAGTAATTATTGATAGATATGTATTTATTTCCATTTTATATTTGTTTTGTCATTTTTTTCTGGAGATTTTCTCTGATCCTTTCTTGTCTTTTTCACTTTTGGTCTCTCCTTTGCACTCAGAGTCCCCTTTAATATTTCTTGCAGGGCTGGTTTAGTGGCCATGAACCCCTTTAGTTTTTATCTGGGAAACTCTTTAACTCTCCTATTCTGAATGATAACCTTGCTGGATAGAGTATTCTTGGCTGCAGATTTTTCCCATTCAGCATTTTGAATGTATCACACCATTGCCTTCTGGCTTCCCAAGTTTCTGTTGAGAAATATCCAGCTAGACTTATGGGTTTTCCTTTGTAAGTTAAGGATTTCTTTTGTCTTGATGTTTTTAAGATTTTTTTCTTTATCACCATATTTTGCAAATTTAATTACAATATGTCTTTGTGTTGCTCTGCTTTTGTTGATTTTGATGGGCGCTCTCTGTGCCTCCTGAATCTGGATATTGTTTCCTTCCCTAGATTAGAGAAATTTTCAGCTATTATTTCTTCAAATAAATTTTCTGCCCTCTTTTCTCTCCTTCCCCCTCCTCATCCTCTTCCCCTCCTCCTCCCCCTCCTCCCACTCTTCCTCCTCCTCCTCCTCCTCCTCCTCCTCCTCCTCCTCCTCCTCCTCCTCTTCTTCTTCTTCTTCTTCTTCTTCTTCTTCTTCTTCTTCTTCTTCTTCTTCTTCTTCTTCTTCTTCTTCTTCTTCATCCTCCTCCTCCTCCTCTCCTTCTTTTCCTTCTCCTCCTCCTCTCCTTCTTCTGTGACTCCTCTAATAAAGGTGTTATTACATTTGATATCATCACTGAGTTCTCTATGTCTTTTCTCATGTTGCATAATTCTTATTTTTCTCTTTTGTTCAGTTTCATTATTTTCTATTATTTTGTCTTCTAGATCACTAATTCATTCCTCTGCTTTTTCCAGCCTGCTGTTCATTACATAAAGTCTGTTTCCAATCTCATTCATTGTACTCTTCATCTGATTCATTCTTTTTTAGCTCTTTTATCTATGTGGTAAGGGTCTCACTAATGTTCTCTATTCTTTTCTCAGGCCAAATGAGTATCCTCATGATTGTTGCTTTAAATTCTCCGTTTTACTTAGATCCCTGGACATAATCTTGTTCTTTCATTTGGGATGAATCACTCCATCTTTGCATTTTGTCTAAGTCTCTGCTTTCTTCTCTGTGTTAGAAAATCCCGTTGTCTCCTGCTTCTGAAAGTAGTGACATTATGAGGAAGAGGTCATGTAATGCTCAGAGCCTACTGCTTCAGGGAGTGTCTCCGTTATGTGCTGCATGCGTTCTGCTACTGTGGTTTTGCTGCTCTATCCTTCAGTCTAATCATCTGCAGAGGCTTTCTTTGCTTGCTGTGGGCAGTGTTTGGTCCCTGACCTGGATGCAGTGAGTTGTAACTGTGTGGTCTGGTTGGCTTGTGAAATGAGACATGACACCACTTGCATCAGAACTGAGGCCCTGCTAAACTCTCTGGTAAAGAGATATGGTGGGGAATGGTTGCACTTATCTTCTGGGTGAGGGACCTGTTGCACTGAGACTGAGCCAAGGTGACTGAAAAGGACAGCCCCACCAGAGTGCTGGGGGTTGGGTTTTGTTGTAAGCAAATTGAGTAGCCAGTGTAGGAGCTGAATTGCTTCCAGAAGGTGGTTCTTTATGTTAAGGGGAAGGGGAAGGAAATGGAACTGGTCAGCTCCTTTGTTCCAGGAGAGGTGTCTCCATGAATGTTGCCTCTCAGGGATGTGCTCTCAGAAGAGTGAATAATATCCCTTCTGTGTACCCAAGTTCTTCAGATCTTTGTTTCAATGCTGTCTGTCCCCAGGTTGTTTGCCTGTCTTCTCTCCAGGAGTAGCATAATGCCCTCAGGGCTCTATTCCAGGCAAGCCCTCTGACCTTTAAAACCCCAGGTTTTAAGCCCCACTGGTTGCAAGAACCCACAAAATTCAGGCCCTCTTGTTTTCCAAGTCAATGGCTTCTGGGAAATGTTTTCTTCATGTTTTCCTCAGTGTGGTTCTCTCTCTCTTGCCCTTCTCCATGACCATGGTTCCCTTCCCTCAGCAGTGGCTGCAATTCCTTCCTCCCCTAGACCTACTTTGATGTGGCCTTTTCTCTTCTTTTACTTGTGGAGTTTGTTCTTTCAGTCTTCAGGTAAATTTCTAGGGAATTTAGGTTGATTTGATAGTTATCTAGCTGTGTTTGTGGGACAAGACATGCCTAGGGTCCTCCCAGTCTTCTGCCTCTTCCTCTGCTAAGAAGCACTTTCCTCTTTTTTTTAATTATTTTTTTATTTGAGTGTAGTTGACACACAATATTTCATTAGTTTCATGTGGACAACATAGTGCTTTGACAAGTTTGTAAATTAGGTTTTACTCTATTTTCCCAACACTGTAGCAAATGTTATTATCTGTCACTGTTCTAATAGGCAAACACTATTACAAAAAAAATTCACACAAATAAAACAGTTTGTAAATTTCCAACCTTATAAAGACAAGAAAGTAAGTCTTTATAATTTTATAAACCTGACTACTGCTTTATAAAATACCATTTTAATGAAAGCAAATATACGAAATTTTAAGTTTCACATTTTTCAATGTTAGTGATTTGGATTACAAAATTATTTCACCACAAAAATTTAAAAAATAGCAATTTTTCATTCTGCATTCATAATATTCAATTCACCAATATTCTCTTTATATATGTCTTTACTTGTGAGAAATAAGGTCTAACTGAAAAACTACATGTGTGATACTTTGTTTTTTTCAAAGGCTTAAAACATATTTTAATAAGTTAATGCTGTATTACTGCTCCATTTCTCAGAAAAACGCCAAAGATATCAGGGACAAATCAAACATGGTACACCAATAAAAAAAATGCACAGCATAACTACCTAAGATAGGCAAGGCTAAGAGCTACTGTCCATCCTTCAGCATACAGCAACCCTGTTCCCAAGATTGTACTAGGCTTATCAAGAAAAGCTGTGAACAGCAACATCATAGACACAAAAGGGCCATTCCTGGGTTGTCCTAACCCAAGAAAAAAGATGGAGGCAACTTAACAGATTTTTTTTTTTTAAAGATACACTAAAATGAAAATCTCTAAGAGAAAATGTCTTCCTTAGGACATGAAGGGGTAATATATGGGATATAACAGAACCGTATGTATGTTGTCTGTGACCTCTGTGGACATTTGCCTGAATTCCCACCTGCGAGTGAATGGAACAATGGGGCTAAGGTCATTGGGGGATGCTTGTTTTTGTGGTGTATATGGCAGCGTCTCTGGGGTTTGGAGGGTAAAATAAAAAAACAAATAGAACAGGATGGACAAAGAATGGAATGATCAAGATTAATGGGGGCTCTAACTGGATCTAGTTTGCCATGGTTCCCACCCTTCACAGGCCCTCAACAATCAGGAATGCACCACACAAAATCAATTAGTTAAACGATATACAACACAGAACTGATTTGTTAAATATTGCCCTTCCCTTGCCCTCAGCCTCCAGCAAACTCCCTCAGAGTAGTACAGGCAAGGAAGAACTATTGGGAGGAATCCCTAACACCTTTCCAGGCAGAATTCTGGCTAGTCCATAAAGGGTCCTTCTTTTAAGGTTTTTTGGGAAACTAGACATTGAAATTTTTATTAGTATCGGCGACGTTTATTTGGAGCAAATTCAGCTCCAGGAGCTGCATGGTTGAATGCAGGAGGGGTTCCACCAATTGCCCCAATTCCTTCCATTGTAGCAGCTTGGCCAAAGCATTCAGTTGTTGGTGGGGTCAATCCCAAGGTTCCATCTGGCATCATAGTGGCAGGTCCTGGAGGAGATGGGGTACCTGCTGGCACTGGAGCAGGGGGGCATGGCGCCTCTGTTATTTATGCCCACAGCACCTCCCATAGCCATCTGGCCCATCCATATCTCCTGTTCTCTCGCATCAGGGCATGTTCCCTTGAATCCTTCCTGCTGTCGCCACATCATTTCTTCCCGTTGCCGCTGCATCTCTTCCTCACGGCGCCTGCTTTCCTCCTCCTGGCTGAGCTCCAGTTGCTTTCGTTTTTGCACTTCTTGGTTGTGCAACTCTTCCATCCTCCGAAGTTCTTCTTGATGCCTCATCAAATCCTGTCTCATTAGCATGACCTGGTGCTCATGGTGAGCATCCTCCATTTCCATATCCAGCTTCTCACAAGCTTCCTTGATGTTGCGGTTCACTTGGTCCTGTTGCTGCTTCTCCATCTCAGTGAGTGCCTTCCAGCGCATGGCATACTCATACTCAAAGGAGCCAGGCTGTGCAAATCTGAGTGGCTGCTCTCCCTCCTTGTGAAATTGCTGGTTCTTTATAACCAGCTTCTCTGGAAGTCCCTCTTCATCATCCAACTGGTCCATGGGCTCCACAATCACAAGCCGAGGAAATGTGGTTAGCAGGAAGGAGCCTTCACTGCACCTGTCCAGAGCTTTCCAAGCAGCTGACTTCCCTGAGAATTCAACAATGCCTTTTCCTGAGGGCCTTCCTAGATCATCCACGATGACTACAGCCCTTTCCACCTGGCCAAACACCGAAAAGGCTTCCTCCAGAAGTTCATTGGAAACATACTGAGGAAGGTTTTGGACTGCAAGGGATGCACTATGGCAGGCAAAGCACACACACAGCTGCTTTCCACGGAGTGGCATGTTGGCCAGTTCTACTTTGGCAATCTCCACTAGGGTTCGTGTTTGCAAGTGGATAAAGCCAAAGCCCTTATCCTTATGAATGAAGACTTCACCTGCCTTCCCATATTTCTCAAATAGTTTCCTCATCTCCTCCTCAGTGATGTCAAGAGGAAGATTGCCCACAAAGAGCCAGCTACGTTGGGTGAAGGTCTTCTTTCCTTGTTTCCTAAAATTCTTCAGGTCAATAGTCAAGGCTTCATTTTGGCTGCTGGCTTCTTGCCCATTTGCAGGTATTGGTGGCGGTGGTGGCTGCTGCTGTTGCTGCTGGAGGTGCTGCTGGTGGTGATGCTGATGATGCTTCCTTGGAGTATGGTTTTGCTCCTCCAAGTTAAAGGTTTTATTGTTCTGCATTTTTGCACCCCTCTACCGACTGTTCTCTCCTCAGAGTAACTGTGATGCTACACAGCCTCTACAGTTCCGAGAAAAAAATGTGTGGTACTTTATTAACTCATTATTTAAAATCTATCAAGCAAAGTTGTGACTGAGGTTGTATATAGAGGAATCAATGTAGAAATATCATTGCACAATTGATTTTAATGTATAAATATAACAAAATATTGTCTTAATGAGTGCCAATATATAAAAGTAAGCATCGTCTTACACACTCTTAGACTTTCAAGCAAAGAGCTTTCATTGCAAACCTTGAAACTCTGAAGTTTATGAAATATGTTAGACCACAACTCTCTTCTGTGTTTAAGGTGTATGTGTTGTGTGTGAATCTCATGACACTTTTGGGATATTTAGGATGAGTCTGAATTGTTTGTTTACCCAGGGGGACAAAAGGAAATGCTGATAGATATTCCAAGTTATTGGATATTAATCCCCACTACTCTTATTAATATTAAAAATTCTTTCCTCTTTAGTCTATTTTACTCAAGTAGTATATATTTTCTAAATAAAGCTAGGATCATATTGTTGTCCTGTACATTTTTGAATGTTTGGACAATTCACCTATGTCCACTTATTTTCAATTTACTTTTTGTTTCTTGCAGGAGAAAGTGAAAACATTGGACCCACTGCTGAGGAAGAGGTGTGCAATTTATTCTGTTGCTTATTACTTTCTGTAAAGAAAGATATTTTATTATATGCTCCATATAACAATATGTTTCCATTTGGATAGAAAATATAGTCATGAATAATTCCTTCAAAGGGATCATTTTGAGGTTGAAAGGAAGGAGGCCATGTTTTGTTAAGGCACTCAAAATACCATTTATTTTTTAAGAAAAATCTTCAAGGTGACATAGCTAAACCGATAGAGAACATAGATTATTCTAGCTAGTAATTTGATTACAATGTCTTGGAATCATTCAGAATTTCAAGGGAGATAGTTTGAAGATCCTCCTTCCTGTGATGAATTTCTAAAGCACTGTCTTTGCATTTCACACATGACTGAAGAGCCAAACCACTGTGTTCCAAAAACCTATCACGGAATTCTGAGGTCATAAAATAATATACAATGGGATCAAGACAGCAATTCAGATTCGCAAGATGTAGAGAAATGATGTGAAAACATATGGTGCTCTTAATAAAGGAACAGTTTGAAAAGACATGTTGTTTCACCATCATAAAGAATGGGAAGTTGAAGTGGTAAGGAGTGAAACACACAATGAACACCACTGCACACATCAGGACCATCCACAAAGCCTTTTTTCTCTCTTTGGTATTCTGAAGGGGAACTTGGAATTCTTGTAAAGATTTTCTCATTTTCCATGTGCAATAAGTAATAATTACAACAGGTAAAAAAAACCCTCCAAGTTCAGCTACAGTTATCATGCCAATGGAGGAAGCCATGCTAATGTGTTGAAACACTAAATCGTCAAAGCAAGATTCAGTGTTGTTGGTTAAGCCAGAATGTCTCAGAATCGGAAGTGGCAAACAGGCAGTCCCCACAATGATCCAGATGGCAGCACTGATGCCCACATCATACCTACACGTCCAGTTTCTGGCCCTAAAGGGTTTGAGCAGAAAGTAACACCTCTGAAGGCTGATGCATGTCAGAAAATAAATGCTGGCATACATGTTGAGATACTTCAGGTAGAAGCACAGCAGGCAAAGGGCCTTCTGGAAGGGCCAGTGGTGGCTGATGTAATAGTAAATCCGGAGGGGTAAGGACAGCACGTGAGCAAGGTCAGCCACAGAGAGGTTGATCATGAAAATGATGGCTTTATTTTTCTTGCCAATGAAGCGGCACAGAACCCACAAGACTGCACAATTGGCCAGAAGACCAGGGATGAATATGAGGATGTAAGTGGTTGCATAGAGAGAGTACTGAAATGACACTTGAAGATCAGTGCACTTTGTTCTTACACTGTTTGTGCTGTTACTTCCCATCTTGAGGATGTATGTTCCTTCCTTAAGGAAAGCATTAGAGTGATGATTTCTGCAGAAAATAGAGTAAAAATAAGGTCAAGGGCATGCCAGTTCATATTTGGGTATACAAATATATTTGTGTCCTGCCAAAAAAGTATTCAAGTATTCAAGTGTGAACTTTCACAAATTCAAAAGGTATTTTTTATGTAAACTGAGAATATCATGGCAATCTACAAATATATAACAGCATTGTGGAGCATATTTTTAGAAATCAAGATCACTGTTTTGGCTATAACCTTAGTCAGGTTTTCCCTTAGTAGTCAGAAGGAGTAATCAAACTTATAGAGATAACCAACAAGCAAGATCTTACTGCAAAATTTCCCCAGACATACATTCCAACACTTTCCTGGGTTTCTATATTTCAGTATTACAGTTGTCTCCATCTGCATTTTCAAAGTTTGAGATCTAGCTGAGTTTCCAATCATTAATGCTGGAAAAGATTAAAACTGAATCAATTTTAAATTACAACCTTATCAGGGGTTAGGTGACTGCTGAGATGAGTCTGTGAACCTTTGGGAATGAAACACAAGATAAGGGCCTGGGAAGGGCTGGCAGGTCACCAGTCCTTGAAAGGATGGAAACTTGGGAAAAATGGTGCAATGCAGATAAACTTTAGCTCCTTCAGAATTTGGGCTGAGGGCAAAATTAGTCCTGCTTGTATGTCATGACACTTTTCTTGAAGCTTCTGTAGCTTTAAAGATCTGTGTTTATTAATAGAATTATGTCAACTTCAGACATTCACATTTATTGAGACTATCCTTGCCACCATTTCAAACAACTACCAGAGTATGTGAAAAACTAGAAGGTATCTAGTGGTAGTTACAGAAAAAAGGGCTATCTCTAATTCAGATCCTGAGGCGAGTTCAGTGAAAAGTTATTAATTTTGAATTGTTACATTTTTAACAATCATAATTGTTAAAGAGTTCTTCCTTCTAGTGAGTTAAAATCTGTATCCTTGTCATTTTAACCTAGTTCTGCCTATCAATGTCAAGTAAAGTTCACCTCCTGTTGCACATGAAACTCTTTAAATATCTGAAGACAGCAATCCTGTCTCTATCAAATCTTCCTTTATCCAGGTTCACCCCTAAATTCACTCCTAAAATGCAGATTCCCTCTTCTTGGTTTTCTTTTGGATCAGATCATTATTGCTTTTGGCCCCCAACCACTATAATACAGCTTATTTTAACCTTTGAAAATGACAGTTTACTCAAATGTTTAATATTCTTAGGAAATATAGCATGCCTTTGATTGTAGAAACAAAAGGCTAAATGGAATTTTAATATTCCCTTGTACTTTTTATTGCTTGCAAAGGCAGTTTGTTTCACATTTTATGGAATTAAAGGGAAATTGAGACACACTTAACATTAACTATTGAAAGCAATATAAAGTCTAAGACAGTGCCTATTCAACCCAAAATACAACTAATTGAAATTGTAAAAACTCAGTCAACACACACACACAGCCTATACAGTGCCAAATCATCTATTTGATGCCTTTAGACTGACTACATGGTGCTTTCAGATAGACTGTATTTACTGAAAATTCACTGCAGTCAACCAGCTCATTCAAGTAAACAACTACTTTGAATGTTATTTTCCACTGAGTTGACTATTTTGCTAAATCAGCCAGTTAGTCTAGCAAACTGTAAATTGAGCCAACACTATCTGTTTTTGTGGTCTGTTTGTTTACCCACTGAACTAAGTAAAATAATTGATCTTGTATTCTGTATACTCAGTTTAAATAAAAAGCCATGTAAGTGTGAACCAGGATTATCTTTTTTTTTTGAACCAGAATTATTCTTGAAATAAAATTTAGAAAATAGTTAACATACATGAAGTCTTCCCTGATCATCTTTGGTTTTGTTATAATAATAATTAAAAATCACTGAATGCCTACTTGGATGAGGTGTTATGCTAAGTACTTTGTATACACTCTCTCAATCTGTCCCTCACAGCAATCTTATGCAACAATATAACATTACCACTGTTTTACAGCTAAGGAAATTTAGGTCCCAAGAAAGGCAAGCTTCACCTCCTCCAAGAAGACTTTCTTGACCTCTCCAAACCAGAGGTCACTTCAACGGCCTCACAGTCCATAGTTCTGATCATTTTTCTAGTGAGAATGCATTTAATACACTTAACAATGTGCTGTTATTACCTTTGCATGTAGTCTCTTTTGTTCCTCTAAATAGATTGCAATCTCTTACATATCAAAGACTCATTCTCTTACTACTTTCTTTCCTCCGTAGTAAAATGTCTCCTCAAATGTTTTGAACATATTAGGGATGAACTAAGTGTTTGTTGAGTGAATGACTTGAATGCATGATGAGTGGATAAATCGGGGGAGTGGGGGGAGTCGCACTGAGAGAAAGGGCGTGTCTGGGGAATCAGAATTTAGATGTGATATTTGATTTGACCACCAGGTGTCATAAGTATACCAATGTTCAAATATTTTTAAATATTTAACACATTTCTTTTAAAATTCCATTAAGGGAGAAGTTATACTAAAGGAGAGAAGTATCAACAACATCTTGTGTAACATCAGAAGAAAAATCCTTTAAAGTGCATTTTAGAGAGTTTTAATTTATTTTATTTTTTAGCTTCCATACTTCTTCATTTAGATCTCTGAAAATAGTTGGGCTTCTAAATTCATTAGAGACCCCTAGAATATTAGAGCAGTTAAGGACCATCAAGATCTCCTGATCATGACACTTCTTATAGATGAGAATACCAAGGCCAAAAACAGGGAGATTAAATTTTCCAAATTCACAGGATCTTCTTACCTTCCACTACAGAGTAATTTTTACTTTTCCAGGAACTTCGAAGATGAAATCCATATTTTTGTAATTACCTAATAATAATACAAACTTTTAGAAATAAACCAATGCCAGATTTTAGAACAGTAACCTTGACAATGAACTATTAAAGCAAGAGTGATTAGGTTTTTTTCCCAAATATTCTAGGACAAATACAGTGTTTTTAAAAAGCAGAATTAATATTTTTTGTTCCTAATAATAAGATTGTGTAAAAAATCTGCTTAACAGGGTGCCTGGGTGGCTCAGTTGGTTAAGTGTTGGACTCTTGGTTTTGGCTCAGGTCATGATATCAGCGTCTTGAGATTGAGCCCATGCTGGGATCCATGTTCAGCTCCCAGAGTCTGCTTGAGATTCTTTTCCTCTCTTCACCTCCCCCTGCTCTCACTCTCTTTCTTTCTCTCTCTCTTTCAAATAAATCTTTCTAAAAATCTGCTTAACAGTCTTAGATTAGGTTGTTTTTAAACTTGTTATTTCTTTATATAAGGAATACAGTTTCACATTAGAAAATAGAGATAAAGAAAAACAAAATATATACACATCATCAATATTTCCATTGCTAACATTTTGGTGTATAACTTACATTTTCCCCCATGCTATAGATCTATAAATGAATACATTTATAGATATTTTAACCAAATTTGACTCATATACACATACTCTTTTATAATTATAGTTTGTATTCAATCATAATTATTATGAATATAGTATCATTAATAAATAGACATTTTATTAGTAATCATTTTATTAATCAATTTATTAATAAATAATCATGTTAATGGGTACTTAGAATTTCATCAGAATTATATACCATAATTTATTTTACTAGTGGACATTGAGGTAGATTCTTCATTTTTCACTATTAGAAACAATGCCTTGCAAAACATTCTTGTACACCCATCTTCATACATTTGAGCAACTATTTTCTTTGAATAAATTTTTTAAAGTAGAATTGCTAGGCTTTTGATCAATAATACCAAATTATCCTCCAAGAAGACATCCTAAGCTAATTCTCTTTCAAATTCCAATGCTAATGCTTTCTCATAATATCACAATGCCAATCTCTTTGTTTTCCAAATATATCAAATTCTTTTCAGCTGAAGGAAGACGTATGGTGTACAGAATTTTGACTCATTCTTTAAGGCCTAACTCAGTAATTACTTTACTTAGTCACAAATCAACCCAGACAGAATTTATTATTCCCACCTTAACACAGTGGTTTTCAAACTTGAGCGTGCCTCAGAATCATCTGGAGTGCTGTCCCACCCATGGTTTCTGATTTAGTAGGTCTGGGTTAGGGCCCAATAATTTACATTTCTAATAAGTTCCCATGAGATCCAGGGACCACACTGTCCTGTATACCAGCAAGGATTGCATTTTATCTGGGAAACCAGTATATTATCACCACATAAATATTGTGAATCATTTAATTAATGCTGTAGGCTGAATGTTTGAATGTTTATTGCACCCTAGAGTCATATGTTGAAACCTTATCCTAAATGTGATGGTGTTTGGACTGGAGCCTTTGGGAAGTAATTAGGTCTTTAAGGGATTAGTGCTCTTATAAAAGAGGCCCCAGGGAAATCCCTTGCCCTTTCCACCAGTGAGAAGATGGCCATCTATAAGACAGAAAGTGGACTTTCAATAGACACCAAATCTGACATCTTGATCTTGGACTTCCTAACCTCCAGAACTCTGAAAACTAAATATTATTTAAGACACCCAATCTGTAGTCTTTTTGTTATAGCAGCACAAATAGACCAAGATAATCAGACATTCTTTTCCAATCTGAAGGAGGAAATGCATGGGCATTTTGTGACCTAACTTTCATAACTGTGTAGTAAAATCTGGCTTATTTATCTACATCCAATTATTTCTCCTATCTTGACCTTGTGGGGAAAAAAAAGTGATAGTAAAAACAAAACAGAAACAATGACAAAAATATTGCATTATGCTTAGGTTTTAGAAAACAATCAGGATTCTTATGTTTAAAAAAAAACTTCTAGGGGGGGCGGAGCAAGATGGCGGAGGAGTAGGAGACCTAGATTTCGTCTGGTCTCAGGAATTCAGCTGAATAGGGATCAAACCATTCTGAACACCTACGAACTCAACAGGAGATCGAACAGGAGAGTAGCAACAACTCTCTGAACAGAGAAGCGACCACTTACTGGAAGGTAGGACGTGCGGAGAAGTGAATCCGAGGCGATATTCGGGAGGATAGACGGCGGGGGAGGGGCCTCCGCCGGCCGCTTCTGGCAAGTGCTAGAGCCGCGGAGCACAAAATCGGAACTTTTAGAAGTCGGCTCGGTGGAGGGACATCGCTGCAGTGGCTAAGCAGGGGGTGGAATCCTCCCAGGACAGTGTGGTCTCAGGACCCTTGGGGTCACAGAGAGACTGGGGATGCCTGAGTGCGCCAGAGCTCCCAGGTGTCAGAGCGGGGAAGCCGGCTGCAGAGACGGAGCAGAGTCGCGGGCTCTCAGCTCGGGGTTGCCATAAACTGTGATCCGCGGCCCAGTCGGGACACGGCTCCTCCAGCAGGGACCCAACAAGCAGCAGATCCGGGGAGACTCCCCTTCCTTCCCGGGGAGGAGCGGTGCGGGAACGCACTGCAGGGATCTGCTGGGTTTGGAGACTCCGCACGGGGTCGGGTGCCAGAGATAGCAAAGCTCGATCACAGGCCGGGTGAGCACGGAGTGCGGCCGGAGACCGGGGACACGGAAGTGACTGCTTTTCTCTGGGGGCACACTGAGGAGCGGCGCCCTGAGTTCTCAGCTCCTCCGGGTGGAGATTGGGAAGCCACCATTTCTGCCCTGGTCCTCCAAAGCTATACCGAGAGCTTGCAGGGAACAAAAGCTCCTGAGAGCAAACCGGAGGAGCTTCCTTAGCCCGGACCGACAAGGGCGGGGCAATTCCGCCTCTGGCAAAGATATTTGGAAACCACAGCAACAGGCCCCTCCCCCAGAAGATCAGCACAAACAGCCAGCAAGCCAAGACCAAGTTGATCGATCAAGGAGAATGGGAGAACTCCAGCGCTAGGGGAATACTGCACATAGATTCATGGCCTTTTTTTTTTTTTTTACCATGATTCATTATTTCATCAAAGTTAATTTTTGTTGACTGTTTTTCTTTTATTTTTCTTTTTCCCTTTTTCAACCAACATCTTATCAATCCCTTTTTAAAAAAAAAAAAACATTTTTTATTTTTCATTTTTAGAGTCATATTTTATCCCTTCATAGTAGTTACCCTTATTTTTGGCATATATATATAAGTTGTTCTCTCTTTAAAATTTTGAGGTACAGTTTCTTCTAACAGATCAAAATACACCCTAAATCACTAGTGTATGGCTTTGTTCTAGTCTCCTGCCTGATCACATTCTCTCCCTTTTTCCTTTTTTTTTTTCTTAAATCTTCTTTCCTTTTTCAAACAACTTATCTTACCAAGCCCTTTTATAAAATCTTTTATAATTTTCATCTTTACAGTCATCTTCCATCCCTTCATTGTATCAACCCTTATTTTGTACATATATGTCTTTCTTCCTTTAAAATTTTAGGAGGCACTTTTTTCTAACAGACCAAAATACGCCCAAAATCTAGTGTGTGGCACTGATCTATGCACTAGCCTGATCATATTTGATCATATTCTGCTTTTTTTGTATTGTTTTGTTTTTATCTTTTTTTTTCGTTTCTTTTTTTTCTTTTCTCTTTCTTTTTTCTTTCTTTCCCTTTCTTTTCCCCTGGTTTCAGGTCTTTTCTGATTTGTATACAGTATATTTGCTGGGGACGTTGTAAAGCTGTTAGCATTTGGTTCTCTCATTCATCTATTCTCCTCTGGACAAAATGACAAGATGAAAGAAATCACCTCAGCAAAAAGAACAAGAGGTAGTACCGTCAGCCAGGGACCTACTCAATACGGACATTAGTACGATGTCGGACCTAGAGTTCAGAATCACGACTTTAAAGATACTAGCTGGGCTTGAAAAAAGCGTGGAAGTTATTAGAGACACCCTTTCTGGAGAAATAAAAGAACTAAAATCTAACCAAATCGAAATCAAAAAGGCTATTGATGAGGTGCAATCAAAAATGGGGGCACTAAATGCTAGGATAAATGAGGCAGAAGAGAGAATCAGCGATATAGAAGACCAAATGATGGAAAATAAAGAGGCTGACAAAAAGAGAGAGAAACAACTACAGGATCACGAGGGCAGAATTTGAGAGATAAGTGATACGATAAGACGAAACAACATTAGAATAATTGGGATCCCAGAAGAAGAAGAGAGAGAGGGGCAGAAGGTATATTGGAGGAAATTATAGCAGAGAACTTCCCTAATGCGAGGAAGGAAACAGGCATTAAAATCCAGGAGGCACAGAGAACCCCTCTCAAAATCAATAATAATAGGTCAACACCCCGACATCTAATAGTAAAACTTACGAGTCTCAGAGACAAAGAGAAAATCCTGAAAGCAGCTCGGGAGAAGAGATATGTAACCTACAATGGTAGAAACATTAGATTGGCAACAGACCTATCCACAGAGACCTGGCAGGCCAGAAAGGACTGGCAAGATATCTTCAGAGCACTAAACGAGAAAAATATGCAGCCAAGAATACTATATCCAGCTAGGCTATCATTGAAAATAGAAGGAGAGATAAAAAGCTTCCAGAACAAACAAAAACTAAAGGAATTTGCAAACACGAAACCAGCCCTCCAAGAAATATTGAGAGGGGTCCTCTAAGCAAAGAGAGAACCTAAAAGCAGCAAAGAGCAGAAACGAACACAGACAACAGACAGTTAACAGTCACCTTACAGGTAATACAATGGCACTAAATTCATACCTTTCAATAGTTACCCTTAATGTAAATGGGCTAAATGCCCCAATCAAAAGACACAGGCTATCAGATTGGATTAAAAAACAAGACCCATCAATATGCTGTCTGCAAGAGATTCATTTTAGACCCAAAGACACCCCCACATTGAAAGTGAGGGGGTGGAAAACCATTTACCATGCTAATGGACACCAAAAGAAAGCTGGGGTGGCAATCCTTATATCAGACAAACTAGATTTTAAAACAAAGACTGTAATAAGAGATGAGGAAGGACACTATATCCTACTTAAAGGGTCTATCCAACAAGAAGATCTAACAATTGTAAATATCTATGCCCCTAACATGGGAGCAGCCAATTATATAAGGCAATTAATAACAAAAGCAAAGAAACACATTGACAACAATACAATAATAGTGGGGGACTTTAACACCTGCCTGACTGAAATGGACAGATCATCTAAGCAAAAGATCAACAAGGAAATAAAAACTTTAAATGACACACTGGACCAAATGTACTTCACAGACATATTCAGAACATTCCATCCCAAAGCAAAGGAATACACATTCTTCTCTAGTGCCCATGGAACATTCTCCAGAATTGATCACATCCTAGGTCACAAATCAGGTCTCAACCGGTACCAAAAGATTGGGATCATTCCCTGCATATTTTCAGACCACAATGCTTTGAAACTAGAACTCAACCACAAGAGGAAAGTCAGAAAGAACTCAAATACATGGAGGCTAAAGAGCATCCTACTAAAGAATGAATGGGTCAACCAAGAAATTAAAGAAGAATTAAAAAAATTCATGGAAACCAATGAAAATGAAAACACAACTGTTCAAAATGTTTGGGATACAGCAAAGGCAGTCCTGAGAGGAAAGTATATAGCAATACAAGCCTTTCTCAAGAAACAAGAAAGGTCTCAAATACACAACCTAACCCTACACCTAAAGGAGCTGGAGAAAGAACAGCAAATAAAGCCTAAACCTAGCAGGAGAAGAGAAATCATAAAGATCAGAGCAGAAATCAATGAACTAGAAACGAAAAGAACAGTAGAACAGATCAACGAAACTAGGAGTTGGTTCTTTGAAAGAATTAACAAGATTGATAAACCCCTGGCCAGATTTATCAAAAAGAAAAGAGAAATGACCCAAATCAACAAAATCATGAATGAAAGAGGAGAGATCACAACCAACACCAAAGAAATACAAACAATTATAAGAACATATTATGAGCAACTCTATGCCAGCAAATTAGATAACCTGGAAGAAATGGGTGCATTCCTAGAGATGTATCAACTACCAAAATTGAACCAGGAAGAAATAGAAAACCTGAACAGACCTATAACCACTAAGGAAATTGAAGCAGTCATCAAAAATCTCCCAAGAAACAAAAGCCCAGGGCCAGATGGCTTCCCAGGGGAATTCTATCAGACATTTCAAGAAGAATTAATACCTATTCTCCTGAAACTGTTCCAAAAAATAGAAATGGAAGGGAAACTTCCAAACTCATTTTATGAGGCCAGCATTACCTTGATCCCAAAACCAGACAAAGACCCCATCAAAAAAGAGAATTACAGACCAATATCCTTGATGAACATGGATGCAAAAATTCTCACCAAAATACTAGCCAATAGGATCCAACAGTACATTAAAAGGATTATTCACCATGACCAAGTGGGATTTATTCCTGGGCTGCAAGGCTGGTTCAACATCCACAAATCAATCAACGTGACACAATACATTAACAAAAGAAAGAACAAGAATCATATGATCCTCTCAATAGATGCAGAAAAAGCATTTGACAAAGTACAACATCCTTTCTTGATCAAAACTCTTCAGAGTATAGGGATAGAGGGTACATACCTCAATATCATAAAAGCCATCTATGAAAAACCTACAGAGAATATCATTCTCAATGGGGAAAAGCTGAGAGCTTTTCCCCTAAGGTCAGGAATGCGGCAGGGATGTCCACTCTCACCACTGCTATTCAACATAGTATTAGAAGTCCTAGCCACAGCAATCAGACAACAAAAAGAAATCAAAGGCATCCAAATCGGCAAAGAGGAAGTCAAACTCTCACTCTTTGCAGATGATATGATACTGTATGTGGAAAACCCAAAAGACTCCACCCCAAAACTGCTAGAACTCATACAGGAATTCAGTAAAGTAGTAGGATATAAAATCAATGCACAGAAATCAGTGGCATTCCTATACACCAACAACAAGACAGAAGAGAGACAAATCAAGGAGTCTATCCCATTTACAATTGCACCCAAAACCATTAGATACCTAGGAATAAATCTAACCAAAGAGCTAAAGGATCTGTACTCAGAAAACTATAAAATACTCATGAAAGAAATTGAAGAAGACACAAAGAAATGGAAAAACGTTCCATGCTCATGGATTGGGAGAATCAACATTGTGAAGATGTCAATGCTACCTAGAGCAATCTACACATTCAAGGAAATCCCCATCAAAATACCATCCACTTTTTTCAACGAAATGGAACAAATAATCCTAAAATTTGTATGGAACCAGAAGAGACCCAGAATAGCCAGAGGAATACTGAAAAAGAAAAGCAAAGCTGGCGGCATCACAATTCCGGACTTCCAGCTCTATTACAAAGCTGTCATCATCAAGAGAGTATGGTACTGGCACAAAAACAGACACATAGGTCAATGGAACAGAATAGAGAGCCCAGAAATGGACCCTCAACTCTATGGTCAACTTATTTTTGACAAAGCAGGAAAGAATGTCCAATGGCAAAAAGACAGTCTCTTCAACAAATGGTGTTGGGAAAATTGGACAGCCACATGCAGAAGAATGAAACTGGACCATTTCCTTACACCACACACAAAAATAGACTCCAAATCGTTGAAAGACCTAAACGTGAGACAGGAGTCCATCCAAATCCTAAAGGAGAATACAGGTAGCAACCTTTTCGACCTTAGCCGCAGCAACTTCTTCCTAGAAACATCGCCAAAGGCACGGGAAGCCAGGGCAAAAATGAACTATTGGGATTTCATCAAGATAAAAAGCTTTTGCACAGCAAAAGAAACAGTCCACAAAACCAAAAGACAACCGACAGAATGGGAGAAAATATTTGCAAATGACATATCAGATAAAGGGCTAGTATCCAAAATCTATAAAGAACTTATCAAACTCAACACCCAAAGAACAAATGATCCAATCAAGAAATGGGCAGAAGACATGAACAGACATTTCTCCAAAGAAGACATCCAAATGGCCAACAGGCACATGAAAAAGTGCTCAACATCGCTCGGCATCAGGGAAATCCAAATCAAAACCTCAATGAGATACCACCTCACACCCGTCAGAATGGCTAAAATTAACAAGTCAGGGAACGACAGATGTTGGCGGGGATGTGGAGAAAGGGGAACCCTCCTACACTGTTGGTGGGAATGCAAGCTGGTGCAACCACTCTGGAAAACAGTATGGAGGTTCCTCAAACAGTTGAAATTAGAGCTACCATTCGATCCAGCAATTGCACTACTGGGTATTTACCACAAAGATACAAATGTAGGGACCCGAAGGGGTACGTGTACCCCAATGTTTATAGCAGCAATGTCCACAATAGCCAAAGTGTGGAAAGAGCCAAGATGCCCATCGACAGATGAATGGATAAAGAAGAAGTGGTATATATACACAATGGAATATTATGCAGCCATCAAAAGGAATGAGATCTTGCCATTTGCAACGATGTGGATGGAACTGGAGGGTGTTATGCTGAGTGAAATAAGTCAATCAGAGAAAGACATGTATCACATGACCTCACTGATATGAGGAATTCTTAATCTCAGGAAACAAACTGAGTGTTACTGGAGTGGTTGGGGTGGGAGGGATGGGGTGGCTGGGTGATAGACATTGGGGAGGGTATGTGCTATGGTGAGCGCTGTGAATTGTGCAAGACTGTTGAATCACAGATCTGTACTTCTGAAACAAATAATGCAACATATTTTAAGAAAAAAGAAAAAGAAGAAGATAACAGGAGAGGAAGAAAAGGGGAGTATGTCAGAGGGGGAGACGAACCATGAGAGATGATGGACTCTGAAAAACAAACTGAGGGTTCTAGAGGGGAGGGGGGTAGGGGGATGGGTTATCCTGCTGATGGGTATTAAAGAGGGCACGTTCTGCATGGAGCACTGGGTGTTATGAACAAACAATGAATCATGGAACACTGCATCAAAAACTAATGATGTAATATATGGTGATTTACATAACAATAAAAAAATTAAAAAAAAAAACTTCCAGGGGTGCCTGGGTCAGGCTCAGTCTGTTAAGAGTCTGACTCTTGATTTTGGCTTAGGTCATGATCTCAGGGTCCTTAGATTGAGCCCCACACCCGGCTTTGTGCCGGGTATGAAGACTGTTTAAGATTCTCTCCCTCTGTCCATCCCCCTGCTGGCATGCTCTATCTCTCAAAACAAACAAAACAAAACAAAACAAAAAAATATTCTATACTTCTCAATGCTATAATGAAAAGATGAGCTTTATTTTTTTTTTTTGAGGAAAGCAAGATGGAAGGCAGATGGGGACCCTGTTTCAACTGGTCCCCTGAATTTAGCTGGATATCTACCAAACCATTGTGAACACCCACAAAATCAACCTGAGATGTAAGAATATATATCTGGATCTCTACAAGCAGAAAAGCAGTTGCTTTTGGCAAGGTAGGAAGGGCAGAGTCATGAATCTGCAGGGAGATATTGGAAGATAAACAGAAGGGGGAGGGAGCTGCCATAAGCTGACTCCTGGAAAGTAATAACATGGGAGAGCAAAATCAAAACCCTTAGAAATCTGCTCAAGTAAGAGACACCCCTCCCTGAAGGGGGCCCTGGAAATGAAAAGACAGAATTCTAGGTAGGGTATTGTGGTCTTGGGATACAAGGAACCACAGAGCAAAAGTGGGTTTATGAACTGGTAGAGTGCCCAAGCAGTGGAACCAGGAAGCAGGTTATGATCAGCAAGCCCACGAAGGGACTCTCAACTAGGATCGCCAGAAACCACAAACCAGGCAGGTCGATATCCACTCTTTCCTTGAACAGACTAAAAAAATCTGGAACCAGAGCCTGCAACAGGGCAAAAAGTTGCAGAACAGTAGTAGCCGGGAAAAGGCTTTAGGATAGAACCGGACCTGATTTTGGAGCTTCTAGTGCAAGCCGGAGCCCACAGTCGCTCACAGTTTTAAAAGCAGAAAGGGCAGAGATACTCCCGAGCCCCTGAAAATACTTCTGGGAGAGTAGCTGTGAGCACACACTGCAGAAAGCTGCGGTTTTCAGCAGCACAAACAGAAGTTGAGACTGTTTGTCCTGCAGAGTTTATTAAAGAGGGCAGACTCCGAATTTTCTGCTCTGGGCCAGAGGTTTGGCGGTGGCCATTTTTGCTCTGATCCCCTGAAGAGGAGTGGAAAAGCCCCAGGATACAAAAGACACTCTGAAGTCCAGTTTCCACTGAGCCCATCCCCCAGACAGGGGGTGGGGCAACTCCACACTGGCAGGTACCTGAGAAACAGAGTGGCAGGCCCCTCCCCGAAGACAGGCTGGAAAATAGGTAGATGACAATCCTTTGGTTCCTGTAAGACTGTAATATCCCAACACAAGGAGAAAATTGTATATTGAGCTCTAGATGTGGCCTTACAACTTGTTTATTTTTCAGATATAATTTTCCTTTCCTTTCCTTTTCTTTCTTTCTTCTTTTTTTTTCCTTTTCTCATGCCGTTTTCCACTGCCGTATTCTTTATACCTTCTCATTTCAACTAGATGTCTATTATACAACTCATGTTTTCATAGGTGTTTTTTAACTTGTATTTTTACATACCTATATTTTTTTAAAAATGCTTTATTTTACCACGTTTTTCACTCTACTCAGTTTTACCTTTTTATATATACAAATTTTACTTTCCTAGTAATTTTGAGACGTAGTGTCCTCTAAAACACAGACCAAAATACACCCAAGAACTAATGAAACACTCTGCTTTGTTCATACTGAGAGATTATAACCCCTCTTCCCATTCCCCCTTTTTAATTTTTTTATTTTCTATTACATGTATATATAGTACATATTTTTAATTTTTTAATTTTTCATTTTTTTACTTTTATTTTTGTTCATTTTGGCTTTGTTTTTTTCAGTGGTGGCATCTGACCATGCCGGATATTGCTAGGGTGCATCTAATTTGGGTCGTGGTTGATATTTTGAACTCTGTCCATTCATTCAAACAGCCATTGACAGAATGACTAGGAGGAGAAACTCTCAACAAAGAAAAGAACCAGAGATAATGTTTCTGCCACAGAATAATGGATATAGATATAAACAAGATATCAGAGACAGACTTCAGGATAGCAATCATGAAGTCAATAGCTAGGCTTGAAAAAAGCATTAGTGACAATATAGAATCTCTAAGGGCAGAAATGAGATCTAATGAGGCCAAACTTAAAAATGCTATGAATAAGATGAAGTCTAAACTGGAAACTCTAACAGCCAGGGTAAATGAGGCAGAATAACAAATTAGTGATCTGGAAGATAAACTGATAGAAAGGAAGGAAGCTGAGGAAGACAGAGATAAGCAGCTAATGGCACATGAAAATAAACTTAGAGAGATCAATGACCCTAGGAAATGCTCCAATGTCAGAATTATTGGGATCCCCGAGGGGGTGGAGAGAGAGAGAGAGAGGACTAGAAGGTATATTTGAACAAATCATAGCTGAGAACTTCCCTAATCTGGAGAAGGAAACAAGCATTTGAGTCCAAGAAGCAGAGAGGACCCCTTCCAAAATCAATAAAAATAGATCAACACCCTGGCATAAAATAGTGAAGTTTGCAAGTCTGAGAGCCAAGGAAGCCATCCTGAGAGCATCTAGGGGGAAGAGATTTCTTACTCACAGAGGGAGGAACATCAGAATAACATCAGGCCTGTCCACAGGGACCTGGCAAGCCATAAAGGGCCGGCAGGACATGTTCAGGGTACTAAATGAAAAGAACATGAAGCCAAGAATACTTTACCTAACAAGATTGTCATTCAGAACAGATGGAGAGATAAAATGTTTTCATGACAGACAGAAACAAAGAATATGTGACCACCAACCCAGCCCTGCAAGAAATATTAAGGGGGATTCTGTAAATGAAGAGAAATCCCAAGAGACACATAGACCATAAAGAAACAGAAAACCTACAGAAACAGAGATCTTACAGCCAATACAATGGCACTAAATTCATATCTTTCAATAGTTACTCTCAACATAAACAGGCTGAATGCACCAATCAAGAGACACAGGGTTTCAGATTAGATAAAAAAAGCAGAACCCATCCATATGCTATCTACAAGAGACTCAATTTGAACCTAAAGACACCTCCAGGTTGAAGGTAAGGGGATAGAGGACCATTTACCATGCCAACAGACCTCAAAAGAAAGCTGGGGTAACAATTCTCATATCAGACAAATCAGATTTTAAACCAAAGACTGTAGTAAGAGATGTAGAAGGACACGATATCATACTTAAAGGGTCTATTCAATAAGACCTAACAATTGTAAATATCTCTGCCCCCAACATGGGAGCTAAAATACTCAACAAGATCATAGCCAATAGCACATTAAAGGATTATCCATAACAACCAGATGGGATTTATTCCTGGGATACAAGGGTGGTTTAGCATTTGCAAATCAATCATCATGATAGAGTACATTAATAAAAGAAAAGACAAAAACCATATGATCCTCTCAATTGATACAGAGAAAGCATTTGGCAAAGTACAGCATCCTTTCCTGATTAAAACTCCAAAGTACAGGAATAGAAGGGAACATACCTCAATATCATAAAACCCGTCTATGAAAAGCCCTCAGTGAATATCATTCTCAATGGGGAAAAACTGAGAGCTTTTCCCCTAAGGTCAGGAACACAAAGATGCCCACTCTCACCATTTATTGCTCAACATAGTACCAAAATTCCTTGGCAAGAGACAACAAAAAGAAATAAAATGCATTCAAATTGGCAGAGAAGAAGTCAAACTCTCTCTCTTCACAGATGACATGATACTTTATGTGGGAAATCCAAAAGACTCCACCACCAAGTTATTAGAACTCATACAGGAATTCAACAATGAGACAGGATACAAAATCAATGCTCAGAAATCAGTTGCATTTCCTAATTTATCTGGTCCACAGCTTCCTCCACTCTATAATGTATAACAATGTTGTGTACATTCAGAGTCAAGATAATATATGCAATGCATGTATCTACTACATAGTAATACTGCAAGAAGTGCTATTATTCTAATTTATTTTGTATATTTCTCCTAAGTCATGAAAGAAGGTGAAATATAAATACATTTCCAACCCCAGCTTAAGTTCCTTGTACCTCTGACTTCTCCAGTCCTTGTTGACTTCAACTTTCTTGGAATAGCTGATGTATCTAACAACTTATACTCCAATAACCTCAGTGTTTACTAACAATTAAATTTACTGATCATTGACTACGTGCCATCCACTTTAGATATATTATATCATATAATCCTCATGACAATGCTATAAGGAAGGGAGATACTGTCTTATTCCCATTTGACCACTAACAAATTATCAAACTCTTACTTATACATTATTATCTCCAACTAGTACATTATTTGCTATTATGTCTAGAGTGTGGATCACGAATACTAGTACCTTGACAAATCCCTTATCTGCACTAAAAGACAGACTACACCAGTAGTGGGCAGAGAATCTTACTGTGTCAATCCCACTGCAAACATCCATGGCTTGATCACTGGCCTTTTCAGGATTTTCCCAGTTTCCCTTCACAGTCATATAGTTATTTTATATTCTCCAGGGACTCTGGCCCTTAAAATTGCTTTAAAGTAGATAACTCCATTCATTCTATTTTGAAACTTTCAGCCTTTCTTAATAACTCCATTCATTTTATTTAAAGCTTTCAGGCCTTCCTAAAATAATAGCTTTTCTTTTCTTTTTATTATTATGTTATGTTAATCACCATACATTACATCATGAGTTTTTAATGTAGTGTTCCATGATTCATTGTTTGCGTATAACACCCAGTGTTCCATGCAGTACGTGCCTCTTTAATACCCATCACCAAGCTAAACCATCCCCCCACCCCCTCCCTTCTAGAACCCTCAGTTTGTTTCTCAGAGTCCACAGTCTCTCATGGTTCATCTCCCCCTCCTATTTCCCCCCTTCATTCTTCCCTTCCTGCTATCTTCTTCTTTTTTTTTTAAACATATAATGTATTATTTGTTCCAGAGGTACAGGTCTGTGATTCAACAATCTTACACAATTCACAGTGCTCACCATAGCACATACCCTCCCCAATGTCTATCACCCAGCCACCCCATCCCTCCCACCCCCCACCACTCCAGCAACCCTCAGTTTGTTTCCTGAGATTAAGAATTCCTCATATCAGTGAGGTCATATGATACATGTATTTCTCTGATTGACTTATTTTGCTCAGCACAATACCCTCCAGTTCCATCCATGTGATTGCAAATGGCAAGATTTCATTCCTTTTGATGTTGTATATATATACAATAATAGCTTTTCAAATGGCTTTTAGGTGGTTGTTAATCCACTTAGAAAGATTCTCTTTTCTCCAAATGCAGGACCATGAATGTTTCCCACCCCTCTCTGGCAATGCTACTGGTTTCAGATAGCAAAAGGCTTAGGAACAGAATAGTCTCACCACTATTGTGCTCCTTTGGCTGTGTCTGAGTCTCATATTTCTCACTGAGGACTGAGCCAAGCAGACATGGTTGCAGATCACAACTTCTTCAGAAAGGTTAGCAACAAGAACTATGATAAGTTGCCTGCGTATGTATGTCCCAACTCATTTGCCCCAGAACTGGAGGATGCTACCTGCAAGAAATTAAAAAAAAAAATCATTTGAATCTTCATTTTGACCTCATTTGGTAAGGTACAAAGTGGTAAATTAACTTGCCTAGGGATGAAGAAATTCACTGTTAATTAGATTTTGAAATGTGGCTAAAAATAAACCTCTCACTCAAATAATCTTTCTACTTCACCGGTCTGCCTCCATGCTGAGAGAAGAAAGTGCTATGTAAACCTCCCCAAAACCAAGGGCACGAATGGTAGGTGGAAAGCATGGAGCAGATTAGCTGTGGCTCAGTGAGAAGCAGAGATTAGCATTGATAGGAATTTTTGACCTCACTAACAGCCTTTTCTATTATCCTCTGCCTATAACAGCCATTATTTGGAGTATACACAAGACCTGTGTCCCTTCCCCCAGTTATCTCATTTTATGTACCGTCAAATGCAAAACAATACTTTCCTAGGCCTTAGAACACAGCTTTCCCTCTAAATATAATGGATATTAATTAATTAATGTACATTTTGCATCCCTTCAGTGTATTAGGCATTGTTTTAGGTACTGATGATAAGATGGTATGTAGGCAGACATGGTCTCTGCACTCATGTAAATTGTAATCTCATACTATATCCACCCCATCCTCTCCACCCAAGAAATAATACTCATTTATTAATAAGTGTATGTCTCATGAGAATTTTAAATTAAAATGTTTTTTTTAATTTTCTCATCAAAATAAATTAAAATATTTTAAATAGAGTGTAGTATTCCTCCAAAAAGCATGCTATTTTACTAGAATCACCATACACTAGGCTGACCATATATTCTGATTTGCCTGGAACAGAACTAGTTTACATTTGTTATTGCAGTGTAATCAATAATGATACTACCTTTCACTCTTTAAAGTGTCTTAGTTTGGATAATGGCATATGATCACTCTGCCGTCTGCCCATTCACAAAATCTAGGTGATACCTTTAACAGTTACACCTATTAATACCCACACATATCCCATAAATTCTATCTTCCTAATTTCTAAATTTAGCTACTTCTCTCTGCACCACCTTTATTCTAATTTAGACAACCATCATCTTTTTTTATTATTATTATGTTATGTTAATCACCATACATTACAGCATTAGTTTTTGATGTAGTGTTCCATAATTCATTGTTTGCGTATAACACCCAGTGCTCCATGCAGTACGTGCCTTCCTTAACACCCATCACTAGGGTAACCCATCCCCCATCCCCTCCCCTCTAGAACCCTCAGTTTGTTTCTCAGAGTCCATAGTCTTTCAAACCATCATCTCTTTATTACTTATTCTTACCAGCCTTTATCAGTTCCCTCTACTTCCAATTTTGCCCATTCCAATAAACATATTTTTCATTTTTTTGAATATTTTATTTATTTATTCATAAAAAACAGAGAGAGAGAGAGGCCAAGGAAGAAGCAGGCTCCCTGCTGAGCAGGGAGCCCGATGCCGGACTCGATCCCAGGACCCTGTGATCATGACCTGTGCCGAAGGCAGACACTTAACCATCTGAGCCACCCAAGAGCCCAAACCTATTTTTCATTAAAGTGATCTTTCTGAATTCCAAATTTTATGTCACTATTCTGTTGCCTAATTCTTCCAAAGATTCACCTGTATCTAAAAACAAAAACAAAAACAAAACAAAACAAAACTTCCTTACTATGGTGTATTAAGTCCTGCAGGCTTATCTTTCCAACCTCATTTCTATAGCTCTACACTTCCCCACAATTCTCTGCTCCAACCATGCTGAAGTACTCACATTTTCATGAATGTGTGCTGCATTCTGATATATTGATGAACTTGAATAAATATTTTATGCTCTTGGAATATTCTTTTCCCACTTTTCATGTGACTAATTTTCCTTCAGCTCCTAATTTAGAATTATCTTCTGGAAAGCCTTCCCAGATTTCTCTACAAGTCTGACTTAGGTACCTCTCTGTGCCTTGATAAGATCTCATGCTTCCATTATAAACTGGATCATAAACTGGATATTATATTCTGAGACATATATTGAATTTTTCTTGATCAAGTGTACATCAAGAGAAATAAAAAAGTTCCTTACACACATTAGATATTCAAAATGCATTTGTTTATTGAATAAATTAAGGAAATGACAGAATCATAGGTGCAAGATAAAATTAATATTGTTACAAATTAGCAGTAAGCATCCCCATCCATCTCCCACCCAAATAACAACAGGTAAACCTACTTGTAAGATTGTCCTGAAAACTTCCGATTGCAGATGAGATGGAATAAATCTACTCCATCCCATTATTCTTGATAATCATGGCTAAAATACCTAGATAAAACATAAAACAAATGTAAGAGGACTCTAAGATGTAGAGAAAATAAAAAAAAAGACTGGCTGAGGATCTCAAGACTCAAGGAACAACATGACATTGAGTGTGTGTGTGTGTGTGTGTGTGTGCACGTGCGTGCATATATGTATGTGTTGTTTCCTGTATATCCTGGACTAAGCACTGAGGAAGCCCACAGTTGAAAAAAAATTTCAAAAAAATGGCTGAAAATTGGGGGGCAGAGCAAGATGGTGGAGGAGTAGGAGACCTAGATTTTGTCTGGTCTCGGGAATTCAGCTGGATAGGGATCAAACCATTCTGAACACCCACGAACTCAACAGGAGATCGAAGAAAAGAATAGCAACAACTCTCTGAAGAGAAAAGCAACCACTTTTTGGAAGGTAGGGCATGCGGAGTACTGAATCCGAGGTGATATTTGGGAGGATAGATCTCGGGGGAGGGGGTCTGCGTCGGCTGCTTATGGCAAGTGATAGAGCCACGGAGCACAAAATCGAAAGATCACTTTTAGTCGGCTCTGCTGAGGGACGTCACTCCAGGGGCTAAGCGGGGGTGGAACCCTCGTGGGACACTGTGGCCTCAGGACCCTTGGGGTCACAGAAAGACCAAGGGTGCCTGAGTGTGGCAGAACTCCCAGGTATCAGAGCGGGGAAGCTGGCTGCTGAGATGGAGCCAAGGAGCAGGCTCTCAACTCGGGATTACCATAAACTGATCCACGGCACAGTCGGGCCACTGCTTCTCCAGCAGGGACCCAACAAGCAGCAGATCCGGGGAGACTCTCCTTCCTGCCCCGGGAGGAGTGGCGTGGGAGCACACTGCAGGGATCTGCTGGGTTTGGAGACACCACACCGAGTCAGGTGCCAGAGATAGAAATGCTCGGTCAGAGGCCAGGTGAGCACGGAGTGCAGCCAGAGACTGGGGAGATGGGAGTGATTGACTGCTTTTCTCTGGGAGCTCACTGAGGAGCAGGGCCCTGGGTTCTCAGCTTCTCTGAGGCAGAGATTGGGAAGCTGCCATTTTCACTCTCATCCTCCAAAGCTGTACTGAAAGCTTGCAAGGAACAAAAGCTCCCAAGAGCAAACCCAAACAGATTACTTAGCCCGGACCAGGCAAGGGCAGGGCAATTCCGCTTCAGGCAAAGACATTTGGGAACCACGGCAACAGACCCCTCCCCCAGAAGATCAGCAAGAAGAGCCAGCCAAGACCAAGTTTACCAATCAATGAGAACGGCAGAACTCCAGAGCTAGAAGTATACTGCACATAGAATCCATGGCTTTTTTACCAAGATTCTTTAGTCTTTGAAAGTTAATTTTTTTAACTGTCTTTTTTTTTTAATTTTTCTTTTTCCCTTTTTCAACCAACATCTTATCAATTCCTTTTTAAAAAAACGTTTTTATGTTTCATTTTTAGAGTCATATTCTATCCCCTCATAGTAGTTACCCTTATTTTTGGCATATATATATAAGTTGTTCTCTCTTTAAAATTTTGAGGTACAGTTTCTTCTAACAGATCAAAATATACCCTAAATCTCTAGTGTATGACTTTGTTCTAGTCTCCTTCCTGATCCCATTCTCTCCCTTTTTTTTTCTTTTTTCTTTTTAGAACCTCTTCTTTCTTTTTTCAAACAACTTCTTATCTTATCAATTCCTTTATAAAATCTTTTATAATTTTCATCTTTACAGTCATATTCCATCCCTTAATCGTATTAACCCCTATTTTTGTACATATATAAGTTTTTCTTTCTTTAAAATTTTGGGAGGCACTTCGTACTAACAGCCCAAAGCACACCCAAAATCTAGTGTATGGCACTGATCTATGCACCAACTTGATCATATTTGATCATATTCTGTTTTGTTTTGTTCTGTTTTTGAATGTTTTCATCTTTTTCTTTTTCTTTTTTCTTTCTTTCACTTTCTTTTCCCCTGGTTTCAGGTCTCTTCTGATTTGTTTAGAGTATATTTTCTGGGGATGTTGTTACCTGTTAGCATTTTGTTCTCTCATTCATCTATTCTCCTCTGGACAAAATGACAAGATGGAAAAAAATCAACTTAACAAAAAAACAAGAGGCAGTACCGACTGCCAGGGACCTACTAAATACAGACATTAGTAAAATGTCAGAACTAGAGTTCAGAATGATGATTTTAAAGATACTACCTAGGCTTGAAAAAAGCATGGAAGTTATTAGAGAAACCCTTTCAGGAGAAATAAAAGAACTAAAATCTAACCAAGTCGAAATCAAAAAGGCTATTAATGAGATGCAATAAAAAATGGGGGCTCTAACTGCTAGGATAAATGAGGCAGAAGAGAGAATTAGCGATATAGAAGACCAAATGATGGAAAATAAAGAAGCTGAGAAAAAGAGAGATGAAAAATTACTGGATCATGAGGGCCAAACTTGAGATAAGTGATACCATAAGATGAAACAACATTAGAATAATTGGGATCCCAGAAGAAGAAGAAAGAGAGAGAGGGGCAGAAGGTATATTGGAGCAAATTATAGCAGAGAACTTCCCTAATTTGGGAAGGAAACAGGCATCAAAATCCAAGAGGCACAGAGAACCCCTCTCAAAATCAATAAAAATAGGTCAACACCCCGACATCTAATAGTAAAACTTATGAGTCTCAGAGACAAAGAGAATTTCCTGAAAGCAGCCTGGAGAAGAGATATGTAACCTACAATGGTAGAAACATTAGGTTGGCAACAGACCTATCCACAGAAACCTGACAGGTCAGAAAGGACTGCCATGATATCTTCAGAGCACTAAACGAGAAAAATATACAGCCAAGAAGACTATATCCAGCTAGGTTGTCATTGAAAACAGAAGGAGAGATAAAAAGCTTCCAGGACAAACAAAAACTGAAGGAATCTGCAAACACGAAACCAGCCCTACAAGAAATCTTGAAAGGGGTCCTCTAAACAAAGAGAGAGCCTAAAAGCAACATAGACCAGAAAGGAACACAGAAAATATACAGTAACAGTCACCTTACAGACAATATAATGGCACTCAATTCATATCTTTCAATATTTACCCTGAATGTAAATGGGCTAAATGCCCCAATCAAAAGAGACACGCTATCAGATTGGATTAAAAAACAAGACCCATCGATATGCTGTCTGCAAGAGACACATTTTAGACCCAAAAACACCCCCAGATTGAAAGTGAGAGGGTGGAAAACCATTTACCATGCTAATGGACACCAAAAGAAAGCTGGGGTGGCAATCCTTGTATGAGGCAAATTAGATTTTAAACCAAAGACTGCAATAAGAGATGAGGAAGGACACTATATCCTACTTAAAGGGTCTATCCAACAATAAGATCTAACAATTGTAAATATGTATGCCCCTAACAAGGGAGCAGCCAATTATATAAAGCAATTAATAACAGAAGCAAAGTGGGCGCCTGGGTGGCTCAGTTGGTTAAGCAACTGCCTTCGGCTCAGATCATGACCCAGAGTCCTGGGATCAAGTCCTGCATCGGGCTCCCTGCTCGGCAGGGAATCTGCTTCTCCCTCTGACCCTACCCTCTCTTGTGCTCTCTCTCTCTCAAATAAATAAATAAAAATCTTTAAAAAAATTAAAAAATAACAAAAGCAAAGAAATACATTGAGAAAAATACAATAATAGTGGAGGAATTTAACAACCCCCTCACTGAAATGGATATATCATCTAAGCAGAAGATCAAAAAGGAAATAAAGACTTTAAATGACACACAGGACCAAATGGACTTCACAGACATATTCAGAATATTCCATCCCAAAGCAACAAAATACACATTCTTCTCTAGTGCCCATGGAATTCCTCAGAATAGATCACATCATGGGTCACAAATCAGGTCTCAACCAGTACCAAAAGATTGGGATAATTCCCTGCATATTTTCAGACCACAATGCTTTGAAACTAGAACTCAACCACAAAGGAAAGTCGGAAAGAACTCAAATACATGGAGGCTAAAGAGCATCCTACTAAAGAATGAATGGGTCAACCAGGAAATTAAAGAAGAATTTAAAAAATTCGTGGAAACCAATGAAAATGAAAAAACAACTGTTCTAAATCTTTGGGATGCAGCAAAGGCAGTCCTGAAAGGAAAGTATATAGCTATACAAGCCTTTCTCAAGAAACAAGAAAGGTCTCAAATACACAACCTAATCCTACACCTAAAGGAGCTAGAGAAAAAACAGCAAATAAATCCTAAACTCAGCAGAAGAGAAATAAAGATCAGAAAGAAATCAATGAAATAGAAACCAAAAGAACAGTAGAACATATCAATGAAACTAGGAGCTGGTTCTTTGAAAGAATTAACAAGATTGATAAACCCCTGGCCAGATTTATCAAAAAGAAAAGAGAAATGACCCAAATCAACAAAATCGTGAATGAAAGAGGAGAGATCACAACCAACACCAAAGAAATACAAACAATTACAAGAACATATTATGAGCAACTCTATGCCAGCAAATTAGATAATCTGGAAGAAATGGATGCATTCCTAGAGATGTATCAACTACCAAAACTGACCCAGGAAGAAATAGAAAACCTGAACAGACCTATAACCACTAAGGAAATTGAAGCAGTCATCAAAAATCTCCCAACAAACAAAAGCCCAGGGCCAGATGGCTTCCCAGGAGAATTCTAACAAACATGTAAAGAAGAATTAATACCTATTCTTCTGAAACTGTTCCAAAAAATAGAAATGGAAGGAAAACTTCCAAACTCGTTTTATGAGGCCAGCATTACCTTGATCCCTAAACTGAGAAAGACCCCATCAAAAGGGAGATTTACAGACCACTATCCTTGATGAACATGGATGCAAAAATTCTCACCAAAATACTAGCCAATAGGATCCAACAGTACATTAAAAGGATTATTTACCACGACCAAGTGGGACTTATCCCTGGGCTGCAAGTTTGGCTCAACATCCGCAAATCAAACAACATGATATAATACATTAACAAAAGAAAGATCAAGAATCATATGATCCTCTCAATAGATGCAGAAAAAGCATTTGACAAAGTACAGCATCCTTTCTTGATCAAAACTCTTCAGAGTATAGGGATAGAAGGTACATACCTCAATATCATAAAAGCCATCTATGAAAATCCTACAGCGAATATCATTCTCAATGGGGAAAAACTGAGAGCTTTCCCCCCAAGTTCAGGAACGCGACAGGGATGTCCACTATCACCACTGCTCTTCAACATATTATTAGAAGTCGTAGCGACAGCAATCAGACAACAACAACAAAAAAAAAAATAAAAGGCATCCGAATCAGCAAAGAAGTCAAACTCTCACTGTTTGCAAATGATATGATACTTTATGTGGAAAACCCAAAGACTCCATCCAAAACTGCTAGAACTCATACAGGAATTCAGTAAAGTGGCAGGATATAAAATCAATGCACAGAAATCAGTGGCATTCCTATACACCAACAAGACAGAAGAAAGAGAAATGAAGGAGTCGATCCCATTTACAATTGCACCCAAAACCATAAGATACTTATGAATAAATCTAACCAAAGAGTCAAAGGATCTGTACTCAGAAAACTATAAAATACTCATGAGAGAAATTGAGGAAGACACAAAGAAATGGAAAAACGTTCCATGCTCATGGATTGGAAGAAAAAATATTGTGAAGATGTCAATGCTATCTACAGCAATCTACACATTCAATGCAATCCCTATCAAAATACCATCCACTGTTTTCAAAGAAATGGAACAAATAATCCTAAAATTTGTATGGAACCAGAAAAGACCCTAAATAGCCAAAGGAATGCTGAAAAAGAAAAGCAAAGTTGGGGGCATCACAATTCCGGACTTCAAGCTTTATTACAAAGCTGTCATCATCAAGACCATATGGTACTGGCACAAAAACAGACACATCGATCAATGGAACAGAATAGAGAGCCCAGAATTCAACCCTCAACTCTATGGTCAACTAATCTTTGACAAAGCAGGAAAGAATGTCCAATGGAAAAAAAGACAGTCTCTTCAACAAATGGTGTTGGGAAAATTGGACAGCTACATGCTGAAGAATGAAACTGGACCATTTCCTTACACCACACACAAAAATAGACTCAAAATGGTTGAAAGACCTAAATGTGAGACAGGAGTCCATCAAAATCCTAAAGGAGAACACAGGCAGCAACCTCTTTGACCTCAGCCACAGCAACTTCTTCCTAGAAACATTGCCAAAAGCAAGGGAAGCAAGGGCAAATTTAACTATTGGGACTTCATCAAGATAAAAAGCTTTTGCACAGCAAAAGAAACTGTCAACAAAACCAAAAGACAACCGACAGAATCAGAGAATATATTTGCAAATGACATATTGGATAAAAAGCTAGTATCCAAAATCTATAAAGAACTTATCAAACTCAATACCAAAGAACAAATAATCCTATCAAGAAATGGGCAGAAGACATGAACAGACATTTTTCCAAAGACATCCAAATGGCCAACAGACACATGAAAAAGTGTTCAACACCGTTCGGCATCAGGGAAATCCAAATCAAAACCTCAATGAAATACCACCTCACATCAGTCAGAATGGCTAAAATTAACAAGTCAGGAAACGACAGATGTTGGCGGGGATGCGGAGAAAGGGGAAACCTCCTACACTGTTGGTGGGAATGCAAGCTGGTGCAGCCACTCTGGAAAACAGTATGGAGGTTCCTCAAAAAGTTGAAAATAGAGCTACCATACGATCCAGCAATTGTACTACTGGGTATTTACCCCAAAGATACAAATGTAGGGATCCAAAGGCTTATGTGCACCCCAATGTCTATAGCAGCAATGTCCACAATAGCCAAACTGTGGAAAGAGCCAAGATGTCCATTGACAGATGAATGGATAAAGAAGAGGAGGTATATATATACCATGGAATATTATGCAGCCATCAAAAGGAATGAGATCTTGCCATTTGCATGGTGGATGGAACTGGAGGGTGTTATGCTGAGCGAAATAAGTCAATCAGAGAAAGACATGTATCATATGACCTCACTGATATGAGGAATTCTTAATCTCAGGAAACAAACTGAGGGTTGCTGTAGTGGTGGGGATGAGAGGGATGGGGTGGCTGGGTGATAGACATTGGGGAGGGTATGTGCTATGGTGAGCACTGTGAATTGTGCAAGACTGTTGAATCACAAATCTGTACCTCTGAAACAAATAATGCAATATATGTGAAAAAAAAAGAAGATAGCTGGAGGGGAAAAATGAAGGGGGGAAATCGGAGAGGGAAACGAACCATGAGAGACGATGGACTCTGAAAAACAAACTGAGGGTTCTAGAGGAGAGGGGGTGGGAGGATGGGTTAGCCTGGTCTGGGGATTAAACAAGGCAAGTTCGGCATGGAACACTGGGTGTTATGCACAAGCAATGATTCATGGAACACTACATCAAAAACTAATGATGTAATGTATGGCAATTAACATAACAATACATTTTTTAAATGGCTGAAAATTTCCCAAATTTTGTGCAAGGTATAAAGCTATGAATTCAAGAATTGAGTTTATCCTAAATGGGATAAATGCAAATAAATGTACATATAGACACATCATAATTAATCTTCAGACCTCTAAAGACTAAAAATCTCATAAAAGAAGAAAATAGATAAAAGCAATACATTATTCATAGAAAAACAATGATCCAAATGACAGATTTCTAATTTAAAACCATGGAGGCCAAAAAAATATCCTTTGGGAATACTCAGGTTATGGAAACAAAGTTGACATGCTCTAAGATAATTGCTAAAGAAAATTCTTCAAGCCCAAAGGAAATAATAAGAAAAAAAAATTAACATCAAGAATATAAAAAGAGGGGCACCTCTGTGGCTCAGGTCGTTAAGCACAAGACTCATGATTTTGGCTCAGATCATTATCTCAAGGTCCTGAGACTGAGCCCTGCATCGGGCTCTTAGCTCATTACAGAGCCTGCTTGAGATTCTCTCTCTTCCTCTCCTTCTGCCCCTCCCTGCCTCTCAAAAACAAATAAATAAATAAAGTTTTAAAAAGAAAGAATAAAGAAAGAGACCAGTCACAAAATGGGGAAGGAACGCTATGGGGCAGTCTCATTTTGCCCTGAGCCAGCTTTGGAGCAGGGACTGGGAGGAGGCATCTCCCTTCACCTAGCCTATGCTGGGCTGTGTTTCTGGGCCCCCAGGTTCCCCTTCGCCTCAACCTGACCCCCTTCCTGCCATCCTTACACTGAGTGTGGGAACCTGAAACCCTGCAACAAAATGGTGAGACCTAATGTGGCCTTCTGGAGTGATTGACACCCATATAACATCTCTATGTCTCTCTGACTCTCTCTTTCTCTGTCTTTTGAGTTTCTCCCTCCCCCTACTTATCCTGACTGAGTGTGTCAGAAGCCAGGACTTTTTCTCTGGGTCTCTTTCCAAAATGCAGCCACCATCATCACCAACCTCTACAAAGAAAGAAAGCATGGATACCCATCAGTGAAGTTTTGATATCGGAATTCAAATTGGTTATCAGCAATGCAATAAGTACGTGTTGGTTTGGGTTAAAGAGCACTGAAGAACTATTCATAGAGAAGATTTGATCAGCTTCCTGTGTGGAAAAGTTCCTTCACCACAAAACTCTAGAGCTCCCCAAGACTGACTGTAGTGTCCCCTAACTGAGCTACTTCAATGTAAATCAGCTCATCTATAGAGACTAATTTGCAACCCTTCTGGGAAAACATAGCTCTGCATGGTCTTAGTGGTACAATGGATAGTATAAGCATGCATTTGAGTATCCCAAGCTCTCCTACACATATAAGCAATAGATGGAATGCTAGTTGAAGGATAAATGGGCTCCATGTGTCAATGTGAACACTTTCATATCAGAAAAAAATGCACTCCAGGGCGCCTGGGTGGCTCAGTTGGTTAAGCGACTGCCTTCGGCTCAGGTCATGATCCTGGAGTCCCGGGATCGAGTCCCACATCGGGCTCCCTGCTCAGCAGGGTGTCTACTTCTCCCTCTGACCCTCTTCCCTCTCATGCTCTCTATCTTTCAGTCTCTCTCTCTCTCTCGAATAAATAAAAATAAAATCTTTAAAAAAAAAGAAAAAGAAAAAAATGCACTCCACTTGGACAATGGTGGAACGGAAGGTGTACCTTAGCCCAGTGTGGCCATTTGATTACAGAGTTGCCAATCCATAAACACAACATAATGATCTAAACTGCGGACATTTTCACACCCACCATGCTGCTTGAAAGCCACTTGATCCCCAACATATACTATTATTACAAAGGAAACATGAGCCATCTTCCCTTATTAACTGTTTAAAACAAGTGAATTCTATAGTGGTTGCCATAAAAGGAAGTTCTAGGTATTTACAGTAGATGATTCTTGTAACTATGGCTTTCTTAAAACTATAATCCTAGCAGAGGATATCAGATATCATGTAGTCATTAGTAAGATCATCACAGGGAAACATATATCTGTTCCAAGGCTAAAAGTGACCTTACTTATATTTATTCTCAAAGGGAAAGGAAATATCAGATGTTTACTTGATTATAGAATGCTTTTTTTTTTTTTTTTGGTCCATTTCCTGCTGTGTTGATCATTTTGCTTCAACAGTATTGCCAGTTTCCTAAAATTATCTCAAACCCATGATTTGGCTTCCTGTCAAATCTACAGGCTTCCATTTTTTGCAGCAGCACTGTACCATGCACCTGGTTTCTATATAGTCACAGTGTGTAATTTCTAATGATTGGGCTGTGCCCTGTTTTTAGTTTTCCAAGCAGTTTCTAGTTCTGGTGATTATGTGATGTAAAAGGGTTCTATGATGGACATGCAATGTATTTAATCCATACACAGATCTTTATTGGATTCACTTCGTGTGTGTTAGTGCTCTAGAAGTAACAATATTATTAAATTGCCCCCAGATTAACCCTGTAGGCTTAAAATACTCAGTTTTAAGACAAGGACTACTCCTCAAAAAGGATAGTATTCTTATGGTAAATGTAATTATGTAGACTCCATTCAAGGGTGACCTAAAGTAAAGAGGTCATGAACTTTGAGAATGGGGTTCCTTTTTGGTTCAGTATTAGCAAGATGGAGATGGATGGTGGGGGAGGGTAGATATTCTAATCTTTCATGTCCTGTTCTACATTTTTCATGAATGCCTACTTTGTGCAGTTTCAATTGGAATGGTGGAAGATAAAGGTCTTTTATCTGCTAACAATGTGGTCACAACTTAAGTAGAAAAACCTGACTCTTCAGTCCCTCTTCTAACAAGTGCAGTTCGGAATTTCATTCTGGAAAATATGGAGTCACATGGATGTTCTCTAGATGTTAGGTAGCCCTAAATAAAGGTTCTGAGTACATTCCTCTTTTGAGTACATATAAGACCTCTTATAGCTACAATGTTTTAAAGCATGTTTCATCCTCATTTTTAATATCTTGAACTGAATGATAATCTGTTTTAGACGAAGAATTGATGTCAGCCTGCCAGGTACTATAATTTATTCTGTCATATTACTATATTACATATCAAGTAGGACAGTGAAAATGTTTCCTTGCAAACTTGTAGTATTATGTTCAAATAGCCAACATATTTTTAACCTTAAAAGACCATTGCAAATCAGTATAAGAATTTTCCAACAGTTATTCACAGCACTTTGTTAAAGTTTGCAGTTACATCAGCCATTTAGTAAATATCTTTCTGTGAAGAAACTTTGCTAAGATAACCATAATATTCATTGACTGGGTTGGAGGTGAATGGAATATTAGAAAGGTGTGAGCTGAAGTTCTGTATTCATTATAGATATAGCCCTTATTTTAAAAAGTCAATCCCATACTAAAAATAAGAATGAAAATGAGGTATTTCTAAATATTTGCAAAAGTGTATCATTTTTTCTTTGAATATAATAGCAGGAAGAATTACAGCAATATGTCATTTTCCCTGAAACAGACAAGCCTGTGTATTATGAATACTTTCAAGCTTCCCTTTGCAATATGCCCAGAAATGAATTTGGAATTATTTTTGTTTTTATATTGCTGTAAATTTAGATTCTTGAATTGGGATTGGTTGTGTAAACCATTGCTCACAAATGGCCAGAACTTCTTGTCCTAAAGGATTTTGAGATTGAGGAACCCTTATTTAACCTCCCCTTTATGCCTTGGTTCTATTCTTCCTTCCAAGGTGAATAACATTTTTTTTTAATTTTTGGTTGTTTTTGTTTTAGTTGGTGTTTTAATTTCAGTACCCTTTACTCTCGATTGTCAAATTTTAATAAAACATGTTCCATTTTCTTCAGTAAGAAAAAGTAGGTCTTAATGTCTGCCAGCACACAGTTTATATGCCTTATTGGCTCCATAAACTTTTGAAAAACTTTAAAAAATGAATGAAAAAAGATTAACCTAAATATTAATATATCCAGAAAAACTATCGTTCAAAATGAAGGAAAAATTAAGACAATCTCAAATAAAAATAATTAATAGAGAGGGGCCTGGGTGGCTCAGTCGGTTAAGCGTCTGCCTTCAGCTCGGGTCATGATCCCAGGGTCCTGGGATCAAGCCCCGCATCAGGCTCCCTGCTCCGCAGGAAGCCTGCTTCTCCCTCTCCCCTTGCTTGTGTTCCCTCTCTCGCTGTGTCTCTGTCAAATAAATAAATAAAATCTTTAAAAAAAAACTAATAGAAATCACTGATTGATAGTAGTGTTCTTCAATAAAAATTGCTAAAAAGAGATTTTTTGGGGGGGCAAGATGGCAGAGGAGTAGGGGACTCTGTTTCAACCAGTCCCCTGAATTTAGCTGGATACCTACCAAACCATTCTGAACACCCACAAAATCAGCCTGAGATGTAACAATATATATATGGATCTCTACAAGCAGAAAATCAGCTGTTACAAAGTATGAAGAGCAGAGTTGTGATTCTGTGGGCAGATATGGGAAGATAAACAGAAGAGGGAGGGAGCCACTATAAGCTGGCCCCTGGAAAGTGATGTAACACCCAAGTGCAAAAGCTTCCCAGTGATAACTTGCAGAGCAATAGTGGTGGGATGAGAAGGGCCTGATAACAGTCCTCAAACAGGATCCAGGAGCTGAGACGGTATGTGTGCACACATGGGCCTGAGGCCAGCCATCCCCATCTCTGCCACCGCACACACAGACCTGGGACTGCTCAGGGTTTTTGGAAGCACAAAGAACAGAGACAAGCAGGGCCAGAGTCAACAGATGAGAGGCTTGTTGGGGGTGTGCACCTCCCATGGGAGGCTGCGGTTTTCAGCAGTGCTTACAGAAAGCAAGACTGTGTGTTCTGGATGGTTCAGAGAAGAGCAGACTGTGATTTCTCTGCCCTGGGGCAGAGGTCCAGGTGTGGACATTTTCCTTTGCTCTGACCCTCCGAAAAGGCGCAAAAAGCTGTCAGAGAACAAAAACCCAAAAGACCAGTTTCCAAGGATCCCAGCCCCCTGATGGGGGCAGGGCAACTCCGCCCAGGCAGGGTGGCTTGAAAAACCACGCAGCAGGCCCCTCCCCCAGAAGAAAAGCTGGAAGAACAAGAGGATGACAACCCTAGTGTCCCCATAAAACTGTAAAATCCCAACACCAGGGGAAAATAGTATATTGAGCTCTAGGTATTGCCTCATGGCTTGTGTATTTCTCAGGTACAACTTTTTTTTTCTTTTTATTCTTTTTCATGTTTCTTCTCTGTTTTTTCTTTTTACCTATTTCTCATTTCAACTAGATGTTTAATATAACCTCTCCTAGTAGCTTTTTAACTTTTACTTTTTCACATTTCTCTCTATATATTTTTTATATAGATATAAGCTTCAATGTAGTCCTTGTTTCCCTATTTAATATTACCTTTATATATACCAGTTTTATTTTCCCTGTAACTCTGGGAAGTAGTGTCCTTTAACAAAGAGAACAAAACACACCCAAGAATAACTGAAACACCCTACCTTGCCCACATTGAGAGATTATAACCCCCTCCCCCACCCCACCTTTTTTTATTCTTTAATCTTTAATTTATTTTTTAATTTTTTTAATTTTATAAATTTTATTCTTGGGTTTCATTTTGGCTGTGTTTTTTTGGTGGTGGCTTCCGACCACTCCGGATTTTCTCAGAGTGCATCTTGCCTGGATTATGGTTGATATTTTGGACTCTATATCCCCTCAAGCACCCCTCAACAGAATGACTAGGATGAGGAAACTCCCAACAAAGAAAAGAACCAGAGACAATAGCCTCTCCCACAGACCTAATGGATATGGATATAAGCAAAATATCAGAAATAGACTTCAGGGTAGCAATTATGAAATCAATAGCTAGGCTCAAGAAAACCATTAGTGGCAATATAGAGTCCCTAAGGGCAGAAATGAGAGCTAATCAGGCCAAACTTAAAATGCTATGAATGAGATGCAGTCTAAACTGGACACTCTTAACAGTAGGGTAAATGAGGCAGAAGAACAAATTAGTGATCTAGAAGATAAACTGAGAGAAAGGAAAGAACAGGAGGAGGCCTGGGACAAACAGCATAAAATCCATGAGAACAGACTTAGAGAGATTAACGATGCCATGAAATGTTTTATTGTTAGAACTATTGAGATCCCTGAGGGGGTGGAGAGAAAAAGGACTAGAAGGTATATTTGAGCAAATTATAGTTGAGAACTTCTTTAATCTGGAGAATGAAACAAACATTTGTGTCCTAGAGGCAGAGAGGACCCCTCCCAAGATCAAGGAGAATAGACCAATGCCCCAGCATGTAATAGTAAAACTTGCAAATCTTAGAACCAAGGAAGACATCCTGAGAGCAGCTAGGGGGAAGAGATTTCTTATGGACAGAGGGAGGAACATCAGAATAATGTCAGACCTATCCACAAAGACCTGGCAAGCCAGAAAGGGCTGGCAAGACATATTAAGGGTACTAAATAAGAACATACAGCCAAGAATACTTTATCCAGCAAGGTTGTCATTCAGATCAGATGGTGAGATAAAGAGCTTCAAGGACAGGCAGAAACTGAAAGAATATGTGACCACCAAGCCAGCCATGCAAGAAATACTAAGGGGGATTCTATAAAAGAAGAAAGATCCCAAGAGTAATATAGACCAGGAATTTACAGAGACAATCCATAGAAACTGACAATAGGATGGCAATGAATAGATATCTTTCAGTAGTAACTCTCAACATGAATGACCTAAATGTTTCCATGAAACGACAAAGGGATAAAAGATTGGATAAAAGGACTGGACCCATCCATATGTTGTCTACAAGAGTCTCATTTTGAACCTAAAGACACCTCCAGACTGAAAGTGAGGGGATGGAGAACAATTTATCATGCCAACAGACCTCAAAAGAAAGCTGGGGTAGCAATTCTTATATCAGACAAATTAGAATTTAAACCAAAGACTGCAATAAGAGATCCAGAGGGATACTATATCATTCTTAAAGGGTCTATCCAACAAGAAAACCTAACAATTGTAAATATCAATGCCCCCAAAATAGGAGCAGCCAACTACATAAGCCAACTATTACCTAAAATAAAAAATCAAATCAACAATGATACAATAGTAGGAGATTTTAACACTCCACTCTCAGCATTGGACAGATCATCATTTTTTTTTAAGATTGCATTTATTTATTTGACAGAGAGAGAGAGAGAGTGAGAGTGGGAACACAAGCCGGAAGAGTGGGAGAGGGAGAAGCAAGCTTCCCGCTAAGCCGGGAGCCCAATGCAGGGCTCAATCCCAGGACGCTGGGATCATGACCTGTGCCTCAGGCAGACAGTTAATGACTGAGCCACCCATATGCCCCTGGACAGATCATCTAAACAGAAAATCAACAAAGAAACACGAGCTTTGAATGACACATTGGACCAGATGGACTTCATAGATATATACAGAACATTAAACCCTAAAACAACAGAATACTCATTCTTCTCGAATGCACACGGAACTTTCTCCAGAATAGACCACATACTGGGTCAAAATTCAGGTCTCAGCCAGTACCAAAAGATTGAGATTATTCCCTACATGTTATCAGACCACAGTGTCTTGAAACTGGGACTCAATCACAAGAAATAATTTGGAAGGAATTCAAACACTTGGAAGTTAAAGAGCATCTTGCTAAAGAATGATTGGGTCAACCAGGAAATTAAAGAACTTAAACAATTCATAGAATCTAATAAGAATTGAAACACTTTGGTCCAAAACATATGGTATACTGCAAAGGCGGTCCTAAGAGGGAAATACATACCCATCCAAGCCTCTCTCAGAAAACTAGAAAAATCCCAAATGCACAAGCTAACCTTATACCTAAAGGAGATGGAGAAAGAAGAGCAAATAAAACCTAAACCAAGCAGGAGAAAAGAAATCATAAAGATTAGAGCAGAAACCAATGAAATAGAAAACAGAAAAACAGTAGAACAGATCAATGAAACTAGAAGCTCGTTCTTTGAAAGAATTAATAAGATCAATAAACCACTGGCCAAACTTATCCAAAAGAAAAGAGAGAGGAACCAAAATAATAAAATCATGAACGAAAGGGGAGAGATCAAGAGTAACACCAAGGAAATAGAAACAATTATTAGATATTATTACCAGCAGCTATGTGCCAACAAATTAAGCAACCTGGAAGAAATGGATGCCTTCCTGGAAACTTACAAACTACCAAGACTGAAACAGGAAGAAATAGACAATCTGAATAGACCAATAACCAGTAACGAAATTGAAGCAGTAATCAAAATCCTTCCAAAAAACAAAAGTCCAGGGCCAGATGGCTTCCCAGGAGACTTCTACCAAACATTTAAAGAAGAAATATCTATTCTACTGAAGCTGTTCCAAAAAAATAGAAACAGAAGGAAAACCTCCAAACTCCTTCTATGAGGTCAGTATTACTCTGATCCCAAAACCAGGCAAAGATCCCATCAAAAAGGAGAATTACAGACCAATATCCCAGATGAACATGGATGCCAAAATACTCAACAAGATCCTGGCCAATAGGATCCAACAGTACATTAAAAGGATTATTCACCATGATCAAGTGGGTTTTATTCCTGGAATGCAAGAGTGGTTCAACATTCACAAATCAATCAATATGATAGAGCACAACAATAAAAGAAAAGACAAGAACCATATGATCCTCTCAATTGATGTGGAAAAAACATTTGACAAAATACAACATCCATTCCTGATTAAAACTCTTCAGAGTATATGGATAGAGGGAACATTCCTCAATATCATAAAAACCATCTATGAAAAGCCCACATCGAATATCATTATCAATGGGGAAAAACTCTGGTCAGGAACACGACAGGGATGCCCTCTCTCACCACTATTGTTCAACATAGTGCTAGAAGTCCTAGCCTCAGCAATCAGACAACAAAAAGAAATAAAACTCATCCAAATTGGTAAAGAAGTCAAACTCTCCCTCTTCACAGATGACATGATACTTTATGTGGAAAACCCAAAAGACTCCATCCCCAAATTACTAGAACTCATACAGCAATTCAGCAAATGTGGCAGGATACAAAATGAATGCACAGAAATCAGTTGCTCTCCTATACACTAATAATGTAACTGTAGAAAGAGAAATTAAGGAATTGATTCAATTTACAATAGCAACAAAACCATAAGATACATAGGAATAAACATAATGAAAGAGGTAAAGGATCTCTACTCTAGAAACTACAGAACACTTATGAAAGAAATTGAGGAAGACACAAAAAGGTGGAAAAATATTCCATATTCATGGATTGGAAGAATAAATAGTTTTAAAATGTCTATCCTGTCCAGTGCAATTTACACTTTCAATGCCATCCCTATTAAAATACCATTGGCATTTTTCAAGGGGCTGGAACCAACAATCGTAAAATTTGTATGGAACCAGAAAAGACCCTGAATCGCCAAGGGAATGTTGAAAAAGAAAATCAAAGCTGGGGCATCACATTGCCTGACTTCAAGCTATATTACAAAGCTATGATCACCAAGACAGCATGGTACTGGCACAAAAACAGACACATAGACCAATGGAACAGAATAGAGATTCCAGAAATGGACCCTCAGCTTTATGGTCTACTAATCTTTGGATTAAGGAAAAAATATCCAATGGCAAAAAGACAGTCTCTTTAATAAGTGGTGCTGGGAAAATTGGACAGCTACATATACAAGAACGAAACTGGACCATTCCCTTATACCATACACAATGATAAACTCTAAGTGGATAAAAGAAAGGAATCCATCAAAATCCTAGAAAAGAACATAGGCAGTAACCTCTTTGACATTGGTCACAGTAAGTTCTTTCAAAACACATCTCCAAAGGCAAGGGAAACAAAAGCAAAAATGAACTTTTGGGACTTCATCAAGATAAAAAGCTTCTGGACAGCAAAGGAAACATTAAACAAAACTAAGAGGCAACCCACGGAATGGGAGAGATATTTGCAAATAACATTACCAAAAGGGCTGATATCCAAGATGTTAAAAATAGAGCTACTCTATGACCCAGCAATTGCACTACTAGGTATTTACCCCAAAGATACAGATGCAGTGAATTTATTTTTGTGTATTGTGTAAGAAAGTCATTCAATTTCATTCTTTTGTAGGTGGCTGTGCAGCTTTCCCAACACCATTTGTTGAAGAAACTATCTTTTTCCTACTGCATATTCTTTGCTCTTTTTTCAAAGATTAATTGACCATATAATTGTGGGTTTGTTTCTACCCAGTGAAGTCTTTCCAATTCCTTAATACCTTCTGGAGTACCAACCTTCCTTTTTTGAGAAAATCTAGTAGTTGACTGATAAATGAAGCCCATAAATTCATTTTCCAAATTAACATTAGCTTAGCTTTTTACCTATCCCATAAGCATTTATATTTCAAGAAGTAGGCATTAGAGAGGCAGCAAGTAATCTCTGGTAATAAATTATCAATAGTGGAATTTCTAGTTGGACGCAGACACACAGGTAGGGCTAGGAGACACATCAGGTTAGGGGTGACTTCTCCCAGTCTCAAAATAATATGCTTAAGCTATTGTCAATTAGTAAGTCTAATTCTAGTAGTATGCTATCATTTAATACTCCTCAAAATTATAGAGATGCATTATTTTCCTATCTTGAACAATAATTTTGACCAAGTGGAAAACCGTCTCAAGCTTTAGTGAAGAATTTCTCAGTATTCGTGGACACACACATTTCCAGCTGCAGAAAGCAAGACCTCAGCACAGAACCATTTAACAAGCAAACCCTCCCTCCCCCTAGGGCTCTACATTTAGTAAATACCTAGTCCTCACTCAGCACCAGATTTAGGCTGAACTTTGCCATTAGGGATACAGAGATGATTAATGTCCTCCCTCCTCTCACCCAACTTTAGAAGCTGGTTAAATAACCAACATCCTCCTAGTAAACTTTCTTGGTAGCTGGGGGAAGATTGGGAAGAAAAAACTCAATCCAGAATTTTTAGGTCTACTGAGGAAGTTTTCTTTATAGTCCTGCCAAAACACAATTTCTGGGGAAGATCAGTCCAAGGGGCATTGCTTGGACTTTCAGCTCTTTTAAAGGTTCCTAAATCCCTACAGCTGCCTAGGCTGCTTGTGTTTCATATGCTGTCCCATCTCAGCCACTTTGAAACTGCTTGGGTGGAGGAAAAAATCCATCTATACTTGTGGTCAGAGTGATTAAGCACAGTCGCTTTCAATATACATTATGATGCCACTTGGCAACCATAATATGCAGATAGTGCCATCCTGTGAGTCATGTTCATGTAGTCCACAGCTGTTAATTATGTGTTGTTTCTGGAAAATAAACTAGTAGTACAATAAAGTCTTTATCCTGATATTTTATAGTAAAAATATTTATTGAGTCATCTTTTACTTAAAGGGAATTTAGTGTCTCTAACTTTTTAATCTGGGGGAATTCAGTATATACAAAATATACTACTTTGCTCATGTCATGAGAAGATATCAATATGACTAGATCTTACTGATATATTAGATGACTTGTACCAACTTCTCCAGGATGTACATAATTTTACATATTCTGAATAATCTCACATACTTAAGAATTAAACTCCATGTGTAAAATTAGCAGATTTTTTAAAGGGCAACAGCTATTTTATTATTTCAAATAAGGAAAATGGAATGAATTCCTTCTAACAAAGACTGCACCCTACTTAGAACCCCTTCCTAAAATATTTCCCATGTTCTCAAGTTAAAAATACATCCAAAGAAATGTTCATCATAAATTGAGAATCAGCCCCTCTGAGATTTAACAGCTGTACTAGCTTCTAGGGCTTGATGAAAATCTTTTTGTACTATTTGAAGCTTTTATGTCTCACCACAAAATGAATGTATGAGAAATGTCCCAATCAAAAGAAACACATCAAGTTTCATCTTATGAAAAGATTTAGGCATGTAAATGTATTTATCACTCGAATGCCACATAATTTGGTTGGCAAAACCCTGGATTTAAAATTTTAAGTCCCCCCCACACACACACACACTGCTCATACTAACAGAATTGTGTTTAATCAACCACTATCCTAATTTTAACATATATTTGTTAAGATCAGTATTTAAGTCTGGACTCCTGGTTTATATCAGTAGCATATTAACTTATAGAGAAAGGAGCTTTCCCTCAGACAGCCACATTTCCTTACACAAAACATGCAGCAGTTTCAGTGAACATTTTAACCACTTAAACTTATAAATAGATATTACCTCACTAAATAATCTCCTTACTGAGAATCTCCATACTTCATAACAATACATCCCTCAAAAGGTAAAATATTAGCAGATTCAGAATTACATTTTGATGGAAGCAGCAGAAATTTTCATTGTCATTTTCAATTCACAGAGATTTTTAAGTTCTAATTTTTAATGTATTAAGAGAAAGCCAAGAACCTTACCCTTTCTACCCAGATATCCTGTAGAGAACTGCAGGCATGTATAGCTACAAGAGGAAGTAACATAGTTTATTCAGTAAAACAGGAAAAACAAAACCCCCCCAAAAAAATGAAAACAAAACAAAACAAAAGATTTTACCTCTAATGGGAGGTAGAACTCTTTGTCAGCATCACTCAATTGTTTTGGAAAGCATTCCCCTCCGAGGATATTGTAGGAAAAGAAAATTGAAATTTTGGCTTTGATAAATTCAGAATTTCCATGATTTGTACACTTCAACCAGGAACAGAGTATCTGATTTTAATTTGCCACGTATTACCAGTTTTCTTAGTCTATTCTGAAAGTTTAAAGTGCAAAATTCAGCTTAACTGTTAGAATGTCACTTTGCTATTTAAAAATAAAATAAAACATAAGTTATAATGTCTTTTAAATGTTCTTTTTTAACAGAAAACATTAAATATTGTTTTTACAATGATTCCCCATTGTCTATCTTTATGTTTTGTTCCTCCTTCCCATGACTTCATGCTTCACAGTCTTGGAAGGCATCTACGTCTTAGGGGAATTCATTCATACTACACTGAAGACTCTTAGGAGGCTTGCTAAATTTACAGAAGAAACTATTCCCCCAGACAGCATTAGATCTCATGGATGCAATGGCTTTTTCTATTAGTGTCCTGAAAGGTCATGTGTCTTTGCTATGGTGCTTGGAAAAATAATATATGACAAAAATGAAATAAGCTTCCAACTACTTATGCACCTGTCTTTATCATCATCTTTCTTCTTTTTTATAAAAAAAAAAGCAACTGGTGTTTATGCATACATGCATGTAAGTCAAATATAATTTTTAGGCTGGCCAAATAAGATAAATGTTTCCAAGCCATGCTGAAGTATTTAGATCACCTTGCTATGCTATGCATATTGTCTGTTTCAAGTGTTAAAGGGTGGTAAGGATAAGAACTTCCTTGGAAATCAAGGAAAGATTATGCTTAATGCCTCCCATAAAGATGATTAAAATTCTTTGGATTAAGCATTGCTCTCTTTATACACGTCATTGAAACTGCTATTTTTCTGTTATGTTCATTTGGCCCACATAAAGTACATCATTAGTTTTTGATGTAGTGTTCAATGATTCATTAGTTGCATATAACACCCAGTGCTCATCAAAATGCTAATTTTTTAAAGATTTTATTTATGTATTTGACAGAGAGAGACACAGCGAGAGGGAACACAAGCAGGAGGAGTGGGAGGGAGAAGCTGGCTTCCTGACGAGCAGGGATCCCGATGTGGGGCTCGATCCCAGGACCCTGGGACCATGACCTGAGCCGAAGGCAGACACTTAACAACTGAGCCACCCAGGTGCCCCTCAAAATGCTAATTTTAACACATGATTTTTTTTTCTTTTTCACATGTATCTTTTTTTATTATTCTTTATTTAAATTCAATTTAGTGGATGCCTGGGTGGCTCAGTTGATTAGGTGTCTGCCTTCAGGTCAAGTCATGATCCCAGGTCTGAAATCCAGTCCCATATCAGGCTACTTGCTCAGCAGGGAGCCTGCTTCTCCCTCTCCCTCTGCCTGCAGCTCTCCCTGCTGGTTCTCTCTCTCTCTAAGAAATAAAAAATAAATAAATAAATAAATTCAATTTAGTTAACATATACTGTATTATTAGTTTAAGGGGTAGAATTTAGTGATTCATTATTTGCATATAACACCCAGTGCTCATTACATCAAGTGCCCTCCTTAATGCCCATCACACAATTATCCCTTCCCCCTTCCCACCTCCACATTAAATTATTAACACCATTTTGGCAATGTGTTGTTTGGGCAACCTTGTGCATGGGTTGAAAAGGAATAAAATGTGTAAACATGGAGAAAGATGCTCAGGAAGGACTGAAAGATTTCAAAGACAAACATTCAGGATTTCATGACCTTGACATTGACTGGTCCCATTAGAAGGATTCACTCACAGCCATTCGACTTCAACAGCTTTAGGTCTGAAAACGTCATTAAATTCAGAAAAAGCAAAGCTTTGAAATCAAAAAGTGGGTGATATTTTTGGAATAGGTCTCATTGATTCCCCCCAAAATGTTACTTTGACTTTTGATGCAGTTATAGTTTGAGAGTACAAGATTTTAAGTGGCTGTCTGGGACCTTTTTTGCTTTTGGCTCTTTTCCTTTCCAGATTATTTTGGACCTGTCTATATGGAAGAAAAATCAAATGGTTATAATATTTATCATAAGCCATGGGGCCTCAATAAATGTTTAGCATAGAAAAATAATGTAAAAAAAAGAAGGAACACTGCATATAATTGTGCAATGCAGAAGAGTGACTATATAAGATGTGCATGGGAGCTGAAATCCAAACCAAACAGTGTTCCTAAGCACAGTGCTGATTCACCTGGAGGAGGTTGTGTAATTTTCTAACTCACAAAATACAGGTCTTTTAACCAGAAAACAATATTAGACTGAAAGGGACACTTTTTAAATAATTTTATAAAAGAACTAGATGGACTAGAGATGGCCCTAATCAAATATATTATCTCTCAAAATCTTCTGAAGATTGTGTACAAATAAATTAGGGAGGAAGTGAGTCTGAAGGCAAGGAAACCATTTAGGAGTATTGTAATAATCCAAGCATGAGTTAATAAGAATTTGGAGTTGGGAAGTGTCATGAACAGGCCATAAGCAATTGAAAATTAGAGTTGAGCAGGAAAGACTCAATACCATGAAGATAGATTACTGGAAAGGAATAGACTGAATTCCTATCCCATCAAAAGGAGGTAGTCAGAAGATCAGCTGCTTTACACTTGATCTGAGCCAAAAGGCTGAGAAGGATAGATCAGCTGCTTTAAAGAATAGTGTGATGATCATACAGTAGTGCTGCCTGACAATGAGACAGAGTAGACAACCACATTTATCTTTTCCCCACTCTAGTTCAGAGCTGAATTTACTGTTTCAAATTCCTTGTTCCATGTCCCAACCACTAAAATTATCTTCTGTTCTTCCCCAAAATCAGATATTAATCTTGATTCCATGGATGGATCTTAGTAGACACGTAAAACTCTTGAAATGGTGGGCATATCATTAACAGACTTTTATTGCTAATTCGATATTTATTTTGACTGTCATATTTTAGAATTGTTTTTATTATAAACTTTTGTTTTGGGGTAAATGAATAGGAGAAATAAAGAGATGAATAGATATAGATAGATGATAGATGACAGGTAGATAGATAAGCCATTACGGCATTTGGTAGTAAATAGACTTGGAGTCATCATTTCAAGAATCAAACAAATTAGAAGAAAAGTTCAAATGCAGACTCAATACTCAGAAATTTAGTTTAAGCAGGGGGGGATGGAAATGATGAAAATTCTAAAAAAAAATTGTTTAAAAATATCTTATGACCCAGCAATTGCACTACTGGGTATTTACTCCAAAGTTACAAATGTAGTGATCTGAAGGGGTATGTGCACCCCAATGTTTATAGCAGCAATGTCCACAATAGCCAAACTATGGGGAGAGCCAAGATGTCCATCAACAGATGAATGGATAAAGAAGATGTGATATATATATATATATATATATATATATATATATATATATATATACAATGGAATATTATGCAGCCATCAAAAAACCGAAAACTTGCCATTTGCAATGACGTGGATAAAACTAGAAAGTATTATGCTAAGCGAAATAAGTCAATTAGAGAAAGACATGTATCATATGATCTCACTGATATGAGGAACTATTAATCTCAGGAAACAAACTGAGGGTTGCTGGAGTGGTGGGGGTTGGGAGGGATGGGGTGGCTGGGTGATAGACATTGGGAGGGTATGTGCTATGGTGAGCACAGTGAATTGTGTAAGACTGTTGAATCACAGACCTGTACCTCTAAACAAATAATACATTACATGTTAAAAAAAAAAAAGAAGATAGTAGGAAGGGAAAAATGAAGGAGGGGAAATCGGAGAGGGAGACGAACCATAGAGACTATGGACTCTAAGAAACAAACTGAGGGTTCTAGAGGGGAGGGGGGTGGAGGGATGGGTTAGCCTGGTGATGGGTATTAAAGAGGGCACATATTGAATGGAGCACTGGGTATTATACGCAAACAATGGATCATGGAACACTACATCAAAAACTAATGATGTAATGTATGGTGATTAACATAATAATAAAAAATTTTAAAAAAATTTTAAAAAAACTAATGCTGTAATGTATGGTGATTAACATAACATAATAAAATTAAATTAAAATAATAAAATAAAATAAAATAAAAATCTCTTAAGCAATCATCGAGGAGTAATTCCATATCAGCAACACAGGAAAATTGTGACCAATGTTCTAAGAAGTATTACTGAACTCTTACAACCTATTGTGTGTAAGTAAACAAGATTTGGCAAGGTGTGTGTGAAAGAGACTCAGACGAACAGGGAGAGACACTTCACTGTGTCCCTGAGGACTGTGGCAGATCAGATTGGTGGTTACAGTAAGAAGAAATGGATTTGAGAGATGTTACAAAAGAAGTAACAACTGAATTCTGTGTCTAATTGATTTGGGGGCTGAAGGACAAGGGGGAATCAACAATTATTTTATTTTGAGCCTAGGTTGACACATACTGTATTTTGAGCTGAGTGATGGTATCATAAAAGGAAAAAAAAGGCATCATTTATCTACTCAGGTATTTATTTAAAAACTAGTACTTGCAAGGCACTGTGCTCACTGGTACACTGATAAAAAGGCCATGACCCCTGTTCTCAAGGATTTTGTCTTAAACACGCATTGAGATTTTTGTTTCTACCAGAAGGAACACCATAGAGAGACATTCTATCACTTAATTGCAAGAGTAGGCAAGGAAGAAAAAAGGAAAAAATTTCAAGGATAGTTTACCTAATAATCAAAAGCTAATCTGTCCATATAAATGCATTAGACACATAAAAATTGGCTTGTTAGGATGATCATTTTTCCTCTAATTTGTATAAGCTTTCCCCTAATCCACCTTTATATGAACCCAACCTGTCCCTTCTTTCACAAATTTAAATGGCTGAAAAAAACCTCATTCCTGAAAACTAGTTTAAGAAATTACAGTGTTGTTCACCTATTTGGGTGTGGGGTGAGAGAGGCAACATTCTAGCCCCCTTTAAGCAATATTAATTACTTTTGGGTGCCACTAAATAATAAAGATTACTGGGCAAAGAAATTTGTAGTGTTGCAATATTACATTCATTCAAAAGAAACAATTGAACTAGCTTTATTGGTATTTTAACCAGACCAGAACAAGCTAATCTGCTTCAAGCCCTCTCACATATTTCTGTTGAAATTGAACTATTGGGATCCTGTTTTTACACTCCTTACAATTTGTGATGAGCTCTCAAGACATGTATACCTGTTTTTCAAATTTATAGTATTGGCTTACATTTTTTTTCTTTTATCTTTAAAAAACTTCAAAGTCATTTTTAAAAATAAGGTATAGTTTCTAATGGAATGCTGAAACAATCACATATGTATATGAAGCAATTAATTTGTGCTTTAGGAATTATTTTAGAGTTAAGCTTATTTAATTATTACCCAGCTAATAAGTCTTATTAAAATGCAATAGCTTTGGGGGCACCTGTGTAGCTCAGTTGGTTAAGGGCCCAACTCTTGATTTTGGCTCAGATCACCTTCTCAGGGTATTGAGATTGAGCCCCACTTCAGGCTCCATGCTCAACCAGGAGTCTGGTTGAGGTTCTCTCCCTCTGCCCTTCTCCCTGCTCATATTCTCTGACTCGCTCTCAAATAAATAAATAAATAAATAAATAAATAAATAAATAAATAAATCTTTGAAAAATGCAGAAGTTTTTAATTTGCTTTCTCTTTGTTCCTTGCAAAACTGACTGAAAAGAATTTGTTTCTGCACAAATGAACTTAATTTGTTAATTAATTTTACAACCACTTATTGAACACCTACAATATACCAAAAAATTTGGTAGGGGGATGAATACGTAGCTAAAATTCATGAGGTCTTTAAGGAAATTCAGAGTCTAGCTCTACAATGATAATTTAAAATACATACATTGTTGGTCGGGAAGATGGCGGAGTAGGGGGATTCTAAGCTCACTTTGTCCCACTGATACAACTAGATAACATTCACATCAATATAAATAACCCAGAAAATGACCTGAAAACTGGCAGAACAAGCACAACCAAAGTTAAGGAAAAGGCCATATCAAAGAAGGTAGGAAAGTCAAAAGTTGTTCACAGTGGGGTGGGAGCAAGTAACTCAAAGAAGAGTGAAAAACTATCATTCCAGGGAAACTACAAAGAGGATAAATCTCAATAGTACTTGATTTTTTTTGGCCATTCAATTTTTTATTTTATTTTAATTTAATTTAATTTAATTTTATTTTATTTATTTATTTATTTATTTATTTATTTATTTATTTATTTGAGGGGGCAGAGAGGGAGCATAAGTAGAGGGAGGGGCCAAGTGAGAAACAGACTCCCCACCGAGCAGGGAGCCCAATGTGAGGATTGACCCCAGGCTCCTGGGATCATGACCTGAGCCAAAGGCAGACACCCAAACAACTGAGTCACCCAGGCACCCCTCATCTTTTTTATTTTTATCTTTTTAAAGTTTTTATTTGAATTCCAGTTAGTTAACATACACTGTTATATTAGTTTCAGGTGTACAATATAGTAATTTAACACTTCCATACATCACTCTGTGATCATTGTAAGTGTACCCCTTAATCCCCATTACCTATTTACCCATCCCCCACCCACCTCCCTCCATCAACCCTCTGTTTGTTCTCTATCCTTGAGTCTCTTATAGTTTGTTTCTTTCTCTCTTTTTCCCTTCCCATGTGTTCATCTGTTTTGTTTCTTAAATTCCACATATGAATGAAATCATATGGTATTTGTCTTTCTCTGATTAACTTATTTTGTTTAGCATAATATACTCTAGCTCCATCCACATCATTGCAAATGTTAAGATCTCTATCTTTTTGATGACCGAGTAATATTCCAATATATATAATTATTATTATAATATATTATATATAATTACTATATAATATCCAATAATATTATATATATGTAATATATATTCTTTATCCATTCATCAGTGGATGAACATTTGGGCTCTCTCCATAGTTTGGCTATTGTTGATAATGCTGCCATAAATATTGGGATGTATGTACCCCTTCAAATCTGTATTTTTGTATCCTTTGGGTAAATATCTAGTAGTGCAATTGCTGGATCATAGGGTATACCCGTTCTATTTTTCACTTTTTGAGGAACCTCCAAACTGTTCTCCAGAGTGGCTGCAACAGTTTGCATTCCCACCAACATTGCAAGAGGGTTCCCCTTTCTCCACATCCTTGCCAACATCTGTTGTTTCTTGTGTTGTTAATTTTAGCCATTTTGACAGGTATGAGGTGGCATCACATCATGGTTTTCATTTGTATTACCCTGATGATGTGTGATGTTGAGCATCTTTTCATATGAACGTTGGCCATGTATATGTCTTCTATGGAAAAATATCTATTCATGTCTTCTGCCCATTTTTTAATGAAATTATTCCCTTTTGGGGTGTTAAGTTGTATAAGTTCCTTGTATATTTGGGATAGTAACCCTTTATCAGATATGGCATTTGGAAATATCTTCTCCCAGTCTGTTGGCTGACTTTTAGTTTTGTTGATTGTTTCCTTCACCCTGCAGAAGCTTTTAATCTTAAAGTCCCAATAATTTATTTTTGCTTTTTTTCCCTTGCCTTGGGAGACATATCTAAGAAAAAAGTTGCTCTGACTGATGTCAAAGAGATTACTGCCTGTGTTCTTTAGGATTTTGATGGTTTCATTTAGGTCTTTCATCCATTTTGAATTTATTTTTGTCCATGGTGTAAGAAACTGGTCAAGTTTCATTCTTTTGCATATTCCTGTCCAGTTTTTCCTACATTATTTGTTGAAGAGACTTTTTCCCATTGGATATTATTTGCTGCTTTGTTGAAGATTAAATGACCGTTTGGATCTGGGTCCATTTCTGGGTTTTCTATTCTGTTCCATTGATCTATGTGTCTATTTTAATGTCAGTACCATACTGTGAAAAATACTGTTGGTCTTTGAAAGGAATTGCACTAAATGTGTAGATTGCTCTGAGTAGTATAGACATTTCAATAATATTTGTTTTTCTAATCCATGAAGATGGAATTTCTCTCAATTTCTTTGTGTCATCTTCAATTTTCTTCATAAGTGTTTTATGGTTTTCAGAGTTTGGGTCTTTCAACTCTTTGGTTAGGTTTCTTCCTAGGTATCTTAATGTTTTTGGTGCAATTGTAAATGGGATTGTTTTCCTAATTTCTCTTTCTGCTGCTTCATTATTGGTGTATAGAAATGCAACTGATTTTTGTACGTTGATTTTGTATCCTGTGACTTTACCGAATTTGTTTATCAGTTCTAGCAGTTTTTTAGCAGTCTTTTGTGTTTTCTATATATGGTATAATGTCATCTGCAAATATTGGAAATTTTACTTCTTCCTTGCCAATTTGGATGTCTTTTATTTATTTTTGTTGTCTGATTGCTGTGGCTTGGACTTCCAGTACTATGTTGAATTAAAAATGATGAGAGTGGATATTCCTATCTTGTTCCTGACCATGGAGGAAAAGCTCTCAGTCTTTCCCCATTTAGGTTGAGGTTAGCTGTGGATTTTTCATAAATGGCCTTTATTAGGTTGAGGTGTTTCACTCTAACTCTACTTCCTTGAGAGATTTTATCATGAATGGTTGTTGTACTTTGTCAAATGCTATTCTGCATCTATGGAAATGATCATGTGGTTCTTATTTCTTTTATTAATGTGATGTATCACACTGACTTGCAAATATTGAACTGCTCTTGCAATCCAGGAATAAATCCCACTTGATCATACTGAATGATTTTTTAATGTATTTTTGGATTCAGTTTGTTAGTATTTTGTTGAGGATATTTGTATCTATGCTCATCAGAATTATTGGCCTGTAGTTCTCTTCTTTTGTGGTGTCTTTGTCTGGTTTTGGTATCATGGTAATGCTGGCCTCCTAGAATAAATTTGGAGGTTTTCCTTCCATTTCTTTCTTTTTTGGGGGGAGTACAGTTTGAGAAGAATAGTTGTTAACTCTTCTTTAATAGTTTGGTAGAATTCACCTGTGAAGCCATATGGCCCTGGGCTTTTGTTGCTTGGGATTTTTTTGATTACTGATTTAATTTCTTTGCAGGTTATTGGTCTGTTCAAGTTTTCTATTTCTTCCTATTTCAGTTTTGGTAATTTATATATTTCTAGGGATTTATCCATTTCTTCTAAGTTGTCCAGATGGTGTCATGTAGTTTTTCATAATATTCTCTTATAACTGTTTGTATTTCTGTGGTGTAGGTTATTATTTCTCCATCCCACATTTGTAATTGTTTGGGGTCTTATCACTTTTCTTTTTGATAAGCTTGGGTAGAAGATTATCAATTTTATTAATTTTTTTTAAAGAAAGAGCTCCTTGGTTAATTGGTCCGTTCTATTGTTTCTTTGTGTGTGTGTTGGGGTTTTTTGTTTGTTTGTTTTAGTTTTTATATTTATTTCTCCTCTAATCTTTATTATTTCCTTCCTTCTGCTGGCTTTAGGACTCATTTGTTGTTCTTTTTCTAGTTTTTTTAGGTGTAAGGTTATGCTGCTTATTTTAGATTTTTATTACTTCTTTTTATAAAAATATATATTTTTTATGTATTTGAGAGAAAGAGCAGGGAAAGGGGCAGAAGGAGAAGGAGAGGGAAAGGGAGACAATCTCAAGCAGACTCTGGTGAGGAGTATGATGCAGGGCTTGATCTCACAGCCCTGAGATGATGACCTGAGCTGAAATCAAGAGTGGAACACTTAATTGACTAAGCCACCCTGGTGCCCCAGATTGTTCCTGCTTCCTGAGGTAGGCCTGTATTGCTATATACTTCCCTCTTTGAACCATTTTTGGTGCATCCCAAAGGTTTTGGACCATTCTGTTTTCATTTTCATTTGTTTCCATGAAAATTTTAATTTCTTCTTTTATTTTCTAGTTTACCCATTCATTGTTTAATAGCATGTTATTTGAGCTCCATGTATTTGCGGTCTTTCCAGATTTTTTCTTGTCAACTTCTACTTTCATAGCGTTGTGGTCAGAAAAGGTGCATGTTATGACTTTAATTTTCTTGTATTTGTTGAGGCTTGTTTTGTGGCCTAATGTGCGATCTTTTCTAGAGAATGTTCCGTGTGGACTTGAAAACTTGAAATGAATGTGTATTCTGCCATTTTAGGATGAAATGTTCTGATTATATCTGTTAAGTCCATCTGTTCCAGTTTGTCATTCAAAGCTTTTTTTTCTTGGCTGATTTTCTGTTTAGATGATCTGTCCACTTATGTGAATGGGTGTTAAAGCCCCTACTAGTACTGTATTATTATCCATTAGTTCATTTAGGTTTGTTATTGTTTTATATATTTGGGTTCTCCCATGTTGGGTGCATAAATATTTATAATTGTTATATCTTCTTGTTGGATTGTCCCCTTTATTATTATATAGTGCCCTTATTTTTCACTTGTTAGTCTTTGTTTTAAATCTTATTTCCCCAATATAAGTATTTCTACTCTGGCTTTCTTTCTTCATCCATTTCCCTGAAAAATATTTCTCCTTCCCCTCAGTTTCAATATGCAGGTGTCTTTATGTCTAAAATGAGTCTATTGTAGGTAGCATATCCACGGGTCTTGTTCTTTTTATCCATTCTGACACCCTATGTGCCTTTAAAAAAAGATTTATTTATTTATTTTTGAGAGAGAGAGCACGAGTTGGGGGGCAGAGGGAGAGGGAGAGAGAATCTCAAGCAGACTCCATGCTGAGTACAGAACCCAATGTGGGGCTTGATCCCAGAATCCTGAGATCATGACCTCAGTCAAAACCAAGAGTCAGACGCTTAACTGACTGAACCACTCAGGTGCCCCACTAAAATGAGTCTATTGTAGGTAACGTATAGATGGGTCTTGTTCCTTTTATCCATTTTGACACCCTACGTGTGTCTTGATTGGAGATTTTTGTCCATTTTTACATTCAAAGTAATTATTGATAGATATGTATTTATTGCCATTTTATTACTCATTTTGTGGTTATTTCTGGAGATTTTCTCTGATCTTGTCTTTTGTGTTTTGTTGATTTTCTTTATTGACATATTTGTATTTCTTTTTCTTTATTCTTTTCAAGTTTATTAGCGGTTTTTGATATATGGTTACCATTAGGGTTGTATATAACCTCTTCTACATATAGCAGTCTATACTAAGTTGATGGTTGTTTAATTTTGAACCCATTCTTTTCTCCTCTTCTCCCCACGTTTTAGGTGTATGTTATTATATTTTATATCTGTTTTGTGTTTGTGTGTGTGTGAGTTCCTTAACTGATTTTTACAGAAATATTCATTTTTACTGCTTTTGTGTTTCCTGTCTTTATACTGTAACTTTTGGTCTCTCCACTCAAGGATTCCCCTCTAATATTTCTTGCAGGGATGAGTTAGTGATCATGAACTCCTTTGGTGTTTGTTTGCCTGGGAAATTATCTCTCCTTGTATTCTGAATAAGGGCCTTGTTGGATAGTGTATCTGTAGCTACAGTTTTCTCCCAGTCAGCACTTTGAATATATCATGCCACTCCCTTCTGTCTTGCCAAGTTTCTATTAAAAAGTTTCCTGACAGCTTTATGTTTTCTCTTGTAAGTTAAAGACATCTTTTGTTTTGTTGTTATTAAGATTTTTTTCTTTATCAGTGTAGGTTGAAAATTTAATTACAATATGTCTTGGTGTGGGCCTGCTTTTGTTGATTTTGTTGGGAGTTCTCTGTGCCTTCTGGATCTAGATGCCTGTTTCCCACCCCAGATTAAGGATGTTTTCAGCTGTTATTTCTTCAAATGAAATTTCTGCTCTCTTTTCTCTATCTTCTTCTGGGTTCCCTATAATATGAATATTAGTACATTTGATAGAGTCACTGAGGCCTAGGTGTTCTCATGTTGCATAACTCTTCTGTTTCTTTTGTTCAGTTTCATTGCTTTCCATTACTTTTCTCCTAGGTCATTAATTCATTACTCTGCTTCTCCAAGCCTACTGTTCATTGTATCAAGCTTGTTTTATTTACTGCATTCTTCATCATCTCTAATTGATTCTTTTTTAACTCTTTTATCTCTGTAGTAAGGGTCTCACTGATGTCTTCCATTCTTTTCTTAAGTCCAATGAGTATCCTGTGATCATTGCCTTAAGTTCTCTATCAAGCATGTTTCTTATATCTGTTTTGCTTAGATCTCTGGCTATGATGTTATCTTGTTCTTTCATTTGGGTAAATTCCTCTGTCTTCTCATTCTGTCTGTCTCTGCTTACTTCTTTGTCTTAGAAAAGCCAGTTATGTCTCCTGCTTCTCAATATAATGGCCCGATGAAGAAGAGGTCATGTAGTGCCCAGGGCTTGGCACTTCAGGGAGTGTCTCCAGAATGTGTGTTGCATGACCTCTGCTGTTGCGTTCTTGCTTCTCTGTCCTTCAGACCAATTATCTGCAGAGGCTCTCCTTTCCTGCTGTGGGCTTTGTTTGGTCCTTGACCTGAATGTGGCGAGTTTTAACTAGGTTTGCCTTGGTTTGTCTGTTTGTGAAATGAGACCTGACACCACCTCCACCAGAACTGAGGCCCTAAAAAACTCTCTGGTAGGGAGACATTGTGTGGGCAGGGGTTTGTGCTGGTATTCTATGGGAAGGGTCCTCCACAATGGGACTGAGGTAAGTGTGATTGAGAAAGGCAGTCCACTGGAACACAGGGGTATGGGGCTTAGGGTAAACAAATTAGGCAGTCAGTGTACCACTGTGATGCTTCCCAGAGATGACTCTGTGTTTATGCTGAGTGGCAGGGGAGGGAAATGTTGCCAGTCAGATCCTTTATTCTTGGAGCAGTCTCTCCACAAATGCTGCCTCTTAGAGGCATGATCTGAGAAGATCAAATAATCTCCCTACTGTGTGCCCAAGATGCTCTTCAGATCACTTTTTCTATGCTGTATTCCCCATGTTGTTTGCCTATCTTCTTTTCAAGAACAGCACAGTGCCCTCTAGGCTTTATCCCAGCCAAGCCCACTGACCTTTAAAATTCCAGGCTTTAAGCCCTGCTGGTTGCAAGAACTCATGAAATTCAGCCCCTCTCATTTTCTAAGCCAATGGCTATGGGGAAACTTTCTCCTTGTGCAGTCCCCTGTGTGCTCCTCTCTTTTCCCCTTCTCCAGGACCACGGCTTTCTCCCCTCCCTATTAGCCAGTGTCTTTTTCTCCCCTAAACCAGTTCTCTGCACTTCCTACCTTCTTTGATGTGGCCTCTTTTCTCCCTTTATTTGTGGAGTTTTTTCTGTCAGTCTCCAGGTCAATTTCTGGGGCATTTAAGATGATTTGATAGTTATCTAGTTGTATTCATGGGACTAGGTGAGCCTAGGGTCCTCCTACTCCACCACCATCTTCCTGTCTTCTATTTTGTATGTTTTGAGGAAACTCCATACTGTTTTTCTCAGTGGTTACATCAGTTTGCATTCCAACCTACCGTGCATGAGGGTTCTTTTTACCCCCACATTCTTGCCAATGATTGTTTCTTGTGTTTTTGATTTTAGCCATTCCGACAGGTGTGAGGTGATATTCCATGGTTTTCATTTGCACTCCCCTGATGATTAGAGATGTTGAGCATTTTTTCATGTGTCTACTGGCCATCTGTATATCTTCTTTGGAGAAAGTTTTTGCTTTTATATAAATCTATGTTCTAATGTTGGGTGCTTAACTATTTACAAATTTTAAATCTTGTTGGTGTGTTGACCACTCTATTACTATATAATGGCCTACTTTGTCTCTCTTTTCTTAAATTTTATTATGTTATGTTAGTTACCATACAATACATCATTAGTTTTTAATGTGGTGATCCATGATTCATTGTTTTCGTATAACACCCAGTGCTCCATGCAGTACATGCCCTCTTTAATACCCATCACTGGGCTAGCCCACCCCCCCCCCAAAAAAAACCCCTCAGATTGTTTCTCAGAGTCCATAGTCTTTCATGGTTCATCTGTACCTCCGATTTCCTCCCCTTCATTTTCCCCTTCCTTCTCCTAATGTGCTCCATGCTATTCCTTATGTTCTACAAATAAGTGAAATTATATGATAATTGACTTTCTCGGCTTGACTTATTTCACTTAGCATAATCTCCTCCAGTCCCATCCATGTTCATGTATGTTAAAGTTTATTTTGCCTGATATAAGTATGGCTATTCACATTTTTTGACCAAAATGTCTGGTTCCCATTTTTTCACTCTCTGTTTATGTGTATCTCTAATGCTAAAACAAGTCTTTTAGGCAGCATATTGTTTAATCTTGTTTTTGTTTTATTTTTATCCATTCAGCCATTCTATGTCTTAGAATTGGAGAATTAATCTATTTATGTTTAAAGTCATTACTGATAGTAAAGACTTACTATTGCCATTTTGTTATTTTTCTGGGTGTTTTATAGAATTTTTTCCTTGCTTCTTATTCTGTTCTCTGTGTGTGTGTGTGTGTGTGTGTGTGTGTGTGTTCATGTCTTTTGGGTTCAGTATACTTTGACTTATTTATTGTGTTCTTTTGTGTAACTTTTGTAGGATTTTCCCTTGTGGTTACCATGAAGCTTATATAAAATATCTTAGACTTATAATACCTTATTTTAAACTGACAACATCTTAAATTCAATAGAATTTGTAAATTTTATACTTTTACTTCTCTTCCCCTTCACATTTTAAGTTATTGCTGTTATAATTTACAAGTTTTTTTATATTGTGTAATGAACAACATATTGCTGTAATTATGGTTACTTTTATTATATTTGTTTTATTTTTTAACTTTTACACTAGGGTTGTAAGTAAATTATGCACCACTCTTAACCATAATGCATAATCTAATTGGGACTATATATTCACTATTACCAGTGAGATTTACACTGATGTTTTATATTTTTATAATGTTAAATAGTGTTCTTTTACTTGACTCAAAATACTATATCATTTTTTGTAGAACAGTTCTGGTGGTAATGAACATCCTCAGCTTTTGCTTGTTAAGGAAAGTCTTTATTCCTTTTTTTCTAAAAGACTGCTTTGCCAGGCATGGAAATCTATTTTGACAAGTATTTTCTTTCATTATTTTGAATATATCATACTGTCCTCTACTATTCTAAAATGTTTCCTCTATGAAATATGTTAATAATCTCATGGGGATTCCCTGGTATGTAACTTATCTCTTCTCTTTTTCTGCTTTTAAAATTATTTCTTTGTCTTTGACTTTGACAATATAATTATAATGTGTCTAGGTATAACCTTATTTGGTTTCAACCAATTTGGTATCCTTGGGCTTCATGGATCTGAATGTCCATTTTTCCTCATGTTTGGGAATTTTTTAGACATTATTGCTTTAAATATACTTTCTTCCCTTTTCTCTTTCTCTTCTCTTTCTGAAATCTCCAAAATGTGCATATTATTTCTTTTCTTTGTGTTCCACAATTCCCTTAGGCTTTCTTTACTCCTTTTTTTTCCCCCTTATCCTAGTAGGTGAATTTCAATGTCCTATCCTTTCTTCTGCATGATCAAGTCTACTTTTGAAATTCCTGAATTCTTCAGTTCAGTTATATTTTTAAACTCTAGGATTTCTGTTTTTTTTTTTTTTTGATGGTTGCTATCTCCTTGCTGAACTTCTTGTTTAATTTATGCATTGTTTTACTAATTTCATTTAGTTGTATGCCTGCATTTTAACCTTTCTTAATGGGATTATTCTAAATTCTTTGACAGTTCACAGATCTGCATTTTTTTAGGGTCAGTTATTGGAGTTTTATTAGTGTCATTTGGTGGTATCATTATTTACCTGAATTTTTTTATGATCCTTGATTATTTGCCTTGATATCTGAACATTTGAGTAATTGGCCCCTTTTCTACAGTTTATATGTTTGCCTTGACAGAGACAGTTCTTCACCAGTCAGTTCAGTAGGGTTTCTAAGTGTGACTACTGATAATGTCCTCGGGCAGATGAGGTCTACTATTATGGTCTATTTTTAGGTGAAGAAACTGTTTGAGCTCTGAGAGTAGGGATCTGGGGGTGTACCACTGGGTAAGAATGAATGAGTAGGGCTGCTGGCTTTGTTCCCTACCCAGGTGAGGTTATAGGGTAGGCTCCATAATTGTTTGCATTCTCTGTTAAGACTTATTGGTTGGTAGGGACTGGGTACTTTATTTAGTAGTAGGTGGGGCTATGAATTAGCTTACCTGCCCTGGCCAGGCAACAGCATGGACTCAGAGCCTGTACAACTTGTCTGGGGATCTGAATCAGTCAGTGTGCACTTAATTTCCTAGTCAGGTGAAGACACTGGTTGTGCTCTGCAGAGAGGGGAAGGCACAGGCTGTGTTCTCAGTTTAAGTGCCATTGTATGCACAGCTTTTGGATGGACTATGTTGTTTTCTGTATGCTCTGGTTATGTTCCCTGGTTGGACAGCTAGAGGTTTATTCAATAATGAACAGAGCTACAAATTAATTTATTTGCTTGGGTATAGAAGGAAAAGCAGTTCTAAGCTTGTAAAGCTCTTTGTTGTCTTAAGTCAAGCTGACTTATACCCCATGTTCCCTGATCAAAAAGGGCCACTGACTTTGCTCTGAAAACTATAAGCTTTTGGCTCATGTGGCACTGGGCTGAACAACTTCCAGGAGATGCACCAGCCCTTTTGGTCAGTTGGAACTGAAAGACACTTTCCACAGTGGGTGGGACTATGTCACAGATTCCTTACCTGGGCAGGAGGGGGAGGAGATTCTCCAGGCTACTTTAATTTCTCCAGTCTTCTTACATGGGAGGTACTGAGAGTTATTCTCAGCCTTGGCTATGAATTAATTTCCCTGCTTGTACATAGCACAAGAATGATCCACACCTAGTACTGGCTTTGCTCTGGGAGTAACCAGTTCTGCCCTCCTGCCTCTCAGCTTGAGTGCTTCTGAGTTGCCTTGCTTCCAGAAATTGTTGCCAGGCTTTCTGGAGCTTAAAGACATTCTACATGCAGATGGGGTTGTGATTGGTTCTTGCTTGGGCATAGGCAAACCAGGTTCTAGGGCCAGCAAAACTTCTCATCTGAGGATCCAAATCAGGCATATTCAAACCTTGCAAAGTTCCCTAGTCAGAGTGTGTCCCTGACTTGGCTCTGCAGATCAGCAAAGCTACTGGTTAGGATTACTTTTCGGGCACTTCGGATATGATCTTGGTCTGCCAAGATCCACGTATTGGTTGTTGCAAACCCCTCCTGTCTTCTCCATCACAGTCAGATTCCCAGTGGTTGAGCCCTGCAGATTCTCCTGCAATCCTCATGGTGCAAAATCAGATTAGGGGCTCCCACAAAGCAACCCACAATGCTGAAGAGGGGTTGGTTTTCTCCTAGGTTGTTTCCCATTGTAGAAGCCAGAGACTCAAGGGAAACTTCTCAGTGTGGTGTTCTGTTGGCCTGGGAAAGGGACAATGTGGTCAATGTGTAGCCATTTCTCTTACTCTTTTAATGTAGTCTGTCTTGGTCTCTGTGGTGAAGAAGAATGCTTCAGTCTCACCCCAGTGATCTAAAATTCCCTCATTTTTCTTAAATAATTGTTGTTCTTCTTGTGAAGGGTTGTGAAATCAGAAACAAGTTATGTCACCATTTTGGTGACATTACTCCTACTATAAGTTTTTGCTTTGTGGTTACTATGATGATTTCATGTAACAACTTATGTTTATAATAGTCTATTTTAAGTTGATGACAACTTAAGTTTGAATGCATTCTAAAGCTCAAAACTTTTACTCTCCCCCCCCATGTTTTATGGTTTTGATGTCACATTTTACCTCTTGTGTATTCCATAACTAATCATTGCAGTTATAATTATTTGTACTACTTTTGTCTTTTAACCTTCATACTAGCTTTATAAGCAATTAATCCACTATATTTACCACATCTACATTTACCAGTGTGATTTATACTTTCATGTGTTTTCTTGTTACTGATTTGTGTCTCATCTCTTCAGCTTAAGGGAGTCCTTTTAATGTTTTTTGCAAGTCTGGTATAGTGGTGAAGAACTCCTTTAGCTTTTGCTTGTATGAATAAATATTTATCTCTCTTTAAATTCTGAATGATGATTATGCCAGACAGAGTATTCTTGGTTAGGAATTTTTTTTTCTTTCAGCACTTTGAATATATCATGCTACACTTTCTGATCTGAAAAATGTCTGCTGAAACATGTGCCTATAGTTTTATCATTTTTTTGTATGTAACAATTTTTTTTTTCTTTTGCTGCTTTTAAGATTTTTTTCTTTATCTTTAACTTTTGACATTTTAAATTATAATGTGTCTTGGTGTGGATTCATGTTATTTGGAACTCTTTGGACATTCTGTAACTGTATGTTTCCTTCCTCAGGTTAAGGAGGTTTTCAGCCATCATTTCTTGAAATAAATTTTCTGTCTCTTTCTTCTTCTGGGACTCCTACAATGTGAATGTTAGCCTGTTTAAGGCTTTCCCATAAATTCCTTAAGCTATTCACATTTTTTTCTTTTTTGCTGCTCTGATTGGGTGAGCTTCTCTTCCTTGTCTTTGAGTTCACTGATCCTTTCTTGTTTCATCTAGTCTGCTATTCATCCCCTCTAATGTATTTCTCAGTCCAATCAATATATTCTTAAGCTCTGTGACTTCTGTTTGGCATTTTCTTATATTTTATATCTCCTTGTTGAAATTCTCATTGTGTTTATTTATTTTTCTCCTGAGTTCAGTCAGCATCATTTTAAAAAAGATTTTATTCATTTATTTGAGAGAGACAGAGAGAGAGAGCAAGGGGAGGGACAGAGGGAGAGTGAGAGAGAATCTCAAGCAGACTTTGGGCTGAGCATAAAGCCCAATTCAGGGCTTGATCTCACAACTCTGAGATCATGACCTGAGCTAAATTCAAGAGTTGGTTGCTTAACCAACTGAGCCACCCAGGCACCCTAGTGAGGATCTTTACAAACATTACTTTGAACTCTTTATCAGATAAATTACTTATCTTTGTTTCATTCAGTTTTTTTTTTCCTGAGGTTTTACCTTTTTCTTTCATTTGGAACATGTTCCTCTTTTTTCATTTTCCTTTACTGTCTGTTTTGGTCTATGCATTAGATGAAACAGCCACCTCTCCCTGTCATGAAGGTTTAGCCTCATATAGGAAATGAACCTTATTGTTCAATCCTGCCCTAGCTCTTGGTTGTGTCTTAAACTTCTGTGATTGTCCAGGCAGCCTATTTTATTTTTAATAGCTCCTACTAGTTGAGGGTGTGCCAAGATGTCAGTGTCCCAAAGGGGAAGATCTCAATCAGCATCTAGCTTCAGTCTGATTAGAAACCAGACCGAGACAACTTTTAAAGAATGCAAATATATACAGTCTTGTAAGACTACAAGTGTGAGCCCCCAGTGGACACTAGAGCCAAACTAGAGTTGTTCTCCGAACAGCAGTCACAAAACTTGGGCCTCCACATAAGCATATGGGCTTTATTCTGGAAGATGCCAATGAGCTATAGTGAGGTAGATGGACAGCACAATGGTAGTGTTCCCCTGGCTATGGTTTCTGAGAGCAACTTTATAGTTCCTAGATGTGTGCCAAACCTTAAACCTGCCCCTAAGACTGAAGTTCCAGGAAAAGCAAGTAGGCCTCTTTAACAGAATAGCTGGGTGTGTATTTTAGTCTGCTGCCTGTGCAGTGCCTTGGGGGTAATAGCCTTCCAAGAACTTATCTTTCTGATTGTTACAGACCTGTGGGGCCCAGAAACATAAGATTCCCTGGCCACCAGAGCCAGGTATTCAAGGGTTATCCCCTGGGTGGCAGCTGCAAAAACCAGGGCACCATATATAAAAACTGGGGCACCAGATACATATATACACTACCTCAGAGATGTTGGCACTCTGAAGCCTGGCAAAGGAAGAGCATGAAAATAGTGCCACCCTCTAAGATCTCAAGAAAGGTTTACAGTCAGGCCTTAGATATATGCTCAATTAGAAACTTAATGTTCAGGTTGCAGCTATAATAATAAGCTAATTAAACCTCTTTCACAGAAAGAGTGAGGTCTTGGGTCTGTTGTCCCTTGCTGTGCCTTCAGGGTGGTAGCTGTTAAAGAATGCTTCCTCCATTGGATACAGTTCTGTCGGGCTAGTGAGTGTAAGCCCTGCTAGCCACCAGAGCCAGGCAATGTAAAGGTGCCCTCTGGCAGCAGCCACAAAAATCATGGCACCAGAAATGGTATAAACTCCTTTATGTAAGATACCAATGAGATGGAGCAAGGCAAGGGAGTATAAAGATCACACCCAAGTAGTCCTCTTTCTCAGAAAGACTAAGTGTATATTTCAACCTGATAATCTGTGCAATATCCTGGTAGTAGTAATATACCACAAACTGTTTCTTCAACTATTACAGTCCCATGGGACTTAAAATTGAAAGCCCACTAGGTCTCCAGAGTCAGGTGATCAAGGGACATCCTTTAGGCAACAGCCACAAAAGTCAGGTCACCAAATGTAAAAACTTGGGCACCAGATATGTGTGGAAGCTTTCTTCCAGAAGATACTAATGCTCTGGAATGTGACAGAGGAAGAGTGCAAAGATTGTTTCCACTGGCTGCAGTGAAGTAAAGAAGGAGTACAAAGGTAGAAACTGCTGTATAAAGAAAAAAAAAGGAAAAAAACAGAAACCTAAAAAGTAACAAGGGAAAGGAAAATAAAGAAAGTAAGAATAAAAAAAAAAAAAAAAGATGGTGCCCGCTGACTTTAGTAGGCCCGAGGGAGAGCAGGAAGATACTGTCTTCTTGCCTCGGTCCCTAAAGAGTATTAAGAGTATTTCCGCATATACTTGACCCTCAGACCAGTGTTCTAAAATTTGCAAATTAATCTGTTTCACACAAAGTCTAGACATTTTTCAAGGGGCTGCTTTGTACTGAGCCCTAAAATGGGTGACTGTGCAAAAGAGGCCTTTAAGAGCTGTTTGTCAGTTTGCCACAGCCCCGAGGGTCTCATGGGGTTGAGGCTTGTTGATCTTCAAAACCAGATGTTTTTGAGGCTTGTCTCTCACATATCAGTCTTAAAAACTGGGGTGCCCAATATGGGGTATAAACACTTTGCTCCTCAAGTTGAAGCTCCAGATTTTGAATCCCTCCCCACCTCAGTTGTGGATCACTGAGGCAGGGTAGGAGTTTATGGTGAGATTGCATCTCAGCTTTCCTTTTACCACTTTGATGTGGTTTTCCGACATTTTCAAATGTAAAGTGGTCACTCTGCCAGTGTTTAGTTTTTATTTTTGTTTTTGTTTTCCCCATAGAAAATTATTCGTTATATAGCTCTAGATTTGATATGTCCTTGGGAGGAGGTGAGTTCAGGTTCTTCCAATGTTGGCACTTTGAACTGGAACCAAATCTGTAAAATTTACCACCTCATTACTTCCTACTCCCCTGTATATTTCTAGCCAAACTATAGTATTCAGTATTAGTCACCTCCCAGCTTTATTTCCCTTTCTACCTTTGGTGCAAGAGGGTTTCCAATAAGAATGTTTACTCTTCCTCTTTGGCAACAACTTGAAAACATTGCCATCATGTAAGACTCAATTCAGATGGAAATTATCAGGTCGTGGAAATCTACCCCCAACTCCAAAAATCAGGAAATCTGCTAGTCTATAATAACAGCTACTGGAATTTTGCTACTTCCTTTCCCCATAGTAGCCGATTTGGAATTCAGCTTCTGTAAACCAGTTGTTCCCTTTCCACTTTATCAATTCTGTACATTGAAAATTCTCAGAATACCTTAATTATTCATGTGTGGTAAATTTTGAACCCTGGGAGATTAATTACCTATTTCAGAACCTTAGAGGATAATAGCATACTTTTACTTGTAATTACATATTGAATTTGTAATGCACCTAAAGTCTTAGTATTTGGTCAGAGTTAATATGACACCTAAATACTACTTAAAAGTGGAAAGCAGTTTTACGTTTATATTTATAAGCACTAACTTTACTTTTATAATGGGTTATAGTCCTATAAAATGCGCAAAAGAATGTAAGGAAAAATGATTTACTTACAGTAGCAATTTTATTGTGGGGAAGTTAAATTTTCAAATAAGAGTATTATGCTTAACATTTTTATAGAAATGACCACATGCTACATAAGAATAATTTATTTAATCTATGATAACTGTTATATCTGTACTCTGTGCTTGTATTTAAAACTTTCTAAAAGTGAACAGCATAACCAATCATGCATAAACTGCATTTAAGGTCATATAGATTATTGTACAAAGTTATTTTATCTCTCAAAACTTCTTCCTTCTTTTTACTGAAACTATCAGGTTAAGGAGTCTTTTATCAGTATTATAAGATTCTGAATGGTATCTAAGTGAATTTTGACAAGTATCTTGCAGAGATATGGAGGCAAATATATAGATTTTTTTGGTGACTTTTTAGAAAAGCTGATTCAAGGAGATATATTTTCCCATCTTATTTGTCTTGCATCATGTCTCTGTAATAAGCATACACGTAAGTGTTAAAATTGTTCGTTGTAATATTAAAGCAATCTCACTGATTTACTGAGCTGTTATCTCATAAGATCAAACACTGTCATCTTTCTGTCAGCATTGTATAAGGCATCCCAGCCTTTAAAATTCAAGAACCAGCCATTACTTGCTTTGATGTTATATTTTTCTCTCTCATTACAATAGGAATTCACAGGTCAAAAAAGCCCAGATTCCACTTTAATGGTGGCCAAATGAAAGGTACATATATTAATTAGCCCACTTAGCTACAAATCCTGTGTTCAAAGCTCTATCTCTAGGCAGCAACTTCAAAGTAGGTGTATTTGGAAATGAAATACCTTTTCTCTGAAAACAGCAGGATGTGTACTTCCAAATAGTTTTCTTTCAAAATTATATTCTTAGAGTGGGGCCGACTAGACAGTCATTCTGATAATGCTTCCATTAACTCCAAACATATCTGGAAACCTTCTTTAAGCAGTGCTTTCAGAGGTAGGTTATTAAAGCACAAGAAAACCAGTTTCATTAATTTATAATTACAGAACTCTCTTCCTCCCTAGAAACCTTGTTCTTCTTTTAATTTCTCTGTTTTAGTTTTCCCTCCTTCCTTCACCTCAGCCAATCTATTCAAATGGATATACTGAAGACGTCCACTTCCCTTATCCTTCTGGCATGCAAAGTGCCTGTGCTATTTAAATTTCAGGCATAAGTGATTAAAGTGATGTATTGAGTTTCTTAAATGCCAAACTGAGAAGCTGAGGATTGCTTATATTCAAATCCTCCATAATGGCTCTGAAATAATAGATATAACCACTAGAAAAGTGAAGATAAAGAGATTTCCAGAAGGAGGACACATGCTTTTCCTCCCATTCATTTATGATGTGATAATGTTTTCTGTTTCTAATGAAATTCTGTGAGCTCTACTGACAGAACTTTCTTAATAAACACAAATTTATTCAGTGATGTATAATAATGTTTTAAAAGAAAGAAGTTGGGCAAGCTCCAAAAAAATCTAAATTTCACAGAATGTTCATCTCTCAGATTTTTTGCCGCCCCCCCCAGCAACATTAGATATGTCAATTAAGTCAAGAGAAACAAAAACAAAAATAGACTCTTGGGACTATCAAAATAAAAAAGATTTTGCACAGTGAAGGAAACCATCAACAAAACAAAAAAGCAGCCTACTGAATGGGAGAAGATATTTGCAATGATATATCCAATAAGGGGTTAATATCTAAAATATATAAAGAACTTCTACATCTGTCAGTTTCTTTCTTTCTTTATTTCATTTATTTATGGGTTTTCTATGACCTACTTAAAATATCTTTGGTAGGAAATAATGAACTATTTGGGTTTCCTATATCGCTACATCATTAAACTGTAGATTGGGACGGTATTAGAAAAAACTATCTATTTATCATTTGATGCTTTGTAGCTGGAAGCCTGATCGGCCATTCCTATAACCCAGACTTTTCAGATAATCTCAAGCAAATTGTGTAGAAATGGTCTTGGTCTCATGCAGCTTAGCTTTGGTCTGTGTCTTCACCATTTAAGTCAAGTTTAATATTGACTTAGTAAAAAGTAACACAAACAGGGGGAATAACTTAAGCATATGCGGTGTATACAGGACAAATTTTAGCTTACCACTGTTTTTCCTCAGGCAAGTTACTTCCCCTCTCTGAGGTTCTACCTATCATTTGTATTGGAAACGTCCACAAGTTTATTAGAAGGGCCAGATGAGATGCTTGCTATATTGTGGAAGTACGCAAGAAATTGATAACCCAGAATACAACAGGCATTCAATACATTTTCGGTGAATGAACAAATTTCCATGCCCTTTATTCAGTAATAGGTTTGTGGCCCTGAAATTTATGCACACATTACTTCAATTGTCACTCCCCCTTGCCTGTGCATTTATCTCTTAGAAAGACTGAAGAATTTTATTCTCATTCACAAGTAAAAGTCTTCATATAAAAGAGATTTGCATTTACAGTTTGGGAAAAGATTCATGTATTTATTGTATCTTATTAACAATATATTTTATAAAGAAATGTTTAAGGTAAAATAATCCAATTTTCATTTGCTTGAAAACATCTGTCAAAACGAGCTAAGTTTCTTAAGAAAGTATCTTGAATTTCAAAGAGGAAACAGGCAAATTCTATCTTCCCTACCTCTCCCACACTTCTTACACACTGTCACCCCCATTACATCCCTATGACCACAACTATCACACAAGATTTCCATTGTTCCCAAACTTCCATTAAACCAATTGTTTGGCTGGTCATTCTGGCCTTTGGGAGAAGCTAGGAAACATAGTTAAAGTCATAATTGAAGAGTTATTTTATTTTTAGCTAATCATTGATGAACCACTCTCCCTGCTCATAAGACGGGAACGGGTCACAGAGCTTCCATGGCGAGATAGTTGGTCACGAAACTCTGAGGCCATGAAATAATAAAGAATTGGATCCAAAAGACAGCAGAGACTTGCAAGGCATAGACAGAAAGGGTGGAAATACAGTGTGCTTTGGACAATGGGACAACTACTAATGATGGTTTCCTTCACCATAGTGTAAAAAATAAAGTTGATATGATAAGGAGTGAAGCAAATGAAAAAGACTGCAGCACACATAAAAACCATCCGCAGTGCTTTCTGCCGCTCACTGATTCCTTGGAAAGCCATTGGTGGCTGTCTCAAGGATATAGTAGTTTTCCAAGTACACCATGCGATGATTACTACTGGGACCACAAATCCTGCCAGCTCAGCAACTGTAATCATTCCAACCAAAGCCACTGCATTCATTTTCTTATAACCAAGATCAGCAAAACAGGACTCAGTGTTGTTGGCTAAGTAGGTGCTTCTCAGAAAGGGAAATGGCAAGCAGGCAGTTCCCACGATGATCCAGATGGCAGCACTGATGCCCACATCATACCTACGCTTCCAGTTTCTGGCCCTAAAGGGCTTGAGGAGAAAGAAACATCTCTGTAGGCTGATGCACGTCAGGAAACAAATGCTGGCATACATGTTGAGATACTTCAGGTAGAAGCACAGCAGGCAAAGGGCCTTCTGGAAGGGCCAGTGGTGGCTGATGTAATAGTAAATCCGGAGGGGTAAGGACAGCACGTGAGCAAGGTCAGCCACAGAGAGGTTGATCATGAAAATGATGGCTTTATTTTTCTTGCTGATGAAGCGGCACAGAACCCACAAGGCTGCACTGTTGGTCAGAAGACCAGGGATGAATATGAGGATGTAGGTGGCTGCATAGAGGGAGTTCTGAAATGTCACATCAGTAGCATTGCAGTCAGTCTCAGCATTGCTGGTACTGTTGCTAACCATCTTGAATATTTCAGTATACTCATCAAGGTAAGCCGTGGAGTTATAATCCCTGCTTAATCAAAGAAAAAGAGTATAATGACTAACCAGTTCTATAGCCAACACCCAGATTCCTTTTTATACTTAAAGAAACAGAGTATTAAAATTAGAAAAGACCTGTTTTCAGATGAAGAAGCAGATGCTCAAGGAATATACACTACTGATCCAAGGTCACCTAATGAATCAGGAAACCATGGAATTGTCTCCAAACTGCCCTCCCAAATTGTCTAAGTTGTGTCTTGTAGGCAAGGATGTCCTGATATATTTAGTTTATTGTTCTTATCACAACAAAAAGGGTATGGCATTTCAGTCAGTTCTTTTTGCATCCAAATTTTTCTTGACACAAGCCCTGCTCATTTACAATTACAATTATAGAAATCCAGCTTTACCTTTTACATCCCCTTTCTTCTCCTTTGGTTTCTGACTTCCTACCTTCCTTCCTACAGCACTTGGAAAATGGCCCTGCACCTTTAGCCCACATTGCCAGTATACTGGCTGAGTTTCAGGACTTGGGAGCACTAACTTCTTATCATTCTATCACAATAGCATAAGTGGTTCTCGTACACTTTGTCTCTTTCTCTCTCTGGCTTAGGTCTTATTCCAATTTACATGAAAAACATCATTAATACACAAAATCAGAATCTGAACTAGGAATTCCCCTTTGTGATCTAAAAGGGAAGAGACTAATTTTCTCCCTAAGAATTCTGTACTGGTGTGACATCATGGACATGGCAGATGATCCAAAGGTCACAGTAAACATTGATTAAGGAGCCAGTAAAATAGGCCACAAAATCATTTTTTGGAAACAATTTAAAACTTAATGTTTTTTTCATTAAAATAGTCGTCATCATAAGAAAAAAATATGAATGTCCTTAATTTTATTTTATGATTTAGTGTGGTTTTTATTATGTAATATATATAGAACATGGGGAAAATAAAGTAATCTTTAGGGTTTCTCAAAGTCTGGTCATGGATTTACACAGTCTGCCTGCAAATAATAAGAGAGCAATGACTTCATTATTTTAGTTTAACACTCTTGTAGAATTTTAGACTGAAAAATACCTTTAAGAAATCATTTAATTCAGCCTTCACATAATACATGTAGAGGTAAGACCAAAAGAGGTTTATTAAGGCCAAAAAGATACTAAACAGAAGATCTGGGACTACAAATGGGATTACAAGGTGCCTAATCTTTATAAACACCCTTCTCTTCATTTGTTTTCCTCCCCCAAACAAATTTTACAAACATAGCTTCTGTTCATATTGCAAGAATGTTTACTGCATTTAGGGCTAGAAGTGGAATACAGTAGTGAGGTTGCTCCTTAGGTGAAATAACATTTTTGTTGTTTTAATTATTTCTGTTTTGTTAAGTAAGTTTACAAAACAAAGGAGTGGTTGCTTTTAGATTCTCCTCATAAGTAGCAGAATGACTTCCTATAGCATTTTAAGTCCTATTCCAGGGAATAGAAATGTGAATTAAAAACAGAACCCCAAATGATTAAATCACATATAAAAAAGTCAACATTCTGAGCTACTATTATTCTAAAGAGTACTTTCTTTTTTTTTAAAGATTTTACTTATTTATTTGACAGAGAGACACAGCAAGAGAGGGAACACAAGCAGGGGGAGTGGGAGAGGGAGAAGCAGGCCTCCTGCTGAGCAGGGAGCCCGATATGGGGCTAGATCCCAGGACTCTAGGATCATGACCCGAGCTGAAGGCAGACACCCAACGACTGAGCCACCCAGGCACCCCTAAAGAGTACTTTCACTTTCCCTCCCCTAATATTTCATCCTTGCTACTTGGCTTGTGATATGTTCTAAAAAGTCATGCAGTCATCTTATTTATGTATGTATGATTTTGAACAGAAAGTGGAGTGTTGTTCACAGATGAAAAGAGAAAATAATTATCATGGTGTGACTACCAGGAATGCACCCCAGAATCTGCAATGAAATTTTTCACATGCATTATCCAATTTCATTCTCATAGCTATCATCAGAGATAGGTACTATTATTACTCTTGTAGTGCAGATGAGGCAACTGAGGTTCAGAGAGATACAGTAAATTTTCTGGGGTAACAAACCTAGAAAACAGTAAAAATGGGATATACTATTATGGCTTCTTTTCTCCAAAGCCTATGCAATTTCCACTACACCACTTTCTTCTCTCTGATTAGGAGGGGCTACTTAATAGAATGGGGCTTATGACATCTGGAGGGCACATTATAGAAGAACTTTTCTAATCCCATAGTGGGACCTTATAATCTTATAACACTAGGATTACTCTAGTTGGGCTATTATAATATAACTAAACACCTGTCCCCACACATGACACCCATCCTTCTTCAACACCCACTTTGAGTTCATTATTGGCAATGTTTCTACTATTATCTATTTATTATCCATGCAAAAACTGTGAGAAACCAAGGGAAGATTCATCAAGTGCACTACAGTTCCAAGAACTGAGAACATCTCACACCCACCCAAATCACACTTCTACTTTTGTACTTTATAGACAAGGGGATTTGTTCCTGCTTCATTGGTGTAGAAAGTTTCACTTACTAAAGGGGGATGTTCCATTCACACCCCTGTGTTAAATAACAGAAACTTATTAAGCCAGAACAGTGACCTAGAGATCAAGCTCACATCTTGTGTGTGTGTGTGTGTGTGTGTGTGTGTGTGTGTAGCGGGGGGGGGGGTGTATGCCTCTGCAATTCACAGTTTATTGTGAGCTTAAAGATTTGCATGGTCTGCTTTCCAAAATCTCTTTTCCAGACTGAAATGAAGATAGGATGATTTTGCCCCAAATCTGGTGACAATTAAATGTAAAATTCCCATGGTAGGGTGAAGCTGGAGGAATTTGGTTTGGGTAGCACAAAAATATAAGCTCTCTCAGGAAATATTTAGCTTACTGTGGACCATCTGTGACGTTTCCGAAATTTAATAAAGGAGAACAACCTAAGAAGCCACTAATAGAAAAATGCTGAATGGAAGGGTTAAGGTTGAAGTACATTCCTTCTGTCTCTGCTTCTGCCACTGTCTCTGTTTCTCTCTCTTTGCTTCTAGTTCTGTTGTTGACTATTTCTAGTTGGCTTGTGCCACCTATGTTGCCAATTTTTCTCCCCCTAAACCTAGATATATCTTTGGTTCCTGTCTCAGAAAAATGTGTAAGATTGGTGATTCATTCTTGAATCTGAGCCTCCCTTCTCAATAAGTATCATGACTTTCCTCTGACACTCAAGCTGGAAAGTAAGAATTTTGCTAACACTTATCACTACATTTCCTCCATATCCAATCAGAAACCAGGTGATTCTCCCTCCTGAATATCTCTCCAATCCATCTATACTTCCACTGTTGCCATCCTAATGTAAGCCACTGTCAACTTTCTTCTTGACTATTGAAAGAGATTGATTTACCATACTCCCTGCACTCCAGTCTTAACCCCTGCAATCCATTCCCTATTCTGTATCTAACACTAACATTAATTTTCACTACCATTTATTGAGAGATACCATTTATTTACAGGCTAAGCACTCTTCATGTGTTATCTCATTAATCCTCATAGCAGCCCTATGATTATTTCCATATCACTGATGAGGAAACTGAGACCAAAAGAGGTTAAATAAGTTGCAACAGTCACAAAACTTGCTTTGTGTAGAGGTAGTATATTAGAATTGGAAACTACCCTTGTTTCCATACTCCCTTACGTTTGCTGTGGCACTTATTAACCCCTTCTAACACTTTCTATACTGTGGCCCAAATAATCTTTCTTTGAAATATGTCATTCTCCTCCCTAAAATCCTTTGCTGGCTTTCTATTGTATGAAGGCCAAACTTTTCACCATAGCTTAAAAGCTGTAGCTAATATGTCTCTTGTGCCCTTCAACATCACTTCATTCCATTCTCTTCCTCATTCTCTATATTTCAACTACACTGAGATGTTTTCAGTTTCTAGAACAAGCCAAGTTTTTTCCTGATGAAGGCCTCTGCACATTTATTCTCTGTCTGGAATTACCCCCCTCCAGGGCTTCACATGTCTAGCTCCTTTTAATCTCAGTTTGCAGGTCAGAGAGACCTTCACTGCCAATACTATCTAGGTAAACATGCACATCATTATAAACTCTCATACTTTCAGTTCCTTCTTTCATAGCATCAACATTTGTAATTTAAGTGTTTACTTGTCTGTTGGTTTTTTCACCCATTGTTCCATTAGCTTCATCAATGCCATAACAAGATCTGTTATGATAATCACCATATAGCCAGGACAGCCAGCTACTTAGGAAGCATTCACAGAAAAGTCACATAATTGGATTGGACTGTAGACAGTAGTTTAAAGTCCCTGTTTGGAAGCATTAAGCAAAACTGCAAACTTGGATATGTTAACTAATACATTTCTGCTGCTTGCTATTTCCCTATGATGTTGTCTTCTGATTTGGGTTATTATCATCAGTATTCCTTGTACCTACCCTTTTAACTCAGAAAATTCATACCTGTAGAAACTTGAGAGAAATGTAAAATAATTTAGAAAGCACAAGTGGTCAGACATATTCTATGGGTAGAAACCGGCACCACCCAAGGTCTCAGAGTATCATTAAGACTATTATCTGGAACTCAGAAAGAAGCTAGTCCTTGTGGTCTACTTCTAAAAGTATCTCAACCCTTTATTTTTCTTGGCTGCCATTCTGCAAAGGGTAAAACTGTCTTATCTCATCAGCAAATAGCTTCTTACCTGCCTATGAATAAGAACTTAAAGGAGAGAAGGCTCCATCTGTAGTCACTAAAGCTCTCCACACATTAAAAGTAAGCAAAAAGGAAAAATAACTCTATTTTTTTTTGCCATGGCTTTTTGAGGACTCTGGCTGCCTTAATCAACATAGTTAATACACATAATCTTATAAACTCTGTGCTAGGTCCTGTGGAGAATACAGAACTATCTGCCATAATCTCTGTCCCTGAGAAGCTTCTGGTCTGGTGGGGGAAATATTTTTAAAATCTCCAACATCATAAACAGTGCATGACAAGAACTGTAGTAAATGGCATAGGTGATAAGAAATCCTCATATTATCATAACATCATCCCTGTAAGGTGAGACAATATCAGTAATACCCTTACCATAGTGTTTAACTGACAAAGAGATTTATTCATGAACAATTAAATACCTTGTTCAAGGTCACCTAGTAAGAACATGATGGAACTAAGACCAGAAGTCAGACTTGTAGGCCTCTTAATTCTCTTTTTACAATGTCAGGCAGCTTTTATTGAATTCTAAGAGATAGAGTATCTCAAGCCAGAAGAGACTGCACTTGTTCCAAGCCATTTGAAATTTCTTATTTGTCCCTGTAGGGACAGGATTGGAAAGAAAAACAGAGATGATGACTGAGGAAGAGATAAAATTAACTTACTTTGCCTGAAGTATACACTATTTAATTTAAATCCTACTAGCTCTCTGAAGTTTTGGTCAAGTTTCATCTATTCAGGAAAGCCTGCACTGAGTATTACCAATGCCATTCATCTGGGATTCAGTGGATTATGATTTCATACAGCAAATTAAAATTCTGCTATGGGTGTATCCAATATGTTGATTACTAAGAATAGTAGACCGAGGTGGGAAATTTCAGAGAAAAATAATGCATGACTGTTGTCCTCAAAATGTTTATAGTCATTTAAGAGAGATAGACATAAGAATAACTAACCATAATAGATTTTTGAAACTTGCCATGAAGAGATAATAAAGGAGTTTTTATGGGAGTAGAAATGAATCCTGCACAGAAGAGGAGGATTGGAAGTTCAACTTAAAGGTAAATCCATTTACAACAAGCAGTTTGGGTGGGCAGTGTACAGGAGAAGAAAGGGTGGGAGAAGAATGACAGCAATGAATAGATAGCATTCAAACATCCTGAAGTTAATAAAGGACCTATAGATAGCAATAATAGGTGTTCTAGTCTAGCTAGAAAACAGTGTGAGATGGTGGAAAAGGTGGAATGAGAAGTAAGAATGGGAGAAGGTAGTAAAAGGAAAAAGAAACTAAAAAGGTAGATGCAACCCCGTCATGGAAGGTTTTAGGGGGAGTCATAGAAGGATTCTGGGAAGATATGTCATATTACCATACTGATGGTTTAAAACAATCACTCTAGCAGAAGTGTAGAAGATGGATTGGAAAGATGGGACATGAGAGGAAGTCCATATCAGCTGGGAGTTTGTAGAGTGACCAACAGTTTTGTTTGCTTAAGACTGAGGGTTTCCTGAGACAGGATTTTCAGTGCTAAAACTATGAAAGTCCAAGGGAAACAGTACAGTTGGTTACCCTACTGGTGCAACAGTTGAGGTAAAAACAACAACAACAATGAATTTGGCATGGGCAGGAATAATAGAATTTCAAGAAAAATCATGTATGGAATTAGCCAGTTTGGGATACCATTTGACTGAGGAGTCAAAGATACATTCAGTTATAGAATGTGTGAAAATTTATAAAAAAGATATCACAGTTTTGCACTTTTCCAAAGCACTTTCAGATTATCCTTATTACAGGACTTTTCAAGTTTTTACTCTCTGCCAAGCATCATCAATTCTTGACTCTCTAACATTATAATTACTAAGTTTCACCATACTAGCCTGCATCATACATTCCCAGAGACTTCAAATATTTAAATCCCTCCAATTCTGATGGTCCAACCCAGCACCCACCCTTATCCTACTTCCTCCCTTACTCAGCCTACATTAAATGGTCAAACCAACTACTCTCACACAAGAAACCTCAACTTCCTTGTTCACCATTCTTCTGTTGTACCAGACTGGCAACGCCTTAATCCCAGATCAAGTCCACAATCCATTTTCTTTTTTACTATCCAAACTGCTGAATGATCCTATTAAGAATATTAGGATTTATTTGGAATGCCAAAACTAGAAATTTATGATCTCCAGCCTAAGATTTTTTCACTCCAGACTCTCTTTGCTCATCCTTGATTAGTATGTTTTTCCATTTCCATGGTGGCCATTCAGCACCTTTACAACTCGACTAAAGCTTCTTTTCTCCTATTCTCCCATCCCTCACCTTTCTCAACAGAGAGTGATTTTAGGGTTTTTATTTAAATTCTAGTTAGTTAACATAAAATATAATATTAATTTCAGGTGTACAATATAGTGACTCAACACTTCCATACAACACCCAGTGCTCATCACACAAAGTGCACTCCTTAATCCCCATCACCTACTTTACCCATCTCACCACCTACCTCCATTCTAGTAACCATCAGTTTGTTCTCTATAGTTAAGAGTCTGTTTCTTGGTTTGTCTCTCTCTTGTTCCATTTGTTTTCTTTCTTAAATTCTACATATGAGTGAAATCATATTGTATTTGCCTTTATGTGACTAACTTATTTTGCTTAGCATTATACTCTCTAGCTCCATCTATGTCATTGCAAATGGCAAGATTTCATTCTTTTTTATGGCTGAGTAATATTCCATTGCATATATACCTATAGCACATCTTCTTTATCCATTCATGAGTCGATGGATGTTTGTGCTGTTTCCATAATTTGGCTATGATAGATAATGCTGCTATAAACATCTGGTTGCATGAATCCCTTTGAATTAGTATTTTTGTATTCTTTGAGCAAATATCTAGTAGTGCAATTGCTGGGTCATAGGGTAGTTCTATTTATAACTTTTTGAGAAACCTCCATACTATTTTCCAGAGTGGCTGCTCCAATTTGCATTCCCACCAACTATTCAGCAGAAAGTCTTAACTTTTCAGGCACCTGGGTGGCTCAGTCGTTAAGCATCTGCCTTCAGCTCAGGTCATGATCCCAGGGTCCTGGGATCGAGCCCCACATCGGACTCCTTGCTCAGCGGGAAGCCTGCTTCTCCCTCCCTCACTCCCCCTGCTTGTGTTCCCTTTCTCACTGTCTCTGTCTGTCAAATAAATAAAATCTTTAAAAAAAAAGAAAGTCTTAACTTCTCAAATCACAGAGAAAATTGAGGTTATTGGGTGAGAAGCAATTCAATTTCATCTACTGTCTCCCCCCAACCCATATAATCTTAAGTACAGCTACATCTTTCTTACTTTCCAGCACAGCTGACTTTTCTGTTGCTCAAGATGAATTCCCATGCTCTTAATTCATTTTATCTGTCTCAGGATCTTCTTTCATTAATTGTTCCCTTTTACTCTAGATCATCATGCTCTCCACCGTTCTCAGTTGGATCTTTTTCATCAAGTCTCACCAACCTCCAAGGTAATTCTTTTGTGTATTCATCCTACTCTATCTCTCTGTTACTTTTTTTCTCTTCTTAAATAAACTTCTCAAAATAGTTGTTTACACTGATTGTTTCCTTTTCTTCACTCTTCATTCTTTATGCATTTCAAGGTGGTGTATATACCCTCACAACCTCACTGAGACTGCTTAGCAAAGTGACAAGTGACCATGTTGCTAAATCATGCAGGGCTTCTTTGTTGCCCTGGACACAATCTGCCCACTTCCATCTTTTTGCAAAGTTCTCTTCCTTTGGCTTTCAACCAAGAATTTCTTAATTCTCCTCTTAACTATTTGTCCATTTATACTGAGTTTCTCTCATGGTTTCTTTTATTTTTTCACATCCTTTAAATGTTTGTTTTCCCTAGGTCTGCATCTTCTCTTCTTATTCATCATCTTCATGCTGAGTAACATCACCTACATTAATGGCTTCAGTTACCACCCATATCCTGATGACTTTCATTTCTCTATGTCCAGGCATGGTCTCTCCTAAGATATTAAACCCATTTGTTCAGCATCCAGCTGAAATTTCACATATTAATATGTCTAGGCATCTCAAAATGAATATGTCCAAAACAAAGGTCATCGTATTCCCTGACCTTTTACTTACCCACCACTATCTATCAGACTTCTTAGAATAATCCTAGACTCTTCTCTCCATCAATCATGTTTTCTCTCCCTCCATCACTGTCACACTCTCTCTTCCCTTTCTGAATTATTGAAACACTCACTAACTGATCCATTTCCTTTGAGGATTGCCCTGTTAAAATCTATTAAGTACTCTGCTATCAAAATGATGTATTAAAAATGCAAGCTGGGGCTACCATGTCACCATAGGAATTGCTTTAACAATACACTCACCGCATTATATCAAATGTTTCCATTTATGTCCATATTTCTAACTAAACTATGAGCACTTTGAAGGCAAAAACCACATCTCACTCATTTTTAAATCTCTAGAATCTAGCAGAATGGCACATAGTCATTCAGTAAATATCTTTAACTGAAAAAAATACTCTGCTTTGTGACAGCTCATGTTGTTTAACTCTTTATGGATCTTTCTACATTGGGCTGTGAAGTCAGAGGTCATACTCTAAATTTCATTATCTATTTCTCTCTAACTCTAGAACAAAGTTAACCATACAGCACTATTAAAACAATTTTAATTGGCTCATGTAGAGATTAATTCCAAGGACTTAATCTCATCGTTGTTCTATAATCAACTCAGCTAACCAAAACCATACTGACAATAAAGTCCAGGCAAAATTATAACCTGTGAAAATACCACATCTTCAGCATATACTTCAGCCCTTAGCTCTGTAGATGTGAACTACCTAGATAAAGATAAGAGCAGAATTTACAGTGCCTCCAATATCACCCTTATCAAAGTAAATACCTCTTGGTCACTCCAGCGTGCAGTGCTCTGGTCAGAATACATGCTTCTTACACCAAAGGCCAGGACCATGATGGGAGACGCCTCTTCTCTTGAAAGAGGGATCTGATGACAGGAGCCAATCCCTAAAGGGAAGTTTCTTCCTGGATCCTATCTCAGAAGCCAATATTTTACTTTTTCTCAGGGTTCTCTCTCAACTCTCATCTTTTCCTTGCACTGGGAAACTCTGTTATGACTGTCTCCTTCTTTGTACACATATAATACTTTTATATGGACTTATAGCCTACATGATAACAATGTAGTCTCTCTGACAGAGGACTCTATATCTTAGACTTTTATGTTCTTCACTTTACTTAGCAGAGGGTTAGGCATGCCCTAAGTGCTCAGTTCATATACATTGATTTGTAAAGACAAGAATATATAGAATAAGCACATATAGGTATAGCCTTAGCTTTACTTCTAATATCTCTCCCATGAGCAACTCTCACCATCAATGGTCATAGTCTCCTCTGCTACTGAATATATGGTCAAGGCAAAGATAATAAGTTTAGAGTCTAATAAATCTGGACACCTAAGAATTACAAAGCATGCCACCCCAGATTTTTATTTACAATCCAACAGGAACCCCAAAAGCTTAAGTAGGAATATGGTCATTAAACATTAACTTTGGGGTGCCTGGGTGGCTCAGTCATCAAGCATCTGCCTTCAGCTCAGGTCATGATCCCAGGGTCTTGGGATCGAGCCCCGCATCAGGCTCCCTGCTCAGTGGGGAGCTTTCTTCTCCCTCTCCCACTCCCCCTGCTTGTGTTCCTGTTCTTGCTATCTCTCTCTGTGTCAAATAAATAAATAAAATCTTTATAAATAAATAAATAAATAAATAAATAAATAAATAAATAAATAAACATTAACTTCATGGAAATAACTAAATTTTGTCTCAGCACATAAAGGTATGTCAGGTCTTTAAATATGACTCAGTGGAGCTAAGTCCAAAAACTTAGGAGGTACCAGTAAGATCTAACCAAAGGTAGTTTTGCTTCCCAACCAACTACCTAGAAGCTAGATTTCACAAATGTGAAATTACATTATGTCATCAGAATTTGTACCAGATTTCTAAGTTTCAGTGAAATGCTAAGTCCAAGAAGTTTCCACATGCATCTTGTCAGTCACTGTCCAAGTGTTATGCATATGTTATGTATAATCCTTGTAAGAGCTCTGAGGAAATTATTATTATACTCCTTTTACAGATCAGAAAATGGAGGCTCAGCAGGATTAACTTTCTCAAAGTCAGCTATTATGATTTCCATGTAATGAAGCTGTTTATGAGCAGAGAAAGCTAAAACTTTTCTTTTACAGACAATGTTTTGCACAAACAAAAATTTATTTTAAAGTGGCACTTCTATGGATAAGACTGTTCATCAAAGATTAAGCTATTATTCTCAGTTCTAGTTCTAGCACTTTTATATCTATGCATATATGGCAAATGACTGCCTACCAGGTGTCAGGGTAGGATTGCATCAAAACCAAGGATCTTTAGGAAGTTTTGCCTATGAACCCAAATCATAACAGATCTGTGAATAGAGTACTGGGACAATTTCTTTATAACAATAGTGAGCTGAATGTGACAAAATTTGCTGTAGGTTGGGGAAGACTTAAAAGCAGTAGGATATGTTGAAACAAGTACTGGATTTGGAGCTAAGACATTTAGAGTCTAGTAACTATCAGATTGTTCTTTTGTTGCCCTGCTAGGCCTCTTCCCTTCTGTGGTTTTCATTTCCCTCATTATTAAAATAGACAGTTTGAACTGCATGATTTTTAACTGCCTTCCAGCCCTAACTTGCTATTATTTTATGGGCATGGCCCCTTTCAACCACTGCCTCTAAATAATACTACCAGCACTGCCACCGTCATCATTAATGCAGCAACCACCATCTTAAATCATCTATTGATTTATAATTTACAAACCATTATTATACCTATAATTGCAGTTAATCATTAGTAGAGGTATATATTATGAATAATCGGGTCAGAGAATATCATCCCCATCTCACAGATCAGAAAACTGAGGCTCAAAGAGTGACCTTACTTACCTGAAGATATAAGGTTTGCAAGTGGCAGAGCGAGGAGAGTGAAACCTAGGCTTCTGGTATCAAGGTGACTGCTCTTTCCTATACAACTCTACAAATCTTCACTCTCTCAGTCCTCCCCCTCTTTTTACCCCTCATCAGTGTCATTAATAACACTAAGTGAACATGTTTATCAAATTTGTGTCTCTTATTTTCTTTGATAATAGGGCCAGTATGTGGGGTTGTCATCTTTGAAGGAGAAGGGAAAATCAAATAGGGAAAGGTTTCTGAGGGGGGCCCTCCCACTCCCTAAGGGACAACCTTTACAAGTCATTTGGGAACCTAACTTGATTTGCCTTAGTTGACCTTTTTCTTCTTTAAACCATGAAAGTCTCACATGTATTACGTAAGCCAGTCTGACCATGACCATGGTGCTCTTCATTCAATCACAATCACAGCCAAAAAAGAACAACTGGAATTTGGAACTCTGTTATTTCCTGAATTGATTAGAATCAACTCTAAATCACTTGATATCAGAAACACTAAGATTTGTATATATTCTGTAAGTCTAGACAAGACATTTTTTCTATAAATTTGAGGAAGTAAAAATGATTTTTTCTCCTGAGAAATGAATTAAAGCAATTAGACTATTCATAAACAAAATCTTAAATGTTTGAATTTAACTTTCATGCATGCATCTTTATTAGATTTTTAATCATTTAGAAATGAGGCCTAATTAGATAGTTTTGCAGTTGGGGCAGTATTTTGGAGGTGGAAAGAATCAAGTTCTTTGGGCAGAAGTGGGGTCATATCTTAACTCAAGTTATCAGCTGACTAGCCTGAAGCAACTTCTTGATATCTTTGGGCTTCAGTTTCCTCATTTATAAAAGTAAGATTATAGTCCTTGCAACATAGATTGCTGTAAAGATTAAATGGAAAATGTACAAGAAATGCCCTATTTTCATGTCTGGTACACAGTGACATTAAATAAATGTTAGTTCATTTCCCCTTTACTTGTACAGAAAGTAATCTCAACGGGTTTTTGATTGGATCCTGTACTTTTCTGGGTTTAGGAAATCCCCAAAAATGTATGGCTATGGTTAACAGAACTAAAATAATAATTCTTAAAGTGGAAGGCTTGGAAGCATGAGTCATTTGAAAAAAAGAATATTTCTTATTATAGTAAACGTATTTGGGAATCAAAATCATTCTTATAATATAAACTGTTGAAAGTACAGGTCTATAAAATCTTTGTAGCTGTTGAACACATAGTACTCAGAAAATGTCAATGTAATGGGTAGGTTTTTCTAGGAGTCTAGGGCCTGTTTCCTAGGGAAGCATGTCCACGATAACCTTGTAGTGACATTTTTAGGTTTCTCAAAGGGAACTTTGATTTTGAAAGATTGAAAAATAGTGATTAGGTGACAATGTCATTGTGGAAATCAGATTTCAGAGCTATTTTCCTTGTTTGTTGTTTGTATTTTTCATTAAAAAAAAAGGAAATTGCTTACCAAAAAATTTGCCTGTGGTCTAAAAGTTGAGTTCTCATGACAATATTATTCTGGAAGAAATATAATGGCCCTTGACAAAGTTTACTGGGTTCCATTTACGATCTAGGTTATATTTCCAGAAAGTCTTCTTTAGTTAAATTTTCATGCTATTACCTTATTTTTTACCACTTAATGATATATAACTCTTCTCAGGTACCTAGGAGCCTAGAGTCAATTCATTGCATTGTTATGAAGGAAAGTAAAGACCATCAGTTCTAAGCTCTCCCATCTAATTACAGGTGAGAATATTGAGACCTACAAAAATAAAACAACTTGCCAAAAGCCACACAGTGAATCATTAGCAAAACTTGAACTAGGACCAAAACTTTTTGATTCTGTTTATTGATCCATCTACTTCATTACTCTGTCTGTGATACATGCAAACCAATACTAGATAAAAATTTCCTTGCAAAATATTCTGGCCTAGATGTAAGTAGACTTCTTGACCAAAAGTTTTACAATAAAGCACAGACTACTTACCAGTCATTGTCCTGACTATTGGAAATCTTAGAGTGGTTTCACAACAGACAGCTCTGTCTTCTTTGCTCAAGCTGTGGCTGAAGTGTAGAGACTGCCCTACCTATTAAGATATCAGTTGACTTACCTCAAACACAACTTGCCATGAAAAACCACCCCAAATCACCCAGAAGTATGCTTACTCATTTTTTAGTCCCCACCACTGCCAGGGTTTGAAAAATCTGTAGAAAATGAACTCAATGACTTTCCCAGTTAAGTTTCATTAGGAACTGCTTTTAACAAAAAAAGACCTGTGTTCAACCTTTGTGTGCAAAGACAATTACCCTGAATGCATTACCTGATTCTTGGTACAGTTCAGGCCATTTCCCACTTCAGTATACCAGCATACCACCTATTTTAGCAGTCAATAATTTTATTGTGTCACAATTACTAAGTGATAAACTCCTCAATTAATAGAAATGACGGTGACATCCTGCATCCATTTAAGCAATCAAAAATAAAAATTTCCCCACTGGCAGGATCTTTGGGACTGCGACTACTATCCACCAAAATTACAACAAAGCTTATTATTTTACTCAGAATCATCTTGGTTCCAAGAAGCATAGCACAGTCCACCTTTAAGGACTCCCCAACAGAAGTTTCCTTTTGACTCAGTCATCATGGCTCAGAACTAGAGAGGTTGCTAGCACTCAGAGTAATAAGAACAAAAATTCACTTGAAAGATACATGCCTCTTAAGGGCTCTGCTATCCAGCAGGGCTAAACTTGGGTCAACAAAGCAACTTATAAAGGATCAAGAAACACCTCTGAAAACACTCTTAAATCATTTATTTTTACTTTTACATTTGTCTGAAATCAAGTGTCTTTGCTTTACTGGCTCTCAGTTTCCCCATCTGTATTGTGGTGGATTTGAATCTCTAAGAGCTCTTTCAACTCCAAAATCTATGATCTGATTCCTTCTATCTTGAAAGAACTTACTGTTTCTCTATATGTGAAAGCTAAACTTACCAAAGCAAGAAGCTTATACGCAAACTTTTCCTTCATTATGAAACTAGATAAATTATACAGAGTAAAAATTCAAATACTCTTTTTCTGGCTGTATATGCCAAGTTGTCCCAATGAGTCTCACAAACACAGTTTTCTTAACATTTTGTGCTCTCTTCCCTGGTGATGAAGAAACAAAGAGCCCTCAGAAAAGAGTGAGCTGCATCACATACTCTATGCTCCTTGAGTAATGGTGGGGACTGATGGCATTAACTGACTTTGTTGTACTTTAGTTAAACTCAAGGGCAATCACCATTGATCCTGCTGTAAGAAGTCTGAAATGAGAAACCAGGAACCATTTTCCATTTAAACAATGTTCCCACATCTTCCTCTATTCTGGATCTTCATGCCCACACTAATCATCCCACATGGAACCACCATTTCCCAGATACTAGGCTGTAACTTACCCTGGAGCCTTGTCAGGATTAGCACTCTTGTTTCTTTGCAGGGAGCTGAGGGTGAAAAAGCCTAACTCTGGGTGGCACAGATCCTGCTGATATCTGAAAAATATGTTGTTGAAAGAGGAAGTTGAGTTCATTTGGTGTCTCACCACAGAAACCTTATTTGCACAAACCAAAGGTAAGTCCCTTGAGCAGATGACGGTACTCAAGTTTTATTTCATTTTTATTTCATTTGTACAGAGAAATTCGGAGTTTGGAGCCAAAGTCTGTGCAAAATCAAATAATAACTGCATACTAGCTTTCCTTTCTGTTCTTCACCCTATCTCTTTCCACCAAAACTCACATGTCTATCTGTCTCACTAGAATCTCCGTGGCAAGATAGGATTTTGAGGCAAAATATGAAAAGAGTTTACTTTAGAACAAGAAAGTTGCAACTCCTTCAAGCCTGAGATCATAGGGTGAGGAAACCTCAAAAATATAAGTCAGAACTAACAGCAGTGGAACAAGGTTTGCTACACTCTTCTTTCCATATGTCATGTTCTTCCCTCAACCTCTCATCCCAAAGCTCATAATTCAATGTGTAGTTTAGTTATCTTTGTTGATGGTTTATTCTCTGTGTATTCTGCAAACTGATTGAGGGCAAAAATCATGTCTGACTCATCTCTGTATTCCCAGTTAGTCTAGCACAAAGACTTTTTGTGTTTGTTAAATGAATAAATGAGGTAATGAATGAAAAAACTAAATGTTCAAATAATGCATGAATAAATAAATAAATAGTGCTGATAACAGAGTCTCTCTCTCCAGTGTACTAAGATTTTGGTCTTCATGTATAATGTTTATGGGACCTTATAACTGTGCAAATAAAGGAAAAAATATATACACCTGGGGATTATAGTGTTGGCCAAGTCTGAAAATAGTTATGAAATAAACAGAGCTTGCAAAGCATACAAACATTTGTGGTCATGTAAGAGAACCACATTCAGAACCCAGGGCCAAGAGCTGCAAAGAGCCTTCTGGGTAATAACCATAGCAAAGGGAAAACAAGAAAGTACAATGGGTTAGGTTGAAAAGTAGCATTTTAATTTGTGGATTAAACTAATTAAAAAAGAAAGTGGATGACAACATTTTTGTAGGAGGGCAACCTAAATCTGCAACAAGCTCTCCTTATAAAACCAGAACCAGTCAAGAACTATATGAAGCCATGCCTAACACTCAGAGATTTCTAATACAAATTTCAAGGTTATCAAGAGTTGGAAAAGACACACTTTCAGCACTAGAAACTAAGAATTTGAACTGCTTTATGAAAAGAACATGACTTGTGAGGACTGGCAAAGGGAAAGGATACCCATCCTGGCTGAGGTATATCAAATGAAATACACTTGACCTTGTAATTCTCTTCTTAATTCTGACTTCATATATTTATCCAGCTTTTTGTTGTCAATTTAGTTTTCTGACTTGACCCCTTCCTAAAAGGAGAATACGCTGACTGTCCAACACACATTTCAGTCCACTTGGCAGTTCTGTTCCTCACTGCAAGTTATTAAATTCTCATAAAAATACCTCCTTTGTGAGTTTGGGCCCACTGTGAGCCAGTTTTCTTAGGGTATGATTATTTTCTGGACAAAGAAATTTCCAGACTTGTTGAACTTTAAAGCCAAACCCTGAGACAGAAGGAGAAAAAGATTCCTTTCCTGATAATTAGCTATTGTCACTACCTCCCACCTTCATTTCACAGAAAAAAAAAAAAAAAACAAAACTTAACATTACTAAGAAAACCTGCGAGCTTACCTCATTTCTCTTTTGCATGCAAGTATCCTCTCTTTTCATTGGTCCTAAAAAGGGAAGTAAAAGTTGTTCAGAAGTCAGTGACCCAGTTTAGACAAAGACAATTTCAACTCAGATAAAGTTTTGAGTATTAATTAAAAGGAGTAAATCTGTGGACAAACCAAAAAAGCTGATAACTGAATTATCTCCAATTAACATTTTGAAGAGAGTTTTCGGTTATTGAATATGACTGACAGTGTAGGAATCAATATCAACTCAAAGTAATAAATATTCAGTCATAAGAGTCTAAAAACTAGTATATGTTTCCTATTTTGCCCATAGTTCTGAGCTCCTCTCTTCTCTGTATATATCCTCTCAATGTGTATTTTTAACTGATACATCATATATTCCCTATGCTAGGGTAAATTTATGAGTTGGTGCTTTAAAGTCTTTTGGGTATTCTTTAATAGTATGAGTTGATTAGGAGTGATAGCTATCGTTAAAGACATTATTCATTACAATATACTGTGTTTTTTAGGAGGTCACAAGACTATTACCTGATTTTAGTATTATGAATAACTAAATATTTCTTAAGCAATTGGTTTGATTTGATTTGATTCTTAGGAATACTAATAATTGGGTCACATATGTCTTTTTTATATAGTCTGCTGAAAAACCTAGAACTAATTTACAGTCTACTGGTAGCAAGTTTGGAGATCTTTTTATGGTAATTTTTATTATCATCTTTCATGGATCTATTTTTATGTCCTTGTTCATTTTCTCTTTATTATTTTACACATAACATTTATTTATATTATGTTGCTATAGTATGCAGCATTTTAAATGATTTTCCATCCTTCCTGGAACAATAGTGGAACAAATAATTTTTTAAGAAGAGTGAACTGTGATTTCAATTCCTTTTGTGTTACAACTAGTGAATATTAATTGCTTTAGATAACAGTTTCCCACATCTGGAGAGGAAATAATGGGGAAGATAGCAGAGTAAGTCATAAAGTCACCTCATCCCATGGATACAACTAGATAACACTCACATAAGTGTATATAACCCAGAAAATGATGCAAAGATTGGCAGAAAAAACTCCACAAAAAGTAGAGAAGAGGCTACATCAAAAAATGTAGGAAGGGTGAAGATGTGATTTGGGAGTGAAATCGACCATGGCAGTCCATGTGCAGGAGAAAACTGGTGGCACAGAGAAGGGTGAGAAACACACTCTCACACTGGGGAGTGTGCATGAGGAAGACAAATCCACAAAATATTTAGCCTTGAAAACAAGAAAGTGAGAGGGGCCAAATTTCATGAATACTGAAGCATGACTTAAAGCCTAGAACTTTAAAAGTCATCAGGGTTAGCTTTGGATGAGCCTGAAGGGCATCAGGAAGCTAAGTCCCAACTCTTAAAGAGAGAGCACAACAAACAGCCAGAGGGACTAGAGCCTGGAAGCAGTGTTTGAAAAATGCCAGAGGCAGACAGGAAAGAGAGTTATTTACTCATCTAAGTGTGGTCCAGAAAGGTAGAGATCATGGGGAGACCCTTCCAGGAACCAAGCAGCTGGCAAATGACATTTACGTTCTCTGCACTTCAGCATGAACCCACAGCCACCTGAGAGAACAAGCTCAGTGCCAACAATTTCTACCTAATTTGCTTACAGCAGGCTCCATGTCCACATGTTTCAGCAGATCTGCCCTTCCCAGTCACTCTTGCCTCAGTTCCAGTGCTACAAGTTCCTTTCCCCAGAAGACCTGTGTAAACCCCATCAACAACTTGTCTCCCAACCCACGAGCTTTATGAAAACTGAGTTCTGGTGACAGTGGCAGCAGCAGGTCTCATTTTTCAAACAGACTGGTGCACACCTTCTTAAAACATGCTCCACCTGGATGGGGACAAAACATTGCCCACAACAGGCAAAGAAAGGCTCTGCAGACAACTAAACTGAAGGAAAAAGTGACCAGGATTTAACAGGAGGGCATATGCAACATACATAGGTGATACTCCCTGAAGCACCACATCCTGGGGAACAGGGGATATTGCACTGTGGGGAACTACAGGGCCCCTTCTTCATAGAGCCATTACCTTCAAGAACAGAAGATGTAGTTGACTTTCTTAACACACAGAAACAGACACAGAGGTTTAGACAAAATGAGGACACAGAGGAATATCTCCCAAATGAAACAACAGGACAAAACCACAGCAAGAGACCTAAGTGAAACAGATATAAGTAATAAGTGTGATAGAAAATTTGAAGTAGTGATCATAAAGATACCTACTGGACTTGAGAAGAGTGGAGGACATCAGTGAGACACTTAATAAAGAGATAAAATGAATCAATCACAGATAAAGAACACAATAAATGAAATTACAAATACACTTGATGGAATAAATAACAGGCAAAATGAAGCAAAGGAATGAATTAATGACCTGGAAGACAAAGTAATGGAAAGTAATCAAGCTGAAAAAAATGAGAGCAAAAAATTATGCAAAATGAAAGTAACTAAGGGAACTCAGTGACTCCAACAAGCATAATAGCATTCACATTATAGGCATACCAGAAGAAGAGTAGGAAGAAGGGGCAGAATATTAATTTGAAGAAATAATAGCTAAAGACTTCCCTAATCTGGGATATCCAGTAGGCATAGAGAGTCCCCCCCAAAAAATCAAACCAAGGAGGCCCACACCAAGAGACATAGCAAAGAAAAAAATTAAAAACAAGAGAGAAGAAGACAGTTACATGTGTAGGGGACCTCATAAGGCTATGAACAGATTTTTCAGCAGAAACTTTGCAGCCCAGAAGAGAGTGGCATGATATATTCAAAGTGCTGAAAGGGAAAAATCTGCAGGCAAGAATACTCTATCCAACAAGGCAATCGTTTAGAATAGAAGAGACAAAGAGTTTCTCAAACAAAGAAACTAAAGGAATTCATGACCACTAAACCAACCCTAAAGAAAAAATAAAGGGGAGTGCCTGGGTGGCTCAGTCGGTTGAGCATCTGACTCTTGATCTCAGCTCAGGTCTTGATCTCACATTGTGAGTTCAACCTCCAGATTGGGCCTCATGTTGGGCATGGAGCATACTTAAAAAAAAAAGAAAGAAAAAAGAAAAGAGACTCTTTGAGTGGAAAGAAAGAAAATAAGTGAAATCATGGCATGTAAAAAAAACACAAAAACAGTAAAAATAAATGTTTCTGTAAAAATCAAGGTAAGAATAAAATAGAATTATATAAAATGTGATACCATATACCTAAAACGTGGAGGAGAGTAGAGGAGTAAAGAATGGCTTCAAACTTAAGTGGCCATCAACTTCATATAGATTGCTATAGCAGAAAATGTTATCTACAAACCTAATGGTAACCATAAATAAAAAAAACAGTACTAGATATGCAAAGAATAAAGAGAAATGAATCCAAATATACCACCAAAGAAAGCCAAAAAAACATGAAAGACCCAAGAGAAGAAAGGATCAGAGAAAAACTACAAAAACAACCACAAAACAAGTAACAAAATGGCAATAAATATGTATCCATCAACACTTATTTTGAATGTGGAGTAGGAAGATGGTGGTGGAATAGGAGGACCCTAGGCTTACTTGATCTGACAAATACAACTATATAATGATCAAATCATCCTAAATACTCCAGAAATTGTTCTGAAGACTGGCAGAACAAACACCACAATTGAAGGTAAAGAATAAGCCACATCAAAGAAGGCAGGAACTGTGGAGACACAGTTTCAGAGAGAAATAAATCCTGCAGGTCACAGGAGCCATAGTCATGAAAAAGGGGGAGAGACAAACTAGCACACAGAGGACCACATGGGACAATCCCCACAGAAACTGGTTTGGATAGTGAAGGGGAGTGAATTTCATGAATTCCAGCAACTAGCAGGGCTTTGACCCTGGATGTCTAAAAGTCAGCAGTCTTGACTGGGATAGAGCCCAGAGGGCACTGTGCTGATCTTGATGAGAAGGCAGGCAAACAACCTGGGGACATACAGCATGGAATAAGGAATCTGAAGAGCACCTGGTGCACATGGTGGGGAAGTTATTCATTCATGTTGGAGCACATCCTAGAGAGAAAGCATTCATGGACACACCCCTCTGGGAACAAAGGAACTGCCTGGTGCCATTTACCTCCTCCCATAAACATGGGGCAACCTGCGAGAACCATCACAGTGCCAGCACTTGCCACTAACTTGCTTACACCAAGGCTCCCCCGACTCCAGCAGAAGCGCCATTCCCAGTCACACTTGCCTCAGTCCCAGTACAGTGGGTCACTCCCCAAGAAGACCAACCCAAACCCCCGCAGACATTGTGTCTCCTGATGTAGATTTGTGGAGTCTTGGTTCTAGTGGCAGTGGGGACAGGTCTCATTTCACAGAGAAGAGCACACTTACTTAAAACATACCATATTCAGGCCATGGACAAAACACTGATGAAAATAGGCAAAGACAGTCTCTACAGATGACTGGCATGAAAGATAAAGCAGCCAGGACAAAACAGCATAGCACAAGCTGCACATATTGGAGACATTCCCAGAAATGCTAGGCCCTAGGGAACGGTAAACATGACACATCAGGGAACTACAGGACCTCTTCTTCATAAGACGATAACCTTCAAGAACAGAAAATGTAGCTGACTTTCCTAATACACAGAAACAGGCACAGAGACTTAAAGAAAATGAGAGTACAGAGAAATTTATCCCAAATGATGAACAAGACAAGTCCGAGATCTAAGTGAAACAGATATAAGTAACATGCCTAAAAGAGAATTTAAAGTAATGATAACAAGGATATTCACTGGACTTGAGAAAAGAGTGGAAGACATCAGTGAGACACTTAACACAGAGATAATGAATAACGTAACCGAGATAAAGGGCTTAACAAACAAAATGAGAAATACAGTTGATGGAATGAACAACAGTCTGGAAGAAGCACAGGAATTAATTAATGACTTAGAAGACAGTGTAATGGAAAGTAATCAAGCTGAACAAAAGAGAGAAAGAAGAATTATGCAACACAATAGACAGGGAACTCAGTGACTCCATAAATGTAATAACAATGTATTAAAGGGATACCAAAAGGAGAGAAAAGGGGGTAGAAAATACATTTGAAGAAATAATAGCGGGCGCCTGGGTGTCTCAGTCGTTAAGCATCTGCCTTTGGCTCAGGTCATGATCCCAGGATCCCGGGATCAAGTCCCACATCGGACTCCCTGCTCAGTGGGAAGCCTGCTTCTCCCTCTCCCACTCCCCCTGCTTGTGTTCCTGCTCTTACTGTCTCTCTCTGTCAAATAAATAAAATCTTAAAAAAAAAGAAAGAATAGCTGAAAACTTCCCTAATCTGGGGAAGGACACAAATATCCAGTTCCAGGAGGCAGAGACTACCCCCATAAAAATCAACAAAACCACATAAATACCAAAACATATTGGACTTAAATTGGCAAAATACAGTGATAAAGAAAAAAATTAAAAGCCACAAGACAAAAGACAGAACTCAGAAGGGAAAACCCAAAAGACTTACAGGGGCTTTTACAGAAGAACTTTTCCAAGCTGGAAGAAAGTGACATGATATATTCAAAGAGTTGAATGGGAAAAATCTGCAGGCAAACATACTCTATCCAGAAAGGCTATCACTCAGAACAGAAGGAAAGATAAAGAGTTTCTCAGATAAACAAAAACTAAAGGAGTTTGTGACCCCAAACAAGCCCTGCAAGAAATATTAAAGGGGATTCTTTCAATGGAAAGACCAAAAGTGGTAATACAAAGGAAAGAAACACAGAAGGAGTAAAGAAGACTTTTATGTAAAAATTCAGTCAAGAAACCCACAAAATAAAAGGATGTAAAATATGGCAATATTTACCTAAAACGTGGGAAGGAGAGTAGTAAAGAATATGTTCAACTTTAGTGACCATCAACTTCATATTGACTGCTATATGCAGCTGATGTTTTCTACAAAGCTAGTGGTAAACCATATATCGAAAACCACTAATGAATATGCAAAGAATAAAGGCAAAGAAATCCAAATGTATCACTAAAGAAAATCAGCAAAGTGTGAAAGAGAAAGACAAGAAAGGATTAGAGAAAATCACCAGAAACAACCACAAAACAAATAATAAAATGACAATATGTATCTATCAATAGTTACCTTGAATGCAAATGGACTAAATGCTCCAAAGAAAAGACATAGGATGTCAGAATAGATTAAAAAAAATAAGACCTATTCGTATGCTGCCTCTAAGAGGCATATTTTAGACCTAAAGACACTTGCAAATTGAACATGAGGGAATAAAGTTTCATCTATCATGCAAATCATTGGCAAAAGAAAGTCAGGGTAGAATTACCTACACAGAAAAAAATAGACGTTTAAAAAAAAAACTATAACAGGAGACAAAGAAGGACTCTATATAATAATAGAGGGGAAAATCAAAAAGAAGATACAGAATTGTAAATATTTATGGAACCAACATAGGAACACCCAAATACGTAGAACAGTTAATAAGAAACATAAAGGAACTAGTCAGTAATAATATAATAATAGTAGGAGATTTGAATATCCCACTTACATTAATGGACATATCATCTAAACAGAAAATAAACAAGAAAACAATGGTTTTGAAAGACATTTTGGACCAGGTAGATTTAACATATATATTTAGAACATTCTATCTTAAAACAGCAGAATACACACTCTTTTCAAGAGCACATGGAACATTCTCCAGAATAGATTACATTTGGCCCACAAAACAAGCCTCAACAAATTCAGAAAGATTGAAATCATATCATGCAACTTTTCTGAAAACAACACTACGAAACTAGAAGTCAACCAAAAGAAAAAAATCTGAAAAGACCACAAATATTTGAAGGTTAAATAACATGCTACTAAACAATAAATGGGTCAACAAGGAAATAAAAGGAAAAATAAAATAATACATTGAAGCAAATGAAAATGAAAACACAATGGTCCAAAACTTCTAGGATGCAGTAAAAGTGTTGTTTTTTTTTTTTTTTAAGATTTTATTTATTTGAGAGAGAGCATGACAGGAGAGAGGATCAAAGGAGAAGCACTCCGCGCTGAGCAGGGAGCCTGATGTGGGACTTGATCCTGGGACACCGGGATCATGACCTGAGCCAAAGGCAGTCGCTTAACCAACTGAGCCACCCAGGCACCCAGTAAAAGTGGTTCTAAGAGGGAAGTTTATACCAATACAGGCCTACCCTCAAAAGAAAACAAATCATAAATAAACAGTCCTTATACCTAAAGGAGCTAGAAAAAGAACAAACAAAACCTAAAACCAGCAGAAGGAAAGAAATAATAAAGGTTAGAGCAGAAATAAATGATAAACAAACTAAAAAAAATGGATCAATGAAACCAGGAGCTGGTACTTTGAAAAACTAAATAAAATTGATAAAACTCTAGCCAGACTTATCAAGAAAAAAAAGAGAAAAGACTAATAAATAAAATCACAAATAAGAGAAGTGAAATAGCAACTAATACCACAGAAATACAAATATAAGACAAATATAAGACCATATTATGAAAAATTATATGCCAACAAATTGGACAATCCAGAATAAATAGATAAATTCGTAGAAACATATAGAGTATCAAAACTGAAACAGGAAGGGGACGCCTGGGTGGCTCACTCAGTTAAGCATCTGCCTTTGGCTCAGGTCATGAACCCAGGATCCTGGGATCAAGTCCTGCATCAGGCTCCTTGATCTTAGGGAGCCTGCTTCTCCCTCTGCCTGCTGCTCCCCTTGCTTGTGCACTCTCTCTATCTCTCCCTCTCTGACAGGTGAATAAATAATTTTTAAAAAATTTTAAAAAGTAGGTTTGGAAGGAACTTACCTCAACATATTAAAGCCCATCTAGGAAGAAAACACAGCTAACATCATCCTTTTTTTTTTTAAAGATTTTATTTATTTATTTGAGAGAGAGAGAATGAGAGATAGAGAGCATGAGAGGGAAGAGGGTCAGAGGGAGAAGCAGACACCCTGCTGAGCAGGGAGCCCGATGCGGGACTCGATCCCGGGACTCCAGGATCATGACCTGAGCCGAAGGCAGTCGCTTAACCAACTGAGCCACCCAGGCGCCCTAACATCATCCTTAATAGGAAAAATTGAGAGATGTCCATGCTCATCACTTTTGTTCAACATAGTAGAGGACGTCCTAGCCACACCAATCAGACAACAAAAAGAAATGAAAATCAAGTCAATAAGAAAGAGGCAAAACTTTCACTCTTTGCACATGACATGATACTATATACAGAAAACCCAAAATACTTGACCAAAATACTGCTAGAACTGATAAAGAAATTCAGTAAAGTTTCAAGATACAAAATTAATACACAGAACTTAGTTGCATTTCTATACACCAATAATGAAGCAGCAGAAAAAGAAATTAAGAAAATAATCCCATTTACAATTGTAGCAAAAGTAATAAGACAACTAGGAATAAACCTAACCAAAGAGGTGAAAGACCTATATTCTGAAAAATATAAAACACTGATGAAAGAAATTGAAGATGACACAATAAATGGAAAGAAATTCTATGGTCATGGGTTGGAAGAACAAATATTGTTAAAATGTCTTTATTACCCAAAGCAAACTATATATTTAAAGGAATCCCTATCACAGTACCAAAGCAGTTTTTGTAGAATTAAAACAAACACTTCTAAAATTAGTACTGAACCACAAAAGACCCAGAATAGCCAGAGAAATCTTGAAGAAAAAAAAAAAAGCAATGCTGGAGGAATCACAATTCTGGACTTTAAGTTACATTACAAAGCTGTAGTAGTCAAAATAGTATGGTACTGACATAGAAATAGACACATAGATAAATAGAACAGAATAGAAAATCAAGAAATAAACCCAAAATTGTATGGTCAATTAATCTTCCAAAAGGAGGGTTCTTCCAAAATGGGAAAAAGACAGTCTTTTCAAAAAATTGTGTTGGGGAAACTGGACAGCAACAAGCAAAAGAGTGAAGTGGGCCAATTTCCTACACTGTACACAAAAATAAATTCAAATGGAGAGACCTAATGTGAGGTGGGAATCCATCAAAATTCTAGAGGAGAATACAGGCAGCAACCTCTTCAACCTCGGCCACAGCAACTTCTTGCTAGACGTGTCTCCAAAGACAAGGGAAACAAAAGCAAAATTGAACTTTTGGGACTTCATCAAGATAAAAAGCTTCTGCACAGCAAAGGAATCAGTCAACAAAACAAAGAGGCAACCCACAGAGTGGGAGAAGGTATTTGCAAATGACATACCAGATAAAGGGCTAGTATCCAAGATCTATAAAGAACTTATCAAACTCAACACCCAAAAAACAATCCAGTCAAGAAATGGACAGAAGACATGAACAGACATTTCTCCCAAGACATACAAATGGCCAACAGACACATGAAAAAATGCTCCAGGTCACTTGGCATCAGGCAAATACAAATCAAAACCACAATGAGATACCACCTTACACCAGTCAGAATGGTTAAAATTAACAAGACAGGAAACAACAAATGTTGGTGAGGATGTGGAGAAAGGGAAACCCTCTTACACTGTTGGTGGGAATGCAAGCTGGTACAGCCACTCTGGAAAACAGTATGGAGGTTCTTCAAGAAATTAAAGATAGAGCTACTCTATGACCAAGTAATTGCACTACTAGGTATTTACCCCAAAGATACAAATGTAGTGATCTGAAGGGGCACCTGCATCCCAATGTTTATAGCAGCAATGTCCACAATAGCCAAACTATGGAAAGAGCCCAGATGTCCATCAACAGGAATGGATAAAGAAGATGTGGTGTATATATGTACAATGGGACATTACTCAGCCATCAGAGAGGATGAAATCTTACCATTTACATCAATGTGGATGGAACTGGGGGGTATTATGCTGAGTGAAATAAGTCAATCAGAGAAAGACAATTATATGGTTTCCCTCATATGTGGAGTATAAGAAATAATGGAGAGGAACATAGGGGAAAGGAGGGAAAACTGAATGGGAAGAAATCAGAGAGGGAGACAAACCATGAGAGACTATTAACTATAGGAAACAAACTGAGGATTGCTGGAGGGGAGGTGGGGGGGATGGGGTAACTGGGTGATGGTCATTAAGGAGGGCATGTGATGTAATGGGCACTGGGTGTTATTAGCAACTGATAAATTATTGAACTCTACATCTGAAACTAATGATATACTATATGTAAGCTAACTGAGTTTAAATAAAAAATAATAAACCATCACCCTACCCTACAGCTCACCACACCTACAGCAACCCACAGTTTTTTCACTAGTTAAGAGTCTCTTTTCTGGTTTGCTTCTCTGTTTTCCCCCCTATGTTCATGTTTTTTTTCTGAATTCCACATGTGAGTGATATATGTTTTTGTCTTTTTCTGGCTGACTGAATTCGCTTAACATAATGCTCTCTAGCTCCATGAAGTCACTGCAAATGGCAAGATTTTGTTCTTTTTTATGGCAGAGTAATATTCCACTCTATATATGCACTACTTCCTTATCCATTCATCAGTCGATGGACATTTGGAATCTTTCTATAATTTGGCTATATTGATAATGCTGCTATAAACATCGGGGTGCACGTAACCCTTCAAATTAGCATTTTTGTTCCTTTGGGTAAATACCTAGTAGTGCAATTGCTGGATTGTAGGGTAGTTCTATTTTTAAATTTTTATGAAACCTCCATACTGTTTTCCAGAGTGTCTGAACCAGTTGGCATTCCCACCAACAGTGTGAGAGGGTTCCCTTTTCTCCACATCTTCACCAACAACTGTTCTTTCCTGGGTAGTTAATTTTCACCATTCTTACAGGTGTGATGTGATATCTCATTATAGTTTCGATTTGTATTTCCCTGATGATTGCTGTTGAGCACCTTTTCATGTGTCTGTTAGCCATTAGGATGTCTTCTTTGGAAAAATGTATATTCATGTCTTCTGCCCATTTTCTAATCAGATTATTTGCTTTTGGGTGTTGAGTTCTATCAGTTATTTACATATTTTGTATGCCAATATGTCAGATATGTTATTTGCAAATTTCTTCTCCCATTCTGAAGGTTGCCTTTTAGTTTTGGTAATTGTTTCCTTATTTTGCAGAAGCTTTTTATCTTGATGAAGCCCCAATAACTTATTTTCCCTATCGTTTCCCTTGCCTCAGGAGACATATCTAGTAAGAATTTTCAACAGTTGATGTCAAAGAGGTTACTGCCTGTGATTTTGATGGTTTCCTGTCTCATATTTAGGTCTTTCATCCATTTTGAATTTATTTTTGTGTATGGTGTAAGAAAGTGGTCCACTTTCATTCTTTTGCATGTTGCTGTCCACTTTTCACAAAACCATTTGTTGAAGAGACTGTCATTTTTCAATTGGATATTCTTTCCTGCTTTGGTAAAGATCAATTGATCATATAGCTGTGGGTCCATCTATGGGTTATCTATTTTGTTACACTGATCTATGTGTCTATTTTGTGCCAGTACTATACTGTCTTCTTGACTACAGTTTTGTAACATAACTTGAAGTCTGGAATTGTGATGCCTCCAACTCTGTGTTTCTTTTCCAAGATCGCTTTGGCTAATTGGGGTCTTTTGTGGTTCCATACAAATTTGAAGATTGTTTGTCCTAGCTCTGTGAAAAATGATGGTGGTATTTCGATAAGGATTGCATTGAATGTGTAGATTGCTTTGGGTAGTATAGACATTTTAACAATGTTTGTTCTTCCAATCCATGAACATGGAACACTTTTCCATTTCTTTGTGTCATCTTCAATTTCTTTCATCAGTGTTTTATAGTTTTTAAAGTATAGGTCTTTTAACACTTTGGTTAGGCTTATTCCTAAATATCTTATGGTTTTTGCTGCAATTGTAAATGGGGTTGATTCCTTGATTTCTCTTTCTACTGCTTCATTATTGGTGTATAGAAATGAGCAGATTTCTGTGTATATATTTTGTATTCTATGACTTTACTGAATTCGTATCAGTTCTAGCAGTTTTTTGGTGGAGTCTTTTGGGTTTTCTTTCTATCTTTCTTTCTAATTTATTTATTTATTTTTAAATTTATTTATTTATTTTTTATTATGTTCAGTTAGCCACCATAGAGTACATCATTAGTTTTCGATGTAGTGTTCAACAATTCATTAGTTGCTTAAATGGGTTTTCTACAAAGAGTATCATATCCTCTGCAAATAGTGAAAGTTTGACTTTTTCCTGTCTGATTTGGATGCTTTTTATTTCTTTTTTCTTTTCCTGATTGCTGAGGTTAGGACTTCCAGTACTATGTTAAACAACAGTGTAGAGAATGGACATCCCTGTCATGTTCCTGACCATAGAAGAGAAAGTCTCAGTTTTTCCCCATTGAGGATGATATTAGCTGTGGGATTTTTGTATATGGCCTTTATGATGATGAAGTATGGTTCTTCTAAACCTACCTTGTTCAATTTTTATCATAAATGGATGTTGTAATTTGTCAAATGCTTTTTCTGCATCTATTGAAAGGATCATATGGTTCTTATAATTTCTTTTATTAATGTGGTGTATCACACTGATTGATTTGTGAATATTGATACACCCTTGCAACCCAGGAATAAATTCCATTCAACTCTGAGGAATGATACTTTAATGTACTTTCGGATTCAACTTGTTAATATTTTGTTGAGAATCTTTGCATCTATGTTCATCAGGGATATCGACCTATACTTCTCTTTTTCTGTGGCATCATTTGGTTTTTAGTTCAGAGTACTGCAGATTTCATAGGATGAGTTTGGAGGTTTTCTTACCATTTCTATTTTTGGGAATAGTTTGAGAAGTACAGGTGTTAACTCTTCTTTAAATGTTTGGTAGAATTCACCTATGAAGCCATCTGTCCCTGGACTTTTGTTTGTTGAGAGATTTTTGATTACTGATTCAATTACTTTGCTGATTATCAGTCTGGTCAAGTTTTCTATTTCTTCCTGTTTCAGTTTTGGTAGTTTTTATGTGTCTAGGAATTTATCCATTTATTCTGATTTGTGCAATTTGTTGGCATATAATTTTTCATAACATTCTCTTATAATTGTTTGTATTTCTGTGGTGTCGGTTGTGATCTCTCCTCTCTCATTCATGATTTTATTTGGTTCCTTTCTTTTTTTATTTTTGATAAGTATGGCTAGATGTTTATCAGTTTTATTAATCTTTCAAAGAACCAGCTCCTTGTTTCACTGATCTGTTCTACTGGTGTTTTCTTTCTTTCTATATCATTTATTTCTGCTCTAATCTTTAGTATTTCCTTTCTTTTGATAGATTTAGGCTTCATTTGTTGTTCTTTTTCCAACTCCTTTAGGTGTAAAGTTAGGTTGCGTATTTGAGATTTTTTTTGATTCTTGAGGTGGGCTTGTATTGCTATATACTTCCATTTTAGGAATATTTTTGCTGCATCACAAAGTATTGGACCATCGTGTTTTCATTTTCATTTATTTCCATTTTTTTTAAATTTCTTGTCTAATTTCCTGGTTGACCCACTCATTTTTTAAGAGGATGTTCCTTAATCTCCATGTATTTCTGGCGTTTCCAGTTTTTTTCTTGTAGTTGACTCTAAGTTTCTTAGCATTGTAGTCAGAAGGCATGCATGGTATGAGCACAAGATTTCTGTACTTTTCAGTCTTGATTTGTGACGTAGTATGTGATCTATATCGGAAAACGTCCCCTGTGCACTTGAAAAGAATGTGTATTCTGCTGCTTTAGGATGAAATGCTATAAATATATCTGTTAAGTCCATCCAGTCCAGTGTGTCATTCAAAGCCATTGTGTTCTGGTTGATTTTCTGCTTAGATGATCTGTCCATTGCTGTAGATGGGGTGTTAACATCCCCTACTATTATTGTATTATTATAAATGAGTTCCTTTATGTTTGATATTATTTGTTTTATATGTTTGGGTGCTCCCAAGTTGGGGACATAAATATTTACAATTGTTAAATCTTCTTTTTGGATAGACCCCTTTATTATGACGTGGTGCCCTTCTTCATGTCTTGATGAAGTCTTTGTTTTAAAATCTAGTTTGTCTGTTATAAGTATGGCTACTCTGGCTTTCTTCTGATATGCATTTGCATGATAAATATTTCTCCATCCCTTCACTTTCAATCTGCATGTGTCTTAATTCTAAAACTAGTCTCCTGTTGACAGCATATACATGGTTCTTGTTTTTTATCCATTCTAACACCCTATATCTTTAGACTGAAGTTCTTGGTCCATTTACAATCAGTGTAATTATTGACAGATATGTATTTACTGCCATTTTATTATTTCTTTTGTCATTGTTGCTGGAGATTTTCTCTGTTCCTTTCTAGTTTTTGTTGCTTTTGGTCTTTCTTTCCCACTCAAAGAATCCCCTTTAATATTTCACGTAGGGCTGGTTTAGTAGTCATTAACTGCTTTAGCTTTTGTTTTGCTGGGAAACTCTTTATCTCTCCTTCTCTTCTGAGTGATAGCCTTGTCAGATAAAGTATTCATGGCTGTAGATTTTTCACATTCAGCACATTGAATATATCATGTCACTGTCTTCTGGCTTGGTAAATTTCTCTATAGAGATTTGTGCTGCTAACCTATTGGTCTTCCCTTCTAAGTTAGGGGCTTCTTTTGTCTTGGTGCTTTTAGAATGTTTTATCTCAATATTTTTCAAATATAACTACACTATGTTTTGGTGTTCACCTGCTTTTGTTGATTTTGGTGGGAGTTCTCTGTGCCTCATAGATTTGGATGTCTGTTTCCTTCCCCAGATTAGGAAAGTTTTCAGGTATAATTTCCCCAAATGAACCTTCTGCCCCCTTTTCTCTCTCTTCTTTTCAGACTCATGTGATATAAATGCTATTACATTTGATGGGGAGTCACTGAGTTCCCTAAGTCTACCCTTATGATCCAGGATTTTCCTTTCCATTTTTCATTCAGCTTCATAATTTTCCATAATTCTATCTTCTATATCACTTATTCATTCCTCTGCTTCTTCCTTCCTTGTAGTCATTATATCCAATTGGTTTAGTTTCTCAGTTATTGTATTTTTCATTCAGACTGATTTGTTTTTATGTCTTTTAACACTGTGGTAGGGTCTTTCTGATGCCTTCTATGCTTTCTTCAAGCCCATCTACTATCATTATGAATGTTGCTTTAAATTCTGGATCAGGCATGTTACTTATATCTGTTTTGATTAGATCCCTGGCTGTAACCTTTTCTTTTTCTCTTTTGGGATCAATTCCTCCATCTTGGCATTTTTTTCTAGGTCTCTGTGTCCTTCTGTGTGTTTGTAAAGCCTGTTATGTTTCCTGTTCCTGAGAGTAATCGCTTTATGGAGAAGAGGTCATATAATGTCAAAACGTGGTGTTTCAGGAAGTGTCTCTGGTGTATGCTGCATGCACTCTGCTGCTGTTTTGGATGCTCTGTCCTTCAAGTCAGTCATCTACAGATGTTCTCCTTTCCTGCAGTGGAGAATGTTTTGACCTTGGGCAGACTGTGGTGAGTTTTAACTAGGTGTGCTCTGGTCTGCTTGTTAAAAGGGACATGATGCTATTTTCACTAGAACTGAAGCTTTGCAGAGTTCTATGGTCAGTAGACATGGTGTGTGAAGGAGTTCTGCTGGTCTTCTGGGGAGACACCCACTGTGCTGTTCCGAAGGCATATTTGCCCTAGAAAAGCAGTACCAGCAGAGCACAGGTGAGGGGGAGGAGACAGGACTTTGTATAAGCAGGTTAGGCAGCCAGCATTGACCAAGTACTATTTACTGAAGTGGTTTATGCTGAAGAGTGGGGAAAGGAAATGGTGCCAGCCCTCTCCTTTGTCCCTGGAAAGGGGTGTCTGTGTTTGTTGTTCTGAGGGAAGCACTTTCACAAGAGTGCATAATTTTCCCTTGTGTGTCACAGATGTTGTTCAGATCAGTGTTTTCACACTTTTGGTCTCTGGGTCTCTTGCCTTCCTGGAGCAGCACAGTGTACTTTGCTCTTTACCCTAGGCAGGACTGTTGACTTAAAATTTCAAACTTCAGGGACCTGGTGTGTTGGAGACCTACACTGGCCCTTTGGGAAAGGGTCTCACCACATTGGGACAGATACAGGTTTGACCCAGAAGGACAAATGTGCTAGAACACATGGGCATGTGATTTGAAGCAAGCAGGCTAAACAGCCAGTGTCCTGGTTACCTGTCCTCAGCAGGTGTCTCTGCACATATGGTGGTAGCAGAGGAGGAAAATCACACCCACCAGTTCTTTTGTCCCCAGAGTGGCAATGCACTCTCACAGATGCACTCCAAAAAGAGTGAATAGTGTCTCCCTGTGCCAATAGGCAATCTTCAGATCACATAGTTTGCCCCAGGGTTGTTTGCCTGACTCTACTCCAGGAATAATGTAGTGTCCTCATGTCTCTATCCCAGCTAAACCCAGGGACCTCTGAAACCCCATTCTTTGAGCCCCACTGCTTGCAAAAGCACATGAAATTCAGCCCTTCTCACTTTCCCAGCCAATGACTTTGGGCAATTGTTCTCCTAGTACATATCCTTGTGCATTCCACTCCTCACCTTTTTCTATGACCAGGGCTCCCTCCCTTCCACAGTACCTACAATCTGTTTCTCCCCCAAACCATGTCTCCACCTTCCTCAAAATGGCTTCATCTCTCCCTCTAGTTTTGCAGTTTGTTCTATCAGTCCTCAGGTTGATTTCTTGAATATTCAGAATGATTTGATCATTATCTAGCTGTGTTCAATGGATGAGTCAAGCCTAGGGTCCTCCTACTATGCCACCATCTTAGCTCCTTGAAGAGTTTTAATTTTTTTCATATTTTTCACTAAAACTTTTTTGAGCTATACACTGAAGTATCTTTCTTCAATTAGAAAAAATACTTAGTAGAAGAGTTAAGATGGTAGAAGATTATCAGGACCCTAAGCTTGTCTCATCCCTCAAACACAGCTAGATAGTTATAAAATCATTTGGAACACCCAAGAAATAAACTGAAGTTTTGTGAGAACAAAAACTGCAAGTCTACAAGTAGAAAAACAGCCACCTCTGGGAAGGTAGGAGGTATGGAGACTTGAATTGGGGAAGATTTAGCTATTGAAATGGTAGTGGGGAGGGAGCCTGCTTACAGAGGTTACCAGACACTATTACAAAGAGCAAAGAGTGAAAAATCTGGATTTGTAAAAGTCTGCTACAGTGGGGGATGTGCCTACTTTCTAGGTCCTCAGGTAGCAAAGTGGGATGGAATCCTAGGTGTGACACCATGGTCTGAGGATCCCCTGGGTTGCAAGAAGAATGGGTGGCACCTAAGTGCTACACTGTTCCCAGGCACAGGAGCTCAGAAGCTGGATGAGAACAGCGAGTCCTAGTGCCGGCTTTCTGCTTTGATTTGCCATAAACTATGAACTGCTGTACAGTTGTGTGACCACTTTCCTGGGATGGACCCAGCAAATGGGAAAAGCATGGCAAGACCATCCCCTGAAGGTAGAGTGCAGGTCTGCTCCTCAGGGGTCCTTAAAATTTGGAATGCTGAAAATCATTCATGTGCCTGGTGGGGGGATGGTGGAAACTCAGTCACAAAGTAGGGTGAATGCAGCATTCTGACAGAAACCAGAAACACAAGAGTGATTGATTGCTTTTCTGGAAGAGTTCACTGAAGAGTGGGGGGCATGGACTTTCAGCTCTGGATCTAGCAAACAAGGTGCTGCCATATTCATCCCACCCATCAGTGCTGAAAGCCTTCAAGGAGCAAAAAAGTGCCACCTAGTGGGGGTCAGAGCTGCTTACACCAAGTCTCAACCACCTTTGACCTGGAGGGGCATTTCCGCTAGGGCAAGACCACCTGAGAAAAAGTGCAACGGGCTCCTCCCCCAGAAGACCAGCAAAAAAATCTCACTTGCACCAAGTTTACTGATCATACAGTGTTGCAAAGCTTCAGCTCTAGGGGAAAACAGGATCTAGCTTCCTTTTTCCTTTTATTTTTTGTATTTCTTTATTATTATTTTTCATTTGTTTTCTTATTTTTTCAATTCCTTCATTTTTTAAAATTTTTGTTTATATATAAACTTTATATATTTTAATATTTGTTTTTTTTACTTTCAATTTATTTGTATATTATTATTTTGGGGAAGGGGGAATCTAGATTCTATTAACAAGCAAAACAAAACACAATCAGGATCTAGTTTGTTTGTTTTTGTTTTGTTTTGTTTTGTGTTTTGTTTTGTTTCTTTTTCTTTTCTTCTTTTCTTTTCTGGACAGAAAGAAAAGATGGAGAAATGCACCCAGAAAGAAAGAACAGGAAGTAGAACTCATGGCCAGGGATTTAATCAACACAGATATAATTAAGATATCTGAACTAGAATTTAAAACAACGATTATAAGGAACCAGCTGGCCTTTAATAAAGCATACAAGGCCATAGGGAATCTTTGACTGCACAAATAAAAAAACTAAAATCTAGTCAGACTGAAATAAAATATGCTATAACTGAGACACAGTCCCAAGTGGAACACATAAAAATGAGGATGGATGAAACAGAAGAGCGGATCAGTGATATAGAAGATAAAATGGAATATAATGAAGCAAAAAAAAAAGAAAGGGGAAGAAAAGTATAAACCATGAAAGTAGACTTAGGGAACTCACTGACTTATTAAAATGTAATAACTTTCACATCATTGGAGTCCCAAAAGAGGAAGAGAGAAAAAGGGACAGAAGGTTTATTTGAACAAATTATAACTGAAAACTTCCCTAATCCAGGGAAGGACACAGACATTAAATTTCAAGAAGCACAGAGAAGTCCCATTAAATTCAACAAAAGCCAAACATAGCCAAGACATATTATAGCCAAATTCACAAAATACTTAGACAAGGAAAGAATCCTGAAAGCAGCAAGTGGGAAAAAAGTCCTTAACCTACAAGGTAAGACAGATTATGTTTGCAGTAGATCTGTCCACAAAAATGTGGCAGGCCAGAAAAGAATGGGAGGAAATATTCAATGTACTGAATGGGAAAAAAATATGCAGCTAAGGATTCTTTACTAGTAAGACTGTCATTCAGAATATAAGGAGAGATAAAGAGTTCCTAGACAAACAAAAACTAAAGGAGTTCCTGACCATTAAAACAGCCCTGGATGAAATTTTAAGGGGACTCTTTGGAGAAAAAGAAGACCAAAAGAAACAAAGACTAGAAAGGACCAGAGAACATCACCAGAAACACCAAATTCATAGGTAACACAATGGCACTAAATTCATATCTTTCAATAATCACTCTGAATGTAAATGGAATAAAAGCTCCAGTCAAAATACATAGAGTACACAAGAGACTCATTTTAGACCTAAAGAAACCTACAGATTGAAAGTGAGGGAAGGGAGAAACAACTATCATGCTAATGAACATCAAAAAAAAAAAAAAAAGCCAGAGTAGGAATACTTATATCAGACAAATTAGATTTTAAAACATAGAAAGACTGTAACAAAAGATGAAGGACATTATATCATAATTAAAGAGTCTATCCATCAGAAATATCTAACAATTATAAATATTTATGTCCCCAACTTGGGAGCACCCAAAGATATAAATCAATTAATAATAACCATAAATAAACTCATTGACAATAATACAATAATAGTAGGGGACTTTAACAGCCCATTTACAGTAATGGACATATCATCTAAGGAGAAAACCAACCAGGACACAATGGCTTTGAATGACACTCTGGACCAGATGGACTTTACAGATATATTCGGAGCATTTCATTCTAAAGCAGAAGAATACACATTCTTTATGAGTGCACATGGAACATTCTCCAGAATAGATCACACACTGGGTCACAAATCAGCCCTCAACAAGTAGAAAAAGATGGAGATCATACCAAACATACTTTTAGACCACAACATTATGAAACTTGAAGTCAAATACAGAAAAAATTTGGAAAGACCACAAATACATGGAGGTTAAACAATATCCCACTACAGAATGAATGAGTTAAATAGTAAACTATGGAAGAAATAAAAAAAAAAATACATGGAAGCAAATGAAAATAAAAACATGACAGTCCAAAACCTTTGGGATGCAGAAAAGGCAGTCCTAAGAGGGAAGTATATTGCAATAGCCCTACATCAAGAAGTAAGAAGTCTTAAATACATAACCCAACCTTATGCTTAAAGGAGCTAGTTAAACAGCAAATGAAGCCTAAAGACAGCACAAGAAGGGAAATAATAAAGATTAAAGCAGAAATAAACAATATAGAAACAAATAAAAAATGATAGAACAGATTAATGAAACTAGGAGCTGGTTATTTGAAAGAATTAATAAAATTGATGAACCCCTAAACAAACTTATCAAAAAGAAAAGATAAAGGACCCAAATATATAAAATCATGAATGAAAGAGGAGAGATCACAACCAACCCCGGAGAAATACAAACAATTATAGAGAACACCACGAAAAATTATATGCCAACAAATTGAGCAATCTGGAAGAAATGGAAAAATTCCTAGAAACCTACAAACTACCAAAACTGAAACAGGAAGAAATAGAAAATTTGAACAGACACATAGTCAGCAGAGAAATTGAGTTAGTAATAAAAAGTCACTCAACAAACAAAAGTTCAGGGCCCAATGGATTTCCAGGAGAATCAATACCTATTCCCAGAAGAGTCAATACCTATTCTCCTCAAACTGTTCCAAAAAATAGAAATGGAAGAAAATGTCCAAACTCCTTCTATGAGGCCAGCATGACCTTGATTCCACAACCAGACAAAGACCCCACTAAAAAGAATTACAGGCTAATATCCCTCATGAACATGGATGTAAAAATTCTCAATAAGATATTAGCAAATTGAATCCAACATGCATTAAAAGAATTATTCACCATGATCAAGTGGGATTTATTCCTTGGCTGCAGGGGTGGTTCAATATCTGCAAATCAGGCAGTGTGATACACCACATTAATAAAAAAAAGGATACGAACTGTATGATCCTTTCAATAGATGCAGAAAAAGCATTTGCATTTGACAAAATACAGCATTCATTCTTGATAAAAACCCTCAACAAAGTAAGAATAGAGGGAACATACCTCAACATCATAAAGGCCATATACGAAAGACTGCAGCTAATATCATCCTCAAAGGGAAATACTGAGATCCCTTTTCCTACAGTGAAGAACAAGACAAGAATGTACACTCTTAACATAGTATTGGAAGACTTAGCCTTGGCAATTAGACAACAAAAAGAAATAAAAAGCAATCAAATTGGCAAGGAAGAAGTCAAACTTTTATTTGCAGATGACATAATATTCTATGTAGAAAACCTGAAAAACTCGACCAAAAAAATTGCTAAAACTAATACATGAATTCAGCAAAGTTGCAGGATATAAAAATCAATGTGCAGAAATCTGTTGCATTTCTAAACACCAATAATCAAGCAGCAGAAAGAGAAATCAAGGAATCAATCTCATTTGCAATTTCACCAAGAACAATAGGATACCTAGGAATAAACCTAAAGATGTAAAAGACCTATACTCTAAAAACTATAAAACACTTATTAAATAAATTGAAGATGACACAAAGCCATGGCAAACATTCCTTGCTCATGGATTGGAAGAACAAACATTGCTAAAATGTCTATACTACCCAAAGGAATCTACACATTTAATGCAATCCCTATCAAACTATTACCAGCATTTTTCACAGAGCTAGAACAAATAATCCCCAAATTTGTATGGAAGCAAAGAAGACCCCTAAGAGCCAAAGCAATTCTGAAAAAGAAAAACAAAACCAAAGGCATCAGGATTCTGGATTTTAAGCTATATTACAAAGCTGTAGTCATCAAGACTGTATGGTCCTGGCACAAAAACAGACACATAAATCAATGGAACAGATTAAAAAATGCAAAAATGGGCCCACAACTAAACTTTGGTCAACTAAACTTTGACAAAGAAGGAAAGAATATCCAATGGGAAAAAGGGTCTCTTCAAAGAATGGTGTTGGGAAAACTGGACAGCAACATGCAGAAGAATGAAAGTGGACCACTTTCTTACACCATACACAAAAATAAATTCGAAATGGAGGAAAGATCTAAATGTGAGACAGGAAACCATTAGAATTCTAGAGGAGAAGACAGTAGGAAACCTTTTTGACCTGGGCCATAGCAATTTCTTATTAGACGTGACACCAAAGGCAAGGGAAACAAAACAAAAAATAAACTATTGGGACTTCATCAAGATACAAAGCTTATGCCCAGTGAAGGAAACAATAAACAAAACTAAAAGGCATCCTATGGAATGGGAAAAGATGTTTACCAATGACATAGCTGATAAAGGATTAGTATCCAAAATCTATAAAGAACTTATCAAACTCAACACCCAAAAAGCATATAATCTGGTTAAGAAATGAGCAGAAGACATGAATAGACACTTTTCCAAAGAAAACATCCAAATGGCTTATAGACACATGAAAAGATACTCAACATCACTCATCATCAGTGAAATACAAATCAAAACCATGATGGGATACCACCTCACCCCTGTCAGAATTGCTAAAATTAACAAAACAAGAAACAACAGATGTTCGTGAGAATGTGGAGAAAGGGGAATCCCCTTGCACTGTTGGTGGGAATGCAAACTGGTGCAGCCATTCTGGAGAACAGTTTGAAGGTTCTGTGAATGTTAAAAATAGAACTATCCTATGATCCAGCAATTTCACTGCTAGGTATTTACCCAAAGGGTGCAAAAATACAGATTTGAAGGGGTATATGCATCCCAATATTTATAACAGCATTATCAACAATACCCACACTTTGGAGAGAGCCCAAATATCCAGTTAGTGATGAATGGATAAAGAAGAGGTGATCATGTATTCTATTATATAATAGAATATTACTCTGCCATCAAAAAATTGAAATCTTGCCACTTGCAATGATGTGAATGGAGCTAGAGTGTATTATGCTAAGTGATATAAGTCAGTCAGAGAAAGACAAATACCATATGATTTCACTCATATGTGGAATTTAAGGCAGAAAACAGGTGAACATAAGGAAATGGGGGAAAAGAAAAAAAGCAGAGGGGGAAACAAGTGATAAGAAATTCTTAATGACAGAGAACAGAAGATTGATGGAGGGAGGTGGGTAGCAAATGGGTAGACGGGTAATGACTATTAAAGGGAGCATGTTTTGTGATGAGCACTGGATGTTTTATTTAAGTGATAAGTCACTGAATTCTACTCCAGAAGCCAATATTGCAATGTATGTTAACTAAGCAAAATTTAAATAAACAAAGAAAGAAAAAAAAAACACTTTGTAACTGGAAGAGGGGTTCATTTTCTTCAACCCCAGAGGCTTGTTTTGGAGACAGGTATTAACACGGGGCAACTTCTTGAGATTCCCTGTGAGGAACCTGTAGTCCTGAAAATGAAAATGGTTAGTATCACAAAATGTGAATTTAAAGAAATGTATTTCAGAGAATTTTCATAATAAGAGATTTTGTTCAACTAAATAACTGATTGGTAGGGTAGACATGTTGTGAATTAACATGAATTATGAGGTTTCTGCAAATTGATGGTGGTTTATTTGGTTTCTATAGAGTCAAAGCCATGAAAAATTGGCAAGAGTACAAGGGATGAAGCAAAAGGTATATCTTGAATCAGTTTCTTATTTCAGATTCCTTGCTTTGGGACTTACTTTCTGTCATTAGGACTGATTATTGGAAAAATGGTGGAATAGGTAAAGACTGTATTTGTGCCCCATCTTCCTTTGCTGACCTTTTTGTCCAGCTTTCTCTCCAAAGATATGGTGCTTTTTCAGACCTTCTGGGTTCCTGTTGTCAAAATGGAATGTGATCTGAGTGGTAAATCCTTACTACTATACCAGGGATTTTTTTTTTTTTTTTTTTTTTTTTTTTTTAGTGAGCATTGCAAACACGAAAGAATAGATTCTAAATGTCTGGAATTTCAAACATTCACAGCAAGCAAAAGATTCCCCAAATCAGTAATTGTCAAGCTTTTTGGTCTCAGATCCCTTTGCACTCTTAAAAATTATTTAGGATTCCAAAGACCTTTTTATTTATATGGATTGTATATATCAAAATTCACCATATTAGATATTAAAAACTGTGTTTTAAAATCACTCATTTATTAATACATTTACAAATAATAAATTCCTTATGTGTTAATATAATAGCATATACTTATGAGATATAAGTAATTTATCAAAAAAACAAGAAGAGTGACATTGTTTTACATTTTTTCAAACCTTTTTAATATCTGGCTTAATAGAAAACAGCTGGATTCTCATATCTATTTTTTTTCGTTCAATCTCTTGTGACATATTATTTTAGTTGCAATATGGGAGAAAAAAAAATTGCCCTCGTATGGGCATATAGATGAGAAAGAGAGGAACATTTTAATAACATTTTCACTTAAGTATAATATTTTTCATTCATACAACACTAAACTAGGCAAGTAGTAGCTTTCTACAGGATAATTGCAATTTGGATTTTGAAAGCATATCAAGGAACTTTTCCTATTCCATTTCACTAAAATTCAGTGATCTATCACGTACTTAAAATGGATCTTTTAGCCATGCAGTATTTGGAACAATATGCATTGGTATTTTGGAAAATACTGGTTCACCGAGTTATACAACTGTTAATATGATTCACTATGCAGAATCAAAAATGCATCACATTTACTACTACCATCACTGGTTTCATCAGAAATTCTATAAGTAATAGGAAGTTTTCAAGCACACAGAGATGGGTGCAAGTTGTCCAAAGTTTTAATTTTTACTTAAAAATTCAAATTCTAACATTGGCAACAAATACTCGTCAGTGGTTTTTCCTTGAAGTGACAGTTTCACCTTGTTAATTTCCAAGAAATGTCTACCAAATACCTAAATTTGAATAGCCATAATTTTCTTTCAGTCATTCTTTCAAGTAAAAATGGTGTTCCGTGAAAAAACTGTCTAGTTCAACACAAAGCTTAAATAGTTTCACAAGTCCTTTTCTTTGAGACAACGATTATACTTCAGTGTGCAGCAGAAGAACTTTATATATACTTCTCATTTTTTTCACACAAAACATTAAAAATATGTGTACTCAAGGGTCAAGATTTAATAAAATTATTATTTGTTTACTACAGTAGTCCCCCCTTATCTGTGGTTTTGCTTCCCATGGTTTCAGATATCTGCTGTTAACCGTCATCTGGAAGCAGATGACCCTCCTTCTGATGTATTATCAAAATGTCAAAAGCTATATCACAATTCCTATGTCATTTACCTCACTTCATCTTATCATGTAAACATTTTATCATCTCATGTCATCATAAGAAGGGTGAGTACAGCACAATACGATATTCTGAGAGAGAGAGATCATATTTACATACTTTTTATCACAGTAATTATTATAATTGTTTTATTTTATTATTAGTTATTGTTATAAAATTTTTCTGTGGTTAATTTATAAATTAAACTTTATTACACATATATATGTACAGGAAAAAAAGAGCAATATATATGGTTTAATACTATGCATGATTTCAGATGACCACCTGGTATCTTGAAACATATTCTCCATGGATAACTCTGCTTCATCAGGGACATTCTTTTTTTTTAAGATTTATTTTTATTTATTTGAGAGAAAGAGTAAGAGGAGGAGCAGAGAGAAAGACTGTTCAAGCAGACTCCCCACTGAGTGTGGAGCCCAACTCCGGGCTGGATCTCATGACCCTGAGATCATGACCTGAGTAGAAATCAGTTGTACACTCAACCAAATGAGCCACCCTGGTGCCCCCATCAAAGACATTCTTAAATGAAACTGCTTTTTGGCTCATAAACGTATGACAGTAAAGAATACTAGTATACTTTGATACAACTGCCTCAATTTGTATTAAGGCACCAGAACTTTTACCCTCCATGGCTTTTGTACCATCAATGCAAATATCAATACAGTGTAAAAGGTAAATGATATCTTAATATTGTTTTTAAGTAATTTTGACCTTGAGGGCTTACTAAAAGTGTTTCAGGGCTTCCAGGGATCTGCAGACCACACATTGAGACCCCTTGTCTCAAACCATGTTTCATAAGGGAATGTTTAAAAATTCAATCAAAATGTTGCTCAAATACGTACAGACACAGTTATATAACATTTCATGCTGAGAATCAACATAATATACTATGTCATATTATTCTAACATTACCTTGAAAGTGACAAGTTTTCTGTAGAGCTATTTAAGCTGTTTTCAAATGTACTTTCGGTATTCTCTTACCTTTGCCCTCTGTCATTATTTTCCCCTTATTCATTTTAATTCAGATTTGTTCCAAATTAGCTAAAATCAATTGAGCATTTACTAATTGCAAGACCCTGTGCTAGGTTATGCTTGGGTAGATTAAGTGATAAATAAGTTCTTGCTCTTGAGGAATTTAAGATCTAATTTAGAAAGTTAGGAATATCCAGACAGTATCCAACTTGCAATGGTTCAACAAACATTTTTTTTACTTTATGGTGGTGCAAAAAATGATATGCATTTAGTAGAAATTGTATTTTGAAATTTGATCTATTCCTGGGCTACCGATATGTGGCATGATACTCTCTTATACTCCTGGCCAACAGCAGTGGGTTGCATTTGCAGTCAGCCACATGATCACAGGGTATACAATCGATACACTTATAACTGTTCTGTACCCATACAACCATTCTGTTTTTCACTTCCAGTATAGTATTCAATCAATTATATGATATAGTCAATATTTTTTTATAAAGTAGGTTTTGTGTTAGGTTATTTTGCCTAACTGTAGACTAATTTAGGTGTTCTGAACATGTTTAAGGTAGACAAGTCTAAAATATGATGTTCAGCAATTAGGTGCATTAAATGCATTTTTTACTTAACAATATTTTCAACTTACAGTACATTTATCGGGGACATAACCCCACTGAAAGTCAAAGAAGATCTGTATACATGTAGTTCTAGAACATAATGCAGACTGAAATTAGAGTTCCCAGTTTCCCTTCTCAGAGGCAACTACTATATTTAGATTCTTATCTATGCTTCTACAAATATTCTATGCACATACAAACACATACATATATAACCTTTATTTCTTATTTTTAATACAAGAAAGGAGTAAACCATATACACCAATCTTCACCTTGATCTTTCACTTAGTAAAATATCTTAGATGTAATTGCTTATGAGTAAAACTAGTTATTTTTTGATACTCATTAACTGTCTAATAATTAATTTATTTTTCCTCTATTCATGATCATTTAGGTGGTTAATAATTTTGGTTTTGCTATTGAAAATGGTCCTGTAAAGAATATATCATTTTCAATATATGAATGGATAAAACAACATAATAAAGTGGTCTGGGTTTGAATTCCACTCTTCTTACTTTCTAGCTGTGTGAACTTCGGCAAGTTTCTTAACCTTTTGGATCCTGTTTTTTCTATCTGAAAGTGAGCCCAAGTTAATGTATATGAAGTGTTTATTTTAGTACCTGACATGCAGTAAACATTTGACACATGTAGTTATTATTTTTAACTTTCATGGGATCAGTAAATCCACTGAAATTATCTTTAAAATGTGTACATATATAAAATTTCTGAGAAGATTTACAATGTTCATCAGATTCTGAAAGAAGTATGTAATCACCCAAAAAGTGTAGGTACCACTAGTGGGAATAATAATAATAATAATAATAATAATAATAATAGCTATTGGGTCAAATTTTTCAGATTTTGCCTTATTATAATACCAGCCTCTTTTGCATAACTCTTACCTCAATCCCTTCAGTGAATAAATATCTGAAATATATAAAGTGTTTTACATCCATTATCTGTAATCCTCATAACATTCCTGCAAAGTAGAGATTTCCATTTTACTCATGAGAATCCTGAAAAAGAAGTCAGTTAATAGGTCCGAGGTTAAATGACTGGGAAAGCCAGTATTTGGACTCAAGTGTAGTTTGGCTCTAAAGTTCTCTCAATTATATATTGCTAATCTTTTTTCTTCCTAAATTGAATAATCCCATTTTCCCCATGCCAATAACCTTTCCTGTGCTCATTTCCCAAATCAAATACTTAAAATCTGACTTCTACTTCTTCTCCTTTACTAAAATTGGTTTATGAGAAGTTACCAAATCCATCGTAATCACCAATTCTGATGGCTCTTTCTTTACTATTTATTGTTCTTGGACTCTGATATTTAAAATAGTTAACCAGTATGAAGACACCATGGAAAGAAACTAGGTTTAGTTTCAGATAGACTTAGGTTCGAATCTATGTTTTGCCACTTATTGGCCAAGTTATTTTCGATGAGTTAAATGACTTACCTGAGCTTCAGTGATTTCATCTATAAAATGGACATAATGTATTTACTTCTTAGGCTGATTCTGATAATTTGAGGTTATTGCTCATTAAAAGTTTTAACGCAACAACCTTACAATAAATGCTAGTTGTCTTTCTCTATATTCCACAGAATGTTGTCTTTGGTTTGTTAATACTGCAGTATCCTGGCTGCCCTATCTCTCTAGTTGCTCTTTTTAAATTATTACAATTATTGCTGGCTCCTCTTTCTTCTCCAGGCCTTAAATCTCAGTGTTCCAAAACATACAATCTGTAGGTCTCTTTTCTTCTCTTTATTCTTCCTTGGTAATCTCACCAAAAACTAAAATCCATACTCTTATAAGTAGAAATAAAGCCCCCAGAACAGATTTTCCAATTGTCTACAATATATTTCCACCATAGGTTCAATGCATCCCAAATCTCAGTGAATGTGCTACTCTTAGCCAGTCTATTCTGATTGATGTGATATCCTCCAAATTTTCTAGGGTAAAAATCTAAGGAACCCTAGTGATAAAAAAGGCTATATGTATGCCTAAGACTGTACCTTCTGAGGAGAATGTTCTACTTCACATTGTAATAGAAATAGAATTCACTGAACTAACCTAATCAACTCACTAACAAATAAGCAAACAGACAATAAAACCTAAGGGAAAGTTTTCAGTATCCAGAGTTGCTGCAACATACTATCTAAATTGTTCAGTTGTAAGCCACTACAAAAAAATATAATAAATAAGATGCATGCAAAGAATCAGAAGACTGTGTCCCATAGATAGGAAAAAGAGCAGGCAATACAGAAATTTCCTTTGGGGGGGCAAGATTTTGAACTTCTCAGACAAAGGCTTCAAACCAGCTATTATAAATATATTCAAACAACTAAAGGAAACTATGTTGAGATAATTAAAGGAAAGGGTGATGACAATGACTTATAAGATAGAAGATATCAATAAACTGTTGAAATTATATTTAAAAATGGAAATTCTGGAGATTAAAAATGCAATAAACAAAAAGAAAAATTACTAGAGGGACCCAAAAGTAGGTTTAAACTGGCAGAAAAAAAATGAAAATAAAACTAAAGGAAGACTGATAGAAAGATTATACATTTGAAGAACAAAGACTAATAAGCCTCAGAAAATCTGGGATATTATTAAGTGCATAACACATAATGAAATTACTAGAAACAAAGAAGAAAGAAATGATTTAAAAAATATTTAAATAAATAATGGCTGAAAGTGTCCTAAACTTGATAAAGAACATTAATCTACACATTTAAGAAGGTCAATGAACTCTAACTGCAATGAACTCTAACTTCATTTTCCTTCCTGAACAAGGAAAGCTAAGGCAGATTTGAAACTATCTGGATAAGTGTTGCCACAACAAGCACACAGATACCCTCAACAAAAACTGAGAGGCCTATTGGTTCCAGGCAATTTCTTTTCAATCATTACATGATCACGAGGCTAACTGAACACAGATATCAGTGATCATACACAACATATAATTTACAGAATTCACATTAAAATGCACATAATTAGTTTAGAAAACTAAAACAAAAACAATAAATAGCAACAACAACAAACTCAAGGGAAGGAAATAATCAAATTTCTACAATAGCCACATATTATTATTGTAAATATTCAGTTTACAACACAAAATATTAGAAGTGTAAATAATCAAGAAAACATGGCACATATACAGGAAAAAAAAATAAAGCAATCAAAGAAACTATGCCTGAGGAATCCCAGAGAGTAGGACTGGTCCCAGGAATTCAGCTAGATAGTTATCAAACCATTCAGAACATCTACAAACTCAACAGGAAATTGAAGAAAAGATTACCAGCAGCTATCTAAACACGAAAGCGACCAAATTCTGGAAGGTCCCTTCTGATTTGCTTAGTGTATATTTTTCTGTGGTTCTTGTTACACTTTTAGCATTTTGTTCTCTCATTCATTTCCTCTTTTCTGGACAAAATGACAAAATGGAAAAACTTACCTCAAAAAAACAAAAACAAGAGGCAGTACTGACTGCCAGGGACCTAATCAATACAGACATTAGTAAGATGTCAGAACTAGAGTTAAGAATGACGATTATACAGATACTAATTGGGCATGAAAAAAAGTATAGAAGATACTAGAGAATCCCTTTCTGGAGAAATAAAGGAAATAAATCTAAACAAGTCGAAATCAAAAAGGCTATTAATGAACTGCAATCAAAAATGGAGATTCTAACTGCTATGATAAATGAGGCAGAAGAGAGAATTAGTGACCTAGAAGACCAAATGATGGAGAATAAAGAAGCTAAGAAAAAAAGAGATAACTACTGGATCAGAAGAGATAACTATTGGAGGCACTTTCTTCTAACAGACCAAAATATGCTCAAAATCTACTGTGTGGCACTGATCTATGCACTAGCCTGATCATATTTGATCATATTCTGTTTTTTTGTTTTGTTTTGTTCTGTTTTTGTTTGTTTTTATCTTTTTCTTTTTCTTTTTTTTTTTCTCTTTCTTTTTTCATTCTTTCCCTTTCTTTTCCCCTGGTTTCAGGTCTTTTCTGATTTGTATAGAGTATATTTTCTGGGGACGTTTTTAACCTGTTAGCATTTTGTTCTCCCATTCATCTATTCTCCTCTGGAAAAAATGACAAGACCGAAAAAATCACCTCAAAAAAAGAACAAGAGGTAGTACCGACTGCCAGGGACCTACTCAATATGGACATTACTAGGATGTCGGACCAAGACTTCAGAAACATGATTTTAAAGATACTAACTGGGCTTGAAAAAACCATGGGAGTTATTAGAGAAACCCTTTCTGGAGAAATAAAAGAACTAAAATCTACCCAAGTCGAAATCAAAAAGGCTATTAATGAGGTGCAATCAAAAATGGGGGCTCTAACTGCTAGGATAAATGAGGCAGAAGAGAGAATCAGCGATATAGAAGACCAAATGATGGAAAATAAAGAAGCTGAGAAAAAGAGAGATAAACAACTACTGGATCACAAGGGCAGAATTCAAGAGATAAGTGATACGATAAGATGAAATAACATTAGAATAATTGGGATCCCAGAAGAAGAAGAAAGAGAGAGGGGCAGAAAGTATATTGGAGTAAATTATAACAGGGAACTTCTCTAATGTGGGGAAGGAAACAGGCATCAAAATCCACGAGGCACAGAGAACCCCTCTCAAAAACAATAAAAATGGGTCAACACCCTGACATATAATAGTAAAACTTACGAGTCTCAGAGACAAAGAGAAAATCCTGAAAGCAGCTCGGGAGAAGAAATGTGTAACCTATAATGTTAGAAATATTAGGTTGGCAACAGACCTATCCACAGAGTTCTGGCAGGCCAGAAAGGACTGGCATGATATATTCAGAGCACTAAATGAGAACAATATGCAGCCAAGAAGACTATCCAGCTAGGCTGTCATTGAAAATTGAAGGAGAGATAAAAAGCTTCCAGGACAAACAAAAACTGAAGGAATTTGCAAACATGAAACCAGCCCTCCAAGAAATATTGAAAGGGGTCCTCTAAGCAAAGAGAGAGCCTAAAAGCAGCATAGATCAGAAAGGAACACAGACAATATACAGTAACATTCACCTTACAGGCAATACAATGGCACTAAATTCATATCTTTCAATAGTTACCCTGAATGTAAATGGGCTAAAGGCCCCAAACAAAAGACAAAGTTTATCAGATTGGATAAAAAAAACAAGACCCATTTGTATGCTATCTGCAAGAAACTCATTTTAGACCCAAAGACACCTCCAGATTGAAAGTGAGGGGGTGAAAAACAATTTACCATGCTAATAGACACCAAAAGAAAGTTGGGGTGGCAATCCTTATATCAGACAAATTAGATTTTAAAACAAAGACTATAATAAGAGATGAGGAAGGGCACTATATCATACTGAAAGGGTCATTCCAACGAGAAGATTTGACAATTGTAAATATATATGCCCCTAACATGGGAGCAGCCAATTGTATAAGGCAATTAATAACAAAAGCAAAGAAATTCATGGACAATAATACAATAATAGTGTGGGATTTTAACACCCACTCAATGAAATGGACAGATCATCTAAGCAGAAGATCAAGAAGGAAATAAAGACTTTAAACAACACACTGGAACAAATGGACTTCACAGACGTATTCAGAGCATTCCATCCCAAAACAAGAGAATACACATTCTTCTCTAGTGCCCATGGAACATTCTCCAGAATAGATCACATCCTAGGTCACAAATCGGGTCTCAACGGGTAACAAAAGATTGGGATCATTCTCTACATATTTTCAGAGCACAATGCTTTGAAACTAGAACTCAATCACAAGAGGAAAGTCAGAAAGAACTCAAATACACGGAGGCTAAAGAGCATCCTACTAAAGAATGAATGGGTCAACCAGGAAATTAAAGAATTAAAAAAATTCATAGAAACAAATGAAAATGAAAACACCACTATTCAAAATCTTTCGGATGCAGCAAAGGCAGTCCTAAGAGGAAAGTATATAGCAATACAAGCCTTTCTCAAGAAACAAGAAAGGTCTCAAAAACACAACCTAAACCTACACCTAAAGGAGCCAGAGAAAGAACAGCAAATAAAGCCTAAACCCAGCAGGAGAAGAGAAATAATAAAGATCAGAGCAGAAATCAATGAAATAGAGACCAAAAGAACAGTAGAACAGATCAAAGAAAGTAGGAGTTGGTTCTTTGAAAGAATTAACAAGATTGATAAACCCCTAGCCAGACATATCAAAAAGAAAAGAGAAATGACCCAAATCAACAAAATCATGAACGAAAGGGGAGAGATTACAACCAAAACCAAAGAACTAAACAATTATAAGAACATATTATGAGCAACTATATACCAGCAAATTAGATAACCTGGAAGAAATGGATGGATTTCTAAGGATGTATCAACTACTAAAACTGAACCAGGAAGAAATAGAAAACCTGAACAGACCTATAACAACTAAGGAAAGTGAAGCAGTCATCAAAAATCTCCCAAGAAACAAAAGGCCAGGACCAGATGGCTTCCCAGGGGAATTCTACCAAACATTTAATATTTATTTTTTTATTATGTTAATCACCATACATTACATCATTAGTTTTTGATATAGGGTTCCGTGATTCATTTTTTGCCTATAACAACGAGTGCTCCAGTCAGTTCGTGCCCTCTTTAATACCCATCACTAGGCTAAACTATCCCACCCACAACCTTCCCCTCTAGAACCCTGTTTGTCTCTCAGAGTCCATAGTCTCTCATGGTTCGTCTCCCCCTCCGATTTCCCCCCTTCATTTTTCCCTTCCTACTATCTTCTTTTTTACTGTTATGTTAATAACTATACATTACATCATTAGTTTTTGATGTAGAGTTCCATGATACATTTTTTGTGCATAACACCCAGTGCTCCACGCAGATTGTGCCCTCTTTAATACCCATCACCAGGCTAACCCATACACCCACCCCCTCCCCTCTAGAACCCTCAGTTTGTTTTTCAGAGTCCATCGTCTCTCATGGTTCATCTCCCCCTCCGATTTACTCCCCTTCATTCTTCCCCTCATGCTACCTTCTTCTCCTTTTTTTTTCATAACATATATTGCATTATTTGTTTCAGAAGTACAGATCTGTGATTCAACAGTCTTTCACAATTCACAGCGCTCACTATAGCACATACCCTCCCCAAAGTCTATCACTCAGCCAGCCCATCCCTCCCACCCCCACCACTCCAGCAACCCTGAGTTTGTTTCCTGAGATTAAGATTCCTCATATCAGTGAGGTCATAGGATACATGTCTTACTCTAATTGACTTTTTTCACTCAGCATAACACCATCCACTTCCAACCACGTCCTTGCAAATGGCAAAACAAATTCCTTTTTATGGTTGCATAATATTCCATTGTGTATATATACCACATCTTCTTTATCCATTCATCTGTCGATGGACATTTTGGCTCTTTCCACATTTTAGTTATTGTGAACATCGCTGCTATAAACATTGGGGTGCACGTACCCCTTCGGATCCCTAAATTTGTATCTTTGTGGTAAATACCCAGTAATCCAGTTGCTAGATTGTATGATAGCTCTATTTTCAACTGTTTGAGGAACCTACATACTGTTTTCCAGAGTGGTTGCACCAGCTTGCATTCCCACCAACAGTGTAGGAGGGTTCCCCTTTCTCTGCATCCCCACCAACATCTGTCGTTTCCTGACTTGTTAATTTTAGCCATTCTGACTGGTGTCAGGTGGTATCTTATTGAGGTTTTTATTATGATTTCCCTGCGGCCGAGCGATGTTGAGCAATTTTTCATGTGTCCGTTCGCCATTTGGATGTCTTCTTTGGAAAAATGTCTGTTCATGTCTTCTGCCCATTTCTTAACCAATTTTTTTTAAGATTTATTTATTTATTTTGAGAAAGTGAGAATGAGAGAGAGAGAGATAGAGTACATGAGAGCGGGGAGGGTTAGAAGGAGAAGCAGACCCCTCGCCAAGCAGGGAGCCTGCTGCGGGACTCAATCCTGGGACTCCAGGATCATGATCTGAGCTGAAGGCAGTTGCTTAACCAACTGAGCCACCCAGGCGCCCCTCTTCTACCCATTTCTTGATTGGATAATTTGTTCTTTGGGTGTTGAGTTGGATAAGTTATTTATAGATTTTGGTTACTAGCGCTTTATCTGATATGTCATTTGCAAATATTTTCTCCCATCCTGTCTGTTGTCTTTTGGTTTTGTGGACTGTTTCTTTTGCTGTGCAAAAGCTTTTTATCATGATGAAATCCTAATAGTTCATTTTTGCCCTTGCTTCCCTTGCCTTTGGTGATGTTTCTAGGAAGAAGTTGCTGTGGCTGAGGTCGAAGAGGTTGCTACCTGTGTTCTCCTTTAGGATTTTGATGGACTCCTGTCTCACATTTAGGTCTTTCAAGCATTTGGAGTCTATTTTTGTGTGTGGTGTAAAGAAATGGTCCAGTTTCATTCTTCTGCATGTGGCTGTCCAATTTTCCCAACACCATTTGTTGAAGAGACTGTCTTTTTTCCATTGGACATTCTTTCCTGCTTTGTCAAAGATTAGTTGACCATAGAGTTGAGGGTCAATTTCTGGGCTCCTTATTCTGTTCCATTGATCAATGCAACTGTTTTTGTGCCAGTACCATACTGTCTTGATGATGACAGCTTTGTAATAGAGCTGGAAGACCTGAATTGTGAGGACGCCAGCTTTGCTTTTCTTTTACAATATTCCTCTGGCTATTTGGGGTCTCTTCTGGTTGCATACAAATTTTAGGATTATTTGTTCCATTTCTTTGAAAAAAGTGGATAGTATTTTGATGGGGATTGCATTGAATGTGTAGATTGCTCTAGGTAGCATTGACATCTTCACAATGTTTGTTCTTCCAATCCAGGAGCATGGAAAGTTTTTCCATTTCTTTGTGTCTTCTTCAATTTCTTTCATGAGTATTTTATAGTTTTCTGAGTACAGATCCTTTGCCTCTTTAGTTAAATTTATTCCTAGGTATCTAATGGTTTTGGGTGCAATTGTAAATGGGATCGACTCCTTAATTTCTCTCTCTACTGTCTTCTTGTTGGTGTATAGGAATGCCACTGATTTCTGTGCATTAATTTTATATCCTGCTACTTTACTGAATTCCGGTATGAGTTCTAGCAGTTTTGGGGTGGAGTCTTTTGGGTTTTCCACATACAGTATCATAACATCTGCAAAGAGTGAGAGTTTGACTTCCTCTTTGCCGGTTTGGATGCCTTTGATTTCTTTTTGTTGTCTGATTGCTGTGGCTAGGACTTCTAATACTATGTTGAATAGCAGTGGTGATGGTGGACATCCCTGCCATGTTCCTGACCTTAGGGGAAAAGCTCTCAGCTTTTCCCCATTGAGAATGATATTCGCTGTAGCTTTTTCATAGATAGCTTTTATGATATTGAGGTATGTACCCTCTATCCCTATACTCTGAAGAGTTTTGATCAAGAAAGGATGCTCTACTTTGTCAAATGCTTTTTCTGCATCTATTGAGAGGATCATATGATTCTTGTTCTTTCTTTTGTTAATATATTGTATCACGTTGATTGATTTGTGGATGTTGAACCAAACTTGCAGCCCAGGGATAAATCCTACTTAGTCATGGTCAATAATCCTTTTAATGTACTGTTGGATCCCATTGGCTAGTATTTTGGTGAGAATTTTTGCATCCATGTTCATCGAGGATATTGGTCTGTAATTCTCCTTTTTGACGGGGTCTTTGTCTGGTTTTGGGATCAAGGTAATGCTGGCCTCATAAAATGAGTTTGGAAGTTTTCCTTCCATTTCTATTTTTTGAAACAGTTTCGGGAGAATAGATATTAATTCTTCTTTAAATGTCTGATAGAATTCCCCTGGGAAGCCATCTGGTCCTGGGCTTTTGTTTGTTGGGAGATTTTTGATGAGTGCTCAATTTCTTTAGTGGTTATAGGTCTGTTCAGGTTTTCTATTTCTTCCTGGTTCAATGTTGATAGTTGATACATCTCTAGGAATGCATCCAAATCTTCCAGGTTATCTAATTTGCTGGCATAGAGTTGCTCATAATATGTTCTTATAATTGATTGTATTTCTTTGGTGTTGTTTGTGATCTCTCCTCTTTCATTCATGATTTTGTTGATTTGGGTCATTTCTCTTTTCTTTCTGATAAGTCTGGTCGGGGGTTTATCAATCTTGTTAATTCTTTCAAAGAACCAACTCCTAGTTTCGTAGATCTGTTCTACTGTTCTTTTTGTTTCTATTTCATTGATTTCTGCTCTGATCTTTATCATTTCTCTTCTCCTGCTGGGTTTAGGCTTTATTTGCTGTTTTTCCTCTAGCTCCTTTAGGTGTAGGGTTAGGTTGTGTATTTGAGACCTTTCTTGTTTCTTGAGAAAGGCTTGTATTGCTATATACTTTCTTCTTAGGACTGCCTTTGCTGTATCCCAAAGATTTTGAACAGTTGTGTTTTCATTTTCATTGGTTTCCATGAATTTTTTTAATTCTTCTTTAATTTCTTGGTTGACCCATTCATTCTTTAGTAGGATGCTCTTTAGCCTCCATGTATTTGAGTTCTTTCCGACTTTCCTCTTGTGATTGAGTTCTAGTTTCAAAGCATTGTGGTCTGAAAATATGCAGGGAATGATCGCAATCTCTTGGTACCAGTTGACACCTGTTTGGTGACCTAGGATGTGATCTATTCTGGAGAATGTTCCATGAGCACTAGAGAAGAATGTGTATTCCGTTGCTTTGGGATGGAAGGTTCTGAATACGTCTGTGAAGTCCATTTGGTCCAATGTGTCGTTTAAAGTCTTTATTTCCTTGTTGTTCTTTTGCTTAGATGATCTGTCCATTTCAGTGAGGGGGGAGTTAAAGTCCCCCACTATTATTGTATTGTTTCAATGTGTTTTTTTGCTTTTGTTACTAATTGCCTTATATAATTGGCTGTCCCCCATGTTAGGGGCATAGATATTTACAATTATTAGATCTTCTTGTTGAATAGACCCTTTAAGTAGAATATAGTGTCCTTCTTCATCTCTCATTACAGTCTTTGATTTAAAATCTAATTTATCTGATATAAGAATTGCCACCCCAGCTTTCTTTTGGTGTCCATTAGCATGGTAAATTGTTTTCCACCCCCTCACTTTCAATCTGGAGGTGTCTTTGGGTCTAAAATGAGTCTCTTTCAGACAGCATATTGATGGGTCTCGTTTTTTAATCCAATCTGATAGCCTGTGTCTTTTGATTGGGGCATTTGGACCATTTACATTCAGGGTAACTATTGAAAGATATGAATTTAGTGCCATTGTATTGCCTGTAAGGTGACTGTTACTGTATATTGTCTGTGTTCCTTTCTGATCTATGCTGCTTTTAGGCTCTCTCTTTGCTTAGAGGACCCCTTTCAATATTTCTTGGAGGGCTGGTTTCGTGTTTGCAAATTCCCTTAGTTTTTGTTCATCCTGGAAGCTTTTTATCTCTCTTATTTTCATTGACAACCTAGCTGGATATAGTCTTCTTGGCTGCATATTTTTCTCGTTTAGTGCTCTGAAGATATCATGCCAGTCCTTTCTGGCCTGCCAGGTCTCTGTGGATAGGTCTGTGGCCAAGCTAATATTTCTACCATTGTAGGTTACATATCTCTTCTCCAGAGCTGCTTTCAGGATTTTCTCTTTGTTCTGAGACTCGTAAGTTTTACTATTAGATGCTGGGGTGTTGACCTATTTTTATCGATTTTAAGAGGGGTTCTCTGTGCCTCCTGGTTTTTGATGCCTGTTTCCTTCCCCATATGAGGGAAGTTCTCTGCTATAATTTGCTCCAATATATCTTCTGCCCCCCTCTCTCTTTCTTCTTCTTCTGGGATCCCAATTATTCTAATGTTGTTTCATCTTATGGTATCGCTTATCTCTGGACTTCTGCCCTGGTGATCCTGTAGTTGTTTATCTCTCTTTTTCTCAGCCTCTTTATTTTCCATCATTTGGTCTTCTATATCGCTGATTCTCTCTTCTGCCTCATTTTTCCTAGCAGTTAGAGCCCCCATTTTTGATTGTACCTCATTAATAGCCTTTTTGATTTCGACTTGGGTAGATTTTAGTTCTTTTATTTCTCCAGAAAGGGTTTCTCTAATAACTGGCACGCTTTTTTCAAGCCCAGCTAGTATTTTAAAGTCATGATTCTGAACTCTAGGTCTGACATCATACTAATGTCCGTATTGAGTAGGTCCCTGTCAGACGGTACTACCTCTTGTTCTTTATGTTGAGGTGATTTTTTTCATCTTGTCATTTTTTCCAGAGGAGAATAGATGAATGGGAGAACAAAATGCTAACAGGTTAAAAACGTCCCCAGAAAATATACTCTATACAAATCAGAAAAGTCCTAAAACCAGGGGAAAAGAAAGGGAAAGAAGGAAAAAAGAAAGAGAAAAAAAAGAAAAAGATAAAGAAAAAGATAAAAACAAACAAAAATAGAACAAACAAATATGATCAAATATAATCAAGCTAGTGCATATATCAGTGCTACACACTAGATTTTGGGCATATTTTGGTCTGTTAGAAGAAAATGCCTCCTAAAATTTTAAAGGAAGAAATATTTACATGTGTACAAAATAAGGCTTGATACATTGAAGGGATGGAAGATGACTCTAAAGATGAAAATTATAAAAGACTTTATAAAAGGAATTGAAAAGATAAGAAGTTGTTTGAAAAAAGAAGAAGATTTTTTAAAAAAAGAGAAAAAAAGGGAGAGAATGTGATCAGGCAGGAGACTAGAACAAAGCCATACACTAGTGATTTAGGGTATATTTTGATCTGTTAGAAGAAATTGTATCTCAAAATTTTAGAGAGCACAACATATATATATATATATATATATATATATATATATATATGCCAAAAATAAGGGTAACTAATATGAAGGGATAAAATATGACTCAAAAATGAAAAATAAAAAATGTTTTCTAAAAAGGCGATTGATAAGATGTTGGTTGAAAAAGGGAAAAAGAAAAATTCAAAAACAAACAGTTAAAAAAATTAACTTTGAAAAACTAATGAATCATGGTAAAAAAGCCATGAATTCTATGTGGAGTATTCCCCTAGCGCTGGAGTTCTCCTGTTCTCCTTGAAAGGTAAACTTGGTCTGGCCTTGCTGGCTGTTCGTGCTGATCTTCTGGGGGAGGGGCCTGTTGCCATGGTTCCCAAATGTCTTTGCTGGATGCGGAATTGCCCCGCCCTTGTCCAACCGGGCTAAGCAATCTGCTCGCATTTGCTCTCAGGAGCTTTTGTTCCCTCCAAGCTCTCAGTACAGCTTTGGAGGACCAGAGCAAAAATGGTGGCCTCCCAATCTCTGCACAGAGGAGCTGAGAACTCAGGGCCCCGCTCCTCAGTGCGCCCCCAGAGAAAAGCAGTCACTCCTGTCTCCCCGGTCTCCAGCCACACTCCGTGCTCACCCAGCCTGTGACCAAGCCTTTCTATCTCTGGCACCCGACCCCGTGTGGAGTCTCCAAACCCAGCAGATCCCTGTGGTGCGCTCTCGCGCCACTCCTCCCAGGGGAGGAGAGGGAGTCTTCCAAGCTCTGCCGCTTATTGGGTCCCTGCTGGAGGAGCAGTGGCCTGACTGGGCCGCGGATCACAGTTTATGGCAACTCCGAGCTGAAAGCCCGCGCCTCGGCTCCATCTCTGCAGCCGGCTTCCCTGCTCTGATACCCGGGAGCTCTGCTGCACTCAGGCACCCCCGGTCTTTTCGTGACCCCAAGGGTCCTGAGACAACACTGTCCTGCGAGGATTCTACCCCCCGCTTAGCCACTGGAGCGAAGTCCCTCAGTGGAGCCGACTTCTTAAAAGTTCTGATTTTGTGCTCCGTGGCTCTATCACTTGCCAGAAGCGGCTGACAGAGGCCCCCTCTCCTGCCGTCTATCCTCCCGAATATCGCGTCGGATTCACTTCTCCGCATGTCCTACCTTCCAGTAAGTGGTCGCTTTTCTATTCAGAGTTGTTGCTATTCTTTTCTTTGATCTCCTGTTGAGTTCGTAATTGTTTAAAATGGTTTGATCCCTATTCAGCTGAATTCCTGAGACCAGACGAAATTCAGGTCTCCACTCCTCCGCCATCTTGCTCTGTGACTCTACCAAATATTTAAAAAAGAATTAATACCTATTCTTCTGAAACAGTTGCAAAAAATACAAATGGAAGGAAAACTTCAAAACACGTTTTATGAGGCCACCATTACCTTGATCCCCAAACCAGACAAAGACCCCATCAAAAAGAAGAATTACAGACCAATATCTTTCATGAATATGGATGCAAAATTCTCACCAAAATACTAGCCAATAGGATCCAATGGTGCATTAAAAGGATTATTCACCACCACCAAATGGGATTTCTCCCTGAGCTGCAAGGTTAGTTCAACATCCGCAAATCAATCAATGTGATACAATACATTAACAAAGAAAACCAAGAATCATATGATCCTCTCAATAGATGCAGAAAAAGCATTTGACAAAGAACAGCATCCTTTCTTGATCAAAACTCTTCAGAGTATAGGGATAGAGGGTACATACCTTAATATCATAAAAACCATCTATGAGAAACCTACAATGAATATCATTCTCAATGGGCAAAAACTGAGAGCTCTCCCTCTAAGGTCAGGAACGCAGCAGGGATGTCCACTATCACCACTGCTCTTCAACATAATATTAGAAGTCCTAGACACAGCAATCAGACAACAACAACAACAACAAAATAAAATAAAAGGCATCCGAATTGGCAAAGAAGAAGCCAAACTCTCACTTTTTACAGATCATATGATACTTTATGTGGAAAACCCAAAGACTCCATCCCAAAACTGCTAGAACTCATACAGGAATTCAGCAAAGTGGCAGGATATTAAATCAATGCACAGAAATCAGTGGCATTTCTATACACCAACAACAAGACAGAAGAGAGAAAAATTAAAGAGTCAATCCCATTTACAATTGCACCCAAAATCATAAGATACCTAGGAATAAATCTAACCAAAGAGGCAAGCAATCTGTACTCAGAAAACTATAAAATACTCATGAAAGAAATTGAGGAAGACACAAAGAAATGGAAAAACGTTCCATGCCCATGGATTGGAAGAACAAATATTGTGAAGATAGCAATCTACACATTCAATGCAATCCCCATCAAAATACCATCCACTTTTTTCAACGAAATGGAACAAATAATCCTAAAATTTGTATGGAACCAGAAGAGACCCCAAATAGCCAGAGGAATATTGTAAAAGAAAAGCAAAGCTGGCATCCTCACAATTCAGGTCTTCCAGCTCTATTACAAAGCTGTCATCATCAAGACAGTATGGTACTGGCACAAAAACAGACACCTAGATCAATGGAAAAAAATAGACAGCCCAGAGATGGACCCTCAACTCTATGGTTAACTAATCTTTGACAAAGCAGGAAAGAATGTCCAATGGAAAAAAGACAGTCTCTTCAACAAATGGTGTTGGGAAAATTGGACAGCCACATGCAGAAGAATGAAACTGGACCATTTCCTTACACCACACACAAAAATAGACTCAAAATGGTTGAAAGACCTAAATGTGAGACAGGAGTCCATCAAAATATTAAAGGGGAACACAGGCAGCAACCTCTTCGAACTCAGCCTCAGCAACTTCTTCCTAGAAACATCGCCAAAAGCAAGGGAAGCAAGGGCAAAAATGAACTATTGGGACTTCATCAAGATAAAAAGCTTTTGCACAGGAAATGAAACAGTCAACAAAACCAAAAGAGAACCAACAGAATGGGAGAAGATATTTGCAAATGACATAACAGAAAATGGGCTAGTATCCAAACTCTATAAAGAACTTATCCAACTCAACACCCAAAGAACAAATAATCTAATCAAGAAATGGGCAGAAGTCATGAACAGACATTTTTCCAAAGAAAACATCCAAACGGCCAATAGACACATGAAAAAGTTCTCAACATCGTTCGGCATCAGGGAAATCCAAATCAAAACCTTAATGAGATACCACCTAACACCAGTCAGAATGGCTAAAATTAATGTCAGGAAATGACAGAAGTTCATGGGGATGCGGAGAAAGGGGAAAACTCCTACACTGTTGGTGGGTATGCAAGGTGGTGAAACCACTCTGGAAAACGGTATGGAGCTTCCTCTAAAAATTGAAAATAGAGCTACCATATGATCCAGCAATTACACTACTGGGTATTTACCCCAAAGATACAAATATAGGGATCCGAGGGGTACCTGCACCCCGAAGTTTATAGCAGCAATGTCCACAATAGTCAAAGTGTGAAAAGAGCCAAGATGTCCATTGACATGAATGGATAAAAAAGAAGTGGTATATATATATATATATATATATATATATATATATATATATATATATATATATATGCAATGGAATATTATACAGCCATCAAAAGGAATGAGATCTTGCTATTTGCAATGACGTGGATGGATGGAACTGGAGGGTGTTTTGCTGAGTGAAATAAGTCAATCAGAGAAAGACATGTTTCATATGACCTCACTGATATGAGGAATTCTTAATCTCAGGAAACAAACTGACGGTTGCTGGAGTAGGGGTGGGGTGGGAGTGATTGGGTGGCTGGGTGATAGACATTGGGGAGGGTATGTGCTATGGTGAGCACTGTGAATTTTGCAAGTCTGTTGAATCACAGATCTGTACCTCTGGAACAAATAATGCAATATATGTTAAGAAAAAAAAAGAAGATATCAGGAGGGGAAGATTGAACGGGGGGAAATCAGAGGGGGAGATGAACCATGAGAAACGATGGGACTCTGAAAAATAAACTGAGGGTTCTAGAGGAGAGGGGGTGGGGGGATGGGTTAGCTTGGTGATGGGTATTAAAGAGGGTATGTTCTGCATGGAGCACTTGGTGTTATGCACAAACAATGAATCATGGAACACGACATCAAAAACTAATGATGTAATGTATGGTGATTAACATAACAATAAAAAATTAAGGAAAAAAATTTAAAAAACTGTTAAAAGAAAAAAATGAGTGCCAGTCATCATGTTGGCTATAGTCTAGGGGGAGTAGACAGACAATAAATAAGATGAACAAATAAAAAATAAAATAAAATAAATAAAAAAAACGTTCATGGAAACAAATGAAAATGAAAACACAACTGTTCAAAATCCTTGGGATGCAGCAAACCAGTCCTAAGAGGAAAGAATATAGCATACAAGCCTTTCTCAAGAAGCAAAAAAGTTCTCAAATACACAACCTAACCCTACAACTAAAGGAGCTGGAGAAAGAACAGCAAATAAAGCCTAAACCCAGCATGAGAAGAGAAATAAAAAAGATCAGAGCAGAAATCAATGAAATAGAAACCAAAAGAACAGAAGAAGAGATCAACAAAACTAGGAGCTGTTTTTTGAAAAAGTTAATGATTGATAAACCTCTGGCCAGACTTATCAAAAAGAAAAGAGAAAGGACCCAAATCAATAAAATCATGAATGAAAGAGGAGAGATCACAACCAACACCAAAGAAATACAAACAATTATAAGAACATATTATGAGTGCGGCGCCTGGGTGGCTAAGTTGGTTAAGCGACTGCCTTCGGCTCAGGTGATGATCCTGGAGTCCCTGGATCAAGTCCCGCATCAGGGTCCCTGCTCAGCGAGGAGCCTACTTCTCCCTCTAACCTTCCCCCCTCTCATGTACTCTCTCTCTCTCATTCTCGCTCTCTCAAATAAATCAATAAATATTTTTTTTCTTAAAAAAAGAACGTATTATGAGCTACAATATTCCAGCAAATTAGATAATCTAGAAGAAATGGATGCATTCCCAGAGATGTATAAACTACCAAAACTAAACCAGGAAGAAATAGAAAACCTGAACAGACCCATAAACACTAAGTAAATTGAAACAGTCATCAAAAATCTCCTAATAAACAAGAGCCCAGGCCAGATGCCTTCCCAGGGGAATTCTACCAAACATTTAAAGAAGAATTAATACCTATTCTCCCGAAACTGTTCCAAAAAATAGAAATGGAAGGAAAACTTCCAAACTCATTTTATGAGGCCAGCATTACCTTGATCCCAAAACAGACAAGGACCCCATCAAAAAGGAGAACTACAGACCACTATCTTTGATGAATATGGATGCAAAAATTCTCACCCAAATAGCAGCCAATAGGATCCAACAGTACATTAAACGGATTATTCACCATTACCAAGTGGTATTTATTCCTGGGCTGCAAGGTTGGTTCAACATCCACAAATCAATCAATGTGATACATCACATTAATAAAAGAAAGAACAAGAACCATATGATACTCTCAATTGAGGCAGAAAATCATTTCACAAGTGCAGCATCCGTTCTTGATTAAAACTCTTCACAGTGTAGGGACAGATGGTATATACCTCAATATCGTAAAAGCCATTTATGAAAACCCCACAGCAAATATCAATCTCAATGGGGAAAAACTGAGATTTCTCCTATGGTCTGGGACATGACAGGTATGACCAGTATCACCACTGCTATTCAACATAGTATTAGAAGTCCTAGCCTCAGCAATCAGACAACAGAAAGAAATACAAGGCATCCAAACTGGCAAAGAAGAAATCAAACTCTCCCTCTTTGCAGATGATATGATACTGTATCTGGAAAACCCAAAAGACTCCACCCCCAAAACTGCTAGAACTCATACAGGAATTCAGTAAAGTGGCAGGATATAAAATCAATGCACAGAAATCAGTTGCATTTCTATACAACAACAAGACAGAATAAAGAGAAACTGGGGAGTCGATCCCATTTACAATTGCACCAAAAACCATAAGATATCTAGGAATAAATCTAACCAAAGAGCCAAAGGATCTGTAATCAGAAAACTGTAGAATACTCATGAAAGAAATTGAGGAAGACACAGTGAAATGGAAAAACGTTCCATGCTCATGGATTGGAAGAAAAAATATTTGAAGATGTCAATGCTACCTAGAGCAATCTACATATTTAATGCAAGCCCTATCAAAATACCATCAATATTCTTCAAAGAAATGGAACAAATAATCCTAAAATTTGTATGGAACCAGAAAGGCCCCCGAATAGCCAGAGGAATGTTGAAAAAGAAAAGCAAGGCAAGTGGCATCACAATTCCGGACTTCAAGCTCTATTACAAACCTGTCATCATCAAGGCAGTATGGTACTGGCACAAAAACAGACACATAGATCAATGGAACAGAATAGAGAGCCCAGAAATGGACCCTCAACTCTATGGTCACCTAATCTTTGACAAAGCAGGGAGGAATGTCCAATGGAAAAAAGACAATCTCTTCAACAAATGGTGTTGGGATAATTGGACAGCCACATGCAGAAGAATGAAACTGGACCATTTCCTTACACCACACACAAAAATAGACTCAAAATGGATAAAAGACTTAAATGTGAGGCAGGAGTCCATCAAAATCTTAGAGTAGAATACAGGCAGCAACCACTTCGACCTCAGCCTCAGCAACTTCTTCCTAGAAACATCGCCAAAGGCAAGGGAAGCAAGGGCAGCAAATTCAAATCAAAACCACATTGAGAGAGAGAAGGAAAGATGGTGGAGGAGTAGGGAACCCTATTTCAACTGGTCCCCGGAATTGAGTTGGATATCTACCAGACCACTCTGAGCACCCATGAAATCAGCCTGAAATGTAAGAAGATCTGGATCTCTACAAACAGAATATCACAGGTGTGGTTTTGAGGTAGGAAGCAGGGAGCCTTGATTCCGTGGGCAGATTTCAGAGGATAAACGCCACGGGAGGGTGCCTGGCCATGGGGATCCTACACCGCCAGTGAGCGACAGCCTCACATGCTGGGGACGGGGCACAGACTCGCAGACCAGCAGCGGCGGGGAAAGGACTTTAAGGCAGCCCCCAGGGCAGAAACCTGGATCGGCAGGGTTGCGTGTGCGAACAGGAAGCGACTGGACATTTTAGAAGCACAAAGGGCAGAGACGTACTCTGACCTGGAGGCAGGACTGGGAGCGCTGCGGAGGGGCACACAACCCAGGACACTGCAGTTTATAGCAGCACGGACAGAAATGGAGGCAGTGTGGCCTGGAGAGCTCACTGAAAAACAGACTGAGGTCTCTCTGCTCTGAGGCAGAGGGTTGGAAATGGTCTGTTCTGCTCTGACTCCCAGAAGAGACGTGGAAAGCCGCCAGGGAAAGCCGCCAGAGAACAAAAGCTCCAAAAACTGATTCCTGCTGAGCCCATCCCCCGCCTCAGGGGGACAGGGCAACCCCGCCCAAACAGGGTTGCCTGAGTAACAGCACGGCAGGCCCCACCCCCAGAAGACAGGCTGGGAAAACAAGAGGCCAGCAACCTTAAGGTCCCAAGAAAACAGGTGCATCTTGTTTTGGTTCTGGCCAATAATTTGGACTCTATACATTCCCTCAAACACCCATCAACAGAATGACTAGGAGGAGGAACCCCCAAAATATAAAAGATGCAGAGATTATGACTTATGCTGCAGATTTACAAATGGATGCAGATTTAACCAAGATGTCGGAGATGGAATTCAGGCTAGCCATTGTAAAGACAATGGCTAGAATGGAGAAATCAATTAATGGCAACACAGAGTCTCTAAGGGCAGAAGTGAAAACTGAATTGGAAGGACTTAAAAATGCTATCAGTGAGATCAATCCAATCTAGATAATCTAACAGCTGGGGTAACTGAGGCAGAATAACAAATAAGCGACCTGGAAGACAAAATAATAGATAAAAAGGGAAAAGAGGAGGACAGGGAAAAACAACTCAGAATCCATGAAAATAGAATCAGAGAAATAATTGACACCATGGAGCATTCCAATGTCAGAATAATTGGAATCCCAGAGGGAGTGGAGAGAGAAAGAGGACTAGAAGATGTATTTGAGCAAATCGTAGCTGAGAACCTCCCTAATCTGGGGAATGAAACAAACATTCACATCCTAGAGGGAGAGAGGACCCCTCCCAAGATCAAGGAAAACAGGCCAACACCCCAGCATGTAATAGTAAAACTTGTAAATCTTAGAACTAAATAAACCATCTTAAGGGCAGTTAGGGGGAAGAGACTCCTTACGTAGAGAGGGAGGAACATCAAAATAACGTCAGACCTATCCACACAGACCTGGGAAGCCAGAAAGGCCTGGCAAGACATATTCAGGGTACTAAATGAGAAGAACATGCACCCAAGAATACTTTATCCGGCAAGGCTATCATTTAGAATGGATGGAGAGATGCAGAGCTTCCAAGACCAGCAGAAACTGAAAGAATATGTGACCACTAAGCAGGCCCTGCAAGAAATATTAAGGGGGGGTTCTATAAAAGGAGAAAGACCCCAAGAGTGATATAAAACAGAAATTTACAGGGACAATCTATAAAAACAATATCTTCACAGGCAACATGATGACAATTAATTCATATCTTTCAATAATCACTCTCAACGTGAATGGCCTAAATGCTCCCATAAAACAGCACAGGGTTGCAGATAAAAAGACAGGACCCATCCATATGCTGCCTACAAGAGACTCATTTTGAACCTAAAGATACATCCAGACTGAAAGTGAAGGGCTGGAGATCCATCTTCCATGCCAGCGGACCGCAAAAGAAAGCTGGGGTAGCAATTCTTACATCAGAAAAATTAGATTTTAAACTAAAGTCTGTAATTAGAGACACAGAAGGACACTATCTCATTCTTAAAGGGTCTATCCAACAAAAAGATCTAACAGTTGTAAATATCTATGTCCCCAATATGGGAGCAGCCATCTACATGAGCCAACTCTTAACCAAAATAAAGAGTCATATTGATAACAATACGTTAATTGTTGGAGACCTCAATACTCCACTCTCAGCAATGGACACATCATCTAAGCAGAAAATCAAAAAGGAAACAAGAGCTTTGAATGATACACTGGACCAGATGGACCTCATAGATATTTACAGAACATTTCACCCTAAAACAACAGAATACTCATTCTTCTCGAGTGCACATGGAACTTTCTCCAGAATAGTCCACATACTGGGTCACAAATCTGGTCTCAACCGATACCTAAAGATTCAGATTATTCCCTGCATATTCTCAGACCAAAATGCTTTAAAACTGGAACTCAATCACAAGAAAAAAATTGGCAGAAATTCAAACACTTGGAAGCTAAAGACCACTCTGCTCAGGAATGTTTGGGTCAACCAGGAAACCAAAGAAGAACTTAAACAATTCATGGAGATCAATGAGAACGAAAACACATTGGTCCAAAACCTATGGGATACTGGAAAGGCGGTCCTAAGGAGGACATACATAGCCATCCAAGCCTCACTCAAAAAAAAAAAAAAAAAAAAAAACAGAAAAATCCCGAATTCACCAACTAACTCTACACCCTAAAGAACTAGAGAAAAAGCAAAAAAATGATGCCTAAGCCATGCATTAGAAGAGAAATAATTAGGATTAGAGGAGAAATCAATGAATTAGAAACCAGAAACACAGTAGATCAGATCAATGAAACTAGAAGTTGGTTCTTTGAAAGAATTAATAAGATCGATAAAGCAGTGGCCAGACTTATCCAAAAGAAAAGAGAAAGGACCCAAATTAATAAAATTATGAATGAAAGGGGAGAGATCACGACTAACACCAAGGAAATAGAAACAATTATTAGAAATTATTAGCAACAACTACATGCCAATAAACTGAGCAATCTGGATGAAAAGGAGGCCTTCTTGGAAACCTATACGCTGCCAAGACTGAAACAGGAAGAAATTGACAACCTGAATAGGCCAATAACCAGTAACGAGATTGAAGTAGTGATCAAAAACCTCCCAAAAAACAAGATTCCAGGGCCTGATGGATTCCCTGGGGAATTCTACCAAACATTCAAAGGAGAAATAATACCTATTCTACTGAAGCTGTTTCAAAAAAATAGAAACAGAAGGAAAGCTTCCAGACTCATCCTATGAGGCCACCATTACCTTAATCCCCAAACCAGGCAAAGACCCCATCAAAAAGGAGAATTTCAGACCGATATCCCTGATGCATATGGATTTCAAAATCCTCAGCAAAATCCTAGCTAGTAGGATCTAACAATACATTAAAAGGATCATCCACCATGACCAAGTGGGATTTATCCCTGGGATGCAAGGGTGGTTCAACATTCGCAAATCAATCAATGTGATAGAACACATTAATAAGAGGAGGGAGAAGAACCCTATGGTCCTCTCAATTGATGCAGAAAAAGCATTTGACAAAATACAACATCCTTTTCTGATTAAAACTCTTCAGAGTATAGGGATAGAGGGAACATTCCTCAAGTTCAGAAAATCCACCTATGAAAAACCCACAACCAATATCATCCTCAATGGGGAAAAGCTGAGAGCATTTCCCTTAAGATCAGGAACACATCAAGGATGCCCACTCTCGCCACTATTGTTCAACATAGTACTAGAAGTCCGAGCAACAGCAATCAGACAACAAAAAGAAATAAAAGGTATTCAAATTGGCAAAGAAGAAGTCAAACTCTCTCTTTTCACAGATGACATACTTTACGTGGAAAACCCAAAAGACTCCACCCCCAAATTACTAGAACTCATACAGCAATTCAGAAATGTGGCAGGTTACAAAATCAATGCACAGAAATCAGTTGCTTTCTTATACACTAACAATGCAACTGTAGAAAGAGAAATTAGAGAAACGATTCCATTTACAATAGCACGAAAAACCGTAAGATACCTCAGGATAAACCTAACCAAAGAGATAAAGAATCTATAGTCTAGGAACTACAGAACACTCATGAAAGAAATTGAAGAAGACACAAAAAGATGGAAAAATATTCCATGCTCATGGATCGGAAGAATAAACATTGTTAAAATGTCTATGCTACCCAGAGCAATCTATACCTTCAATGCCATCCCGATCAAAATTCTAATGAAATTTTTCAAAGTGCTGGAACAAACAATCCTAAAATTTGTATGGAATCAGAAAAGACCCCGAATCGCCAAGGAAATATTGAAAAAGATAAACAAAGCTGGGGGCATCACGTTGCCCGATTTCAAGCTCTATTACAAAACTGTGATCACCAAGACAGCATGGTACTGGCACAAAAACAGACATATAGACCAATGGAACAGAATAGAGAACCCAGATATGGACCCTCAACTCTATGGTCAAATAATCTTTGACAAAGCAGGAAAAAACATGGAATGGAAAAAAGACAGTCTCTTCAATAAATGGTGCTGGGAAAATTGGACAGCCACATGCAGTAGAATGAAACTTGACCATTCTCTAACACTATCCACAAAGATAAACTCAAAGTGGATGAAAGACCTCAATGTGAGTCAGGCATCCATCAAAATCCTAGAGGAGAACATAGGCAGTAACCTCTTTGACATCGCCCACAGCAACTTCTTTCAAGATACATGTCCAAAAGCTAGTGAAACGAAAGCAAAAATGAACTTTGGGACTTCATCAAGATAAAAAGCTTCTGCACAGCAAAGGAAACAGTCAGCAAAACACAGAGGCAACCCACAGAATGGGAGAAGATATTTGCAAATGACACTACAGATAAAGGGCTGGTATCCAAGATCTATAAAGAACTTCTCAAACTCAACACCCAAAAAACAAATAATCAAGTCAAAAAGTGGGCAGAGGATATGAAAAGACACTTCTCTGAAGAAGACATACAAATGGCTAATAGACACATGAAAAAATGTTCATCATTATTAGCCATCAGAGAAATTCCAATCAAAACCACATTGAAATACCACCTTACACCAGTTAGAACGGCAAAAATGAACAGGAAAAGAAACAACAAATGTTGGAGAGGTTGTGCAGAAAGGGGTACCCTCTTACACTATTGGTGGAAATGCAAGTTGGTACAGCCACTTTGGAAAACAGTGTGGAAGTTCTTCAAAAATTTAAAAATAGAGCTACCCTATCACCCAGCAATTGCAGTACTGGGTATTTACCCCAAAGACACAGATGTAGTGAAAAGAAGGGCCATATGCACCCCAATATTCATAGCAGCAATGTCCACAAGAGTCAAACTGTGGAAAGAGCTGAGATGCCCTTCAACAGATGAATGGATAAAGAAGATGTGGTCCATATATACAATGGAATATGACTCAGCCATCAGAAAGGATGAATAGCCAACTTTTACATCAACATGGATGGGACTGGAGGAGATTATGCTAAGTGAAATAAGTCAAGCAGAGAAAGTGAATTATCATATGGTTTCACTTATTTCTGGAATGTATGGAATAGCATAGAGGACATTAGGAGAAGGAAGGAAAAAATGAGGGGACGTGGAATTGGAGGGAGAGATGAACCATGAGAGACTACGGACTCTGAGAAACAAACAGGGTTTTAGAGGGGAGGGGGTAGGGGGTATTGGTTAGCCCGGTGATGGGTATTAAGGAGGGCACGAACTGCATGGAGTACTGGGTGTTTTACGAAAACAATGGAACGTGGATCACCACATCAAAAACTAATGATGTATTGTATGGTGACTAACATAGCATAATAAAATTAAAAAAAACAATAACAATGGAATAGAAAAAAAACACATTGAGATACCACCCTACACCAGTTAGAATGGCAAAAATTGACAGGGCAAGAAATAACAAATGTTGGAGAGGTTGTGCAGAAAGGGGAACCCTCTTACACTGTTAATGGGAATGCAGTTGTTACAGCCACTTTGAAAAACAATGTGGAGGTGCCTCAAAAAATTAAGTATAGAGCTACCCTATGACCCAGCAATTACACTCCTGGGTATTTACCCCAAAGACACAGATGTAGTGAAAAGAAGGACCATATGCACCCCAATGTTCATAGCAGTAATGTCCGCAATAGCCAAATTGTGGAAAGATCCACGATGCCTTTCAACAGATGAATGGATAAATATGTGGTCCATACATACAATGGAATATTACTCAGCCATCAGAAAGGATGAATACCCAACTTTTACATCAACATGGATGGGAGTGGAGGAAATTATGCTAAGTGAAATAAGTCAAGCAGAGAAAGTCAATTATCATATGGTTTCACTTATTTGTGGAACATAAGGAATAAAATGGAGGACATTAGGAGAAGGAAGGGAAAAATAAAGGTAGGAAATCAGAGGTAAAGATGAACCATGAGAGACTATGGACTTTGAGAAACAAATTGAAGGTTTTGGAGGGGAGGGGGGAGGGGGATGGGTTAGCCCGGTGATGGGTATTTAGGAGGGCATGTACCGCATGGAGCACTGGGTGGTATACAAAAACAATGAATCGTGGATCACCACATCAAAAATGAATGATATTTTGTATGGTGACTAACATAACATAATAAAATAAAATTTTTAGAAAGAAGAAAAAAAGAAAGAAAATCTAATAAATAAATAAATAAATAAGGAATTGATAAGATAAAAAGTTGGTTGAAAAAAGTAAGAAAAACAATTTTAAAAAAAAAGGAGAGACTATTATCAGGTGGGGGACTAGAACAAAGCCAGACAGTAGAGATTTAGGGTATATTTTGGTCTGTTAGAAGAAACTGTGTCCCGGGCGCCTGGGTGGCTCAGTTGGTTAAGCGACTGCCTTCAGCTCGGGTTATGATCCTGGAGTCCCGGGATCGAGTCCCGCATCAGGCTCCCTGCTCAGCAGGGAGTCTGCTTCTCCCTCTGACCCTCTTCCCTCTCGTGCTCTCTTTCATTCTCTCTCTAATAAAAAAATAAAATCTTTAAAAAAAAAAGAAAAGAAACTGTGTCCCAAAATTTTAAAGAGAAACATATATATATACACAAAAAATAAGTTTAAATACAATGAAGGGATAGAATATGACTGTAAAAATGAAAATTAAAAAAGATTTTAAAAAGGAATTGATAAGGTAAGATGTTGGTCTAAACAGGAAAGAATAAAATTTTACAAAAATAGAAAAAGAAGAAATAAAGAAAATTTAAAAAATTAACTTTGAAAGACTAAAGAATCATGGGGGAAAAGCCATGAATTCTATGTGCTGTATTCTCCTAGCACTGGAGTACTGCAGTTCTCATTGATTGGTAAACTTGGTCTTGGCTGGATGTTCTTGCTGATCTTCCAGGGGAGGGGCCTGTTGCAGTGATTCTCAAATGTCTTTGCCTGAGGTGGAATTGCACCACCCTTGCCAGGGGCCAGGCTAAAGTAATCTGCTTGGGTTTTCTCTTGGTAGCTTTTGTTTCCTGAAAGATTTCCCTACAGCTTTGGAGGATGAGAATGAAAATGGCAGCCTCCGAATCTCTGGCCTCAGAGGAGCCGAGATCTCGGGGCCCCACTCCTCAGTGAGCCCTTAGAGAAAAGCAGTCAATAACTCCTTTCTCCCTGGTCTCCGGTAGCATGCCATGCTCACCCAACCTGTGACTGAGCGTTTCTGTCTCTGGCACATGACCCCTTTTGGAGTCTCCAAACCCAGCAGATTCCTTCAGTGCACTCCCGTGCTGCTCCTCTTGGGGGAGGAAGGGGAGTCTCCCTGGATCTGCCACTTGTTGGGTCCCTGCTTGAAGAGCAGTGGCCCGACTGTGCCGTGGATCATGCTTATGGCAACCCCGAGCTAAGAGCCCACTCCTTGGCTCATTATTTGTGGCCAGCTTCCCCACTCCGATACCTGGGAGCTCTGCCACACTCAGGCACCCCCAGTCTTTCTGTGACCCTGTGAGTCCTGAGACCATACTGTCCCAGCGAGTGTTCCACCCCCCACTTAGCCATGGAGGCTCCCTGCCCCCACGGTCTATCCCAAATATTGCCTCAGATTCACTTCTCTGCACATCCTACCTTCCAGAAAGTGGTCGCTTTTCTGTTCATAGAATTGCTGTTATTCTTTTCTTTGATCTCCTGTTTAGTTTGTAGGTGTTCAGAATGGTTGATAACTATCTAACTGAATTCCTGGGATCAGATAAAATTTAGGTCTCCTACTCCTCTGCCATCCTGGTCTTCCTCTCAGTTCTTTATCTCTGATAAAGGTCTCACTGATATCCTCCACTCTTTTCTCCAGTCTAGTTAGTATCTTTATGATCATTACTTTAAATTCTTTATGAGACATATTACCTATATCCATTTTACTTTGGTCTCCTACTGTGGTTTTATCCTTTTCTTTCATTTGGGATAGGTTTCTCTGTCTCTTCACTTTATCTGACATTCTGCACCTGTTTCTATATGTTAGGAAAGTTCAGATTCTTCTCTTGCTCTTAAGGAAAATAGCCTTATGAAAAAGGGCTTCTGTAGTGTCCTTCAGTGCAGTGTCCCCTGTTTCCCAGGGCCTGGCATTTCAGGGAGCATCTCCTATGTGTTTTGCCTGTGCTCTGCTGTTGAGTCTTGGCCTCTTTTTCCTTCAGTCCAGTTGTCTGCAGAGCCTCTCTTTGCCTATTTATGCACAGCATGCTGTGCAATGGTCTGCTTATGAAACAAAACCTGTCCTTTACCACTGCCAGAACTGAGGTCTCACAAAATCAGTGGTTCAAGAGATATGGTGTTGGTGGGTTTGCACAGGTTTTCTCATGAAGGGATGTGTAGAATGTGGACTCAGACATTTATGACTGGGAGGGTCTCATCTGCTGAAGCATGGGTGACAGGTTTGGTGCAAGCAAGTTAGGTAAGGAATGTTGGCCCCATGCTGGGTCCTGTAGTCAGCCTTTGTTTATGCAGGGGGCAGGGGAGGGAAGTGACACCTGACAGCCCCTTTTTTCCTGGAAGGGTCCCCCATTATCCCTGTCTCTCCAGGCCATGCTCCGAGATGAGGAAATAACTCACTCTTCCATCTGCCCCTGGTGTTTTTCAAACTGCTGGTTCTATGCTGTATCTGCAAGGGCTATTTGTGGTTCTGTCTCTTTAAGATCAGAGTTTCCACTTCCTAACGCCCCCCATACTCTTCCAGAGCCAAGCACACTGACTTTTTTTTTAAGATTTTATTTATTTGTCAGAGAGAGAGTACAAGCAGGGGGAGCAGAAGGCAGAGGGAGAAGCAAGTTCCCCACTGAGCAGGGAGCCCGATGCGGGGCTTGATCTCAGGACCCTGAGATCATGACCTGAGCTGAAGGCAGATGCTTAACCAACTGAGCCACCCAGCCATCCCACACTGACTTTTTTTTAATTCCAGGATTTAAGCCCTGCTGGTTTTAAGAACTCATGAAATTTGGCCCCCCTCCTTTATAAAGGCAAATATTATGGGGACAGGTCCTCTCCGTTCATGGGCTTCTTGATGTGGAAGTCTGTTTTCTTCACTTCTCTGCACTACTTGCTCCCTCCCCACTGCAGAGAGCCACAGTCCATTTCATTGCTCTTCCTACCTTTTTCAGTGTGGCCTCTTCCCCACCTTTAGTTGTGAAGTGTGTTCTGCCTATCTTCTGGTCATTTCCTAGGTTATTACACTGATGTGGGTGTTATCTAGTTGTATCCATGGGATGAGGTGAGCTCAGATTCTTTGTACTCTACCATCTTCCCAGTTGACCTTTTGGTTTTCTTTTTTTCTTAGCAACCCACAGGAATCTACAGTATGTTCAGTTCTTTTTAGCACTGTGAGACAAGCAAGACTGGAGCTAATTTCTCAGGAAGGTGCCAGATAAGATGCATTGTTGGACACAAAGTACAAGTCTTTCCATCACCTGATAGAAGCTGGGAGGAGACTTTTCCATCTGCTCACTCTGTGCTGAGCCAGGAGGAGTGGCTCTGGCAATTGGCAGTCCAATCCTTCTTGGGTTCCCACTGCCCCAAGAGTGGCTAGATTATGCTATATCCCATCAGTCCTCTAGTATACTGGAGTATGATTCCCATTAGCGGGACAGAAGTCAGTCTCCTGGGTAGTCCCCAGAAATGTCAGGATGTTAGTCATACAGTGCACCTTTTTTCCTTCAAGGATAGTTGGGGGCTGGAGAGTTTTGGTCCACTTGCTCTGTATTGAGACTTGGAGTGGGAATTGCCCTTCTGAATTGCTGTTTCTGTTTTCATTGTCGACAGCTGGCTAGGGCATGCTGTGTCTCTTGTCCTGTCAGAACTCTGAGCCAAGGTAGACGGAAGTCAAAAGTCTGGATAGCCCCTAGAAAAGTTGAGACATTAATATATGATGCACCTCCATCCTTTCCCATGTAAAAACTGGCATCTGAGATTTTTCAACTGTTATTTCTGTGCTTATCTTGGGGGAGTGACTATGGCAACTGAATTTCAGTCTTGGTTCTCACTGGCCTCAAGCAGCTAAAGTATGCCATGTCCCATGTTCTGTTAGTGTTCTAAGACAGGCTATACATAAACTAGTCCTCTCTGTGGCCCCTGGAAATATTGGGGCATTGGATATGCAGGGCATCACTTTTCCTCCCCAGGGAGAAGCTGGTTGCTGGGGATTTTCAACTGCCAGCTCTGTGCTGGGCTGGGAGAAGGAGCTATGGCTACATTGCCATTTCTGTTTTTAGTGGCCTTAGGCAACTAGAATATGTCATGCCCCATCAGCCCTCCAAGACAATCTAGACAGATGTCAGTCCCCTGCATAACCCCCAGGAACTCTGGTGCATTGGACATATAACACATCTCTCCTTTCCCAGTGAGAAGTTAGAGAGTATTGTCACAATCATATGGTGCTTTTCTGGGGGTAGGGATTATGGCAAGAAAGTATTTCAAATGTTCCTACGGGCTTTGATGTGTCTGGTTTCACACTTACCCTGGGTGCAGGAGCCTCTTTACTAGTTTCTGAACTTCTCACAGAGGGAATCTGCACCAGAATTGTTTAATTGGTGTGATCATAAGGGAAACAGGGTCCAGGGCTTCTAATTTTGCCATCTTGCTGACCATCCCTGACCAATTTTTAAGAGTAGGTTTCCTAACAGCATAGTCTTTTTTCCCCTTTATTTGTGAATGCATCAATTTGCCTTCATTTCTGAAAATTTCTGATAGTTTTTCTAGATACAGAATTCATCATTGCCAGTTCCTTTATTTCATTAATTGAAAAATGTTGTGCCACATTCTTCTGGCTTCCATGATTTCAAATGAGCATTCTTCTGTCATTTGAATTGTACCCTTATAAGTGATGCATCATTTTGCTTCTGCTTTAAAGATTTCTTTTATTTGTCTTACTTTTCAGTTTAAGTATAATTTGTCTTGGCATGTATTTCTTTGAGTTAATCCTGTTTTAGGATTTGTGCAACTTCTTGAATCAGCAGGTTTATATCTTTCTCCAAATTTTGGAACCCTTCAGCCATTATTTCTTGAAATATCTGTTTAGCCATACTCTCTGTCTCTCCTCGATTTTTGTAATTTTGAAGATATCAATGTTATATATTTTGTTATTGTCCCATAGATCTTTGAAGTTTTCCTCCTTTTTTGCAGTCTATTTTCTTCTCTATTGTTTTGACTGGGTGAATTCTATTTATCTGTTCTCAACTCCATTTATTCTAACCTCTGTCATTTCCTGTCTACTATTGAGCCCATCTAATGGGCTTTTCATTTTTATTTTTTCTGTTCTCTCATTTCCACTTAGTCTTTTATAAGGCACTTATTTCTTTGCATATATACGTGCATATATATGTATATATATAATTATTTTTCTTTTTTTGAAAAAAATTGTAATTGTTGAAGCATTTTTATGGTGGTTGCTTTAAAATCCTTGTCAGCTAATTCCAACATGTGCTAATCTTGGTATTGGCATCTGTTTATTGTCTTTTCTCATTTAAGTTGTGATTTATCTGGTTCTTGGTTTGACACACAGTTTTTCATTGTAACCTGGAAATTTTGGTTATTATGTTAGATTTAGAGTCTTATTGAAATCTTTTATTTTAGCAAGCACCCACCCTATTTACATTGAGTACACAAGTTTTAGCCTATTTGGGGGGCTGACAATCTTATTCTAAGAGATTATTGTTATGTCAGGACCTTCATTGTTGGTGTTCCTCAGCTTTCTTGATTTCTCATGGTTGGGGAGAAGAGTCTCAGGCTCATTGGGATAAAGAAGTTCCCCAGTTCTTGCACTTGTCATGGAGGAACCCCCTCACCAACATCACCCTTCTGGGCAATGACTCTCATTGTGGGAGAGAAGTCTCAGGCCCAGCAGAGAAGGGAGAAATTTTCTTGACCAGTTGTTGTCAATGGAACCCCCAATTGATTCCCCCTTGCCAATGGCGCTGGAATCACCTGGTTTTGTCAATGGGACTGTTGATCCAAAAGAAAGAGCTTGGGCCACGTGTTGTTAGATTGGTTCTAGGGAAACAAGAGACATGGTTGCCTTCTGTTGAGTGAAGGAACTTTTAAAATGCCCTGAAGTTTTATACATCTTCCAGGCCTGGGGTTCTGAGCCAGCTCATCTTCCTTGTTATACCTACTTTAGTTATTTCATGCATTATTTATACTTTGATAATCTTCCTCTTATAAGGGAGAAATAGGGAGATATGAATCTATGCTATCTAGTCTGGATCAGAAGTTACCATAGTTGTGTTTTTGAAAGATTACTCTGGCTACAGTGAAATTTCCAGATGGAGGCTAGAAAGGATGAACTATATCATTAATTTTCATCCATTATTTTTTTAAATGAGATATGCTAATGGAATTGCTCCCACAATCTGTGAATGCTATTCACAAATGAATCTATAGCAATTTTCAGACCGGATAAATGATTTTTTTAATAGCTCAAACTACTTGGATAAGAATATAGTTGCCATGCCATCATTTACTTTACTAGATGGAGTTGTTTGGTATGAGAAAAACATATATCCTATACTTTCACTGTTTTTTTAGATTTTATAGTTAAGACTATACTATCTTCTGCCTCTCCCTCTACTACCTCTATTACCTAAAATATGAGAGATCTGATATATATATATATATACACACATATATATATATTAAACAACATCATCATCCCAAACACATCCTTCAGTAGTCTCCATCTTCAGATAATTGCTCTCTGACACCCCACCTCACACCCAAACAATGCTTCAGATACATCAACCTTGTTCTCTGGTTGTATCATACTTCACATCTGTATTAGTCATGTTTCTCCAGAGAAACAGAATGAATAGGAAAGATATATAGAGACAGATTTATTTATAAGGAGCTGTCTCACATGATTATGGAGGCTGACAGGTCCCAAAATCTAGAGTTGGCAAACTGGAACCCCAGGATAGATGATGTAGTTCCAATTTGAAGGCTGCCAGGCTCAAGGCCAGGAAGAGCTCATGTTTCAGCTCAAGTCCAAAGGCAGCAAAAAACGAATTTCCCAGCTTGAAGGCATTCTGGCAGAAGGAGCTACCTTTTACTCATGGGATAGACAGTCTTATTGTTGTATTCAGGCCTTCACCTAATTGGATGTGGCCCAATAACATTGGGGAGGGCAATCTTCTTTACTCAATCTACTAATTCAAATGTTAATCTCATCCAGAAATACTCACACAAACACAACCAGAATAATGTTTAATGGAATGTGGGCATCCCAGATATCACAATGTTTTTGTTGAGTATATGGTCAAATGTTATTACCTCATTTTTCAAATTTATTGAACACCTAAAATGTGCCAAATGCTTTACATATATTATTAAATCTAGTTCATAAACTAAACCAATGAGGTGGGTATTATCATTAGTCTCATATTTACAGGAAGTTACTTATTTACTCTCTACATGCTTACAACACTTAATTGAGGATTTTTTTGTACTGTATTGTAGTTATCTATTTATATAATTGTTCCTTCACTAAAACCAAGGGTTAAGACAAAGTCTAAGTCTTTAACATGTCTTTTTTTAAAAATATTTTATTTATTTATTTGACACAGAGAGAGAAAGCACAAGCAGGCAGAGTGGCAGGCAGAGAGTGAGGGAAAAGCAGGCTCTCCACTGAGCAGGGATCCAGACGTGGGTCTCGATCCCAGGACCCAGGGATCATGACCTGAGCCAAAGGCAGCCACTTAACTGACTGAGTCACCCAGGCGCCCCTAAACCTGTCTTTTGCACAGAATTTTTCAGTAGATGCTTTAAAATGCTAAATTCCATCGGCCAAATGTCCCTTGATTATTTTAACAACAATAGTGATAATAATAGTATTAATAAAACTTAGCATTTAGCATAATGTCCTTAAGATCCATTCATGTTGTCACAAATGGCAAGAATTCCTTCTTGCGGCTAAATATCAAATTTTATGCCTATAAACTTCTTCATCCATTTCTCCATTTATTGACACAAGTTGTTTTTATATCTGGCTATTGTGAATAATGATGCAATAACTATATGAAAGCATATTTTTCCTTGATATCGTGTTTTCACTTCCTTTAGATATATACCCAAATGTGGAAACTTTGGATCATATAGATTTTCTATTTTTAATTTTTTGAGAACCCTCCTTACTCTTTCCCATAGTCACTGAGCCAATTTGTGTTTCCAGATAGAAAAAGACAAAACCTGTATAATATCACTTACATATGGATATTAAAAGAAACTCATAAAAGCAGAGGATATTGCTAGTTACCAGAGGCTGGGGGGTGGGGGGAATTGAGGAAAGATTTTTTAAGGGTCCAAACTGCAAACTAAGAAGTAAATAAGTCCTGGAGAGCTAATACATAGTATAGTAATTATGGTCGATAATATTGTATTATAGGCTTCAAAGTTGCTAAGAGACTAGATCTTAATTGTCCCCACCACCAAAAATGAAATGATAATTATGTAACATGATAGAGGTGTTAACTAATGTTACAGTGGTAATCATTGCAATATATAATATATCAAAATCAACATGTTGTACACCAAAAATTTGCATGATATTATACATCAATTACATTTCAATTAAAAATAGCTGTCATTGTTCAATTGCCTACTATTTTCTCTTTATAATGTTAATCCATTTATTTCAGATAATCGGATATGAAGCAATTTAATCATATAGAAATTGAAGCTTAGAAAGGAACAAAAATCCTTACTTCATCCTTTTTAATCATACAAAGTACTCTTACCATTTGCCAAATAGGCAACAGTTATCAAAAAGCACTAATGTGTATATTCTAAGAACTGAAAGAAGTCAATATTTGTTGTCTTTTGAATAGAAGATCCAAATAGGTTCTAGAATTTGAACATGTTATTTGATGTAATTACAACAATCAACACTGATTCACAAGTACATGAAATTTTCATACAACTGGAACACACACAAAATTTTAACATCAATAATGTATCCATAATACCATTTGATAGCTACATCAAGCACAACATATGTACAGTGCAGGTAAATATGGAAAGAATAGGCAAATTACTTATATTTTTCAAAAATTTTAAGAATTTTCCAGAAAAAGATGACTTTAGTCCTTTGTGAAGATAGGATTTATTGCTGTTAATAATTTCAAGTTAAAGTCAGGTAGGCAAAGATACGACACAGAATATCTAATCAAGTCTAAGTTTGGTAATGATTAAATACTTTACTGCAAAGTGTTCCAAATTTTTGCCTCAAATTTAACATACAAATTGTAATTAAGTATTCTCTTCTTAGTTAAATTATTACATATTTTTACCAATTATGAATAAAGTTGCTTGTCTATACTAGCTATCAATATAAGCCACAAAAGAAAAGATGTGCTCTAGAAATCAGTGTTATTCCCCTGGGCATTAAAAGGAAAGACATACTGTAAAGAAAGACCTATTGTCTAATAAAGGTAATAATCACATTGCATGTAGATCATTTGCTCCATAACAATACCTATCTTTATTTTTATTTAAATTCAATTAGCCAACATATAGTACATCATTAGTTTTTGATATAATGTTCAATGATTCATTACTTGCATATAACACCTAGTGCTCATCACATCATGTGCCCTCCTTATTGCCCATCACCGAGTCACCCATACCCCCACCCACCTCCCTTTCCACAACTGTCAGTTTGTTTCTCTGGAGTCAAGAGTCTCATAAGAGTCTCATATCGTTTGTCTCCCTCTCTGATTTCTTCCCCTTCAATTTTCCCTCCCTTCCCCTATTGTCCTCTGCACTATGCTTTATGCCCCACGTGTGAGTGAAACCATATGATAATTGTCTTTCTCTGCTTAACTTATTTCACTTAGCATAATACCCTCCAGTTCCATCCATGTCGATGTAAATGGTAGATATTCATCTTTTATGTTGGCTGGGTAATATCCCATTGTATATATGAACCACATCTTCTTCATCCATTCATCTATTGAAAGGCATTTAACTCCTTTCACAGTTAGACTATTGTGGACATTGCTGCTATGAACATTGGGGTGCATGTGTCCCTTTTTTCACTACATCTGTATCTTTGGGGTAGTGCAATTGTTGGGTCATAAGGTAGTTCTATTTTTAATCTATCTTAATGAGTTATGACTCAAAGGCCAAATTCACCCAATTCAATCACTGATTACTAAAATGCTGGACAAGATAATCAACTTTCTTCATGATCTTAGAAATTGTTCAATTCAATTTGATGAATCGGTTAGAAAATAGCTTAGACAATTCTCACCTCAGTGTGTATTTACACAATCTGCACTGTCTTGCTCAATATGATATTATTAGTATATTGACCTTGACATTTTAATCAGATTCAACTAATATTATATATACCATCTTATTTAATTAAGGTTAAGGTAAGTTTCAGTGATAAAATAAGTTTTCTTTCCACCCACTCCCACACCTAACATAGTGCCTCAAACTTGGTACTAATAAGAGACAGAGTAAGCATGTGGACCCATGTCTTATTCCTCTAGATTTTGTGATATCTCCAGTACAATATACCACTGTCTTCAGCAGATGATATACCCTACACCTCTTTTTAAATTCATCACCTAGATCAGAGCACTGTATATAGTAGGAACTCAATAAATGCTGTTAGTGAAGTATATAAAAATCAATGGTCTTTCTCAGTCATCATGCTGTTTGATTTCTACAGGAGTTGATTGTGATATCCATTGTCTCATTTAATGTTTCTCTGTGTGATCAATTCCATGCAACAGATGTATTAAATGTCTATTAAGTGCAATGCACCATACATAGGAATGGGAAAGAGCAAGAGATCAACATATGACACACAGTTCTTACTCTCAGTTTGAGTAGATAGGAGAAATACAAAAATCATTTTAGCATAAGAGCAGATGCATGTGCTTGCTAAGACACAAGCAAAGTGCTATGTAAGTTGTAATTAATGATATCTTTGTCTTTTATTTGTAAGACATATGGTGAATGGCAGAGTATGGCTTCTAAGATCCATTTGGATACAAAACATTCACTGCAGAAACTTATGGCAATCATAATATTAATCTCTTTTGGACACGTGGAAGCCATTTTGCTTCTTCTTAGCAATATACTGTCTTATGGACCTCAGTGTCTGCAAAAATGAGTGATTTTTTTTTTAAGAAGGAAAGTAGTACAAACCTTTGGCTTCTGAGAAGCAGCACATTCAGAAAGAAGTAATCCATCTTATTGCTATTTGCTGGAGATAAAGAGAAAGAGTTGATGTTTTTCCCACAATAGGCAGGAGGATTTTCTCTAAAACTTTTAAACTTGTGTCATGGTGCAAAATAATTCCTACTCTACATGGAACAATTTTATGGTAAGCATAGAAAAAGCACTATCCTTTATCATTTTTCTCTATTTAGTGATAGATATGTCTAAGCAACTTTCATTAATACAAGTCCTATAAATCTTTATTAGAACAAGGAGTAAAGTGAACAACATTAATCCATATACTAAAATATTAATACAAGTTACTCCAGGGAGGAGAAAGTTATGCCCTGAAATGAAAATGTTGTCCAGCTATGAAAAGATGAATAGAGCCATATTGACCAGATTAGGGAGGAGAGATCAGGAAGATTGGATAGAAATAGCCATAATATAGAACAATAAACCAGAAATAGTTAACAACACACACACTCCATGCATAAGGTTTTACATAAAGTTTAACAAATATTATTTCTGAATCAGTGGAGTGAGGAATAAAAGGAAGTGGACATAATCCAATAAGGAACATTTAAGGACTAAGAAGTGAAAATATTAATGGATACCAGAATATAAGTGTCAATGGACTTGTCCTTGGGGCCTCATTTTAAGGAAAATTTTTCAACTGTGTATTGCAGGAAATAGCACTAATGTTCTTCACTTCTTAAGGAGTTGGAATGCACAAATCCCTGAATATGGTGGTAGCATGTCTGTGTTAGATGTGGCTTTCTGAATAAGCAAACATGTGAATAAAAGCTTTAGTTTTAAGCCTAAACAAACCAGAGTTCTGAAATTTTCTCATAACTTTATTATCTTCATTTTTTCATGACTGACACATTTATTTAACCCATTTACTCTGAAACTGAACCTCAACCAACACCCTTATGACTAGTATTTACAATAAACTTCTGCTGATCCAGAAATAAAAAGCCACAAATGCAAAATCACCAAACTGTTATCTACTACCCTGTACAAAGATTATTGATCTTCACAATGATGCTTTATTACACTAGATCTTGAATTCCATTCAATGAATTTAAAAAAAAATGTATTCTATTGTAGATCTCAGAAAATCATATATTTAATATGCTAACACTCAACAACTGTAGAATACTAAAATAACTTATTGGAGAAAAGTGGAAAATGCAGTTGAGTAGATAAATGGGTGAGGGAAATTTACATTTACCAAATACTGTACTTGTCATCCATGGAGAAAATACCTCATGCAAATCTTATTACAGTCTATGAAGTACATGTTTTATCCCTATTGGGAATCAAGGTGGTCAAAGTTTACATTTCCCAAAATCCCACATTTAGTAAATGGTAGAGTGATATTTGACTCATGACTGTCACTAAACCTCTGAGTCTTAACCACTCCAGTCCAGTTAGAGAAATTTATGGAATTGGTATTAAAAGCCTTTGAAATAGTTTAAATATGTAAATTACATAATAGAAGCAGTGTTTTAGGTAGATTAGAATGGTAATTGGAGCAAGAAAAAAGGAAGGAAAATATAAAGATAAAAAAGCCAGGTGGCAGAAATGAGACATAGTTATCTGTTTCAACAAAATAGTGTCATCCACTAAATACGTGAACTAAGAGAATGGTAGTAGGACTAGAAAGGAGGAAATGGTAATGAGATATGAATGAACTGACTGCATGTAGAAGGCAAGCTAGATATATAAAAAAGAGTAACCCAAACCAGGGTGATCTGTCCGAAGAACCTCCATCCTTTTATGCCACGTTCCAAGAGGATCTAACCTGCATCATATCTATTTACACCAGCCAAAAGCCTAAGAACAAAGTTGAGTGAAATGTTTTAAGAGGAAACAAGACAATGTCTGTCAGGCAGGCAGTAATAGAATATGTTTATAGTGTTTGTGAAGGAAACAAAATAGTGATACTTTTGTCCTCATTTGTTACAAGCACCCCAACATTTACAACTCAAGCAATTTGTTTAGCTGGAGGAGAAGTCATCATATAAAGCATAGGAGTTGGCATGGGTGAAAAGAAGTTTGGGCAACTGAGAAGATAATTTTATGTAGAGACATAGGTTGTAACTTGTAAACTGACTGCCAGAAAATAGAAGCATCATTTCATGAGGTTGGCTGGATTTTTCCTGCCTATGATTCTCCTCTTCCTCCCCTAAATTATCCATTTCCATTTCTTCTTCTTCAGTTACTGTCTTTTCCTGGCACTACATTGGATAACAAATCAACTTTCATTCAAATAAATATTTAACTAAAAATGGTAAAATTATGATAGGAGGACTTCTGCTTTCTGGTTTAGCATGTAAGGAGCTTAGAAGTCATCACTCCTATCCTCGCAACAAGAAAAAAGCTGAACACTTTGAAAACCAATAACTCTTCTCAGATTAATGAGATAATTGAAATAGGGAAAACAGTTGTCTTCAAAATTAGAGACACACAGGTATATACACAGAATCACAGAATACTAGAAGAAAAACCACAACTGGTGCCAGTACTAGAGTAGGAAATTTTAAACTACAATTAAAAAATGGCTGGAGACCAGGTATAGAGAAACTTGAGAGGTAAAATCTCCAAGGGTGGAGACCAGCCTTAGAGGAGCCCTTCACACTATCATGTTTTACCATCAGCAACCCTACCACATTCTTAAAGAGAGGTTGCAAAACTGATGCAATCACTCTAGAAAACAGTATGGAAGTTCCTCAAAAAGTTAAAAATAAAACTACCCTATGATCCAGCAATTGCACTACTAGGTATTGATCCAAAGAATACAAAAATAGTGATTTGAAGGGACACATGCACCCCAATGTTTATAGCAGCAACGTCGACAATAACCAAACTATGGAACGAGCCCAGATGTCCATTGAATAATGAATGGATAAAGAAGATGTGGCATATATATGCAATGGAATATTACTCAACCATCAAAAAGAATGAAATCTTGCCATTTGCAACAATGTGGATGGAACTAGAGAATATTATGGTAAGTGAGATAAGTCAGTCACAGAAAGACAAATACCAAGTAATTCCATTCATATGTGGAATTTAAGAAACAAAACAGATGAACATAAGGCAAGGGAAGGAAAAATAAGATGAAAACAGAAGGGGACAAAACATAAGAGACTCTTAACTATAAGAAACAAACTGAAGGTTGCTGGAGAAGAGGTGGATGGGGCAATGGGGTGATGGGCATTAAGGGGAGCACTTGATGTAATGAGAATTGGGCATAAAGAGCACTGATGAAACACTAAATTTATCCCCAAATTAATAATACACTATATATTAGCTAAGTTGAATTTAAATAAACACCCCCCCAAAAAAGAGAGAGAGGGTGCAAGAAAAATCCCCTCATGCTTCTGGCAGTGTCAGAAGAAAAGTACCCATTTTGGAAATATGCCCAAAGCATTATTTTCTTCTTAACAAGGCTTGCCATCAAGGGAAACTATTTTACCAGAATATGATTAATTGGGGTTATTCCAGAGTCTAACCAAAATACAATAAGGGAATTATCTAACTCTAGCCTCCTCTAGCCTTCCTACCAAACCAAGGGGGGAGAAAAATGAGAAGCACTTGCAAAGTCCACAGTCCAGACACATCAGCTCACTAAAAGACTAAAACCTAATCATAGTACTAAAGGATGCTTCTCCTCTCCTCTCCTACACATTACCATCAAATCAATAGGGCTCCTCTCTAATACAGAGGAAAGAACTGCACATCTTAGGTCTTATATAAGAAAACATTTGTAAGGAAACCCAAAGACAATGGAGAAGATAAAAAAAAGGATACCAGAGAAAATTCTAGCCTTTGACATCTACAGCTACAGCAAACAGTAAATGAAGCCTAACTCCTAGCAAGACAAACATAGAACCTTACACCAAAGGCCTCTTTACCTCAGTTCCTTTTACCTAGTATATGGTGTCCAAATTTCAAGGCATACAAAACCACCCATATACACACAAAGTGTTTGAAGAGACAAAAAAAGCATTAAAAACAGATGAAGACATGCAGAGATGTTTAAAGTATAAGACTAGGAATTTAAAACAGCTGCAATTAATATGCTAAGGGCTGTAAAGAACAAAGTGTACAACATGCAGTAACGGATGGAAACTTTAAGAAAAAATCAAAATATCAGAAATCAAAAAACACTGTAATATAAATAAAGAATGTCTTTGATAAATTGATGGAGAGGACTGAGGGGAAAAAACTGAGTTTAAAGGCATATCAATAGAAATTTCTGAAAAAGAAATGCAAATATCAAAAAATGAAAAAAGGGCAAAATGGAATATCTTAGAACTATAGGAAATTACAAGTGGTATAATACTTATATAAAGGGAATAGCAAAAAGAGAAGAAAGAAGGAAGAAATGGAGGAGAAAAAATGGTTGAAATAATTACAGAGCATTTAACAAAATTAATGAAAGGAGTCAAACCACAGATCTAGGAAGCTCAAAGAACACCAAGCAGGAAAAATACCAAAAATAAATCTACATTTATCCATATCACTTTTAAACTGCATGAAATCCATTCATCTGTTGAAGGGCATCTCGGCTCCTTCCACAGTTTGGCTATTATGGACATTGCTGCTAGGAACATTGGGGTGCATGTGTAAAGCAGATGTGGTCCATATATACAATGGAATATTACTCAACCATCAGAAAGAATGAATACCCAACATTTGCATCAACATGGATGGAACTGAAGATTATGCTAAGTGAAATAAGTCAAACAGAGAAAGACAATTATCATATGGTTTCACTTATTTGGGGAACATAGGAATAGCATGGAGGACATTAGGAGAAGGAAGGGGAAAATGAACGGGGCAAATCAGAGGGGGAGATTAACCAGGAGAGACTGTCGACTCCAAGAAACAAACTGAGGGTTTTAGAGTGGAGGGGGTGGGGGGATGGGCTAGCCCAGTGATGGGTATTAAGGAGGGCACGTATTGCATGGAGCACTGGGTGTAATACACAAACAACGAATCATGGAACACTACATCAAAAACTAATGATGTACTGTATGGTGACTAACATAATATAATAAAAAATAAAAATTAAAAAAAAAATTAAAAGAAAGAAAGAACCAGAGTGAAAAAAAACTTACCTATAAGAAGAACAAAATTATGAATTAAATTTGAATTTTCATGAGAATCCATGCAAGCATGAAGAGAAGAGAGTGAAACATTTAAATTATTTAAAGGAAAAAACCACTACTAACATAGAATTCTGTATTCAGTGAAGTTGTCCTCCAAAAGTGAAAGAGAAATAGAGTTCCTCAGACAAATGAAAATTAAGGGACTTTTTGCTAGTTGTACCTGTCATGCAAGAAATATTAAATGTTCGTTTTTTAAAAGATTTTATTTATTTTTTTGAGAGAGAGCTAGAGAGAGAGAGCATGAGCGGGGAGGGAGGAGTGGCAGAAGGAGAGGGAGAAATGACTCCCCACTGAGCAGGGAAGCCAAAGTGGGCTCAATCCTAGGACCCCAGGATCATGACCTGAGCTGAAGGCAGACATTCAAAAACTGAGCCACCCAGACACCCCAATATTAAATATTTTCAAGAAAAAAGGAAACTTAGATCTATGTAAAGAAAGGAAGGATATTAGAGGAGGAATAAACAAAGGTAAATAAATCTTATTTTTCTATTCTTAAATGATCTGACAAATAAAAGTTTGCTCAAAAAGTAACAGGAATAAATGAGAAATGAATGACAGAAATGTTTTACGAGATGGAAGGGAAAAATTGGGATGATTATGTTATATTTCCACTACCTGTGAAGCAGTACACGGTTATTTGAAAACGGACTTGGCTTAGTTGCAAATATTTAGTGCAAACACTGGGGCAATCACTAAAAACAAAATTTTTGTTTATTTTTATTTTATTTATTTTATTATTTATTTATTTTAATTATTATATTCAATTAGCCATCATTAGTTTTTGATGGATTGTTCAATGATTCATTACTTGGGTATAACACTCAGTGTGCATCACCACATGTGCCCTCCTTAATACCCATCACCCAGTTACCCCATTGCCCTAGTCCTCTTCATTCTGTAACCCTCAGTTTGGTTCCCGGAGTACAGAGTCTCTAACGGTTTTTCTCCCTCTCTGATTTCTTCCCCTTCAGTTTTCCTTCCATTCCCCTGTGGTCCTCTGCACTATTTCTTATATTCCACATATGAGTGAAGCCATATGATAATTATCTTTCTCTGCTTGACTTATTTCACTTAGCATAATATCCTCCAGTTCCATCCACATTGATGTAAATGGTGGGTATTTATCCTTTCTGATGGCTAAATAATATTCCATTGTATAAATGGACCTTCTTTATCCACTCAACTGTTGAAGGGCATCTCAGCTCCTTCCACAGTTTGGCTACTCTGGACATTGCTTCTATGAACATTGGGGTGCATGTGTCCCTTCTTTTCACTACATCAGTGTCTTTGGGGTAAATACCTAGTAGTGCAATTGCTGAATCATAGGGTAGCTCTATTTTTAATATCTTGAGGAACCTCCATAGTGTTTTCCAGAGTGGCTTTACCAGCTTGCACTCCCACCAACAGTGTAAGAGGCTTCCAGCTTCTCCACATCCTCTCCAACGTTTGTTGTTTCCTGCCTTGTCAATTTTTGCCATTCTAATTGGTGTAAGGTGGTATTTCATTGTGGTTTTGATTTGTATTTCCCTGATGGCTAGTGATGTTGAGCATTTTTTCATTTGTCTGTTGGCCATTTGTATATCTTCTTTGGAGAAGTGCCTGTTCATCTTTCTGCCCGTTTCTTGACCAGATTATTTGTTTTTGGGGCATTGAGTTTGAGATCTTTATAGATCTTGGATACTAGTCCTTTATCCATAATGTGATTTGCAAATATCTTCTCCTATTCTGTAGACTTCCTCTTAGATTTGATGACTGTTTCCATTGCTGTGAAGGTGCTTTTAATCTTGATGAAGTCCCAATAGTGCATTTTTGCCCTTGCTTCCCTTGCCTTTGGAGACATGTCTTGAAAGAAGTCACTGTGGCCGGGCACCTGGGTGGCTCAGATGGTTAAGTGTCTGACTTCAGCTCAGGTCAGGATCCCAGGGTTCTGGGATCGAGTCCCGCATCAGGCTCCCTGCTCCTTGGGAGCCTGCTTCTCCCTCTGCCTCTCTCTCTCTCTGTGTGTGTCTCTCGTGAATAAATAAATAAAATCTTAAAAAAAAAGTCACTGTGGCCAATGTCAGAGGTTACTGCTTATGTTCTCCTCTAGGATTTTGATGGATTCCTGTCTCACATTGAGGTCTTTCATCTATTTTGAGTTTATCTTTGTGTATGGTGTAAGAGAATGGTCCAGCTTCATTCTTCTTCATGGGACTGTCCAATTTTCCCAACACCATTTGTTGAAGAAACTTGTCTTTTTTCCATTGGATATTCTTTCCTGATTTGTCAAAGATTAGTTGACCATAGAGTTGAGGGTCCATTTCTGGGGTCTCTATTCTGTTCCATGGATCTATGTGCCTGTCTTTGTTCCAATACCATGCTGTATTGATGATCACAGCTTTGTAATATAGCTTGAGGTCAGGCATTGTGATGCCCTAGCTTTGGTTTTCTTTTTCAGTGATCTCCTGGTGATTCAGGATCTTTTCTGGTTCCATACAAATTTTAGGATTGTTTGTTCCATCTCTGTGAAAAAAGTTGATGGTATTTTGATAGGGATTATATTGAAAGTGTAGATTGCTTTGGGCAGCATAGACATTTTCACAATGTTTATTCTTCCAATCCATGAACATGAAATGTTTTTCCATCTTTGTGTCTTCCTCAATTTCTTTCATAAGTGTTCTGTAGTTTCTAGAGTAGAGATCCTTTACCTCTTTCTTTAGATTTATTCCTAGGTATCTTATGGTTTTTGGTGCTATTGTAAATTGAATTGACTCCTTAGTTTCTCTTTCTTCAGTCACATTGTTAGTGTATAGAAATGCAACTGATTTCTGGGTATTGATTTTGTAACCTGCCACGTTGCTGAACTGCTGTATAAATTCTAAAATTTGGGGGTGGAGTCACTTGGGTTTTCCACATAAAGTATCATGTCATCTGCAAAGAGAGAGAGTTTGACTTCTCCTTTGCCAATTTGCATGCCTTTTATTTCTTTTTGTTTGATTGCTGAGGCTAGGACTTCTAGTACTATGTTGAACAATAGTGGTGAGAGTGGGCATCCCTGTCTTGTTCCTGAACTTAAGGGAAAAGCTCTCAGTTTTTCCCCATTGAGAATGATATTTGCTGTAGGCTTTTCATGATGGCTTTTATGATGTTGAGGTATGTTACTACTATCCCTATATTTTGAAGAGTTTTAATCATGAAAGGATGCTGGATTTTGTCAAATGCTTTTTCTGCATCAATTGAGAGGATCATATAGTTCTTGTTTCTTCTTTTGTCAAAGTGTTCTATCACGTTGATTGATTTGCGGATGTTGAACCACACTTGCATCCCAAAAATAAACCCTACCTGGTCATAGGGAATAATCCGTTTAATGTACTGTTGGATCCTATTTGCTAGGATCTTGTTGAGTATTTTAGCATCTACGCTCATCAGGGTTATCAATCTGTAATTCCCTTTTTTGATGGGGTCTTCATCTGGTTTTGGGATCAGGGTAATGCTGGCTTAATAGAATGAGTTTGAAAGTTTTCCTTCCATTTCTTTTCTTTTCTTTTTCTTTTTCTTTTTTTTTTTTTTTTTGAAACAGCTTCAGTAGAATAGGTATGATTTCTTCTTTAAATGTTTGGTAGAATTCCCCTGGGAAGCCATCTGGCCTTGCACTCTTGTTTTTGGGGAGGTTTTTGATTACTGTTTCAATTTCCTTGCTGGCTATTTGTTTGTTCAGATTGTCTATTTCTTCCTGTTTCAGTCATGGTAGTTTATAAGTGTCCAGGAATGCATCCATTTCTTCCAGATTGCCTAGTTTGTTGACATATAGCTGCTGGTAGTAAGTTCAAATAATTGCCTCTATTTCCTTAGTATTGGTCGTGATTTCTCCCCTTTCATTCATGATTTTATTAATTTGGGTCCTTTCTCTTTTCTTTTGGATATGTCTGGCCAAAGGTTTATCGATCTTATTAATTCTTTCAAAGAACGAGCTTCTAGTTTCATTGATCTGTTCTACTGTTCTTTTAGTTTCTATTTCACTGATCTCTGCTCTAATCTTTATTATTTCTCTTCTCCTGCTTGGTTTAGGCTTTATTTGCTGTTCTTTCTCTAGATCCATTAGGTATAAGGTTAGCTTGTGCACTTGGGATTTTTCTACTTTTTTGAGAGAGGCTTGGATGGCTTTGTACTTCCCTCTAAGGACCACCTTTGCAGTATACCATAGGTTTAGAACTGATGTGTTTTCATTTTCATTGGTTTGCATGAACTGTTTAAGTTGCTCTTTAATTTTCTGATTGACTCATTCATTCTTTAGCAGGATGGTTTTTAACCTCCAAGTGTTTGTGTTCCTTCCAAATTTTTCCTTGTGATTGAGTTCCAGTTTCAAAACACTGTGGTCTGAAAATATGCAGGGGATAATCTCAATATTTTGGTATCAGTTGAGACCTGACTTGTGACCCAGTATGTGATCTATTCTGGAGACAGTTCCATGTGCACTCGAGAAGAATGAGTATTCTGTTGTTTTAGGATAGAATGTTCTGCATATAGCTATGAAATTCATATGGTCCCATGTGCCCCTGACAGCTCTTGTTTCTTTGTTGATCTTCTGCTTAGATGATCTAACCATTGCTATGAGTGAGGTGTTGAACTCTGCTGCTCTTAATGTGCTATTATAGATATGTTTCTTTATTTTGGCTATTAGTTGGTTTATGTAATTGGCAGCTCCCATTTTGGGGATATAGATATTTACAATTGTTAGATTTTCTTGTTGGATAGACCATTTAAGTATGATATGCTGTCCATCTACATCTTTTACCACAGTCTTTGGTTGAAAATCTAGTTTGTCTGATATGAGAATTGCTACTCCCACTTTCTTTTGAGGTCCGTTGGCATGATAAATGTTTCTCCATCCCCTCACTTTCAATCTGGAGGTGTCTTTAGGTTCAAAATGAGTCTCTTGTAGGCATCATATGGTTGGGTCCTGCTTTTTTATCCAGTCTGAAACCCTGTGCCATTTGATGGGAGCATTCAGACAATTCATGTTGAGAGTAACTATTGAAAGATATTAATTTAGTGCCATTAAATTTCCTGTAATGTCCCTGTTTCTATAGACTGTCTCTGTTAATTTCTGGTCTATGTTACTCTTGGGGTCTTTCTTCTTTTATAGAATCCCCCTTAATATTTCTTGCAGGGCTGGCTTGGTGATCACATATTCTTTCAGTTTCTGCCAGTCTTGGAAGCTCTTTGTCCCTCTGTCCATTCTGAGTGACAGCCTTGCTGGATATAGTATTCTTGGCTGCATTGTCTTCTCCTTTAGTACCCTGAATATGTCTTGCCAGCCCTTTCTTGTTTGCCAGGCCTCTGTGCATAGGTCTGATGTTATTCTGGTGTTCCTCCCTCTGTCTAAGAAATGTCTTCCCCCTACTGCTCTCAGGATAGCTTCCTTGGCTCTAACTTTTGCAAGTTTCCCTATTATATGCTGGGGTGTTAGTCTATTTTTCTTAATTTTGGGAGGGGTCATCTCTGCCTCTTGGACATGAATGCTTGTTTCCTTCCCCAAATTAGGGAATTTCTCAGCTATGATTTGCTCAAGTATACCTTCTTGTCGTCTCTCTCTTTCTCCACCCCCTCAGGGATCCCAATAATTCAGACATTGGAACATTTCATGGTGTCATCGATCTCTCTAAGTCTGTTCTCATGGCCTTCTAGCTGCCTATTCTTATCTTCCTCAGCTTCCTTCCTTTTTAGCAGCTTATCTTGTAGATCACTAATTTGTTCTTCTTCCTCATTTACCCTAGATGTTAGAGTATCCAGTTTAGACTGCATCTCATTTACAGTATTCTTAAGTTCAGCCTCATTAGATCTCATTTCTGCCCTTAGAGAGTTTATATTGTCACTAATGCTTTTTTCAAGCCTAGCTATTGTCTTCATAATTGCTACCCTGAAGTGTATCTCTGACATATTGCTTATATCTATATCCATTAGATCTGTGCCAGAGGACATTGTCTCGGTTCTTTTCTTTGTTGGAAGTTCCTCCTCGTAGTCATTCTGTTGAGGGATGGTTGAGGGAATGTACAGTGTCCAAAATATCAACAACAACCTAAGCTAAAAGAACCTATGAAAAAATCCAAAGTGGTCAAAAACTACCACAGATACACCACCAAAGCCAAGATGATCCAAAACAATAAAAAATAAAGGAAAAAGAAAAAAAGATGGCAGGCAGGGAGAGAGATTATAATTTCTCAGGGTGGACACAGCAGGGTGATCTGCCTGTTCCTGCTTGATTTTGGTCTCTATGATAGAAGACACTATATCCCAAAATTGTAAAGAAATCAAAACTTACACATATATCAAGATAAAATTGAATAGAGTGAAAAACCAGCTACTATGGGGCATAAATCTATAAAACATATATGTAAAAAAGCAAGTAAAAGCTAAGAAGCAACTTAAAAACATAGGTTAGGAAATATGAGTCTGTTTGAAATGGGAGCAGGGTTAAACAAAAAGAAGAGTATGAAAAGAAACTAAAACAGAAACGTAAAATTTTAGCCTGAAGTAAAAGGGAGTAGTGAGGGAACACATGGAGCTCCCTATATTATTTTCCCCTGGTACTGGAGTTTTACAGTCTTGTGGGAAATAAGCTTATCATTCACCTATTCTTTCAGTCTGTCTTCTGGCGGAGGAGGCTACTGCTTGGCTTCTGAGGGTTTTTGCCTGGGGGGAGTTGCCCCACCCCTTGTCAGTGGGATGGGTTTAATGTGAGCTGGTTGGCTGTGCAGCTTTTGTTCCCTGGCATCTTTCTGCTTCTCTTTAGAGTGCCAGAGCAAACATGGCCATGCAAGAATCTCTGGCCCAAAGCCACAACACCGTGGTTCCCGCCCCCCCATCCCAGCAAATCCTCCAGGTCAATCCGTCTCCACCTCTGTGTGTACCAAACTCTACAGACTTGCACAATTCATGCCCACCACATCTCTCCTGGGGAAGTCACAGCGACCTGCGAGTGTCTTTGCACTTTGTGACTTTGCAATTGCTAGTGGCTGTGGGTTGCCCATGTACCCTCTTCCACAGCTCCCAGGTCACCCTGAGTGCTACCCCAGTGTCCCTTGTGGGTCACACCGCCCTGAGAGCTTTTACCCAGTCACGGGTGTGGGCTCTTTATGTGCCAAACTGCCAAAACCCGGGGCTGCTCTTCTCCCAGGAGAGCCTCAGGAACTCACGAGCACTTCTGCACCTTGTGATTCCGCAACTGCCAGCGGCCCTGGGCTCATGCACGCACTCTCCTCCACAGCTCTAGGCCATGCTGGGTGCTGCCCTAGCATCTCCTTGTGGGCCACACCACCCTGAAAACTGTCCCTGTCATGGGCGTGAGCAGTTCTTTATCTCCCCTAGGATGTTAGACAGCCCGCACCTTCTAGTCCTTTCCAGGGTGGTCATTCAGAGGGCGGTCTCCCATTGGCTTGGCTCGGGATTTATGGTGTCTGGAGCTGAAAGTCCTCTCTGGGCTCGCTGACCACAACCAGTCTCCCCGCTCCATCACTTGGGCACTCGATCAGTTCAGGTTCCACCGTTCTTTCTGAGTCTCCTGGAATCCTGAGACCACAGTGATCCTCCTACAATTCTGCCCTACTTTCTCCCTCTGCCCTTTTCAGAAGGGGGTGCTTCTCACTAGAGTAGATTTCCAAGGGTCTGGATTTTTTTGCTCCAGTGATATCACCTTTTGGTGGTTGGCTTATGGAGGCTCCCTCCCCCCACTGTTTATCTTTGGATATTTCCCCCTGAAGATTTAAGTTTCCTTGCCTCCTACTTGGAAAAAAGTAGTCATTTTTCTGCTTGTGGAGATCCAAATAAATCTTCTTAAGTCTCAGGTTGAATTCATGTGTGTTCAGAATGGTTTGATAGATATCCAGCTAAGGGGCGCCTGGGTGGCTCAGTCGTTAAGTGTCTGCCTTCAGCTCAGGTCATGATCCCAGGGTCCTGGGTTCGAGCCCCACATCGGGCTTCCTGCTCAGTGGGAAGCCTGCTCCTCCCTCTCCCACTCCCCCTGCTTGTGTTCCCTCTCTCGCTGTGTCTCTCTCTGTCAAATAAATAAAATCTTAAAAAAAAAGATATCCAGCTAAATGTGAGGGACCAGATGAAATGAGGTTCCCTACTCAGCTGTCATCTTGCTCCCCACCCCCAGTACTATTTTAAATAACAGTGGTGAGAGTGGTCATCCCTGTCTTGTTCCTGACCATAGAGGAAAAGCTCTCAAGTTTTTCCCCACTAAAGATTATATTAGCTGTGGGTCTTTTGTATATGGCCTTTATGATGTTGAGGTATGTTCCCTCTATCCCCACTTTGTTGAGGGTTTTTATCATGAATGGATGTTGAAATTTGTCAAATACTTTTTCTGTATCAACTGAAAAGATCATATGGTTCTTATCCTTTCTTTCATTAATGTGGTGTAGCAAGTTGATTGATTGACAAATATTGAACAATACTTGCAGCCCAGGAATAAATCCAACTTGGTCATATTGAATGATTCTTTTAATGTGCTACTGGATTTGATTTGCTAGTATTTTGTTGAGAATTGTTGCATCCATGTTCCTTAGGGATATTGGCTTGCACTTCTCTTTTTCAGTGGAGTCATTGTCTTTTTTCGGAATCATGGTTATATTGGCCTCATAGAACGAATTTTGAAGTTTTCCTTCCATTTCTATTTTTTGGAATATTTTGAGAAGAATAGGTATTAACACTTCTTTAAATGTCCATTAATTTTCCCATGTGAAACCATCTGGCCCTGGCCTTTTGTTTGTTGGGAGATTTTTGATTCCTGATTCAATTTCTTTGCTGGTTATCAGTCTGGTCAAGTTTTCTATTTCTCCCTATTTCAGTTTTGTTAGTTTATATGTTTCTAGGAGTTTATCCATTTCTTCCATGTTGTCCAATTTGTTGGCATATAGGTTTTCATAATACTCTTATAATTATTTGTATTTCTGTGGTGTTAGTGGTTATTTCTTGTTTCTTGTTTGTGATTTTGTTTATTTGGGTCTTTCTTTTTTCATTTTGATGAGTCTGGCTAGAGGTTTATCAATTTTATTAATTCTTTCAAAAACCAGCTCCTGTTGTTGTTATTGTTGTTTGGTTTCTAAATCATTTATTTTCTCTCTAATCTTTATTATTTACCATCTTCTGCTGGCTTTAGGCTTCTTTTGTGGTTCTTTGTCTAGCTCCTTTAAGTGTAAGGTTAGGTTCTCTATCTGACATTTTTCTTGCTTCTTGAGGTAGGCCTGTATTGTTATAGACTTCCCTCTTAGGGCCATTTTTTCTGCATCCCAAAGGTCAAAACCTTTTGTTTTGACATCATGTTTTTTTTTTTAATTTTTTATTGTTATGTTAATCACCATATATTACATAATTTGTTTTGGTGTACTGTTCCATGATTCATTGTTTGTTCATAACACCCAGTGCTCCATGCAGAATGTGCCCTCCTCAATACCCATCACCAGGCAAACCCATCCCCCCACCCTCCTCCCCTCCAGAAACCTCAGTTTGTTTTTCAGAGTCCATCATCTCTCCTGGTTCGTCTCCCCCTCTGACTTACTCCCCTTCATTCTTCCTCTCCTGCTATCTTCTTCTTTTTCTTTTTTCTTAAAATATGTTGCGTTATTTGTTTCAGAAGTACAGATCTGTGATTCAACAGTCTTACACAATTCACAGCGTTCACTGTAGCACATATCTTCCCCAATGTCCATCACCCAGCCACCCCATCCCTCCCACCCCCGACCACTCCAGCAACCCTCAGTTTGTTCCTGAGATTAAGAATTCCTCATATCAGTGAGGTCATATGATACATGTCTTTCTCATGTTTTCATTTTCATTTGTTTCCATGTATTTTTTATTTCTTCTTTGATTTCCTGGTTGGCCCATTCATTGTTTGGTAGCATGTTTTCATTTTCATTTGTTTCCATGTATTTTTTATTTCTTCTTTGATTTCCTGGTTGGCCCATTCATTGTTTAGTAGCATGTTGCTTAACCTCTATGTATTTGTCAACTTTCCAAATTTTTTTTTTATTGTGATTGACTTAAAGTTTCATAGTATTGCAGTCAGGAAGGATGCATGGTATGATCTCGATCTTTTTGTATTTGTTGATGTTTGATTTGTGACCCAGTATGGGATCTAGTCTGGAGAATGTCCCATATGCAGTTGAAAAGAATGTGTATTCTGCTTCTTTAGGATGAAATATTCTGAATATATCTGTTAAGTCCTTCTGGTCCAATACATCATTCAAAGTCATTGTTTCCTAATTGACCTACTTAGATGATTTGTCCATTGTTGTAAGTGAATGTTAAAGGCCACTAGTATTACTGTATTATTGTCAATGAGTTCTTTTACTTTTGTTATTTTTAAAATATATTTTAAAGATTTATTTTTTAAAAGATTTTATTTATTTATTTGACAGAGAGAGACACAGTGAGAGAGGGAACACAAGCAGGGTGAGTGGGAGAGGGAGAAGCAGGCTTCCCGCTGAGCAGGGAGCCTGACACAGGGCTCAATCTTAGGACCCTGGGATCATGACCCGAGCCAAAGGCAGATGCTTAATGACTGAGCCACCCAGGCACCCCAAGATTTATTTATTTATTTTAGAGAAAGAGAGAGTTCTAGAGCATGAGCAGGGGGAGGGGCAGAGTAAGAGGGAGAGAAAGAATCTAAAGCAGACTCCCCACTGAGGATGTAGCCTAATGTGTGACTCAATCTTATGACCCTGTGATCATGACCTGAGGCGAAATCAAGAGTTGGACGCTTAACTGACTGAGCCACCCAGGTGCCCTTCCTTTATGTTTGCTACTAATTATTTTATATATTTGGGTGCTCCCAAGTTGGAGTCATTAATACTTACAATAGTTGAAACTTCTGGTTGGATAGAACCCTTTTATTATGATATAGTGTGTTACTTCATCTCTTATTACAGTCTTTGGTTTAAAATCCAGTTTTTCAAATGGCTATGCCACCTGTAGGATCTGATTAATTTAATTAAGGGAATTATTTTAATTAAAAATAAATAATAAATAAATAAATAAAGTCTAGTTTGGCATAAGTATGGCTTCTCTGGCTTTCTTTTGACATCCATTAGCATGATAGATGGTCTCCATCTCTTCACTTTCAATCTGCAGGTGACTTTAGGTATAAAATGAATCCCTTCTAGGCAGCATATATCTGGGTCTTGTTTTTTTGTTTTTTGTTTTTTTTATCCATTCTGACACACTATGTCTTTTGATAGGAGATTTAAGTCCATTTACATTCAGAGTAATTTTTGATATATATGTATTTAATGCCATTTTATTACTTGTTTTGACTTTATTTCTGAAGATTTTCTTGTTCCTTTCTAGTCTTTGTTGCTTTTAATTTTTCTTTACCACTCAAAGAGTCCCCTTTGATATTTTGTGCAGAGCTGGTTTAGTGGTCATGAACTCTTGTAGACTTTGTTTGTCTGGAAAACTCTTTATCTCTCTATTCTGAATGATAGCCTTGGTGGATAGAGTATCCATTGGTTACAGATTTTTCCCATTCAGCATGTGGACTATAAGATGTCACTGCCTTCAGGCCTGCCAAGTTTCTGTAAAGAGATCTGCAGCTAGCCTTATGGATCTTCCTTTGTAAGTTAGGACATCTTTTGTCTTGTTTCTTTTAAGATTTTTTTATCACTATATTTTGCAAATTTAACTACAATATGGCTTTGTGTTAGCTTGCTTTTGTTGATTTTGCTGGGAGTTTTCTGGATGTTCTCTGGGATTTGGATGTCTGTTTCCTTCCCCAGATTAGGGAAATTTTCTTTTTTTTTTTAATTTTTTTATTGTTATGTTAATCACCATATATTACATCATTAGTTTTTGGTGCAGTGTTCCATGATTCATTGTTTGAGATTAGGGAAATTTTCAACTATTATTTCCTCAAATAAAACATCTGCCCCCTTTTCTCTCTCTTCTTCTTCTGGGACTCCTATGATATGAATGTTATTACATTTGATGGCTTCACTAAGTTCCCTAAATCTACTCTCATGTTCCATAATTCTTCCTCTCTTTTGTTCAGCTTCATTATGTACATTATTTTATCTTCTATATCACTCATTCATTCTCCTGCTTCTTCTTTCCTTGTGATCATTACATGCGATATGTTTTGAATATCAATTATTGCATTTTTCACTTTTGCCTGATTGTTTTTTTAACTCTTTTATCCCTGTGGTAAGGGTCTCCCTGATGTCTTCCATGCTTTTCTCAAGCCCACTTCGTTTCATTACTAGCTTTAAATTTTCCATCAGGCATGTTCCTTATATCTGTTTCGATTAAGTCTCTGGCCGTGACTTTTTCTTGTTCTTTCTATTGGGATGAATTCCTCCATCTTGGCATTTTGTCTAGGCCTCTGTCTTCTTCTCTGTGTTAGAAGAACCTGTTATATTTCTTGCTTCTGGGACTAATAGCTTTATGAAGAAGAGGTCATATAGTGTCCAGGGCCTGGTGCTTCAGGGAGTGTCTCTGTTGTATGATGCATGCACTCTGTTGCTGTGTTTCAACTGCTCTAACCCTCATCTCATTCATCTGCAGAGGTTCTCCTTGCTTGCTGTAGGCTGTTTTGGATTTTGCCCAGACTGTGGCGAGTTTTAACTAGGTGTGCTCTGGTCTGCTTGTTAAATGAAACCTGATGCTACTTCCAACTAGAACTGAAGGCTGCCAGAACTCTATGGTAAGTAGACATGTTATGCATGGGTTTTTCTGTTGGTGTTCTAGGGAAAGAGCCTACTGCATCAGTCCTTTTACATACTTGACAAAGAAAAGCAGTACCAGCAAAGCACAGGGAAGTGGGACTTGCATTCAGGCTAGGCAGCCAGTAGTGGCACTGTGCTGCCTCCTGAAATTGGTTTATGCTGAGGGGCAGGGGAGGGAAATGGCACCAGCCCACTCCTTTTGTCTCTGGAGAGGTGAATCTGTGCTTGCTATTCTCAGGGAAGCACTCCCAAAAGAGCAAATAATTTCCCATTGTGTATCCCAGGTGTTTTTCAGATCACTGTTTTCATGCTATCTGTCTCTGGGTTGTTTTCCTGCCTGGTGCAGTGCAGTGCACTTTGGGATCTATCCCTGCCAAGCCTGTTAACTTTTAAAACTCCAAACTTTAGGGACCTGGTGTGGCAGGGACCTTCACTGGTCTTCTTGAGTAGGGTTTCACAATGCTGGGACAGATGTAGGTTTGACTGAAAAAGGTAGTCACACCAGAGCCCAGGTTTGTGGTATGTGGAGCAAAGCATGATAAAGAGCCAGTCCCTGGGTTAGCCACCCTCAGTAGGTGTCTCTGCACTTATGCTGATGTGCAGAGGAGAGAAATGATGCCTGCCAGCTCTTTTGTCCCCTGAGGGGCATCTCTGTGAACACTGCCTGTCACAAATGCAAGAAGAGGGAAAAGTCTTTTCCTGTATGCTTTAGGCGATCCTCAGATCATGGCATCTGCCTTAGAGTTGTTTGCCTGCCTTCTCTCCAGGAGTAGGGCAGTTCAGGTCTCTATCCCCCTGAAACCCGCTGACCTCTAAAACTCTAGTCTTAGAGCCTAGTTGGTTGCAAAAACTCATGAAACTCAGCCTTTCTTGTTTTCTCAGCATATGGCTTTGGGGAAGTGTTTTCCTTGTGCATATTCCTATGGGCTCAACTCTCTCTAGCTTTTCTCCACAACCAGGGCTCCCTTCCCTCTGCAGCACTCATGGTCCATTTCTCCCCCAAACCATGTCTCCTCACTCCCTACCTTCCTTGATGTGGCCTCCTCTCTCCCTGTAGTTATATAGATTGTTCTGTTAGTCCTCAGGTCAATTCCTATTCAGAAAACCCTGTGTTTGAGGGACAAGACAAGCCTAGGTTCCTCCTACTACACCCCCATCTTAGTTCCATATCATTTTCATGTCTTATGAAATTGTCTTCTTTCGATTTTTTCAACTAAAAATGTAAAAAAATATATTCTTAGCTTGCAAGCCACACAAAAACAGGTGATGGCTTTATTTGACCTGCAAGTCATAATTTTCCAACGTCTGTTTTAAAGCATAAGTTCCTAAATAGCAAAACTATCCATTAAAAACTATGCAATGCCTAATGACCCAAATATGGGGGGGAATCTCAATTCTCAGAGTGCATCTTTATTCCCCTGTTTGTACATTTTCTTCCTGCATCACTTTTCCTTCTCCAAACTCTTTTAGACTCTGCTTTGACCTGCTATTTGCATCTTATCTCTATAGCCATAGGTCAGTGTTCCCAAATAGAAGTCTTATCTTCACAGAAGTTGTAAGTTACCAAAGCAGAGACTTTGACTTCATTTATAGTACTAGTACCATCACAACTATTGCAGTGCCTATTCCTCTGCTGGAATGAAATTTGTCTATCTTTTGAGCAAATTTCTCTCAGATCTAGTGTAGAGTTCCCAAAGTTCCCTTCAAATTGGTCACCTTTATCTCAAAACCACGTATTTTACCAAACTTCCCTATTTCTGTTACTGGTTTCATACTCTTTGAGCCTGCATATATAACCATCCTCTTTGCATACGTACCTTTATACAAATCCCAACTTCTGCCGCTGCCATCCAATCAGATGCCAAGTTCTTTAGGTTCTTTCTCTGCAGTGTCGTGTATCTGTTTTGTGCCAGTATCTCAGTTTATGTTATTTTCATCTCTCAGCTCAGCTACTGGCCATAGTCTCCCAGTTGTTCACACTGTGTTCTGCCATATGTCCTACATAGAGGTATCAGTTTCATCTGCTTCATGTTCATCTCTGATCTTGTCCTTTTCCTTGCTTGGTAACCTTCAATGATTTATAACTGTCCATCTGTCCCTTATTAAACTCCTTTACTTAGTTTTCAAAGCCCTCTCATTATGACTTCACTCTAATTTTCTATTCTCCTCTCTTCCTACAATCATAAAAGTACACTGTACTTTGAACAAACTGGGTTGTTAGTATTCCTCAAACACATTAGATTTTTTTTAATCTCCAAGCCTTTGGATGAGCCAATACATTTTCATGGAACCTCTCTTCTTTTAGTTAACATTCTACCCATCTTTTTGTCAAGGTTCTGCCCAAAATGTGACAACTTTTATGATACCCTCTTTATTCCCTTTTACTTACCTTATTGACTGGGATCTTTCTATTCTCTGAACCTTAACTACATTTAGGCATTTATGTGCTCTTTGACATTTTAGTTTTACATATACTTGAATTATCTACTTTCCCCCACTAGATTTTAAGTTCCTGTCATATATATGATAGATACTCAATAATCTTATTGAATTGAGTCTGGCAGTCATAAAGTCAGGATCCATATATGTACAACACTCAGAATCTTCCATTTTTATTTCATTATTAGGGAAGAAGATGTAAATACAAGATGTCAGGAATTTTTGTTTCTAGTAAGGGTACTTTTACTTATAAAAGTAATTGTTCACTATTTTACTGTATTATCATTTCATATTTAGAGGACACTTCTGTTGTTAATTGGAGTCAAAAGGTAAACGTTCTGAGTTCCTAAGTGTTTTGTAAATATCCTATGATGCTTTCCTATTTTGTAGTCAAATTATAGTAAGCTTACTTTTACATATCTAAAACAACTGACATAATTCCATTCACCGAAGATTTCCTCTATTTGTCTAGGGGGAAAGGACAAGAAATAAATGAGCTGGGTTCTAGTTCCAGTTCTGCTGTAAAGTGCAGATAGTAATCCTTGCTTGCCTCAGAGGATTGTTGCAAGAATCAAGGTCAAGAATACATGTGAAAAATGTCTTTAAAAGAGAACAAGACATTGAAGTCAGCTATTGCTAGACATTTCACTGATCTTCAATGTAAATATTTAATCATTATAACCCATTAAAAGCCATACTTCAATTAAGTCATACAAAACTGTAGTATTCCCCGGTTGATAAAGAATGTATAGATCCCAGAAAAATTGATCTGAACAAGACATCTCCCCAACCAAAAAATAAACAATTAAATTACAAAGTGATTAACCTCCCAAAAAATCACTCAGGCTTATAAACCTGAATCCAGCTTTATTCTAAATGTTTTCTCTAGCTCTTTGCATTTCAACATAATTATATTTTAGAGTATACAGAAACAGGAAGACAGTAATTGCTATGCTGGGGTCATCTTTGGTCTTTTTTTTTTTTTTATCAGATCTCTTACAACTGTGGTGTAACCTATACCAGATTCTCATGGGAAAAAAAACAACATTAATTCAAGAAGTTACAATAATATCTGGCAACCTCACACTGTGTTCCAGTAATTGAATGATTTATCTCATCGCCTTGATGGGAATTAGTTTCAGTTCACAAAATGTAAAGATTTTCACATTTATTCAGAATCCTTGAAAGTCATAGAGAGGGCAAGAATGGTGTTACTTCATATTAGTTGTATCTGGAAGTTATTTCAAGATATTGAAATATTCCTCAAGAGGTAAGTTTGCTAACACTAAAATATTCAATATACCCCAAAGCAGCATTTTTGAATATATGGTCTACTCAGGTTCCAGAATGGAAACTTCATCCAGTCATATTCTTTCTTTTTTTAATAGACAGTGTAGTTTTTTTTTTTTTTTTTTTTTTTTTTTTAGTTTTTACTTTAATTCCAGTTAGTTAACATAGAGTGTTCAATTAGTCTCAGGTGTACAATATAGTAATTCAAACTTCCATATATCTCCCTGTGCTCATCACGACAAGTACACTCCTTAATCCCCATCACCTATTTAAGCCATCCTGCCTGGGTTTATTTCTGGATTTTCTATTCTGTTCCATTGATTCTATTCTGTTCCATTGATCTCTGTGTCTATTTTTGTGCCAGCATCATAATCTTTTGATTACTAAGGCTTTGTAATATAAATTCAGGTCCAGAATTGTGATGCCTCTAGCTTTGCTTTGCTTTTTCAAGATTTAGGTTCTTTGTAGTTCCAAACACATTTTAGGATTGATTATTCTAGTTCTATGAAAACATGTTCTTGGTATTTTGATAAGTATTGCACTTATTGTATGTATTTCTTTGGGTAGTACAGACATTTTAACAATATTTTTTTCCAATGCATAAGCATGGATTGTCCTTCCATTTCTTAGTGTCATCTTAAATTTCTTTCATCAGTGTTTTAGTTTTCAGTGTACAGGTCTTTCACCTCTTTGGTTAGGTTTATACCTGGGTATTTTATTATTTTTGGTGCAATAGCAAATGGGATTAATTTCTTAATTTATATTTCTGCAGCTTCGTTATTGGTGTATAAAAATGTAACAGATATCTGTACATTGATTTTTTATCCTGCAACTTTACTGAATTTGTTTATCAGTTTTAGCAAATTTTTGATGGAGTCCTTTGGGTTTTCTATATAGGATACTATATCATCTGCAAATAGTGGACATTTTACTTCTTCCTTAACTATTTGGATGCCTTTATGTCTTTCTGTTATCTGATTGCTGAAGTTAGGACTTGGAGTACTATGTTGAATAAAAGTGGTGAGAGTGGACATCCTTCTCTTTCTTGTTCCTGACTTTAGGGGAAAGGCTCTTTTTTCCCCATGAAGGATGATATGAGTTGTGGGTTTTTCATAGATAGCCTTTATTATGTTAAGGTATGTTCCCTCTAAACCCACATTGTTGAGGGTTTTTATCACGAATGGATGTTGTACTTTCTCAAATGCCTTTTTGTTGTCTACTGAAATGATTATATGGTTCATATCCTTTCTCTTATTGGTATGATATATCACATTGATTGATTTGCAAATATTGAACCAAACTTAAAACTCAGGAATAAATGCCACTTGATCATGGTGTGTGATTTTTTTAATGTATTGTTGAATTTGGTTTTTTAGTATTTTATTGAGAATTTTTGCATCTATGTTCATTAGGGATATTGACCTCTAGTTCTCATTTTTAATGGTGTCTTTGTATGTGTGTGGTGTGGTGTTTTTATCTGGTTTTGGTATCAGGGTAATCCTGGCCTCATAGAAGTTTTCCTTCTTTTTCTGGTTTTTGGAATGATTTGAGAAGATTAAGTATTAACTTTTCTTTAAATGCTTGGTAGAATTCTCCTGTGAAACCATTTGGCCCTGGACTTTTGTTGGTTGAGATTTTTTTGATAACTGACACAATTTCTTTGCTGGTTATCAGTCTGTTCAAATTGTCTATTTTTTCCTGTTACAATTTTGGTAGTTTATATGTTTCCAGGAATTTATCCATTTCTTCTAGGTTGTCAAATTTATTAGCATATAGTTTTTTATAATATCCCCTTATAATTATTTGTGTTTCTGTGGCGTGGTTTTTATCCTCTTTCATTTGTGATTTTATTTATGAGTACTTTCTCTCTCTCTCTCTTTTTTTTCCTTGACAATCTGGCTAGAGGTTTATCAGTTTTGTTTTGTTTTCTTTTTGTTTTGTTTTTCAAAGACCCAGCTCCTTGTTTCTTTAATTTCTTCTATTGTTTGGGCTTTTTGTTTGTTTGTTTTTAATATATTTTATTTCTGCTCTAATCTTTATTATTTCATTCCTTCTGCTGGTTTTAGGTTTTGTTTGTTGTTCTTTTGCTAACTTCTTTAGGTGCAAGTTTAGGATATTTATTTGAGATTTTCCTTGCTCTGAGGTAGGCTTGTATTCCTATAAACTTCCCTCTTAGAACCACTTTTGTTGCATTCGGAGGTTTTGGACCTCGGTGTTTTCATTTTCATTTGTTTCAATGTACTCGTTCATTTCTTCTTTTATTTCCTGGTTGATCCATTCATTGTTTAGAAGCTTCTTATTTAAGCTCCACATATTGCTGGTATTTCCATATTTTTTTCTTGTGGTTGACTTCTAGTTTCTTAGTGTTGTGGTCAGAAAAGGTGCATGGTGTTATTTCAATCTTCTTGAATTTGTTGATGTTTGTTTTGTGGGCTAATACGTGATCTACTCTGGAGAATGTTCCAAGTGGACTTGAAAGGAATGTGTATTCTGCTGTTTTAGGATAAAATGTTTTGAATATATCTGTTAAATCCATCTGTGTTCCAGTGTGTTATTTAAAACCATTATTTTTGGGGCCCCTGGGTGGCTCAGTCGTTAAGCATCTGCCTTCGGCTCAGGTCATGATCCCAAGGTCCTGGCATCGAGCCCCACATCGGGCTCCCTGCTCAGTGGGAGTCTGCTTCTCCCTCTCCCACTCCCCCTGCTTGTGTTCCCTCTCTCACTGTCTTTCTCTCTCTGTCAAATAAATAAATAAAATCTTTAAAAAAATAAAACCATTATTTTCTTGTTGATTTTCTGTGTGATGATCTGTCCATTAATGGAAGTGGGATGTTAAAGTGTCCAACTTTTATTGTATTATTGTAAGTTAGTTATTTTATGTTTGTTATTAACTGTTTTAGGTATTTGGGTGTTGCTATTTTAGGTGCATAAATATTTACAATTCTTATATCTTCTTGTTGGATTGTCTCCTTTATTATTATATAGTGTTCTTCTTTGTCTCTTGTTACAGTCTTTGTTTTAAAGGCTATTTTCTCTGATATCAGTATTGCTATTCCAGATTTCTTTTGACATCCATTTGCCAGATAGATGTTTCTACATCCTCTCATTTTCAATCTACAGGTGTCTTTAGGTCTAAAATAGGTCTCGGGATGCCTGGGTGGCTCAGTCGTTAAGCGTCTGGCTTCGGCTCAGGTCATGATCCCAGGGTCCTGGGATCGAGCCCTACATCGGGCTCTCTGCTAGGCGGGAAGCCTGCTTCTCCCTCTCCCACACCCCCTGCTTGTGTTCCTGCTCTCACTCTCTCTCTCTGTCAAATAAATAAATAAAATCTTAAAAAAATAAAATAAATACAATACAATAGGTCTCTAGTAGGCCACAGACTGGTGGGGTTTGGATTTTTGCCATTCTGTTACCTTATGTCTTTTGTTTGGAGCATGTAGTCCATGTATATTCAAAGTAATCATTGATAGACATGTATTTATTGCCATTTTATTACTTGCTTTGTGGTTGTTTCTGAAGTTTTACTCTGATCCTTATCTTTCTCTCTTTCATGTTTTTTTTTAATTTAAATTCAGTCAACATATAATACATCATTAATTTTTGATGTAATGTTCAATGATTCATTAGTTGCATATAACACCCAGTGCTCATCATATCATGTGCCCTCCTTAATGCACATCACCCAGTTAACCCATCCCCCCACCCACCTCCCTTTCTGCAACCCTCAGTTTGTTTCTCGGAGTCAAGAGTTTCTCTGGATATCTTCCTCTTTATTGTTTGCATATTTATTAATGTTTTTTAATGTATGGTTACCATTAGGTGTGCGTATAACTTCTGCATTTAGCAGTCTATATTAAGTTGATGGTCACTTAAGTTTGAACCCATTCTTTTCTCTTCTTCTCCCCACATTTTTGGTGTATGTTATTATATTTCATATCCTTTTTTGGTGAGTTCCTTGACTGATTTTTTAGAGAAATATTCACTTTTACTGCTTTTGTGTTTCCTACTTCTATTTTGTCACTTGTGGTTTCTCCTCTCCACTCAGAGTTCCTTTTAATATTTCTTGCATAGCTGGTTTAGTGGTCATAAACTCCTTTAGTTTTTGTTTGTCTGCTGAAGTCTCTATCTCCCCTTCTATTATGAATGATAGCCTTACTGGATAGAGTATTCTTAGCTGCAGAGTTTTCCATTCAGTGCTTTGAATATATCATGCCACTCACTTCTGCCCTGCAAAGTTTCTGTTGAAAAATCTCTAGCTAGTATTATGGGCTTTTTTTTTTTTTTTGTAAGTTAATGATGTCTTTTATCTTGCTGCCTTTAAATTTTTTTATCACTATATTTTGCAAATTTAATTACAATATGTTTCGGTGTGGGTCTGCTTTTGTTGATTTTGTTGGGCTTCTCTGTGACTCCTGATCTGGATATCTTTTTCCTTACCTAGATTAGGGAAGTTTTTGGCTATTATTTCTCAAGTAAATTCTCTGCCCCTTTTTCTATCTCTTTTTCTTCTGGGACTCCTATAATATGAATGTTATTATGTTTGATGGAGTCACTGAGTTCCCTAAATCTATTTTCATTTTGCATAGTTCTTTTTTTTGTTCAGCTTGACTATTTTCCATTACTCTGTCTTCTAGGTCACTAATTCATTCTCCTGCTTCTTCTATCCTGCTGTTCATTCCATCAAGCATGTTTCTCCTTTTGCTTTTTGTGACCTTTATCTCTGTCATTCCTTATCTCTGTGTTGAGGGTCTCACTCATGTCTTCCACTCTTTTCTCAAGTCTAGTGGGTATCCTTATGATCATTGCTTTAAATTCTCTATCAAGCATGTTACTTATATCTTTTGTTTGTATTTCTGGCCATGAGTTTGTCTTGTTCTTTAATTTGGTATAAATTCCTGTGTATACTCAGTTTGTCTGCTTCTATGTGTCTGTTTCTGTGGTCTACCAAAGTCAGCTGTGTCTTCTCTTGAACATAGTGATTTTATGAAGAAGAGTTCCTGGACTGCCCTGCATGGCACTGTCCCCTGTTCACCTGAACCTGGCATTTCAGGAGAGCATCCTATGTGTGTTGCTTATGTCCTGCTGTTGTGTCTGAGTCACTTTTCCTTTCAGTGGAGTTTTCTGCACTGACTCTCTCTTCTGGTCTGTGCTGGTTCTCTGTGGTTAGTGGGACCCAGGCAGGCCAGCTCTGATGGGGCATGCCCATCAGGAACTTGGGATTGGGGTGGTGATGTTAGCAAAATTTTCTCTGGGCCACTAGTCTTATGTTGGATCCCCTAATTGCTGTGGTGGTTGGGAGCTGCAAGCCAGGGCAGTTGGTCATGCAAGTTTTGGCATCGTGTAGGGTGATGGCTGGTGCAGATGGGCCCAGTGCATGATGGTGGCTGGGGGCATGAGACTAGGCATGGTGCAACACCTGGTCCCTGCACAGTGGTGGGGCACAGTGCTTGGGGACAGATGTGCACCTGTGGCTAAGTGTATCATGTGATGGTGGTGGTTCTGCATGGTGTGGCAGCTGGTCAGGGCATAACAGCTGGGTATGGCACACTGTGGCCTCTGTGTACTTGGCAGCTGGACAGGGTGTGTTCACACAGCTTTAAGAAAATTTGCTTTGAGCCCAGGACCCAGACTAGCAGGATTGGAGTGGCAAGTCCTCAGGAGAAATCTTGGGTGTGGCCCACTGCTAGCAATAACCTGTCCAGGACAACCTCCCACACATAGTCCTGTGTCTATGCTGGTGGACAGGGAAAGAAAATGACACCTGCTAGCTCCCTCATTTTGGGGGAAGTCCCCCAACACACTCTGAAATCAGTATGAACAGATCAGTCTCTTGTTTGTCCCTGGTGTTGTGTACACTGCAATTTTTATGCTGCCTTTTTGCACAGGCTGCTGTCTCCCCAGAGGCAGTGACCCAGGCATTACTCGCCTTCCTGGCTTGCTCAATTCTGAGTCAGGTTCCAAGTCTTACTGGTTATACAAACTTATGGAATTCAGCTTTTCTGGTTTTCAAAGCCAAACATTATGGGGATTAGTTTTCCCTGTGTGAGCTCCCTAGTGAACAGGCTCATTTCTCACCTTCTCCGTGTGTATGGCTCCCTCCCTCTTGTGGGCAGTTTCCTCCACCTTTCTAACTTTCCTAACCTTTCAAATGCAGCTTCTTTTCTATATTTAGTTGTGGAGTTTTTTCTGCCAGTCTTCTGGTTGCTTTCTGGTTTATTGACTTGTATGTGGATGATATCTATTTGAAAACATGGGATGGGGCACGTGAGTGGTGCAGTCAGTTAAATGTCTGACTCTTAGTTTTGACTCAGGTTGCGATCTCAGGGTCGTGAGATTTAACCCTGCTTTGGGATCCATGTTCTACATGAAGTCTGCTTAAGACTCTCTCCTCCTGCCTTGCCCTTCCCCCTTTCTCTCTCAAATAAATAAAGAAATCTTAAAAAAGATGTGGGATGTGGTGATCTCAGGGTCCTCCTACTCCACCATGTTCCCAAGTCCTCCAGTCACATTCTTAATAAAAGATCACCACTGTCTGCTGTCTTTCAAAGTCTTTAATAAAATTCTATCTTCATTCCCAGAAAAAAATGTGAATTTTATGGAAATTTTAATGTATAAGCAATATAGATGATCACCAAGATCCTATTGATAATACCCAGTGTTGGGGAAGATGTGGGGAATCAACTATACTGAGACAATGCTTTGAAGGCCAATTTGGCAACATCTAGAAACATTTTAACTGCATATATCTATTGACCCAACATTTCCGCTTCCAGAAAATCTTCATTCCATTGTTTGCGAGTATAAGAATGATAATATAACAAAAAGATAACCCTTTATTTTCGCAAAGCAATGTTGGAAAAACTGCTGACACCTTAAATCATGGCAGCATGTAAAGTAATGATTTTCTAATTGAACAAAACTACTGACATAGCACCTGCAACTATTTGAATCTCTTTACATATGTAGGCACATATATATGTATACATACATATATGCCAAGCTGCAGAACAAGGAGCATGTGATTGAAGCCCTATGCAGGGCCAAGTTCAAGTTCCCTGGCCACCAGAAGATCCACATCTCCAAGAAGTGGGGCTTTACTAAGTTTAATGCAGATGAATTTGAAGACATGGTGGGTGAAAAGTGGCTTATCCCAGATGACTGTGGGGTAAAATATATCCTTAATCCTGGCCTTTTGGACAAATGGAGGGCTCTGCACTCATGAGAACCTTGGCACTGCCCCCTCCCTATTCATGCCCACCAATAAACCCTACTTCCTGTCTGTCAAAAAATATATATATGCACATACATATATATGTGTACATATATACTTTTTACATTTGAAGCCCTTTACATATATGTGTGTGTGCATATATATCACACACACTCACATCTAATAACTACCTGATCTTATGGTAAGAGCAGTTGGATAGCTGTCCTGTTTATTTTATTTGTCCTGTTTTACTGATGAAGAAACAGATACCCAGAGAATTGTAATTTGTCCATGTGAGATTCTAAAACACCTGGGTCCTGTCTCTCTCCATATCCCATATTATATTCTGATTGTGTAGACCGATCTAGAGAGTCTCTCAAATAGAATCAAATATACACATGAAGCCAGAGATGCTCTGAACACTAACATATATATTTTATTACCTAAATAATTCACGATAGACTAAGGATTTCTAAATGTATATCTCCAGCCAAGAGCTTTTTTTTTCTAAACTTCAAATTCAAGTGCCTGTTGAAAAACTCCACTTGAAAGTCTCATACATTCAAAATTAAACTTGCCATTGTCTCCCCAAACCCTCTCTTCTCTCTGTAATCAGTGGCACTACCATGCTTAGTTGTTCAAACCACAAACCTGAACATCATCCTTGATTCCTCTCTCTTTTATCCCCAGTGCCTAATTAATCATCAATTTTTGGTAATTATATCTCCAAAAATTCTCAAATTTATCAACTTTTCTCCATCCCTGCTAAAACCACTGTACTTCAGATCACCATCATTTAGCCTGGATTACAGCAATCTTAACTGCATCCAGAGAAACTACAACATAAAAGTGTGATCCTTTTACTTCCTCCCTTATTCTAACTTTTTAATGGTTCCTAGTTGCTTTTTGGATAAATCCATATTTCCTAATATGGCTTCTAAAATTCTGCATAATAGACACATCTTAACTGCTTAATTTTATCTCTTATGAATTCCTATCTTATACTCTCATCCCCAGCTATAATATAGACCTTTATCCCAGTTGTTAGTCTGGGTTACTTGCCCCTCTGGCAGTTTAAATCTTCCTTTGCATAGTACTTATGTTATTTTGTGAATATCGTTCACAGCTCTGTATTCCCCACTAGAATTTAGTTACATAAGAGCTGAAGCCTTATTTGTCTCAATCCCCAGAACCTATCATGAAACATAATAGAAACTTGATAAATAGTTGTTGAATGAATGAGCAAAATAACTTCAATTAATGGGATCAGAAACTAACATAAAGATGATAGATTTCCAGATTAAGAACCAATTAATGTTTTCATTCATCATCCTTTCAGAAAAATAATTATCTCAGAAAAAAAAGATGTCTTTGCCCCCCCACTTTTGTTTTTGATCTAGCAGGCTTGGGTTGTGGGTATAAGTGTCTAAGGTGGAAAGACTGATTAAAAAAATGCATTTCATAGAAACTATAAGCTCAAAGGAAACTGTTAATTTTGAGTGATCAACTGAAAACTTTACTGTAGATATATTCAAACTGCCTCTTCCTTTCCCCTTGATTTAATTGGATGGATTTTGTGTATTTCTTTCTGAATTGGTTGTGTCTGAGGAGTTTTCCTTAGAATATTTTCCCTGTCTCTTTCCAGGGTGTCCCATGCTTCTACCATTTTCTAGTAGCCCCAGTTCTCCCAGAGAAACTGTCCTAATTTTTCATCAAAATTAAGTTATAGATCTCTATTTTTTTATTATGTTCAGTTAGCCAACATATAGTACATCATTAGTTTTTGATGTAGAGTTCAATGATTCATTAGTTGCATATAACACCCAGTGTTCATCACAACACATGCCCTCCTGAAAAGTCACCTTTAGCTCAGAGGCAGACCCTCCAACATTTCAAAAACATCTTTAGATAGTCATCCAGGTTGAATGGGGGAATTAATTTTCATCAATTTTGAAAGATATGGAACCAATTGCTCCTAAAAGTCAGTTGTGCATAGATTTTTGTTTCTGTTTTATCTTCAAATTTGTAACTTTACCAGGGCCTTCATAGATACTGCTTTTGCAATATATATGTTGCTAAAAATTATGAGTACAGAACACAAATAAGCCCTTTGACTAGCTATGTAACTTGGGGCAAATCACTTAATATTTTTGAATCTCAGTTTCTTCATGTATAAAGTAGAGAAAAAACTATAAGATATTGGTGAAAGAAATTGCAGGTGACACCAACAAATGGAAAGATATACATGCTCGTTGATTAGAAGAATTAATATTGTTAAAATGTCCATACTACCTAAAACAATCTATAGAGCCAGTGCCATCTCTATCAAAATATCAACAGCATTTATCACAGAACTGGAACAAGTACCCCTAAAATTTGTGTAGAAGCACAAAAGATCTCAAAAAAGTCAAAGCAATCTTGTGAAAGAAGAACAAAGCTGGAGATAATCACAATCTTAGTTTTCAAGATATATTGAAAAGCTATAGTAATCAAAACAGTATGGTACTGGCACAATAATAGACACATAAACCAATGAAACATGAGAGGCAGACCAGAAATAAACTCACAATATAGTCAATTAATATAGGAAAAAGGGGCCAAAAATATATAGTGGGAAAAAGTGCTGGGAAAATTGGACAGCTACATGAAAAAGAATAAAACTGGACCACTTTCTTATACCCTACACAAAAATAAATTTAAAAATGGATTAAAGACCTACATTTAATACCTGAAACCAGAAAATTCACAAAAGAAAACATAGGCAGTAATCTCTTATACATAGGCCTTAGCAACATTTTTTCTAGATATGTCTCCTCAGGAAAGGGAAACAAAAATAAAAACTAACAATTGGGAACTTCAAACTAAAAAGCTTTTGCACAGTGAAGGAAACCATTAACAAAATAAAAATGCAACCTACCAAGTGGGAGAAAATATTTGTAAATGATAGATCCAATGATGGGTTAAGATCCAAAATATATAAGGAATATGTATAACCCAACACACACACACACACACACACACACACACACACACACACACACACACACAAATCCAATTAAAAATGAGCTGAAGACCTAATAGATATTTTTTTTTCCAAAAAAGACATACAGATGGCCAACAGACACATGAAAAGATGCTCAACATTGTTAATCATCAAAAGAAATGCCAATCAAAACCACAATAAGATATTACCTCACACCATTCCAAATGGCTAGTATCAAAAACACAAAACATAACGAGTTGGCAAGAATGTGAAGAAAAGGGAATCTTCATGCACTGTTGGTGGGAATGTAAATTGGTACAGCCTCTGTGGAAAACAGTATGGAAGTCCCTCAAAAAATTAAAAATAGAAATACCATGATTCAATAATTCCACTATTGAGTATTTATCCAGGGAAAACAAAAATACTCACTTGAAAAGATATATACACCCTAATGTTTATTTCAGCATTATTTAGAATATCCAAGACATGGAAGGAACCTGAGTTTCCATCAATAGACCAAAGGATAAGGAAAATGTGGTATGCATACTAAATGGAATATCACAGACATATAAAAAGATGAGATTGTGGCATTTGAGACAACATGGATGGACCTAGAGGGTATTATGCTAAGTGAAATAAGTCAGACTGAAAAAAACAAATGCCATATGATTCCACTCATAAATGAAATTTAAATAAAATGAATAAACAAACACAAAGCAGAATCAGAACTATAAATACAGAGAACAAATTGATGGTTGGCAGAGGAGAAAAGGGCGGGGTGAGCAAAATATGTAAAGAGGAGAGGGAAATATAGGCTTCCAGTTATGGAATGAGTAAGACATGGGAATAAAAAGCAGACCATAGAGAATACAGTCAGTGATATTGTAATAGTGATATAATGGGACAGATAGTAGCAATACTTGTGGTGAACATAGCATAATGTATAAACTTGTCAAATCACTAAGTTATAACCTGAAAGTAATGTAACATTGTATGTCAACTATACTCAAATAAAAAAAAGTGAAAGCAGTATTCAAAAAGATATATGTACCTCTATGTTTATTGCAGCATTATTCACAATAACCAAGATATGGAAGGAATCTTAGTGTCTACTGATAGATGGATGAATACAGAGGATGTGATTCTATGTATATATAGATAGATATAGAGATAGGGATAAAGATAGATAGAGATACAGATACAGATAGATAGGTATAGATATATAGATATAAATCAGCCATAAAAAAGGAATGAATTCTTGTGATTCACAACAACATGGATGGACCTAGAGATTAGCATGCTAAGTGAAATGTCAGAGAAATACAAATACCATATATGTGGAATCTAGGAAGCAAAAGAAGCAATCAAACAAACAAGTCAGCAACAACAAAAAGAAACTGACTCATAAATGCAGAGAAAAAATTGGTCTTTGCCAGAAGGGAGGAAGTAGGGGGATAGGCAAAATATGTGAGCAGAATTAAGAGGTACAAAATTCCAGTTATAAAGTAAAATAAGTCACAGAAAATTATAGCATAGGGTATAGTCAATAATATTGTAATAGCATCGTATTGTGACAGATGGTAACCACACTTATTGTGGTGCATATTGCATAATGTGTAGAATTGTCAATCCACTACATTGTACACCTGAAACTAATATAATATTATATGTTACCTATGTGCTAGATAGATACATAGATAGGTAGGTAGATGATAGGTAGATAGATAAACAAAGATCTACTTTAAGATATTGTGAAAGCTAAATACAACCAAGGATGTTCCTTGTACATAGTGAATGCTCAATTGATCATCATCAACATAATCCAGTCATATATATCAGAAATTTTAGAATTGTCTTTAATCCTTTCACTTTCCTTATTCACCATATAAAAACAATCTCCAAGCATATTGACTTTATCTTCAAAATGTTTCTCAGATTTATCATTTCCTCTATTTCCATTGCTAGAATCTATTTTCATCCATTCATCCTTTTTTTGGTATTGCAACACTCTCCAAATTGTTTCATTTCTCCTCTAATGCTACCAAAGTCATCTTGTTAAAATGCAAGTCTAATCAAGTTATTCCCCTCATTAAAACCCTGTAGGGCTTCTCATCTGTTGCTAACTCAGACCGAAATCCTTTAAGTTGATCTTCAATTTTCTCCATATTCTGGCCCCACATTAACCTTCCAATTTTATCTTAGTCTGACTTTCTTTCAGCCATAGAACTCAGTTGCCAAGCATGCCTGTGGACATTTGTTCAAAGACACATAGTAAGATCTCAATTGTTAACTCAGACGAAAGCAGTCAGTCTGAACCACAGAATTGCATTTTGCAAATCAATAAATACAAATTTCCTGAAACTCAATAGACTGTGGTATAGAAAAGACATTTGGGAGAATGACATTTTAAATTTGGGTTATGCTTGTCCCTTCAATTTTGAATGCTCTTATCCCTGTCTATTTTACATTTTATCCACTTTGATCTTATATAAATCTCATATCTAAAGAGCCAGAACACAGGCTACCTCCTCTCTGAAGCTGTCCTAAATATTTCGGGGAAATTAATCAACTCTGATGAACCTAGGTAATGCATCCATTGTGGGCTTCTCTAAGTATGTTTTGTATTATTAACACACATACACATGCTGTATATGAATGAATTAACATGCACAAGAACTCTTTTTGTTTGACTGAGAGAGAATAGAAGTAATATTTGTGCAAGATACTTGTAGGAAAAGAAGTCAGTGGACTTTAGTGTTACATCAGCAATGGAAAGAAGCCCTGAACAAATCCTGCACGAAATTTGGCTAAGGATTCCCTAGTTCCCATGCCAGATGCTCTACCCTCACATGACCTCTGCTAAGCCTTGGGGATGATGACTGTATTCATAGGCATATGGTAGCCTCACATAGTTGGTTCATGGGGTTTGAAGGCTGTATTGAATGAGATAATAATTTATCTTATTTTCTCTAAATCTTTCCATCACAAACAAAACAAAACAAAACAAAACAAAACAAAAACTACCAATTCCAAGCAGGCATGGAGACTCAACTTGAGAAAAAATAGGGTTGGAGTCATTGCATCTTTTCATTTTGACCTGGTAATATTTCATTTCTCTCTCTTTTTGTGGCACTCATTATAAGTTGCACTACTCATCTCAGAGGACAGGCTGGGGACAATAGTAGAGGCTGAAGATCTAACAATGTTGTGTCAATATGAATCAGTGGCTGGGAAATGGAAAAGGAGTTCACTGGAAAATAGGGAAGCAGTTCACAGGATTTTTGCAAGCTAAACTTTAAAAAGGTCATCTCTCAGAGCTCTTTGGGTGCTTTACAAAGTGTAAATTAAGCTCAGCCAGTGTGTGGGTGGAGTTCCTTTTTGGCATCTCCAGACAGTAATGGCTGCCTAATAACTGTCATGTGCTGAGTTAGGCAGTAAGTGGAATCAGTTCTCCAGGAGGGTCAAAGCCCAGTAGCCAGTCTAAGGCTAACATGAAGTGAGGAGCTCAGAAAGAGGTGTCTAAACTTCCATCAAGGGCTAAGGAGGGCCAGAGAAAAGAATCTCAGTGTAAGGTGTTTCAGGGTAAGCACTGACCAAAGTAAGTTTATGAGCTGGACTCTGCTTTCGTGCTGGGGGCTTCTGTTTAAGATTCTCTAGAAAAGTATGAGGAATGAGGTCTTTTGCTTCAGGATGCCCCCTTTAACTAAAAACAACCAAAAAAATTTCCCACTTACCACAGACACCAGAGTGGACTGGGCTTTGATAGGCCATAAACAAGAGGTATTGGTTGCTTTAAAACAGTCTTAGTTGTTTTAGAAACCATTTTTTTTCACCTCTTCTATTAGAAACAGTTCTAGGTATTATGGTCCTTTCTGAGAGAAAATTTTCTGTGTTTTGAATATTTGTTTTACGTGTATTTTTCTTAAAAATAACTAAAAATTATTTATAAATTTTATATTAACCAAGTTGCTGAGTAACACATTTGCTTTATACTTTCTTCCTTTGTTGGACTAAGGAAGTGTTCATAAAGACATCAAGATCCTATGAAATCCTCTCTCTCCCACTGGAATAGATTTATGTATGAGTAGAATGACACTGAACATATCCATCACCTAAGTGAAATTTGAGATTTGGTATTCTGGCATAGAAAGAGACCCCATTTATGAGGTAAAGCCTCCTTACTCTTGAGTTCAAGCAAGTATAAATTATCACTGACACTTTCTTTAGAAATATGGTAGAGAAAACTGGGCTGGTAGAGAAGGGCACATAAACTTATGAAATATATATGCTTGATAAAGAAAAGTGGGAAAGTGGAAGAAAATGATTTACAAAAATAAATAAATAGAAAGAATAAGGGTATACTAAAGAAGTGAAACGTGAAAGATAGAGTGGGTAACCACCTACCTGTGTTTGGTTTGGCTTTGTAATTAGTTGGGATAAGTTGTTTTCTGGGTAACAGGATTGGATGGCTCAGATCCATGTAGAAATCAGAGTACCAGAGGGAGTACCACTGAACCATAGCACTTTTGTCTTCATGGCCTCACGGGCAAGGTTCAGGGTTGTCACTGGGGTAGTGGAAACCACCACACGTTAGCCTTATCCAGATCTAGGAGATGAGTATTCTTACACCTAGTGCCCATAGAAAATTCTGGAGGGTTCTTTATTTCCAGTTACCATCCTGTAGACCAAAGTGTCATGAAGCATGCCTCCATTACACAAGAAGCATCTTTTTCTTTCCTTCCAGTTTTAATGAAATATAATTGACATACAGTACTATATAAGTTTAAGGTGCACAGCATAAGGCCTGCCTTACATACACTGTGAAATGATTACCACAATAAGTTTAGTTAACATTATCTCATATAAATACAAAAAAAGAAAAAAATTCCCTTGTGATGACAATTTATAATTTACTCTCCTAGGAACTTTTAAATATTTCATACAGCAGTGTTAACTACAGTCATTATGTTGTACATTACATCCCCAATACTAATTTATCTTATAACTAAAAGTTGTACCTTTCAACTATCTTCATCCAATTTCCTCACTTCCCCCACCACCTCTGGTAACCAAATATCTGATTTCTTTTTCTATGAGTTTGGTGAGGATTTATTTTGTTTTGTTTTAGATTCCACATATAAGTGAGGTATTGCAGTATATGTTTTTCCCTGTTTGACATATTTCACTTAGCCTATTGCTCTTAAGGTCCATTTATATTGGCAAAAATGTCAGGATTTCCTTCTTTTTGTGGCTAAATATTATCCCATTGTGTGTGGGTGGGGGGGTGAGCATGTGTATGTATCACATTTTCCTTTTTTAAAGATTTTATTTATTTATTTGAGAGAGAGTGAGAGCAGGGGCAGGGAGAGGGGAAGAGGAAGAGACTCTCAAGCAAACTCCATGCTCAGCATGGAGTCTGACACAGGGCTTGATCCCATGACCTGAGATCATGACCTGAACCGAAACCAAGAGTCGGATGTTTAACCAACTGAGCCATCCAGTCTCCCCTTTATCACATTTTCTATATACATATAACTGTTGATGGACTCTTAGGTTGTTTAAATGCCTTGGCTACTTACATAATACAGAAATAAAATGGCAATATAGATATCTCTTTGGCATAGAGGTATACTTTGAAGATATTGCAGGTTAAGTTCCAGACCTCCACTACCACAGCTTTTGTTTCTTTGGGGAAATCTTTATCTCTCATTCATTTCTGAAGGACAACTTTCCTGGGTAAAGTATTATTGGTTGGAAGGTCTTTCTTTCTTTTTTTTTTTTTTTTTAGACTTTTGATGTATAGGCATACCCCGGAGATATTGTGGGTTCATTTCCAGGCAGCCACAATAAAGCAAATATTGCAATAAAGTGAGGCAATTAATTTTTTTGGTTTCCCAGTGCATATAAAGCTATGTTTACATTATACTGTAGTCTATTAAATGTGCAACAGTGTTATGTTTAAAAATATGTATCTACTGTTGGGGCATCTGGGTGGCTCAGTCAGTTAAGCATCTGGCTCTTGATTTCACCTCAGGTCATGATCTCAGGGTCCTGAGATTGAGCACTCTACCAGGCTCTGCACTCAGCATGGAGTCTGCTTGGTATTCTTTCCCTCTTCCTCTCCCTCTCCTTATGCTCCTCCCCTTGCACGCTCTCTCTCTCAAATAAATAAATAAATAAAATCTTTTTAAAAAGCATATACTGTCATTAAAAATATTTTATTGCCAAGCAATATTAACCATTATAGCCATTATCTGGACTTGCAATGAGCAATAATCTTTTTGCTGGTGGAAGGTCTTGCCTCAATGTTGATGGCAGCTGATCTATCAAAGTGGTGGTTGCTGATGTATGGGTAGCTGTGGAAATTATTTAAATCAAGACAGCAATGTAGTTTGTCCTATTGATTGACTCCTCCTTTCACAAACGATTTCTCTGTACCATGCAATGCTGTTTGACAGCATTTTACTCAGAGTAGAACTTCTTTCAAAATTGGAGTCAATTCTCTCAAACACTGCTGCTGCTTTATAAAACTAAGTTTTTGTAATATTCTAAGTCCTTTGTTGTCATTTCAACAATCTTCATAGCAACATGAGTAGATTTCATCTCAAGAAACTACCTTCTTTGCTCAGCCCTGGCACTTTTTCCTTTCAAGTTTTATCATGAGATGGCAAAATTCAGTTGTGTCTTTCGGCTTCATTTTAATTCTATTTCTCTTTATTTTATTTTACCGTATCTGCCATTACTTCCTGCACTGTAGTCTTTAACCCCTCAAAATCATCAGTGAGGTTTGGAATCAACTTCTTTCAAACCCCTGTTAATGTGGATATTTTGACTTACCATGAATTACAAATGTTCTTAATGCTGGGCACCTGGGTGGCTCAGTCGTTAAGCGTCTGCCTTCAGCTCAGGTCATGATCCCAGAGTCCTGAGATCGAGTCCCATATCGGGCTCCTTGCTCCATGGGAAGCCTGCTTCTCCCTCTCCCACTCCCCCTGCTTCTGTTCCCTCTCTGGCTGTGTTTCTCTCTGTCAAATAAATAAATAAAATCTTTAAAAAAAAAAACAACCAAACAAACAAAAACAAATGTTCTTAATGCCATCTAGAATGGTATATGATTTCCAGAAGGTTTTCAATTTACTTTGTCCAGATCCATCAGATAAATCATTGTAAATGGGGGCTATAGCCTTATGAAATGAATTTCTTTTTTTTAAAGATTTTATTTATTTATCTGACAGAGAGAGAAACAGTGAGAGAGGGAACACAAGCAGGGGGAGTGAGAGGGGGAGAAGCAGGCTTCCCACAAAGCAGGGAGCCCGATGTGGGGCTCAATCCCAGGACCCTGAGATCATGACCCGAGCTGAAGGCAGACGCTTAATGACTGAGCCACCCAGGCGCCCCATGAAATGAATTTCTTAAAGAATAAAATTTGAAAGTCAAAATTACTCATTTATCCATAGGCCACAGAATGTATGTTGTGTTTGCAGGCATAAAAAAAGAAACATTAATCTTGCTGCACATTTCCATCAGATTTCTTGAGTGACCAGATGATTTGTCAATGAGCAATAATATTTTGAAAGGATTTTTTTTTTATGGCCAGTAGGTCTCAACAGTCAGCCTTAAAATATTCAGTAAACCATGTTGTAAAAAAAATGGGCTGTCATCCAGACTTTGTTGTTCCACTTATAGAGCACAAGCAGAGTAGGTTTAGCATAATTCTTAAGGGACCTAGGATTTTCCCAAAATAGTAAATGAGATTTGGCTTCAACTTAAAGTCATCAGCTACATCAGCCCTTAACAAGAGAGTCAGCCTGTCCTTTGAATTTTGAAGCCAGGTATTGACTTCTTTTCTCTAGCTATGAGTCTTAGATGGCATTTTCTTCCACTAGAATGCTGTACGGTCTACACTGAGCATCTGTTGTTTAGTGTAGCTACCTTCAGTCAATCCATCTTAGATGGATTCTCTGGATAACTTGCCACAGCTTTTATATCAACACTGGGTGCTTCACCTTGCAATTTTGTGTTACACAGATGGCTTATTTTCCTCAATTTCATGAACCAATATCTACTAGCTTCAAACTTTTCTTCTACACCTTCCTCACCTCTCCTAGCCTTCACAGAATTAAAGAAAATTAAGGCCTTGGTATGGATTAGGCTTTGGATTAAGGGAATGTTGTGGTTGGTTTTATCTTTTATCCTTACCACTAAAACTTTCTCCATATCAGCAATAAAAACTGTTTATTTTCTTATCATTTGTGTGTTCACTGGAGTAGCATTTTTAATTTCCTTCAAGAACTTTTCCTTTGCATTCACAACTTGATTAACTGTTTGGCACAAGAGGCCTAGCTTTTGGCCTACCCTGGCTTTTGACATACCTTCCTCACTAAACATAATCATTCTTAACTTTTGATATAAATTAGAGATGTGTCTCTTCCTCTAACCTGAAAAATTAGAAGCCATTATAGGATTACTAATTGGCCTGATTTCAGTATTGTGTCTCAGGGGATAGGGAGGTTCAAGGAGGATGAGATAGACAGGGAAACAGTTGTTCACTGGTACAGTCAGAACACACCAACACTCATGCATTGTTTGCAATATTATATGGGTTTGTGGTGCCTCAAAATAATTATAATAGTAATGTTAAAAATCAAAGACACTGTGGAAGATGGCACCAGAGTTGGAGGACCCTAGTCTTGCCTCATCATTCAAACACAACTAGATAACGATAAAATCATTCTAAATACCCAAAAACTCAACCTGAAGACTAACAGAATAAACTCTACAACTAAAGGGAGAGAAGATACCACATCAAGGAAAGTAGGAAGTATGGAGATGTGGTTTAGGGGAGAAATGGATGGCTGCTGTTGCAGACAGGAGGGAGCAGTGGTCATGGAGAAAGGTGAGAGAGAGGAGCACACAAGGGAACAGACAAAAGAATACTTCCCCAAAGCCATAGGCTTGGAAAATGAGAGGGGCTGATTTCTGTAATTTCTTTCAACCAGCAGAGCTTAAATACTAGAGTTCTGGGGCACCTGAGTGGCTCAGTCAGTTGAGTGTCCAACTCTTGGATTCAGCTCAGGTCATGATCTTAAGGTTGTGAGATTGAGCCCCACATTGGGTTCCACACTGGGTGTGGAACCCACTTGAGGTTCTCCTTCTCCCCCTGCCCCCTGCAAAATGAATAGAGTTTTAAGGTCAGTGGACTTGGCTAGGATAGAGCCCTGAAGGTACTGTCCTATGCCTGAAGAGGAGGCAGGCAAACAACCTGGGTCAGTGTGGAAACAGCAATCTGAAGAATGCCTGGGGCACATGGAGATTGGGGTGGGGGTGAGGGATGGGGGGATTCTTCACTCCTCTTCGAATGCATCCCTTAGATGCAGCATTCACAGAGACTCTTCTCTGGAGACAAAGGAGACACCTAGTGCCATTTCTCTCCCTCACCCCTCAGCATAAACACAGAGCCACCTGCAGGAAGCAGCATAGCAATAACACTGGCTGCCTAACCCATTTACACCAACTCCCACACACCTGCACTCTGGTAGGACTGCCTGTCAATCCAACTTGCCTCAATCCTAGTGGGGAGGGGCAGGGGGATCTCCTCCAGAAGACCAGCACAAGGACCTGCCCACACCACATTCCTAAAGCCTGGAGTTTTAAAAGTCAGCAGGTTTGGCTGAGAAAGAGCCCTGAGGGCACTGTGATGCTTCTAGAGAGAACAACCCAGAGGTGGACAGTGGAAACAGGGATCTAAAAAAATGCCTGGGTTGCATAAGGGGGAGATTATTTATTCTAGTCAGAATGCTTCCCTGAGAGGCAGAATTCAGGGAGATACCACTCTGGGGACAAAGGAGATGGCAGGTGCCATTTCCCTGCCCCAATCCCTCAGCATAAACAAGAGCCATATGTGGTAAGTACCACAGCACCAACACTGGCTGCCCAACCTGTTTACACCAAGCCCCATACCCCTGCATTCTGGTGGGGCTGACATACAAAAGAAGGCAGAGACTTAGACAAAAGGCCAAAACAGAGTAATTCATTCCAAATGAAAGAACAAGATAAGGAACACTGAGAATATAAGGGAAACAGATATAAGTAATATATATGATGGAGGATTTAAATAATTTTAAACAACAGTCGTAAGGAGTGGGTGTCTTTATGATAATCACCTGTGACCAACAAAAAATAACGAAGACCTTTAGGGTTGGTCTTTTATAGAAAGCTAACCAGCGAACTTAAGTCCTTTAACATCTCTATTGATAACACCTTCAATGGCTTACTACAGTCCATATGGTCTCAACAACACATTGCTTTCTCAAGACTGCATCCTTGAAACAGCTCCAGCTATGGGAACAGTGAGTAGAATGTACACTCCAAGAACAGGGGAGGGGGCAAGAGCCTCCAATTTCCCTGGTACAACTCACAGATCAACCAGCAGTAATATTTCTGGATGGCTTCTTCCAACATAGTCAAAGGGTACAAAATTTCAGTTATGCAAAATGAGTAAGTCCTAGAGACCTATTGTACACCATAATGCCTATTTTTTTTTTAATAAAAACAATCCTACAACATTTATTGTCCTCTGGTAATAACATAAAGGAAATCCAAACAATACAAACAAATGTTTTAGAACTACACTCCCAACAAAGGACATCTAAAAAAACAAACCACATGGTCTTCTCAAGAATTTCTCACTTCATTGATCATTTCTAGTTGGAGACACTTTGGAGCAGGGTAATATTATCTCCTTTTAGCATGATCCAACCCAGTTATTTTCTTGACTTTGTTTTAGAATGAATCTCTTCAGCATCATCTAATACAAGGTTCATGTACCCATCAAAATCAATGATACAGCCCTCTATTCACATGTTCACTCTTGAGAGCTTTTTCTGTATCTTCACTTAATAAACTTTTATTGCTTTACTAAAAAAAAAGAAGAAGAAGAAGAGTTAAAACCTATTTTTCTCAAACTATTCAAAAAAATAAAAATGGAAGGAAAACTTCCAAACTCATTCTATGAGGCCAGCATTACCCTGATACTAAAACCAGATATACCCTGATAGTAAAACCAGATAAAGACTCCACTAAAAAAGAGAACTACAGGCCAGTAACCCTAATGAACATTAATTCAAAAATTCTCAATAAAATATTAGCAAATTGAATCGAACAGTACATTAAAAGAATCATTCACCCCAATCAAGTGGGACTTATTCGTGGGTTGCAAGGGTGGTTCAATATTTGCAAATCAATCAGCATGATACACCACATTAATAAAATGATAAGAACCATATGATCCTTTCAATAGATGCAGAGAAAACATTTAACAAAGTACAACATCCATTCTTGATAAAAACCCTCAACAAAGTAGGGATAGAGGGAACATACCCCAACATCATAAGGGCCATATACAAGAAAACCTAGAGCTAATATCATCCTCAATGGGGAAAAACTAAAAGTTTTTCCTCTATGGTCAGGAAAAGACAGGAATGTCCCCTCTCACCACTGTTATTTAGGATAGTGCTGGAAGTCCTACTCACAGCAATCAGGCAACACAAGAATTAAAAGATATCCAAATCAGCAAGGAAGAAGTCAAATTTTCACTACCTACAGATGACATGACAGTCTACATAGAAAATCTGAAAAACCCTGCCAAATATTGCTAAAACTGACACACAAATTCAGTAAAGTCACAGGATACAAAATCAGTGTGCCAAAATCTTTTGCATTTCTATACACTAATGATGAAATCAGGGAACCAATCCCATTTACATTTGCAGCAAAAACCATATGATAAATAGGAATAAACCTCACAAAGGGATAAAAGACCTGTACTCTGAAAACTATAAAACACTGATAAAAGAAATTGAGAATGACACAAAGAAATGGAAAGATAGTCCATGCTCATGCACTGGAAGAACAAACATAGTTAAAATGTCCAAACTACCCAAAGGAATCTACCCATTTAATGCAATCCCTATCAAAATACCACAACCATTTTTCACAAGCTAGATCAAAGAATCCCCAAATTTGTATGGAACCACAAAAGACCCAAAAGCCAGAGAAATCTTGGAAAAGAAATGCAGAGCTGGAGGCATCCACAATTCCAGACTTCAAGTTATATTACATAGCTGTAGTGATCAAGATAGCATGGTATTGGCACAAAAATAGAAACATAGATCAATGGAACAGAATAGAAAACCCAAAAATGAATCCACAACTATATGCTCAATTAATCTTTGACAAAGCAGGACAAAAAATATCCAATGGGAAAAAGACAGTCCCTTCAGCAAATGGTGTTGAGAAACTGGACAGCAACATGCAAAAGAATGAATTGGACCACTTTCTTACACCATACACAAAAATAAATTCAAAATGGATGGAAGACCCAAATGTGAGACAGGAAACCATCAAAATCCTAGAGGAGAACACAGACAGTAACCTTTTCTTTTTTAAGATTTTTATTTATTCATTTGACAGAGAGAGAGAGAAAGCACAAGCAGATGGAGTAGAAGACAGAAGCAGAGGGAGAAGCAGGCTCCCTGTTGAGTGAGGAGCCCAACATGGGGCTCTGTCCCAGGGCCCCAGGATCATGACCTGAGCTGAAGGCAGATGCTTAACGGACTGAGCCACCCAGGTGCCCCAACAGTAACCTTTTCAACTTCAGCGATAGCAACTTCTAACTAGATATGTCTCCTGAGGGAAGGGAAACAAAAGCAAAAATAAACTAGGGGACTTCATCAAATTTAAAAGCTTCTGCACAGCCAAGGAAAGAATCAACAAAACTAAAAGGCAACTTTGGAATGTGAAAAGATATTTGCAAATGACATATCTTATAAAGGGTTAGTATCCAAATCCATACAGAACTTATAAAACTCAACACCTAAAAACAAATAATCCAATTAAAAAATGGGCAGAAGATATGAAAAGATATTTTTCTAAAGAAGACATACAGATGGTCAACAGACTAATGAAGACACTCAATATCATTCATCATCAGGGAAATTCAAATCAAAACTACACCTCACAATAGTCAGAATGGCTACAATTAACAACACAAGAAATAACAGGTGTTGGCAAGGATGTGGGAAAAGGGAACTCTCTTGTACTGTTGGGGAAATGCAAACTGGTGCACCCACTCTGGAAAACAGTATGGAGGTTCCTCAAAAAGTTAAAAATAGATCTACCCTACAACCCAAAATGGCACTGCTAGGTATTTACCCAAAGAATATAAAAATTCTAGACTTAGAGATACATGCACTGCAATGTTTATAGCAGCATTATCTACAACAGCCAAATTATGGAAAAAGCCCACATGTCCATAAATTGATGAATGGATAAAGAAGATGTGGGATAGAATATTCCTCAGCCATCAAAGAGAATGAAATTTTGCCATTTGCAATGTCGTGGATGGAACAAGAGTGTATTATGCTAAGCCAAATAAGTCAGTCAGAGAAAGACAAATACCATTTCATTCATATGTGGAATTTAAGAAACAAAAGAAACATTCATAAGGGGAAAAAAGGGGGAAGCAAACCAAGAAACAGACTCTTAACTATAGAGAAGAAACTGATGGTTACCAGAGGGGAGGTGGGTGTGGGGGTGGTTTAAATAGATGATGGGGATTTAAGGAGTGCACTTGTGATGACCACAGTGCTGTATAATGTTACCCTGTATTTTAACTAAACTGGAATTTAAATAAAAACTATAGATGAATAAAAATAAACTTTACACTTTTATTTTTCCTCCCCTTCACATTTTAGGTTATTGTTGTTACAATTTATGTATTTTTCTATGGTGTATCCAATAAATCATTTTAGTTATGGTTATTTGTGTACATCTGATTTTTAACCAATAAACTAGCATTAAGTGAATTATCCACCACCATTTCCACATTAAAGAATCTAATATTGATGATATGTTCATCATTACCAGTAAGTTTTATTCTGCATTAACATTTTTATAATCTTAATTGTCATCCTTTTACTTCCACTTAAAGAACTCCTTTTAGCATTTCTTGTAAGTTAGTTCTAGTGATGAACTCCCTCAGCTTTTGCTTGTTTTGAAAACTCCTTTCTTTTTTTTTTTTTTTTTTCATTCTGAAGGACAGCTTTGCCAGATACAGATTTCTTGGTGGACTGCTTTTTTTTTTTTAATTTGTTTATTTCAATATTCTGAATATATCTTTCCATTTTCTCTTCATTTGAATTTCTGTTGAGAAATCCACTGATAGTCTTATGGGGCTTCCTTGTATGTAACTTCTCTTTTTTTCTTTGTTTTCAAAACCTTTATTTGTATTTGACTTTTAACAATTTAATTGATATGTGTTTCAGTGCACCCCAATTTGGTTTCAATCTATTTGGGGTCCTTTAGGTCTTAGATTTGAATATCCATTTCTCTCCCCAGTTTTGGAAAATTTTCAGCTCTCTATTGAATTCTTCAGTTCAGTCATTGTAATTTTCAGTTTGAGTTTTTTGGAGTTTCTGTTTGTTTTGATGATTTCTACTTTTTGTTGAACATCTTGTTCTGCTCATGCATTATTTTCATTGATTTGTCTGTGTGTTCTTAAAGTTTACCACTCTTCTTTAAGAAGATTATTTTGAATTCTTTGCCTAACAGTTCCTATGTCTCCTTTACTTTAGGGTCAGTTATTGGAGCTGTACTAGTTTCATTTGATTGTATCAGGTTGCCAGATTTTTTTTCATCAATCCCTGATTCCTTACATTAGCACCTGTATATGTGAGTAAGCAGTCTACTTTTCTTGGCTTTATAAGTTCACTTTGGTAGAGACAGCTCTTCACCAGTCCACTTTGCTCAGGGTTCTGAACATGTCAACTAGTAGTGTCCTTGGGCAGTTGCAGCTTGCTACAGGGTCTATTTTGGGGCAAGGTGGCTTCCTATATGGTTTGGAATGGATACTGTTCTCAGAATTAGGTTCTGCCAGACAAGATTGGGCATGTTCAGGGTGGTACATGTCTCCAAAGGCAAGAGAAACAAAGGCAAAAATGAACTATTGGGACTTCATCAAGATAAAAAGCTTTTGCACAACAAAGGAAACAGTCAACAAAATCAAGGCAACCAATAAAATAAGAGAAGAAATTTGCAAATGTCTTATCGGATAAGGGGCTAATATCCAAAATCTATAAAGAACTTATCAAATTCAACACCCAAAGAACAAATAATGCAATTAAGAAATGGGCAGAAAACATGAATAGACATTTCTCCAAAAAAGACATACAAGTGGCTAAGAGACACATGAAAAAATGCTCCACATCACTCAGCATCAGGGAAATAAAATCAAAACCACGAGATACCATCTCATACCAGTCACAGTGGCTAAAATTAACAAGTCAGGAAATGACAGATGTTGGTGAGGATACAGAGTGAGGGAAACCCTATTACACTGTTGGTGGGAATGCAAGCTGGTACAGCCACTCTGGAAAACAGTATGGAGGTTCCTCAAAATGTTAAAAATAGAGCTATCTTATGACCCAGAAATTGCACTACTAGGTATCTACTGTAAAGATACAAATTTAATGATCCAAAGGGGCACTTGCTCCCCAATGTTTATAACAGCAATGTCCACAATAGCCAAACTATGGAAAGAGCCCAGATGTCCACCAAGAGATGAATGGAAAAAGAAGATGTGGTATGTATATACAATTGAATACTACTCAGCACTCAAAAAAAAAAAAAAACCAAACAACAATATCTTGCCATTTGCAACAATGTGGATGGAACTAGAAGGTATTAACCTAAGCAAAATAAGTCAATCAAAGAAAGACAATTATCATATGATCTCATATGTGAAATTTAAGAAGCAAAACAGAGGATCATAGGGGAAGGGAGAGAAAAACAAGACAAAGTCAGAGAGAGAGTCAAACCTTAAGAGACTCTTAATCATAGGAAACAAACTGAGTGTTGCTGGAGGGTAGGGGTGGGGGATGAGGTAACTGAGTGATGGACATTAAAGAGGACATGTGATGTAATGAACACTGGGTGTTATACAAGACTGATGAATCACTGAACTCTACCTCTGAAACTAATAATACACTATATTTTAATTAATTGAATTTAAATAAAATAAAATTTTTTAAAATGCTATTTTTTTAAAAAAATACAATTCTATATCTAGAAAAATAATGACCAAAAATGAAGGCAAAAATAAAGATATTTTCAGAAATACAAAAAACAAGAAGCAGGTGGTGTTATTAATTAACTTCCTTGCCTTGTCAGGGCACCAGAACAGACCCAAAGTCTTGCACTACCCATTGTTTAGGTACCCAAATCAGGCAAGACTGTACACTGAATTTCTTGGCCAGATGGGGCCACCAGTTTTGCTCTGCAAAAAGCAGTGCTGCCAGCCAAAATCTCCACTCAAGTATTTATGGTCTATTGAGCTTCTCTGGTGCTCACACAAGGTTTTCTGGTTGGGCATGCCTGAGAGCTACACTCAACAGTGATTGGGGCTATGAATTAACTCCCCTCCCATGGTGGAGCAGGAGAGCCTACTCCAAGCAGATTCTTAGGTTCTCTGTCAAGGCTTTTTGGGTGACTGGGACTGAGAGCTATACCCAGCAGTCAGTAGGGCTATAAATTAGCTCCCATGCCTGAATGGAGTAGAAGAACCAACTTCAAGTCTGGCAAGGCTCTTTGTGCTCTTGACTCCAGCCAACCTGCACCCCATGTTCCCTTGCCAAATGGGATTACTGGATTTATTCTGCTGATCATCTCTGCCTGCTGGGCTCTGCAATCAAGCATTGCTGAGTGACATGGCTCACCAGGTATTCTGGCAAGACTTTCTGGTTTGGCAGGGCTGAGACTTACATATAACAGTGGGCAAAGTTATGATTTAGTTTCCCTGTATGGCAAGAGGGCCAGACCAAGCTCAGTGGACAATTAGGCTCTTTGTTTAAGGTCCCAAGTGAGGCAGCTGTGCCCTGCTGAGTTCCCTGGTCAGGCCACACCATCATTTTAGCTCTATAAATGAATAAAACTGCTGGTTAGGACTAATACTTGGGTGCTACAGGTAGGAATTCTGTTTGCCAAGATCTGAATGCTGGTTGTTGGAAATCCCTTTCCCCTACTCTGTCACAATCTGATTCCCACAGGCCAGGCCCTGCAGATTCCCCCATGATCCCCAGGAGGTGAGACCATAGTGGAGGTCCCAAGAAGCAAACCACAATACTGGTGGAGCTGCATATCTACTCTAGGTTCTCTTTTCCCACTGGAGGAACCATAGGTTCAGTGGAGACCTCTTGGTGTGGTGCTGTGATTGCTTAGGAAAAGGACAATGCAGTCAGTGAGTAGCCATTTCTCTTAACCTTCTAATGTGGTCTGTTTCAGTCTCTGTGTTACACAGGGGTGTTTCAGTCTCACCCTCATGTTCTAGGATTTCTCAATGTTTTCTTTTCCATGAATAGTTATCAGCTGTTATTTTAAGGGAGAGTGAAGTCAGAAATAACCTATGTTGCCATCTTGGCAATGTCACTCCCCAAGAAGCATCTTTATAGCCCAGTTGTCCAAGGTAAGTGTGGTAGAACACTAGATAGAAGGTTTTTCAGTCCATGGGGCATAAGCCTAAAATTTCTGGGAAAATTTCTGTCACTCTAAGCTAACATGATTATACAAGGAAGAACATAAAGTTCAGCCATGTAGGTTGTGACCATATAGTTCTACAGTGCTGTGTCCAGAAACCCAGACCTTCTCTTTTTTTCAGAAAACCTCAACCTAATGGTGGTCTTTTCATTGCTATTTAAAGAGAGTAGTAAACAGAAAGACTGAAACAAATACTTTATCTCCTTTTCTTGGCTCTATGGCTAAACATCTTGCTTCAGTAGCTCCTTTATGGCAAGGGCTTGAGAACTAATCACATTCCATCTGAGAAAGGAGACCCTAGAGTTAAACTCAGGTGTCTGAGCCTATGTGTTTATAGAGGAACAGGAGAACTAAAGAAAAAAGTAGGCCTTCAACTCAAAACTTTGGCATTTTCCCTAGGATTGTAGCTGTTTTCAGATGCTGTGTTTTAATGATCTTCTTGATGGATAGACCCCATTATGATATAGTGAGCTTCTTCATATCTTGTGACAGTCTTTGTTGGGTTTGGCCAGCAAACCCTGAGGTGATGAATGAAAAGATTACTCCAGACACCTGAGTAGAAGAAAGGAGAGGGCATGGGGACCAGACACTCTAGTGGTGAAAGGTCCCAAACCAAGCTCTTCCTCCACTTTTATTGTGAACATTATCAATATATCAAGGGAATAAGAAAAACAAAAAGGAGTATGAAGGTTTAATAATCAGAATAATATAAGGAATACCCTGTGATTAGAACAAGCTATGTTTGTGACACATATACAGGCAGGAAGTACATGACCACCAAAGATAAATGTGTCTCCTAAACATTTACTCCTCGGATGAGTGCATTGAGCCACACAAGGATCTGGCTGCTTTCAGCCCAAAAACCTTAAAGGAGGCCCAGTTTTCTGGACACTCCTTCTTTGCTTTTCATCTAGTCTCACCCAGGGAGGTGTGTGTTTATTAAATCTTATCTAGCCAGGCATTACGAATTCCCACAAGTTTTTGGTTTAAAATCTAGTTTGTTTGATGTAAGTATGGCTACTCCGACTTTCTTTTTATGTCCATTAGCATGATAGATAGTTCTCCATCCCCTCATTTTCAAACTCCTGGTGTCTTTAGGTCTAAAATGAGTCTCTTGTAGGCAGCTTATAGATCAGTCTTATTTTTTTTTTTATCCATTCTGATACCCTGTGTCTTTTGATTGGAGCACTTGGTCTATTTACATTGAGTGATTATTGATAGATATAAATTTAGTGCCATTGTGTTAACTGTAAATTTGTTTTTTCTGGTGATGTTCTCTGTTCCTTTATAGTCTTTGTTCTTTTGATCTTTCTTTCCCACTCAAAGAGTTCCCTTTAATATTTCTTGCAAGGCTGGTTTAGTGGTCATGAACTCCTTTAGTTTTTGTTTGTTTGGGAAACTCTATCTCTCCTTCTATTCTGAATGACAGTGTTCCTACATAAAGTATTCTTGGCTACATATTTTTCCCACTCCTCACCTTGACTATGTCATGCCACTTTCTTCTGGTCTGCTAAGTTTCTGTGGAGAGATCTGCTATGAACATGATTTGCATTCCCTTGTCTGTCAAGGACTTTTTTTTTTTCCCCTTGCTGCTTTCAGGATTCTTTCCTCCTCTGTGTATTTTGTGAATTTTACTAAAGTATTTTATTTTATTTTATTGATTATGTTAATCACCATACATTACATCATTAGTTTTTGATGTAATGTTCCATGATTCATTGTTTGCATATAACACCCAGTGCTCCATTCAATATGTGCCCTCTTTAATATCCATCACCAGGCTAATGTCTTGATGTGGGATGGCTTTTGTTGAATTTGATGGGAGTTCTCTGTGCTTCTTGGATTTCAGTGTCTGTTTCCTTTCCCAGATTAGGGAAGTTTTCAACTATAATTTGCTCAAGTAAACCTTCTGCCCCATTTTCCCTTTCTTCTTCTGGGACTCCTGTGATATGAATGTTACTATGTTTTAAGGATTTTAAGTCCCCTATGTCTACATTCATGATCCAATACCTTTCTTTCTGTCTTCTTTTCAGCTTCATCATTTTCCATAATTTTATCTTCAATATTCAGTTAGTCAACCTCTGCTTCATCCCTCTTCATCATGGCATCCATTCAGGTTTGCGTCTTGCTTACAGCATTTTATTTTGGGCCTGACTAGTTTTCAGTTCTTTTATCTCTGTAATAAGGGGTTCTCTAGTGTTACACTTTTTTCAAGTCCAGTTAGTATCATTATAATTGTTGTTTTACAGTCTAGTTCAGACATCTTACTTATATCTGTATTGTTTAAATTCCTGCCCATCACTTCTTCCTGTTCTTTCTTCTCACGTGAATTCCTCCATCTTGTCATTTTGGAGGTCAAATAAAAAATATTAGATTAAAAAAATAAAGTAAAATAAAGGAAGCTCTATCCTAGGTGTGTTTTGATCTCCTTGTTAAGAGAAGCTTGATCCAAAAAATAAAAATTAATAAAAAATAAAATTAATTAATTCTTTTTTCTGTATCAAAAAAATAAGCAAAGGAAGCTACAACCTGTTTCCCCTAGAGCTGATGCTTTGCAGCACTCTATGATCAGTAGACTTGCTGCCTTCAGGGAGTTTGTGCTGGTCTTCTGGGGGAGGGGCATGCTGCTCTGATTTTCAAGGTTACTTGCCCTAGTGGAGATGAACCTGCAGGGCACAGGGGGTGGGGCTTGTAAGCTGTTCCAACCTCCACTTGGTGGCACTGATTTTCTCACTGAGGTGGGTCATTGCTGGTGAGCGGACAGTGAAAATTCCTTCACCCCCCCCCTCTTGTCTCTGGAGTGGGGAACTTGTGCCTTACACTCCTCAGGAAGCCCTCACAGATGAGCAAACAATCACCCCTCTTGTGTCCCCAGCTTCTATCAGATCCCCCACCTTCACCCTGAGCTATCCACTTGCCCAGGTGGGACAGCACTGCTGTGTTTTATCTCAGGCATGGCTGTGTTTCAAAACTCCAAATTTCAGACACCCCCATGTCATGGACCCACACTGATCCTTTGGGGGAAGGTTTTGCTGTGCTATGGCTGCTGCTGGCTTGTCCCAGAAAGAGTTGCACAACTATGCAGTAGTTCAGAGTTTATGATAAATTGCTGGGCAAAGCCAGTGCCAAGGTTGCTGGCTTTAGCCAGTGTCTTTGTTCCTATGCTGGTGAATGGGGCACCTCAATGGTGCCCCCTGGGTCTTTTGGCCCTGAAGAGACCATATCCCCTCTACCAAATGCACTCCAAGCAGGGGAACTCTTTCTCCCTGTGCAACCCAGGGGATCCTCAGACTACACTGTCTGTTCCCATGTCTCCACCCTCCTTCCCCACCAGAGCACCGCTTAGCTCAACAGGCCCAACCCTGGCAATAGCACTGACCTCTGAAACTTCAGACTCTGTGCTCTAAAGTTTATTAAAGAGTTGTAATATTTAAACCCCCTCCTTTTCCCCAGTCAATGGGGAAGTTTTTCTTGTGCAGTTTCCTGGGCATGTTTTCACCCTTTGTTCCCTCGTTTTCTCTCTCTCTCTTCTCTCTCATTCCTCTCTCTGCAGTTAGGTCTCCCTCCCCTCTGCAATACCTGAGGCTCTTTTCTCCCACAAATCAACTCTCCACAGTTCCTACCTTTCACTAGGTGATCATTTTTTCTGCTTGCAGCTTTGTTGTCTCAGTCCTCCAATTGATTTTTTGGGTGTTCAAAATGATTTGATATTTGTCTAGCTGTGTTCAAGGGAGGAGGCAAGCTTAGGGTCACCCACTCCTCTGCCATCTTAATCTTCCTCCTATAAAGTGTCTTGAAGAAGGGCATTTTAGATTGGGAAAATGGGATAATCTATTGGCTTCATGTACTTGGATGTCCAAATCTATCCCCAAGTTTGGGGAAATCTCAGCACTATTTTCTGTTTTTTGTGTGTGTGTTTTAAGTTGTTGTTTGTTTGTTTGTTTTTAGTAATCTTTCTGCCCTCTTCTCCTTCTTTTGTTCTTGAATTTAAGTGATTTGGATATTGTGTTGTTCTTATTGTTGTTGTTTTGATAGGTGTCCCATAAATCACATAGGCTTTTTTTTATTGTTATGTTAATCACCATATATTACATCATTAGTTTTTGGTGCAGTGTTCCATGATTCATTGTTTGTTCATAACACCCAGTGCTCCATGCAGAACGTGCCCTCCTTAATACCCATCACCAGGCTAACCCATCCCCCCACCCCCCTCCCCTCCAGAACCCTCAGTTTGTTTTTCAGAGTCCATCATCTCTCATGGTTCGTCTCCCCCTCTGACATACTTTCTACTTTTTCATTCTTTTCTTTTTTCTCCACAGCCTGGGTTATTTCAAAATTTCTATCATGTATGTCATGTATTCTTTCTTTTATTTGCTCTCGTGTGGTACTAATGCTGTTGAATTTTTATTTCATTCATTGAATTCTTTTGTTCCATAATTTGATTCTTTTTTATGATTTCTATCTCTGTTAAATTTCTCATTTTGATCATGTAATGTGTTCATAATTCCTTTAGATTTTGTGTCTGTGTTTTCTTATAGCTCACTGAGTGTTTGTAAAACAGCTATTTTGAATTTTCAGATAAATCATAGATCTTCATATTTTGGGGTTCAGTTACTGGAAGTTTATTGTAACTTTTTGTTGAAGTTATGTTTCCTTGAGTTTTCATGTTTCTTGGAATTTCATTTTTCTATCTTCACATTTAAAGTAACAGTTTAGCCCTTCAATTTTTACTAACTTCTTTTAGGGTAAAAATAACTTTCACCAGTCCTGCTGAGGTTTTCTGAGACCTTGTATGTATACATCTCCTCCACACCTCATGCTCTTCTTTGTGGCAGAATTTTTAAGCCTGTGTGTCTTCCCTTCATCCTACAATGCACCATGCCTGCTGCTGATATCCTCTTTTTGTTTTCCGAAGGGTGACACGATAGCTCAAGTTTGTGGTTTCTCCCTTGCATGCACACCATGGTCTTTTCTCTGTGCATGTGCACTGTCTACTAGATCTCTCCTTCACCACAACTCTCAGAAGCATGCACAAGAAGCCAGCCAAAGAATGGGGGTAAATGTATTTGCCATGTGTTGCACTAGGGATGACTGTGTGTCATTTGGGGAAATCCATTGTTGAGTTTTTTCCATGGAGGCTCATGGGCAGGCTTTCTGATGAAGTCCAGAACACAGTCAACAGGGACCATGTGCCTTCAGTGCCCTCCAGGAATCTTATATACCACTCTTCTGATCTGCTTGCTCTCCCAATTATGAAGCTCATACTTTAATGCTCCGGATACTGCAAGATAGAAATGAATCTTTTTAAAGTGTCCAACATAACTAGGGAAGCAAGCTGTGCATTCACTTATTGATTTTCCCTTTCCTCTCTGGGAGAAATCACGGTCTGTAGAGTTATAAGCTGTGCCACCTTGGGGGAATAATGATAGTGATAATGTCAGGCTGTTTTTCTTACCCATGTTGTTTTTCTTACCCATGTTTTTCTAAGCCATGTATCCAATCTCTCTCTCTCTCTCTCTCTCTCTCTCTCTCTCTCTCTTTCTCTCTGTCTCTTTCTCCCCTATCTCCAGTGAACTGCTAGAAATTTTCCTGAAGCCTAGATTTCCACAAAGACTCTCTCCTCTATAGGAGATAACCTATGTCAGTGTTCTACAGGCACTCCTAGACTGCACCTCAGATGGGCCATAATACGTTCACAGTCTTTTGTAGGTCCCACACCTGGTAGCAAAGTCTGTCTGCCTATTAACCAATGCATCAATGGGCAAAATGCTCTGGTTCCCTGGGTGTCCCACAACTCCCACAGAGGTACTTCTATATGTGGATGGATGCTGAATCATTGTTTTTGAATAAGGAGACATCTTATGCTGTCATGATTCTGAAATCACTCCTCTATCTTCCTTTCATTCTCTCCCTTCCTTTCCTTTCCCTTTCTTTTCCTTCCCTTCCCTTCCCTTCTCTGTTTCTGTCTCTCGGTCTCTCTCTTTCTCTCTTTCTCACCTGTGCCACACAAATGATGTGTCTCCAAATGCATGCAAGGAATTCCTAGGAGCCCTGTCAACAATTTCAAGATGAATCAGTACTCTTTTTTTTTTCCAACTACAAAACTGGATCCACATTCCTGTAGTCATTTCTGTCTACATACATCTTTCTTTTTGTCCCCAAGATTAAAAATTTCAGACTGCTCTCTTACTATTTCCTTCTTCTCCATCTTCTGTTACCAACATGACAAAACCATATTTTGTCTGCTGTTGTAAAATACTTTTTGGGTTTGCCTCTTGCTCTCCTTTCTCAGTGTCTCTTCAGTTCCCTAGTCTTTTCATCATAAACCCATATTTGAAAAATTTGTAGCAGTCTTTTGTTGTCTTCCCTGACCTCAGGCATTGTCCTCTCCTGTTTTTTTCTTACACATTAATCACTGTTTAATGTAATTTTTGTAAATTTAGCTTTTGCCAGGTCACTCTTTTATTCAAGTGCTTATAATGACTCCTTATCATTTATCAAATTAAGTCTCAACTCCTTTGCCTGCCTTTTAAAGACTACTTCAAGCTTTCCCACACATCTATCAAATTCAATTTCCCAACTTACCCAAGTATTCCACCACCCTCTTTAATACTCAACCAACTAACCTCATCTCAGCTGTTGACAAATTTTGTGCCCATTTTCTTTGACTCTTTGTTCACATTGTTGTTCCAACCTGAAGTACCCACTGTCCTCCCCTCTACCTAAACTAATATTTTCCCCTTTAAAGAACCATACTAAATCTGGCATCTTCTGTGCAAATATTGTTGTCTTCATTTTCTTGTACTCATTGTGTGTTCAATACATTTTTCTATGACTCTCATGTTGATTCTGTCTCTGACCCAGGATTCTAAGGGACTTGATTCAACTTATATCTCTGAACACCTAAGAGAGTGCCTGAGACATAGAAAGCATCCAATAAATATTTGTTGGGTATATTGAATTCTTAGTACAGACATGGGTACACAGTTTGTTCTGTTAAAGATTTAGACACTTATTGACAACTATCTGATAAGAAGATACCAAAGAAATGCCAGCTCATCAAAGTCAAACTTTTTAATTTATACACATTTTAATGCTTTGCAATGATAAGTACATCAAAGAATAGTTAGCAGTAGTAAAGGCTTACTTATGTGAATGGCAATTTTGCTTTGGAGACAGAGACTAAGTTAAAGCATGGGAGTAAGGGCTATCTAGAGAGCTGAAGTATGGTTTAGGAAAGCATTGTGTACATTTAGAATGATAAATGGGGTTAAACCAGGGGAAAGGTTAAGGGGGAAAAAAGGTGGAAACAAAAAACCAATTTGCCAGTTTTGTGAAGCCCAGCCCTTTAGTCTAGGGAATAGCTTAGACTCTTGAGATTTCACAGGTTAATCCAGTCATTGTCTTTACCATGATATTCTATTTAGATATGGGCACTACTGGAGGCCAGCATCAGAACCCCTAGCCACTACTTAGCTCTGCTGCCAGAGATCAGATACCATCGTGACTGCACTGGGCACACCAGGAAACACAGAAAGGACCTCCTGGAAAACCTCTCAGCCTCAGCCTGGATCTGATTCGATCTTTGAAAATAATTGTTCATTGATGAGCAAACAAATTCATGGAAGAAAAATTTCACAGATATTTTCCCGAAGCAAACTCAGACTTAAGATATTCTGTGGAGAGAGCCCTTTTAACAACTGGCCCATAGATCAAGTACTTTCAACAATGGGCACCTCAGTCCAAAACTGACAACCATGGATAAGCATAAGTAAAGATTCATGTTTAAGAAAAATACAACTATTCAAAGATTGATTTCAATCTTCTCTCAAACAAATTCGGTCTAAAATTTATAAGCTAAAACTAGCATCCTTCACCCAAAACTTCAGCATCTCTCATTTCAAACCTTAATTGCTGACTCCAAACAAGATAGACTGTGCAAAGAAATAGTCAGTGTGGAATAACTAGTGATTGACATGATGTGACCTCTATCCAACTAATAAAAATTCTTACAGTAAGTATAAAATTCTTCCAGCTTGTGATTGTTTTGGTTTCAGGACACTGATTTTAAGAAGCTTGTACCTTTGAGGAGGTAAATTTTTATCAATATCTTACTGGAAATATATTTAAAGCTTATGCTTTCTTTTTAACCCTAAGCTGAGTTTAGAAAAAAGAAGGGGCTTCTACTATAGGAAAAAATGAATGCTGATTTCTGAGTATAAGCCAAAGCTGGTTGGAAGGCGGGCAGTCTAAGAAGGATAGGTAACACAGGATTAAAAAACAAACAAACAAACAAAAAATCAGAACACAGTATAAAAATTTTGTATGGTTATCAAAATTTTGAAGAACAGAAGAGCAGCAGCAGGTAAGAAAGAATGTCAAAAGAAATACAGAACTACTGTAAGAAGGTAAAATTTTGTTGAAATCTGAAAATAGAGTTCCCCAAAATCATAGAATTCTCCAAACAGTCCAGGTAATACAAAGTCAGTCATGCAAAGTAAGATTCCCATTTAAGCAGGCTTTCTGCAGCATTCTTTGTAGGAAATTGTTACTTCTGCCATTTAAATACAAGCTATGTATCTTCCTCTTTTGGATGAGAATGATGTCTAACCAAATGGAGAATATCAATTAAAAAATAAAAATTATTAAAGAACCAAGAAGAAATTAAGGGCTAGAAAAATGCAAAAACTTAAATAAAAAATTCACTAGAGATAATCCATAGAAGATTTTAATTGTCAGAAAAATCAACCAGCAAACTTGAAGATAGATCGACTGGTATTTCAACAACAGGAAAAAATAATGAAAAAAAATGAACAGAGCATCAAAAAACTTTGGGACATCATCACTTGTACCAACATACATGTAATGGGTGTCCTGAAAATAAGAGAAGAGAGAGTAATAAGCAGAAATAATATGTAAAGAAAGAGCGGCTGAAAACATGCAGCCACTCTGGAATACAATATGGAGGTTCCTCAAAAGTCAAAAATAGAACTACCCTATGATCCAGCAATTGCACTACTAAGTATTTATCCAAAGAATACAAAAATACTCATCTGAAGGGACACACACACCCTGATGTTTATAGCAACATTACAAGCAATAGCCAAATTATGGAAAGAGTCCAAATGCCCATCAACTGATGAATGGATAAAGAAGTGGTATATATATACAATTGAATATTACTCAACATAAAAAAAGAACAAAATATTATTTGCAATGACATGAATGGAGCTAGCATGTATTATGTTAAGCCAAATAAGTCAGTCAGAGAAAAACAAATACCATATGATTTCACTCATATGTGGACTTTAAGAAACAAAACAGATGAATGTAGGGGAAAAAAGAGTTAGGCAAACCATCAAACAGACTAACTATAAAGAACAAACTGAGGGTTGCTGGAGGGGAGGTGGGAAAGGAGATGGGTTAAATGGGTGATGGGTATTAAGGGGGACACTTGTGATGAGCACTGCATGTTGTATGTAAGTGATGATTCACTAAATTCTACTCCTGAAACTAATATTTCACTATATGTTAACTAACTTGAATTTAAATAAAAACTTAAAACAAACAAACAAAAAAGAAATAGTGGCTGAAAACTTCCCAAATTTGGGGAAAAGCATTCTAGTTTCTTAATGATCTTCATGTAGGATGAAATCAAAGATCTCCACATTTAGACATATCTAACTGTCAAATACCAAAGAAAAAGAGAATCTTGAAAGCTCCAAGAGAAAAATGACTCATCATGTACAAGGTATACTTAATAAGGTTAGAAGATGACTTCTCATTTAAAAAAAAAAGGTGGGGGGATTGCCTGGGTGGCTCAGTTGGTTAAGCATCTTCCTTCAGCTCAGGTCATGATCTCCGTGTCCTGGAGTCGAGCCCTGCATCGGGCTTCCTGCTCAGCAAAGGCTGCTTCTCCCTCCCTCTCCTTCTGCCCCTCCCCTTGGCTTGTTCTCTCTCTCTCTCTGTCTCAAATAAATAAAATCTTTTTAAAAAACTGTACAAGACAGAAAATGTTAGGATGAGATATTCAAAGTACTAAATGGAAAAAAAAAAAAACCCTACCAACCAACAATTTTAACTCTAACTACGTCTTTCAAAAATAAAGAAGAAATTAAGGCCTTCTCACATAAACAAAAACAGAGAATTCATCATTAATAAAAGGGCACATTAAACCCAAAAGAAGTGGAAGAAAGGAAATAATAAAGTTTAAAGTGGAAATAACAAAATAGAAAACTAAATCAATGAAACCAAAAGAAGGATCTTTGAAAAAATTTTGACAAACTTTTAACTATACAGACCAACTTTTAACTGTACAAATCAAGGTAAAGGTCAGAAGAGCAAACTGTTGAAATAAAAAAGTAGAGGATATCATTACTAATCTTAGAGGAAAAAAAATTATAGTGGAATACTATGAGCACCAGTATGCCAACCAATCAGATGACCTAAATGAAATAGAAAAATTCATAGAAGAAACTACAAAAACTGAATCAAGAAAAAAATAGAAAATTGGAATAGAAGATATTGGCTTAATAGTTTGAAAAACTTTGTGCAAAGAAAACCCCAGGACTGTGTGGCTTAACTAATGAATTATACCAAAATCTTATTATTTGTTTTTTTATTTTTATTTTTATTTTTATTATTTTTATTTTAAATTTTAAGTAGTTAGCATACAGTACAATATTGGTTTCTGGAGTAGAATTAAGTGATTCATCACTTACATACAACACCCAGTGCTCATCATAACAAATGCCCTCCTTAATACCCATCACCCATCTAGCCTATCCTCCACTTACTGCTCTCCATCAACCCTCAGTTCATTCTCTATCATTAAGAGTCTTTTAGGGCTTATTTCCCTCTCTCCTTTTTTCTCTTTTCCCCCTTCCCTTATGCCCATCTGTCTTCTTTCTTAAATTTCACAAATGAGTGAAATCATATGGTATTTGTCTTTCTCTGACTGACTCATTTCACTTAGCATAATACACTCTAGCTCCATCCATGTTCTTAGCAAATAACAGGATTTCATTCTTTTTGAAGGCTGAGCAATACTCCATTGTGTGGATGGATATATATAATCACATCTTTTTTATCCATTCATTAGTTGATGGACATCATTTGGGCTCTTATTGATAATGTTGCTATAAACATCAGGGTGCATGTATCCCTTCGAATCTGTATTTTTGTATCTCTTGGGTAAATACTTAGTAATGCAATTGCTGGATCACAGGGTAGTTATTTTTAAGATTTTGAGGAAACTCCATACTGTTTTCCAGAGTGGCTGCACCAGTTTGCATTCCCACCAACAGTGCAAGAGGGCTCCCCTTTCTCCACATCCTAGCCAACACCTGTTGTTTCTTGTATGGTTAATTTTAGCCATCCTGACAGGTGTGATATAGTAACTCATCATGGTGTTGATTTGTATTTCCCTGATGATGAGTGATGTTGAGCATCTTTTCATGTGTCTGTTAGGCATCTGGATGTCTTCTTTGGAAAAGTGTTTATTTATGTCTTCTGCCCATTTCTTAACTAGACTATTTGTTTTTTGGGTGTTGAGCTTAAGTTCTTTGTACATTTTGGATACTAACCCTTTATCAGATGTGTCATTTGCAAATATCTTCTCCCATTCCATGGGGTGTCTTAGTTTTATTGATTATTTCCTTTGCTCTACCAAAACTTTAAAGAAGAACCAACAAAAATTCTTTGAAAACAAATTCTTTGAGAAAATTGAAGTGGAGGGAACACTTTGATATTCTTTCCATAGGACATTTTTATCCTTATGTCAAAATTAGACAAAGATAGGGCCCCTAGGTGGCTCAGTCGGTTAAGTGTCTGCCTTCTGCTCAGGTCATGATCTTGGGGTCCTGGGATCGCACCCCACATCGGGCTCCCTGCTCAGCAGAGTCAGCTTCTCCCTCTCCTTCTGCAGTGCCCTTTGTTCTTCCCCTGCTTGCTCTCTCTCTCCCCCAAATAAATAAATAAAATCTTTTTAAAAATTAAAGACATCACATGAAAAGAAAAATATAGACTAATTGGGCTGTATATATAAAGATAGACTCAAAATTCCTCAACAAAGTACAATCAAACCAAATCCAACAACATAGGAAAATGATAATATACCATAACTGAATGGGATTTTCCCAGGAATGCAAAGTCATTTAGTAACTGAAAATCAAAAATGTGATACAGATATTTTTTTCTCTGCATCATTTCAAATGGTTAAACAGTCTACTTTTTAAAAAATACTCTCTTCAATAAGGCAGTCTTCAAAGATGATGGCATAAGTGGCTCCTGACTCTCCTCCTCCCATGACTACACTAAATGAATGGCTAGACACAAATTCCCTCTGAAAGGAATCCAGAAACTAGCAGAGTGGTTCATACACACTGGGTGAACAATAAAACACTATTAAAACAGGCTGCTTTAAGTTAACAGTATCTCCCTGGAAGAAGCTAGTATACATTTGTGCCATAGTTTCTGTGGCTTCCACCCAATGGATGGGTCCACAGATTACCTGGCTCTGACAGCCAATGGCCCCTCCATTGAGAAGTCACACAAATCATAGCAAACAAAGAAACATTTCTTAATTGGTCATCCCAACAGAGCTCAGCACAGAGGGAGCGGGTAGAAATGCCTATGTCCCAGTCTTTTCCTAAAAGAAATCTATTTGCATACCTCAAAAGCTGCTGCCTGAAGGTCAGGCTTTTAATTGACACAAATCTAGGGGTAGATTGTGATTTCCCCCAGAAACCAGGAATCCTGTAGACACCTCTTTTGCCCTCTCCCTCTGGCTCAATCCAAGTTGCCAATATCTTCTTGGAATGAACTAGGACACACATCTGACACCACAGCACTTGTGGCTACAGCCTAAAAAAATGTGTCTTCAGGTAACCATAATCTAGTAGCTAATGGGGTTTGCATTCAAGAGTCCCTCAGGTCTGTAGCAAATAAAAAAAAATGCTTAAAGAGCTCAGGAATACACCACACACACAGCTGTATACCAGCTCTGTGCAGAGGAGCAATAAAAGTGTTTACCTCCCAGTTTCTCCCTGAAAGGGACCGTATTACATACTTTTCCAACATCTGTGTGAGGGTCTGGCTTACAACCAGCCTGAATCTAAGTGCTGACTGCAATCCATTCCTTTAGGACACTGATGGGTTTGGGCATACCCTCAACTACTGAGAACTACAAAAAGAAGGCTTGAACAATCAAAAGGTTTAAGAGACAATCAAGAACACAAAATGTGCTGATTGATGAAATTTATGCCCTGCAAAATATCATCTCATCAAGACTGAAAGTGGTTGGGTATTGGTCCAAGATGGCACTGTAGGAAGACCCTGAACTCACTTCATCCATGCACAACTAAAGGCAAGAGAGTGGCAAAAAAGAACAGCAAGAGAGATGGAGACATGGTAACAAAGGGCACCCTCACCCCTAATGCTGATCAGCAACCTGGAAGAGAGAGTAATGGAAAGCAATCAAGCTGAACAGAGAGAGAAATATAATAATAAAAAAATGAAAATAGATTTAGGGAACTCCCACAACACCATCAATTATAGAAACATTCACATTTTAGAGATCCCTGAAAAAGAAGAGAGAGAAAGAAGGGCACAAAATTTATTTGAAAAAATAATGACTGAAATCTTCCCTAATATGGGGAAGGAAACAGAAATCCAGATCCAGGAAACACGGAGTGCCCTCAACAACAACAACAACAAAACCCCAAGGAGGTCCATACCTAGACACATAGTAATTGAAATGGCATAAAGTAGTGATAATGAGAGGATTTTAAAAGCAGCAAGAGAAAACAGTCATATGCAAGGAAAACCCAATAAGGCTATCAGCTGATTTTTCAAAACTTTGCAGGCCAGAAGAGAATGGCATGATATATTCAAAGTTCCGAAAGAAAAAAACCTGCAGCCAAGAATACTTTATCCATCAGGTTTATCATTCTGAATAGAAGGAGAGATCATTTCCCAGACAAAACATAAAGAAACTCGGGGCACCTGAGTGGCTCAGTTGGTTAAGCATCTGTCTTTGACTCAGGTCATGATCTCTGGGTCCTGGGATCGAGCCCCATGTCAGGCTCCCTGCTCAACGGGGAGTCTGCTTCTCCCCTTCCTTCTGCCACTCCCCCTGCTTGTGTGCATGCTGTCTCTCTACCTTTCTCTCTCTCTCTCTCTGTCAAATAAATAAATAAAATCTTTAAAAAAAGTTAAAGAAACTCATGACTGCTTAACCAGCCCTACAAGAAATGTTAAAGGGGACTCTGAGTAGAAAGGAAAGACCATAAGCAATAGTAAGAAAAGTAGAAAGCACAAAAGCAGTAAAATTAAGTATACCCATAACAATCAGTCAAGGTATTCACAAAATAAAAGGATGTAAAGTATCATCATATACCTAAAACATGGTGGGAGAGAAGTAACTAATTAGTTCAAACATAATATTCAAAATTAATCATCAAGTTAACATAAACTGCTATATGCATAAAATATTATGTAAAAACTTAATAGTAACAACAAATGAAAAACCAGAAATAGATATACAAAAAAATAAAGAAGAAAGAATCTACTATATCATTAAGAAAGTCACCAGACCATGAGCAAAGAAAGCAAGAGAAGAACTACAAAAAATACTATAAAGCAAGTAACAAAATGACAATAATTACATACCTATCAATAATTGCTTTTATTGTAAATGGACCAAATATCCCAATAAAAAGACAGAGGGTGACTGAATGGATAAAAATCAAGACCTGTCTACATGCTGCCTACAAGAGACTCATTTCACATCTAAAGCAACATGCAAATCAAAATTGAAGAGATGGAGGGACGCCTGGGTGGCTCAGTCGGTTAAGTGTCTGCCTTTGGCTCAGGTCATGATCCTGGGGCCCTGGGATTGAGCCCAGGGGGGGTTGGGGGGTCCTTGTTCAGCGGGGAGCCTGCTTTTCCCTTTGCTTCTGTCTGCTACTCCTCCTGCTTGTGCTTTCTCTCTCTCTCTGTCAAATGAATAAATAAATAAATAAAATCTTTTTTAAAAATTGAGGAGATTGAAATGTATTTATTATGCAAATGGTAGTAAAAATAAAGCCAGGATAGCAATACTTTGCTAATATTTTGCTGGAGGTTGTTGCATCTATGTTTGCATCAAGGATATTGGCCTGTAGTTTTCTTTCTTTTTCTTGTGGTGTTTTTATCTGGTTTTGGTATCAAGTTAATCATGGCTTAATAAAATGGATTTGAAAACTTTCTTTGCTCTTTTATTTTTTGAAAGAGTTTGAGGAAAACAGTTATTAACTCTTCTTTAAATGTTTGGTAGAATTCACCTGTGAGGCCGTCTGGTTCTGGACTTTTGTTGGGAGTTCTGTTTTGTTTTGTTTTTGTTTTGGTTGGGAGTTTTGTTTTGGTTTGGTTTTGGCTGGGAGTTTTTTGATTACTGATTCAATTTCTTTGCTGGTTATTGGTCCATTCAATTTTTCTATTTCTTCTTGTTTCAGTTTTGGTAGCTCATATGTTTCTAGAAATGTGTCCATTTCTTCTAGGTTGTCCAATTTGTTGGCATATAGTTTTTTTGTAATATCCTCTTATAATTGTATTTCTGCAGTGTTGGTTGTTATTTCTCCTCTCTCATTTGTAATTTTATTTATTTGGGTCCTTTGTTCTTTTTCATAAATCTAGCTACAGGTTTATCAATTTTGTTTCTCTTTTCAAATAACCAACTGCTGATTTCATTGATCTGTTTGTTGTTCTTGTTGTTTTAGTTTCTATATAATTACTTTTCTGCTCTAATCTTTATCATTTCCGTCTTTCTGCTGGTTCTAGGTTTTGTTTGTTTTTCTTTTTCCAGCTGCTTTAGGTGTAAAGTTACATTGTTTATTTGAGAGCTTTCTTGCTTCTTGAGGTAGGTCTTCCCTCTTAGGACCGTTTTTGCTGCATCCCAAAGGTTTTAGATTGTTGTGTTTACATTTTCATTTGTTTTGATGTATTTTAATTTCTTCTTTTATTTGCTGGTTGACCCATTCATTGTTTAGTAGCATGTTATTTAACTTCCATGCATTTGTGGTCTTTCCAGATTTTTTCTTGTGGTTGATTTCCACTTTCATAGTATTGTGTTCAGAAAAGATGTATGGTATGTCTTCAACCTTCTTGAACTTGTTGAGCCTGGTTTTGTGGGCTAATATGTGATCTATTCTGGAAAATGTTACATGTGTGCTTGAAAAGAATGTGTATTCTGCTGCTTTAGGATGAAATGTTCTGAATATGTCTGTTAATTCCATCTATCCTAGTATATTGTTCAATGCCGTTTTTTCCTTGTTTATTTTATGTTTAGATGATCTGTCCATTTATTTAATTGGGGTGTTAAAGTCCCCTACTGTTATTGTATTATTATCAATGAGTTCCTTTACATTTGTTATTAAATGTTTTATGTATTTGGGTATTCCTACGTTTGGTGCATAAGTATTTACAATTGTTATATCTTCTTGTTGGATTATTCTTTTTATTATCTATAGTGTCCTTCTTTGTCACTTGTTACAGTCTTTGGTTTAAAGTCTATTTTTTCTTTTTTTATTATGTTCAGTTAGCCAACATACAATATTTTTTTTTCTGATATAAGTGTTGTTACTCCATCTTTCTTTTGACATTCACTTGCATAATAGATGTGAGACATCCCTTTACTTTCAACCTATGAGTGTGTTTAGATCTAAAATGTGCCTCTTGTAGGGAGCATATAGATGGGTCTTGATTTTTATCCATTCTGACATCCTATGTCTTTTGAGTATTTATTCCATTTACATTCAAAGTAATTATTGATAGATATGTATTTATTGCCATTTTATTTCTTGGTTTACGTTTGTGCCTGAAGATTTTCCCTGATCCTTTCTTGCCTTTCTCTTTTTCATATTTTACTGATTTTTATTTTATTTTTGAGTTCTATTTCTCTCTTTATTTGATGTGTGTGACTAAGGTTTTACTAATTTTGTTTATCTTTTAAAAGGACAGGCTCTTGGTTTCATTAACCATTTCTATTGCTTTTTGTAGACTCTATTTCATTAATTGCTGTTCTGATCTTTATTGTTTTCTTTGTTCTACTACCTTTGGGATTTGTTTTTCTTTTTCTAGCTTTTTTTAGGTATAAGTTTAGGTTGTCTATTTAAGATTTTTCTTTCTTCTTGAAGTAGAGTGTATTGCTATAAACGTGCATCTTAAAACTGCTTTTATTGCATCCAAAATATTTTGGACCATGTGTTTCCATTTTAATTTATCTCCGTGTATTTGCTTTTATGTCTTCTTTGATTTCTTCTTTGACCTTTTGGTTGTTAGTAGCATATGATTTAGCCTCCACATGTTTGTGTTTCTTCCAAGTTTTTTTTTTTCTTATAATCAATTTCTGGTTTCATACTATTGTCATAAAAGATGCTTGGTATGATTTTAATCTTCTTAAATGTATCAAAACTTGTTTTATGGTTAACATATGGTCCACAGGCAACAACCTCTTCCACCTCAACTGCAACAACTTCTTCCTAGAAACATCACCAAAGGCAAGGGAAGCAAGGGCAAAAATGAACTATTGGGACTTCATCAAGATAAAAAGCTTTTGCACAACAAAGGAAACAGTCACCAAAACCAAAAGACAACCGACAGAATGGGAGAAGGTATTTGCAAATGACATATCAGATAAAGGGCTGATACACAAAATCTATAAAGAACTTATCAAACTTAACACCCAAAGAACAAATAATCAAATCAAGAAATGGGCAGAAGACATGAACAGGTATTTTTCCAAAGAAGACATCCAAAAGGCCAACAGACACATGAAAAAGTGCTCAAAATCACTTGGCATCAGGGAAATCCAAATCAAAACCTCAATGAGATACCACCTCATACCAGTCAGAATGGCTAAAATTAACAAGTCAGGAAACACAGATGTTGGTGAGGATGTGGAGAAAGGGGAACCCTCCTTCTCTGTTGGTGGGAATGCAAGCTGATACAGCCACTCTGGAAAACAGTATGGAGGTTCCTCAAAGAGTTGAAAATAGAGTTACCATATGACCCAGCAATTGCTCTACTGGGTATTTACCAGAAAGATAAAAATGTAGTGATCCAAAGGGGCATGTGCACCTCTATGTTTATAGCAGCAATGTCCACAATAGCCAAATTATAGAAGGTGCCTAGATGTCCATCAACAGATGAATGGATAAAGAAGATGTGGTATGTGTATACAATGGAATATTATGCAGCCATCAAAAAATGAAATTTTGCCATTTGCAATGATGTGAGAGGGTATTATGCTAAGTGAAATAAGTCAATCAGAGAAAGACAAGTATCATATGATCTCCCTGATATGAGGAATTTGAGAAACAAGACAGAGGATCATAGGGGAAGGGAGGGAAAAATGAAACAAGATGAAACCAGAGAGGGAAACAAACCATAATAGAGTCTTAATTTCAGGAAACAAACAGGGTTGTTGGAGTGGAGGGGAGTGGGAGGGATGTGGTGACTGGGTGGTGGACATTGGGGAGGGTATGTACTATGGTAAGCACTGTGAATTGTGTATGACTGGTGAATCACAGACCTGTACCCCTGAAACAAATAATACATTGCATGTTAATAAAAAATTTAAAAAATATATATGGTCTATTCTGGAGAATATTCCATGTGCACTTGAAAAGAGTGTGTATTCTGTTGTTTTTGGATGAAATGTTCTGTATATATGTTAGGTCCATTTGGTTTAATTGTGTAAATCAAAGCCACTGTTTTCTTATTGATTTTTTGCCTGGATGATCTACCCTTTGATACAAGTGGACTGTTAAGTCCCCCTACTATTATCGTATTACTGTCAATTTCTCCCTTTATCTGTTAGTATTTCCTTTATCATTTAGGGACTCCAATGTTGGGCACATAGAAATTTACAATTGTTATATCCTTTTATTAGGTTGATCCCTTTGTCATTATATAATGCCCTTCTTTGTCTCCTGCTAAAGCATTTTTTAAAGTCTACTTTATCTGATATAAGTATTACTACCCCAGCTATTTTTTTCACTTCCATTTGCATGAAATATCTTTTTCCATTCCTTCACTTCCAATCTGTATGTGTCTTTAAATCTGAATTGAGACTCTTGTAGACAGCATATAGATGGGTCTTGTTTTTTTGTCTATTCAGTCACTCTATGTCTTGACTGGAGCATTTACTCACATACATTTAAATTAATTACTGATAGGTACCCACTTATTGCCATTTTGTTAATTTGTTTTCTGGTTACTTCTGTAGTTGTTCCCTGTTCCTTTCTTTTTCTCTATTTCTCTTGTTTTGTGCTTTGACGGATTTCCTTAGTGTTATGTTTGGATTTCTTCCTCTTTACTTTTTGTGTATCTATTATAGTAACATTATACTCTCAAAAACTGGTTGAAGAGGAAATCAAAACAGAATTTAACAAATCATCTCAAAACAAATGAAATTAAAAGCACAACATACCAAACCTTGTGTAATATAACAAAAACATTATTAGTATAGAAGTTTATAGTGATAATCACCCGCATTAATAGAAAGATCTCATATAAACAACTTGAATTTTTGCCTCATGGAACTGGAAAAAAGAACAAACTAAAACCAAAATTAACATAAGAAAGGAATTAGAAGGGAAGAGTAGAAATAAATTAAATACAGAAACAATAGAAAAAATAAAACTAAGTGTTGAGTTCTTAAAATTATATACAAATTAATCAATTCTTACACTAAGAAATAAAGAACACTCAAATAAATAATATGAAACAAATGAAGAGACATTGCATATACCTCAGAAATAAAAATAATCATAAGGGACTACTATGAATAATTATACACCAACAATTTGAGCAACCTAGAAGAAATGAGTTAATTTTAGAAACATACAATGCACCAAAATTGAATCAAGAATAAATAGAAAGCCTGAATAGACCAATAATATTTCAGGAGATTTAAACAGTAATCAAAAACTTGCTAACAAATATAGTCAATGAGAATAAAATAGTGATGTGTGGTGACAGATGATAGGTACCCTTGTGGTAAACATACCATAATATATAAATTGTCAAATCATTATGTTGTACACCTAAAACTAAAGTAACACTGTGTGTCAATTATACTGAAATTTAAAAACAAACAAACACATACACCTCAATAAGAAAAACATAAGACTAGATAGTGTCACAAGTAAACTCTAAAAAACACTCAAATTAATACCAACCCTTCTTAAATTATTCCCCCAAATAGAAAAAACACTTATTTTTCAAGATTTTATTTATTTATTTATTTATTTATTTATTTATTTATTTATTTATTTATTATTTAAGAGAGAGAAAGAGGGAGAGAGCACACGTGCATGTTCCAGCATGAGCAAGGGGAGGGGCTGAGGGAGAGGGAGAGGGAGAATCTCAAGCAGACTCCACACTGAGCATGGAGCCCATCTTAGGGCTCAATCTTATGACACTGAGATCTTGACCTGAGTCAAAACCAAGAGTTGGCTGCTTAACCAATGAAGCCACCCAGGCACCCTTAAGAGGGAATACTTCTGAACTCATTTCATAAGGCCAGGATCATGCTGACATCAAAGCCAGAAAAGACAGCACGCACACACACACACACACACACACACACACACACACAAAACCACAGGTCACTATCCCTGATGAACTTAAATGCAAAATTCCTCAATAAACTACCATCAAACTCAATTTAATACTACATTGAAAGGATTGCACACCATGACCAAGTGAGTTATATACCTAGAATGCAAAAATGATTCAATATATGCAAATCAATCAATGTGATATGCCACATTAACAGAATGGAAAATGAAACACTTATGATCACCTCAATATATCTAGAAAAGACATTTCACAAGATTTAACATTCATTCATGAAAACATTCTTGACAAAATAAGTATGGAATGAACTTACCTCATTATGATAAAAACCATATATTAATAGCCCAGAGCTAACATAATCAGTGGAAAAACTTGGAAGGTTTTCCTCTAACATCTGTACATTCAAGAATGCCCATTCTCACCATTTCTATTCAATATAGTACTGGAAGTCATAGCCAAGCAAATAGAAAATGAAATGAAGGCATCCAATTTGGAAAATAAGTTAAAATATTTTTATTTGTTTATGATATGATCATATAATAAATAATGTGTTGTAGAAAATACAAAACACGAGGAAAGTATTAGAACTAAAAACTGAATTCAGCCAAGTGTCAGGATACTGAGTCAACATACACATACAGTGACATTTCTATACACAAAAAACAATCTGAAAAGTAATTTAAGACAAAAATTCCATATCTTGGCTATTGTAAGTAATGCTGCAATAATAAACATAAGGTACATATATCTTTTTGAATTACTGCTTTCATTCTATAGGAGTAAATAGGAGTAAAATTATTGGGTCATATAGTATTTCTATTTTTAATTTTTGAGAAACCTATATACTGTTTCTACAGTAGCTGTACCACTTTACATTTCCACCGAAATTGTACAAGTGTTCCTTTTTCTCCACATCCTCACCAACACTTTCTATTTCTTGTCATTTTGATTTTAGCCATTCTGATGAGTATAAGGCAATATCTCATTGTAGTTTTGACTTGCATTTGATGATTCATGATGTTGAGCATCTTTTCATGTGTCTATTTGCCATCAGTATGTCTTCTTTGGAAAAAAAAGTCTATTTGGGTCTTTTGTCTATTTTATTGCAGCATTATGTACAATAGCCAAGACACTGAGGCAACCTAAGTGGTGTCCATTGTTAGACAAATGGATAAGGAATACGTGGTGTGTGTGAATGTGTGTGTGTGTGTGTGTGTGTGTGCGCGCGCGCATCGTGCACGTGCAGTGGAATATTATGCAGCCCTATAAAAGCATGAAATTGTGCCATTTGCAACAACATGGGTGAACCTATTATGTATTATGCTAAGTGAAACAAATCAGACTGAGAAAGAGATACCATGTAATTTCACTCATATGTGGAATCTGAAAAAAACAAAACGAATAAACAAACAAACAAGCAAAATCAGATCTATAAACACAGAGAACAAACTGATGGTTGCTGGGAGTGGGGAGGAAAGAAGGAGAAATGAGCAAAATGGATGAAGGTAAGTGGGAGATACAGGTTTTTAGTTATGGAATAAATAAGTCATGGAAATGAAAGTCACAGCATAGAGAATATATTCAATGAAATTTTAATAGCATTTTATGGTGTCAGGTAATGACTACACTTGTGGTGAACATAGCCTAATGTATAGAGAAGTTGAATCACTGTGTTGTACACCTGAAGTGAATGGAACAGTGTGTGTCAACTATAGTCAAATTTTAAAAAAGAAAAGAAAAAGAGAATACAATCTCACTTACAATAGTAATAAGAAGAATTTAGGAATTAACCACAGAGGTTAAAAAAACTTTTACACTGAAAATTATAAAACATTAATGAAGGGAATTTAAAAAAAAACACAGAGAAATGGAAAGATGTTCAAGTTTGTGGCTTGGATGAATTAATATTTTTAAAATGTCCCTAATACCAAAAGTGGTCTTCACATTTAAAGCAATCCCTATCAAAATCCTAATGGTATTCTTACAGAAATAATTTTTTAAATGTATCCTAAAATTCATATAGAAACAAACGATCATGAATAGCCAAAAGAATCTTAAGCAAGAACAAAGTTGAAAGCAACACACTTCTTGATTCCAAAATACATTATAAAATCTACAATCAAAACAGTATGGCATTGGCATATAAACCATCCAAACAGAATAAGCCCATTAATAAGTCCACATATTTATGATCAACTTATCTTTGTTAAGAGTGCCAAAAACACACAATGGGGAAAGGGTGTTGTCTTGGATAAATGGTGGTGAGAAAACAGGGTATTCAACTGCATAAGAAGGAAATTGCCCCTTTAGATCATATCATATTCAAAAATTAACCCAAAATGGATTTAAGACCTGACATTGTAAAAATACTAGAAGAAAACATAATGGAAAATCTTCTTGGCATTGGTCTAAGCAATGACTTTTTGGGGCATGACACCAAAAGCACAGACAACAAAAGCAAATGCAGACAAGTAGAAATGCAGCAAACTAAAAAGGAACTCACATGATTCAATAATAAAAATTTAAAAATAATCTGATATAAAGATGTACAAAAGGGCTGAATAGAAGTTTGTCAAAAGATATACACATGAGCAACAAATATAAAAATATCCTCCACAATATTAGTCACTAGATAAATGTAAATCAGATCCACAGTGAAATAGCACTTCACACACTAGAATTGCTATAATAAAAAAAAGAATCAAGGTTATTAATGTAATCCACCATATTTTACTATTTGCCTTTTGACTTAGAAGGATGAGTGTATATTCCTTTCCCTTTTCAGCTCAAAGTTTCTGTGTCTTAAAACATCCAAATAAGGATGCCTGGGTGGCTTAGGTGGTTAAGCGTCTGCCTTTGGCTCAGATCATGATCCCGGGGTCCTGGGATCAAGTCCCCAATCAGGCTCCTTGTTCAGCGGGGAGCCTGCTTCTCCCTCTGCCTCTGCCTCTGCCAACTCCCCCTGCTTGTGCTCCTGCTCATTCTCTCTCTGACAAATAGATGAATAAAATCTTTAAAAGAAAACAAAGCAAACATCCAAATAAATATAAGCACCAGTGCCTTTTTGGCTTGAATTATTAGGAAAAAAAATAGAAACCATAACAATGGTTGGTGAGGATGTGGAGAAATTAGAATATTTTTACACTGCCACAAGGAATGAAAAATGGTGCATCCACTGTGAAAAACAGTTTGACATTTCCTCCAAAAAGTAAATATGGAGTTACCATATGGCCTAGAAATTCTACTGCTAGATATTCTACTGCTAGACTCAGAGGAACTGAGAACATATTTCTACACAAAGACTTGTATATAATTCGTATAGCAGCATTATTCATAATAACCAAAAGGTGGAAACAATCTAGATATCCACCAATGGAAAAGGGGATAAACAAAACATGACACATACATAAAGTAAAATTTTATTCATTCATATAAAAGGAATGAAGTTCTAATGCACACTACAAGATGGATGAACCTTAAGAATTATGCCCAGTAAAAGAAGCCAGACCCAAAAGACCACATATTATGTGATTTAATTTTTATGGGATGTCTAGAATAGGCAGATCCAGAAAGAGAAAGTATATTTGTGGTTGTTAGTGTCTAGGAAGAAGGAGGAATGGGAAGTGACCACAAATGGATACAAGGTTGTTGTTTTGTTTCTTTGTTTATTTTTTGCAGTTATGAAAATGTTCTAAAATTGGATAGTGGTGATAGTTGCACAACTTCATGAACAATATCTTTTTAAAAAACACTGAATTGTATAATTTAAAAGCAAGAATTTTATGGTATGTCAACTGTATTTGTTTTTTTTTTATTATGTTCAGTTAGCCACTGTTCAGTACATAATTAGTTTTTGATATAGTGTCGATTCATTAGTTAAGTATAACACCCAGTGTTCATTTTAAGAAATACAGCACATGCCTGTATTTCTTAAAAAATTTTAAGCCTTAAAATTCGGACATTAGTCCATATGTCAACTCCCCCTGCTTGTGCTCTTGTTCTCTCTCTCTCTCTCTCTGGCAAATAAATAAATAAAATCTTTAAAACAAAACAAAACAAACATCCAAATAAATATAAGCACCAGTGTCTTTTTGGCTTGAATTATTAGAAAAAAAATAGAAACCATAACAATGGTTGGTGAGGATGTGGAGAAATTAGAACATTTTACATTTAGTTAAGTATAATATCCAGTGCTCATCACAGCACATGCCTGTATTTCAGAAGGAGCAGGAAGCAGGGAACAGATCATGAAAGGCATTTTAGGAAGTAACAATTAATTCAGTTTTTATTCCAAATGTAACGAATAGTTTCAGACATGAGTGTGATATTATTTAATTTTGTGTTTTATCCTTACTCCATTGTAAGGATATACTGTAAGGAGGTAAGATGGAAACAGGGAGACCAGTAGGAAGCCACTTTGGACAGGAAATACAGTGGACACTTGAGATAAAGTAGCAGCATGGGTGATGGAGACAAATAGATTGATGAAATTGGGAAGTCTGAGGTAGGAGAGAAAATAGGAAGGAAAGGGAGAAGGAAAATGAAGAGTGTGGTACTTGATATGTCATTCATATCTTATATGGAAACAGAACCAAATTAACAGGTGAGCTACTTAATCTATATGTACCATTAAACACCTATGAAAAAATAGAAGAAAAATGTATTTACCAAACTCCCTTTAGAGGTAGTGTTTTGTGTTGTTGGAAAGATCATTTATTTAGTGTGGAATTGGGACAATAATACTCTCAAAAGAAAACAACATACCCAAATTAAAATGGATATTCCATCATTTTCCTCAAGAAGGGGTAATGAGGCCAGTTAATTATAATATTTTTATTTTGTTGAGAGGAATATGCAGATTTGATACCAAGAGCTGAACCATTTGAGGCCACAGTGGAAAGGAAAGCTGCCATAACAAGTCTTTTCTTTATAAGCAGCTCTCAGCTTCTCCTCGAACAAAATGTTTATCAAATTATTTTAAATACCTATGCTATACTCTATGCTCCATATTACCCAGGATAAATAAATTCATGGAAAGCAAACCAGTGTCAACCCGAAGATTAAAGAAATAATTGTAACTTTTAAGATTAAATCAAAATGCTTCACCTGGGGGGCCTGGGTGGCTCAGTTGGTTAAGCGACTGCCTTCAGCTCAGGTCATGATGCTGGAGTCCCAGGATCAAGTCCTGAATCAGGCTCCCTGCTCAGCAGGGAGTCTGCTTCTCCCTCTGATCCTCCTCCCTCTCATGCTCTCTGTCTCTCATTCTTTCTCTCTCAAATGAATAAAGCTCAGTCAGTCAAGTGTCTGATTTTGGCTCAGGTCATAAACTCAGGGTCATGAGATGGAGCCCCGCATCAGGCTCCATGCTAAGCATGAAGCCTGCTTATGATTCCTCTCCCTCTGCTCCTTTCCTCCCCCCACCCCGCTCATGCTCTATCTCTCTCTAAAAAAATAAAATAAAATAAAATTGATTTAGGTCATGTTAGTTAATTTACTGTGAAATTTCACAGTAAATGCCCCACGAGGGCATAAGTTTTTCTGTTAATCAAAAGAGACTATGGATTAAAAAATACTTAGAAACATACATGAATTATATAATACCATTTATAGAATAGATAGATCTCTATGTATGTATGTATGTATGTGCATACTTAAAGAGATTTCAGGAGAATCGCTAAAATGTGGTAGCATTTTGAGTGATTTTTGCAACTTTTTTCTGATCACCTTTCTGTATTATTTTGATTTATATAGCAAACATGAACTATTTTACAATTACAAAAATATTTTAAGGCTAAATATATCCTTCTTATATTTGAATAAAGAAACGTGGCTATGATGGCTTAATTTATACTCATCTTCTAAAGTGGGTCACTGCTTTTCAGAAGGAAAAATGTCAAGATGATTCTCTGATGTGCAGTCTTCAAAAACAAAATGTGAAAGGTTTTAAATTGTGATGCCTGGCTATAAATATGGCAATTTTTATTCTCACAAAACTTCACATTCTTCTTCGCCTCCATGATACTCTGAATCAGAAGATAGCTTCCTTCCAATATTATATGGTGGTGCCTTAATACATTTATTAACCAAACATTTATATATTTTTTTAAATTCTATGCTAAATGGGAGATACAAATAAAGATAAGACAGTCTCCCTGCTCCCCGGGTATCCATAATTGGTTTGAAAAATAAGGCACCTGCTCAAGCAGTAGTAATGATCTGATGCATATATATGCCATACGGGCATTATAGCCATCATCTGTTGTAGAGGGAACACTTCTAGTTAGAGTCATTGGGAAAGGCTTTCCAAAACAGATGCAACTTGAGACAGACTCAACGACAGAAGATAACAGGAACTTTAAAAAGGAAATGGCACCAGCAATAGCAAAAGGAAAACAAAGTGTCTCCGAGGAACTACATATAGTAAATGTGGTATTATAGATTTCATGAACATATGAGACAGTAAAGAGTCAAGGATAATCTTAAAAAAAAAAACAGATAATCTCAAGAATCTTAACCTAAGGTCTAGAAAATTATGATAAATTCAAGAAAAGAAACTAATTTAAGAAAAAAAGCTAATAACTTCAGTTGTGAACCTGATTATGATTTATTTAAGTAGAAATGGTAAAGTAAATATAAGCTGTTGTAAACAGACCAATGATTAGGACTAGATATGGAAATTTTGAAATTATAAGTTGGATTATTTGAAGCCATTTTATTTATTGAATTATACATTTATTTATAGGATTATTTCATTTATTGGATTGTTGAGAATTCAAGAGAATAAAGGCATCTGAGGAAGAGTGCTGAAAAAGCAGCATCAGGATAATATATAGATACAGTGAGGGGTGGATAAGAAGTTAAGAAAGAAAAGTAAAAAGTTATGGTCATAGAAAAAGAGGAGAAATAAGAATGTATGATTTGTAAGAAATATAAGGTAGAAGGAGATTTCATAAAGCCAAGGGTAATCAGTTTGTAAAATAAAACACAAAGGTCAAAGAGTGTGAAGAACAAAAATAATTAGACTTAGCATAAAAGCCAGACATTAAGGAAAACTTCAAGGAAGTGATTAGGCAAAAATACATGGGGTTTAAGAATAGTATTTGTGGTGAAGAAATGAAAGCAATAGCCATAGACTTTGTTATCTGAACAGTGATGGAGAAAAAGCAGGTTAAAAGGAATAAGCAACAGATTCATGCAACTGTTTTATTCTTGTAAATAAAAGATTTGTGTGCACTGGAAGAAGTAAAATAGAGTAATAAAGGCCTTTAGAATGGTGAGATAATCTCACTTTCAAATAAAATTCAACATAAAGCTAAAAACAAAACCAAAGCAGATTTGGCTTCCCATTTTGAACAGGTATGATTTACTTCAAAATCCTGGTTTACCCTGAAAGAAACCATCCCTGAACTGAAGTTCCCTCACCAATCTTCCAAAACACCAGTTAAGCTAAGTCACTTCTCCCTTATAACACTGAACCCAAATATGAGAAAATCCTGTCTGTGAATTTTTTACTGCACCATATTGTTAACATGGTGTTAATAAATTAATAAATATTTTAAATTTATTATTTATTTATTTAAAATGCATTTTTATGTCATGTTCTCATTTCACCTACTTTTCCCACTTTCTCTGACACCCTTACAGCCCCTCCAATTTCCAACAAAGGTGGAATAAATGCTACCCATTAGGGAAGAAGATGATTTGAAGGGGCTCTTTGGGTCAAAAATACTTTTGTCACCAACTTTAATGTCATCCAAACTCTCAACATTAGACATTCATTGTTTTGGGTCCTCAAAAAGTTTTTATTTTCCTGGAAACTCTGAAATAGGGATTATCTGAAATTATTTTCTTCTTATACCTGGAAATTAAATGGGGCTCTCTTTGAGTAGTACTGGTGCCTGGGAAATAATGGGACACAAGATTCATGAGAAGGGACATATCCCTGGGGGAGAAAGAAAAGCAAAGATTGGAAAATCTGAGATATAAACTATCCAGTTCTGTTGTTACTATTCATGAATACACAGGCTTGTAATTTTTATTTTCTTAAACTGATTGCTTTCTGTTTCTTTTTTATAGCCTCCCTTCTATATGCTTTATACTAGGTGGCAGTGCAATAACAGGAAAAGAGAAAAAGTAGACTCCAGAATGTGAAAAGGACTGTAATAAAGATCCCATATTTGAGCATTTTCATTTTAATAAAAGAAACTGGAGTCCCATTAAGGAGGTGACCTGTCCACAAGCTGTTTATTGTCAGAGCCTAGTCAGTCATTCATCCATGTTCTTCAACCACCCCATTCTCTCTAGTCTTTTAGCCCCTCCCTCTCTCCAAATCTATCTTCAGGGTTTCACTTCCTTCTCTACCTTGCCCAATCCCCTTTGTTGCCAACACCTTCTAATATCTCATCCCCTTAACTTCTGCTCCACCATCTCTTTTCAACACTTACGTTGGGACTACCTAAAACATCTAAACCTGGAGAAAATCACCTAGAGTACAAATGTTTGCTGTTAAAAAAAAATGTGCAGTCCTCAATTTAACCTGGATACTCATTACTAAATAGGGTTTCCTTCATTGCCTAATGTCAGTTCCCACTTTACTTCTTCACAATGGGAACCAACAAATACTTCCCAAATCCCCAAAGTCCCTGCTTTCAGCAGACAATCTGACCTCACATTTCACAGAGAAAATTAAAAATACCATGAAAAACTATATGTACATTTGCTTATCTATGACGACAACTACCTCACCTCCTTTTCCCCAATCCAAAATAAACAGCTCTCTTTCTATTCACAGTTAGTCTTCCAGTTGTGCTATTAACTCACTCCCCTTAAATCCTCCACCAGAAATTGGACCTTACTTTATCAGTATTTCTCATTACCCTCTCCTCTCAGTCTTTTGTCTTTCCCTGTCTCCTACCATGTGGCCTATAAACACATTCAACTTTCTGTAGCCATTAACATTTTTTCTACCTCAATATAATGTTAATAAATCATAAAAAACAGAGTACTTAAAATATGCCACACACCTTTTAAAGTAGTTAACATAACCTAAACTCATTTAAATCTCATAACTAATTTATAATGTAATTCACTACTATTACCATTAGTTCCCAGATGGGAAAATAAAGGTACAGAGACGTCAGAAAACTTGTTCAAGATTGCATTACCAGTAAATAGAAAGATGGGTTTCAAATATAGACTATCAGGGTCCAGAGTTATTTTTTCTCTATGGTGTTAGAAAGTGCTCCAGTTTCGTTCTTTTGCATGTTGCTTACTAGATTCCCCAACATCAATTGATGAAGAGACTTTTTCTCACTGGATATTCTTTCCTGCTTTGTGTGACCGAATAGTTGTGGGTTCATTTCTGGGTTTTCTGTACTGTTCCATTGATCAATGTGTTTATACTTGTGCTAGTCCCATACTGTTTTGATCACTACAGCTTTGGAGTGTAACTTCAAATCTGGGACTGTGATAAATCAACCATTGGTATTCTTTTTTGAATTGTTTTAGGAATTCAGGGTCTTTTGTGGTTCCATACAAATTTTAGGATTGTTTGTTCTAGATCTGTGAAAAATGCTATTGGTATTTTGATAGGGTTTGCATTAAATGTGTAGATTACTTTAGATAATATAGACATTTTAACAATATTTATTTTTCCAATACATAACCATGATATTCTTCAATTTCTTTGTGTCATCATTAATTTCTTTCATCAGTGTTTTATAGTTTTCAGAGTAGAGATCTTTTACCTCTTTGTATAGGTTTATTCTTAGGTATCTTTTGTTTTTGGTGCAATTATAAATGGGATTGATTCTTTGATTGCTGTTTCTGCTGCTTCATTATTGGTGTATAGAAATGCAACAATTTCTGCATGCTGATTTTATATCCCAAGACACTACTGAATTCAAGTATCAGTTTTAGCAATTTTTTTTGTGGAGACTTTTGGGTTTTCTATATAGAGTATCACATCTGCAAATAATGAAAATTTTACTTCTTTCTTTCCATTTTGGATGCCTTTTATTTCTTTATGTTGTCTGATTGCTGTGGCTAGGACTTCTAGTACTATGTTAACTAATAGTGGTGAGAGTGGACATCCCTGTCTTACTCCTGACCACAGAGGAAAACTTTCAGGCTTTCCCTAATGAGGATGATATTAGCTGTGGGTTTTTCATATATGGCCTTTATTATGTTGAGTGAGTTTCCCCCTAATGCTACTTTGTTAAGGATTTTTATCACGAATAGAGGTTGTACTATGTCAAATACTTTTTCTGCATCTATTGAGAGAATAATATAGTTCTTATCCTTTCTTTTATTAAAGTGGTGTATCACACTGATTGGTGAATACTGAGCCACCTTTGCAGTCCAGTAATAAATCCCACAATTGTCATGAATGATTCTTTAAATGTACTGTATGACTTTGTTTGCTAGTACTTCATTGAGAATTTTTGCATCCATGTTCATCAGGGATATTGGCCTGTACTTTTCTTTATTTCTGGAGTCTTTATCTGGTTTTAGAATCAGAATAATGCTGGCCTGATAGTATAAATTTGGAAGGTTTTCTCTATTTTCTAATTTTTGGAATAGTTTCAGAAGAATGAGTATTAACTCTTCTTTAAATGTTGGGTAAAATCTGCCTGTGAAGTCATTTGGCCCTAGAATTTTGTTTGTTGGGAGATTTTTGATTGCTGATTCTATTTCTCTCATTATCAGTATGCTAAAGTTTTCTATTTCTTCCTGTTTCCTATTTGGTAGTTTATATGTTTATATGTTTCTAGGAATTTATCCATTTCTTCCAGTTTGTCCAGTTTGTTGGCATATAGTTTTTCATAATATTGTCTTGTAATTGTATTTCTGGGTGTTGGTTATTATTTCTCCTCTCTCGTTTGTGAATTTATTTATTTGGGTCCTTCCTCTTTACTTTTTGATAGGTCTGGCTAGAGATTTATCAATTTTATTAATTTTTTCAAAGAAGCAACACTTGGCTTCATCGATCTGTTCTTTTATTTTACTTTCTCTATCATTAATATCTGCTCTCCTCTTTATTATTTCCCACCTTCTGCTGGCCTTAGGTTTCATTTGTTGTTCCTTTCTAGCTCCTTTAGGTGTAAGGTTAGGTTGTTTATTTGAGACTTTTCTTTCTTCTTGAGGTAGGCCTGTATTGCTCTATACTTCTCTCTTTGAACTGCTTTTGCTGCATTCCAAAGGGTTTTTACTGCTGTGTTTTCATTTTCATTTGTTTCCATGTATTTTTAAAATTTCTTCTTTGATTTCCTGATTGACCCCTTCATTGTTTAGTAGCGCATGCTGTTCAACCTCCAGGTATTTGTGGTCTTTCCAAATTTTTTCTTGTGGTTGAATTGAAGTTTCATAGTGTTGTGGTCAGAAAGGATGCATGGTATGATCTCAGTCTTTCTGTACTTGCTGAGGCCTGATTTGCTATGTAGTATGTAATCTCTTCTGGAGAATGTCCCATGTGCACTTGAAAAGAATGTGTATTCTGCTGCTTCAGGATGGATTGTTCTGAATATAGCTGTTAAGTGCATCTGGTCTAGTGTGCCATTCCAAGCCATTGTTTCCTTGTTGATTTTCTGCTTAGATGATCTCCCCACTGATATAAGTGGGGTGTTAAAGTCCCGTACCATTATTTTATTATCAATGAGTTCCTTTATGTTTCTTATTAATCGTTTTACATATTTGGGTGCTCCAGTGTTGGGGACATAAATATTTACAATTGTTAGATATTCTTGTTGGATAGTTCCCTTTATTATGATATAGTGCCCTTCTTCATCTCTTATTACAGTGTTTGGTTTAAAATCTAGTTCATCTGGTATAAGTATTGCTACTCTGGCTTTCTTTTGACATCCATTTGGATGATAAATCTTTCTTGACCCCCTCACTTTCAATCTGCAGGTGTCTTTTGCTTTAAAATGAGTCTCTTGTAGACAGCATATAGATGGGTCTTGTTTTTCTATCCATTCTGACACCTTGTGTCTTTTGATTGGGGGCGTTTAGTGCATTTACTTTCAGAGTAATTACTGATATATATGTATGTAGTGCCATTTTATTACTTGTTTTTTCATTGTTTCTAGAGACTTTCTCTTTTCCTTTTGTGATTTTCTCACTTTTGGTCTTTGCTTGCCACCTGAAGAGTCCCCTTTAATATTTCTTGCAGGGCTGGTTTAATGGTCACAAACTCATTTGGTTTTTGTTTGTCTGTGAAACTCTTCATCTTTCCTTCTATTCTGAATGACAGCCTTGCTGGATAGAATATTTTTGGCTGCATATTTTTCTCATTCAGCAAGTTGAATATATCATGCCACTCCCTTCTGGATTGTCAAGTTTCTGTTCAGAAATCTCCAGCTAGCCTTATGGGTGTTCCCTTGTAACTCAGGGAGGTCTTTTGTCTTGCTCCTTTTCAGATTTCTTTTCTTTATCACTATATTTTGCAAATCTAATTACAATATATCTTGGTGTTGGCCTGCTTTTAGATTCTGATGGGAGTGCTCTGTGCCTCCTGGATCAGGATTTCTGTTTTCTTCCCCAGATTAAGGAAGTTTTCAGCTGTGATTTCTTCATATAAATTGTCTTCCCCCTTTTCTCTCTCTTCTTCTTATGGAATTCCTGTAAGATGAGTGTTATTTCATTTAATGGAATCACTGAGTTCCTTACCTCTATTTTCCTGTTGCACATATCTTGTTTCTCTCTTTTATTCAGCTTCATTGCTTTTTATTACTTTGTCTTCCAGGTCCTTTATTCATGCCTCTGCTCCTTCCAGCCTGCTGTTCATTGCATTGAGCATGTTTCTCATCTTGTTTTTTGTATTCTTCATCTCTGATTCTTTTATAACTTATTTATCTCTGCAGTAATGGTCTCACTGATGTCTTCTATTCTTTCTAAAGCCCAGTGAGTATCTTTAAAATAGTTGCTTTTAATTACCCATTAAGCATGTTATTTATATCTGTTTTGCTTATATCTCTGTCCATGGCCTTATCTTATTCTTTCATTTGGGACAAATTCCTGTCTTCTCATTTTGTGTAAGTCTCTGTCTTCTTCCATGTGTTAGAAAAGCCTGTTATTTCTCTTTCTTCTTAAAAGTAATGGCATATAGATTAGAGGTCACGTAGTGCCCAGGGCCTGATACTTTAGGAAAACTCTCTGCTGTGTGCTGTTCATGCTCTGCTGTTCTGTTTTGGCTGCTCTATGCTTCAGGACAATCATCTGCAGAGGTTCTCTTTGTCTGCTGTGGGCAGTGTTTTGTTCCTGGACTGAATGTGGTGAGTTTTTACTAGGAGTGCTCTGGTCTGCTTATGAAATGAGACCTGTCACCATGTCCACTGGAACTGAGGCCCAGCTAAAATCTCTGGTAAGGAGACTTGGTGTGGGAACAGGTTTGTGCTTATCTTGAGGCTGGAGCCTACTACACTGTGACTGAAGCAAGTGTGACTGAGAAAAGAAGTTCCAATGGAGTGCAGGGGGGTGAGGCTTGGTGTATACAAAGTAGTCAGGCAGTGTGGGTCCTGCACTGCTTCCTGAAAGTGGCTCTGTGTTTATACTGAGGTATGGGGTAGGGAAATTGACCAGGCCAGCTGTAGAGGTATCTCCATGAATGCTTCCTCTAAGGAACATGCTCTGAGAAGAATGTATAATCTCCCCACTTTGTGCCCCAGGTGCTCTTCAGATTGCTGTTTCCATGCTGTATGTTTTTATTATTATTATTATTTATTATTATTTTCAGTTAGCCAACATATAGAACATCATTAGTTTTTGATGTAGTGTTCAATGATTCATTAGCTGTGTATAACACCTGGTGCTCATCGCAACACATGCCCTCCTCAATACCCATCACCCAGTTACCACATCCCCCCCACCCCCTCTCTTCTGTAAACCTCAGTTTGTTTCCCAGAGCCCAGAATCTCTCCATGCTATCTATTTATGGACCGTTCACCTTGCTTTCTTTCCAAGAGCAGCCCCAGTGTTCTCCATGATCTCCCAGAGCCAAACCCACTGACTTTTATACCTCCAGGCTTTGAGCCCAGTTCGTTCCCAGAAGTCATGAATTTATCCCCTCTGCTTTCCAAGCCAATTGCTACGGGGATTCATTTTCCCCATGTGCTTTCCTAAGTATTAGTCTGTCTCTCATCCTCTTCCATGACCACAGCTTCCTCCCCTCTACAACAGCCATAATCCATTTCTTTTCTAAACTGTCTTCATAATCTCTACCTTCTTCAAAGTATCCTCTTTTCTACCTCCTCTACCTTTAGTTATGGAGTTTGTTCTGCCTGACTTCAGGTCAATTTCTGGGGTATTTATGATGATTTGATGGCTATCTAGTAGTATTTGTTGGACAAGGGGAGCCTAGGGTCCTCCTACTCCACCACCATCTTACATCCTCTAGATTTTTGTTTGTTTGTTTGTTTTTTTTGTTTTCTCTCTGCCCATTTATTAAATGTCAGCACTCTTTACTGTCCTATTGTCTGTGTTCTCTGGTGTTCTGGAATCAAGAAGTCCTGAATTTAAAGTTTCATCATCAACCAACTCCATTACCCTGAGCAAATTGCTTCCTCTCATAGAGATATTGTGAGAAATAAGTTACATAATGTATGTAGAGTACTTATCATAGTGCCTGACACATAGGAGATACTCAAAGAGTATTAGTTTTTGTTGTTGCTATCACCACCACCACCACCATGGCCATTGTCATCAATCGTCATCACTATCCTTATCTCATTTATAGTTACTGGCTCTGCTAAATCTTTGCTCGTCTTTTCCCATGTATAGCTTTTTTCCTTGAGTTCCAGGCCCAAATATTCCTGACTGTCCCGTAGGCATTTACAAACTCAACAAGTCCAAAACAGCATACATAATCCTGGCTACCCACTGAGAATCCTGGTCCTCCTTCTGTATTACAAATATTCATAAACAGCAGCTAGTGACACAAGCCAAAAACTTCAGTTATGCTCAATCTATCCTGTTCCTTTACATCTTTACTAAATGATGTTGGTGACCAAGTCTTGCCAACTCTTTACATCTCTTGTATTTCATATCCATGCTAACTTGTTTTAATAAATTCTACCAAATTAGTACCCTATGGTTTTACTCAAATGTAGTCTATTTTGTTCTTAAACAACACCTTTCAATGTTAGAGAACTATTAGATTAGTAGCCACCTCAGTTAAAATGTGTTTCTTGCTTTATAATTTGCAAACTGAGCTTCAGAGATCAATATTTTATACAAGTAGCAAACAGGATTTAGGCTTAATTATTTGACTACTAACCAAAACATATCCCTTGTAGAGAAATCCACCAGAAATAAGACAAGACCATTTGTAATTTTTTTCTTGAAATTGCCTCAACTACGGTGCCTGGGTGGCTCAGCCAGTTAAGCATCTGCCTTTGGTTCGGGTCATGATCCAAGGGTCCTGAGATTGAGCCCCACGTTCGGTCCCCTGCTCAGCAGAGAGCCTGCTTCTCCCTCTCCCTCTCCCTCTGCTGTTCCCCTGCTTCTGTGCACTCTTTCTCTCTCTCTCAAATAAATAAATAAATAAAATATTTTTTAAAAAAGAAAAAGCAAAGAAATCTCCTCAACCTTAGAATTTTGGGAGATAAGCTGGGTGGCTGTTGTTGTTGTTGTTGCTATTGTTGTTGTTGTTGTTACAAATTAAACTTTCCCTTTACTACTATATATTACAGCCATACAAAATTGCTTAGAGTTGTCCATTTGTACCAGGGTATTTCATACTTCTGCACACAGAAATAAGAATTCATTTGTCAAGGTGAGGAAAATTTAGAAGAATTATTTTTCTATAGAAAAGTGTTTTTCCTCTAGAAGAGATCCAAATGGTGAGTTTAATTCAAATATGTTCATGCATCACTCAGACAGAGTACTATGCTAGTTTAGGTTACAGAAAGGTGATACCAGGTAGTGCAAAGATAATTTTGATAAAGGATCTACCTTTGAGACACTCACCATCAAGTAAGGGACTTAAGAAATGTCTGCATGTTATAAATAATGAGAATTGAGTACACAATACAGTGCATCATTGCTAAACTCTATAAAACAAAATGCTATTTTTTTTAGGTGCTGGAAAGAAATGGATATCAATAAACACAGCATGACTTTGGGATACCTTTCTGGGTGAATAAAATATTTTAGAGAGCATATCTTTGTTGTCCTGGTAATTTCTCTTTCTTTAAGATAACAATTTATAAAATACATCATCTCAGAATGTCTGTAAAACCCCTAAAATCATTTTGGAATGTTGTGCATGTGTATTTTTGTAAGAAGAGTCCACTGCTTCCAGTATATCCTTGTACAAGTGCATGACTCAGAAAAGGTGGATAATCACAACTTAAAATCTCAAAATAAGGATTCTCAAAACAATTTTTGTGAGATTTATTTCCCTTTACTAAATGTTTACACTAACATCTGCCAGACCATGTACCTTGGGAATATACTTCTGTGTACTATGCTTGGATATTTGATAACATTGCCAATATGCTGGGAAGGAGAACCCATTAGTGTGAGGGAGATGAGCAATAGGAAGAAGCACTCAAAATTCTATTTTTAGTTTTGAAACTCACTGTAGTATGTCACTAAATTTCTCTAAGTTTCATTTTTTCTCCTCCAAAAATGGAGGCATTAAAAGAAGAAAATAGTCTCCGTCTGCTTACTTCACAAAGTTGTTTTCAGGATCCAATAAATTTGTATTCAAGGAGCAAGAAAGAGCTCAGGTTAGGACACCACCCATTCCTAGGTTTGAATCCCAGTTTATTCTTCAGCTGAAATTGTCTGAACTTTCACTTTCTAATCTGGAAAAAAGACATATAATTCCTTATTAGTAAAGCTTGAGGGAGGTGGATGAACTAATATATATAAAGAAACTAGCACAGTGTTTCTGTGTAATAACTGCTCCATAAATATATGATGAGCCCTCACGTCTGCTTCCCATTGAAACCTACTCTTTAGGGAGGAGGAATGTCTCTCATTTACACTTGATTACAAGCACTGGGTGTTATATGCAACTAACGAATCACTAAACTCAACCTTTGAAACTGATAATACACTATATGTTAATTAATTGAATTCAAATTTAAAAAATCAGCAGAGAGCAGCCAGAAAGGCCTTAAAAACCTAAAAATAAAATAAAATAAATAAAAGAAAATAATAAAACTCAATCCATGTGACCACTGTCCTAAATGTTGATGTATGGTATGTGTGGAGTATGATCTCCATTATAAGCTTGGGGATGGAAGGAATAGGTTTGGATCAATAACTGCATAGAGTCCTAAATGATTAGAGTTGAAATGACAAGAGAACTAACATGTATGCAAATAATTCCTATTATTATCCCCATTTCACAGGTAAGAACACAGAACCTCAGTGTGATTAATTGACTTGTCCAAGGCCACACAACCATTCACTGAAAAGGGTAGGATCCAAATCCCTATCTGCTGAACTTCTAAATTTTATTTCCTGAATTTATGGGCCATTTATCTTAATGTTTTACCTTCAGCAGGTACTTCCTCTATGATATGTCCACCCTTGCCTTGAATGCTACCTGGAAGTAATTACTCTTTTTATGGTACCCTTATTCTACTTTGTTTGCATCCCCTTACTCTTCTTTTTCTCTGCCCATGATTTGGATGAGTTCCTGTTGGAAGCTCAACTGCTTGAGCTGCCACTATGTATACTTAAGCTTTAGCTATCCAAAGTAGTCCAGCCAAGGCATTGTTTTTTCAAGGCTAAGAAATAAATAATGGCCACAGTAAGGCTCTTTGATTACCTCAACCAGCCACGTTGGTCACATATGAGAAGCACTTTGTACTGTACTGTCACTGGTGACAGTGCAACAACAATGTGCTAGGTTTTCTCCTCTTAGTCAACCAAAAGTGTCACAGCACAGAGTAACAAATATCTCATTCCTTACCACAGTTCACTATTTTATATAAAAATCTAAAAGAGTCCCATACATCTGGCAGACCCATCCCAAGTGCTTGGGAATGTTATGTTTTGAGTGAAAACAGAGAAACAAAACCCAGATGGCTTTTGCTATGAACAGTTCTCTTATCTAAAAGTTTCCAGGCCATAATTTGGCTCACATTTGTCAGACATACTACCTCCGACTGACAAAGCAGAAGCATTGGAATAACCTCCTGACTGGTTTTCAGCTGACTGTTCTTGTCATGTGCTTGAACTGGATGATATAAGACAGCCACCTCCACAAATAATGGTGACCTCTACTGATTATTCTACCCTCATCTGGGTATCTTTACCCATATGTTACTTGAGCTCTTTTCTAAGAAGGTTCATTATCCTGAAGATAGCTGTGTTAGGCTTTATAAATTTATGCTGAGTCTCTTATATTGGAAACTGATATTGGTGAGAGGGGCAGAGGTAACATGGCAGTATGGTAGGAGGACCCTAGCTTTGTCTCATCCTTCGAACACATCTAGATAACTATCAAATCATACTGAATAACCCAGAAATCCACATGAGGACTGATAGAACAAACTCCACAACTAGAGGGACAGAAGAGACCACATCAAGGAAGGTAGGAAGTGCAGAGATGTGATTTGTGGGGAGAAATGGACGGTGGGTGCTTTGGAGAGGAGGGAGCCCTGGTCTTGGAGAAAGGTGAGAGAGAGAGAGAGAAACACACAAGAGAATACACAAGGGGAACACTTCCCCAAAGCCACTGTCAAGGAAAACAAGAAAGGCTGATTTTTGTGATTTCTTGCAACCAGTGGGGCCTGAAGACTAGAGTTTTAAAGGTCGATAGGCTTGGCTGGGATAGAACCCTAAGTGTACTGCCCTATTCCTGGAGAGAAAGCAGGGAAACAATCTGGGGGCATGGGTGTGAAACAGTGATCCGAAGAACACCTGGGGCACAGAGTGGAGAGATTGTTTGCTCTTCTTGGAGACTATCCATGAGAGCTAGTGTGCATGGAGACACCTCTCCAAGAAAAGGAGCTGGCTGGCTCCATTAACCTTCCCCACCCCTCAGAATGAACCCAGAGCCACCTACAGAGGGCAGCTTGACCCCACACTGACTGCCTAGCCTGCTTGCTCCATGTTCCAGAGATGGTCAAACCTGCCTCAGTTCCAGCATGGTGAGATCCTCCTCAGAAGACCAGTGCAGGCCCCTGCCTACACCATGTCCCCAAAACCTGGAGATTTAAAACTCAGCACACTTGGCTGGCCTGCCCCTGCAGAGATGACAGGTAAACAACCTGGAGGCTGAAAATGTGGAAATAACTAACTGAAAAATACCTGGGACACACAAGTAAGAGATTATTTGCTTTTCCCAGGGTGCTTCCTGAGAACAGTGGGCACAGAGACCCCTCTGTGGGGACAAAGAAACTGCCTGGTGTCATTTCCCTCCCTTGCCCCTCAACATAAACACAGAGCTATCTGTGGTAAACAGCACGGCACCAACCCTGGATACCTAACCTGCTTACACCAGATCCCACAATCCTATGATCTATTGGTACTGCTCTTTTTGGTCATGTTTGTTTCAATTCCAACATGGCAGAATCCAGCAAAAATGCCTGCCCATACTATGTCTCCCAACCAGAGAGTTCTGCAAGGCTTAAGTTCTAGTGGAAGTAACATCAGGTCTCATTGAACAAACAGATCAGAACACACTTAGTTGAAACTTGCCACATTTTGGCCAAGGACCAAATACTGCCTACTGCAGGCAAGAAGTCCCTTTGCACATGAGTAGCCTGAAGGCTAGAGCAGTCAAAACATACAAGGAGAGTGCACACAGCAGACACCAGAGACAGTGCCTGAAGTGCCAGGTCCTAGACACTGTATGACTTCTACTTTATAAGGCCATTATTCTTAGGAGCAGAAAACATAGCAGGTTTTCCCAACAGAGATGAAGACGGAGACTTAGACAAAATACAAAGATGGAGGATGTTTCATCCCAAATGAAACAAGGTAAAGTCATGGCCAGAGATCTAAGTGAGATAGATATAAGTAACATGTCTGAAGGAAAATTTAAAGCAACAATCAAAAGGATACTGGCTGGGCTTGAGAAAAGAATGGAAGACTTCGGGTGGGCCCTTACTACAGAGATAAAAGAATTAAAAAACAACCATCCAGAAATGAATAATGCAATAACTACAATTCGAAACAGATTTGATGCAATTAACACAAGACAGAGGAAGCAAATGTATGAATGTGTGATATAGAAGGAAAAATAATGGAAAATAATAAAACTGAGAAAAAGAGAGAACTCCCATCAAAATCAACAAAAGCAGGCTAATAAGATATATTGTAGTTAAATTTACAAAATATAGTGATAAAGAAAAGAAATCTGAAAAGGAGCAAGACAAAAGACCTCCCTGAGTTACAAGGGAACACCCATAAGGCTAGCTGGAGATTTCTGAACAGAAACTTGACAATCCAGAAGGGAGTGGCATGATATATTCAACTTGCTGAATGAGAAAAATATGCAGCCAAAAATATTCTATCCAGCAAGGCTGTCATTCAGAATAGAAGGAAAGATGAAGAGTTTCACAGACAAACAAAAACCAAATGAGTTTGTGACCATTAAACCAGCCCTGCAAGAAATATTAAAGGGGACTCTTCAGGTGGCAAGCAAAGACCAAAAGTGAGAAAATCACAAAAGGAAAAGAGAAAGTCTCTAGAAACAATGAAAAAACAAGTAATAAAATGGCACTACATACATATATATCAGTAATTACTCTGAAAGTAAATGCACTAAACGCCCCCAATCAAAAGACACAAGGTGTCAGAATGGATAGAAAAACAAGACCCATCTATATGCTGTCTACAAGAGACTCATTTTAAAGCAAAAGAAACCTGCAGATTGAAAGTGAGGGGGTCAAGAAAGATTTATCATCCAAATGGATGTCAAAAGAAAGCCAGAGTAGCAATACTTATACCAGATGAACTAGATTTTAAACCAAACACTGTAATAAGAGATGAAGAAGGGCACTATATCATAATAAAGGGAACTATCCAACAAGAATATCTAACAATTGTAAATATTTATGTCCCCAACACTGGAGCACCCAAATATGTAAAACGATTAATAAGAAACATAAAGGAACTCATTGATAATAAAATAATGGTACGGGACTTTAACACCCCACTTATATCAGTGGGGAGATCATCTAAGCAGAAAATCAACAAGGAAACAATGGCTTGGAATGGCACACTAGACCAGATGCACTTAACAGCTATATTCAGAACAATCCATCCTGAAGCAGCAGAATACACATTCTTTTCAAGTGCACATGGGACATTCTCCAGAAGAGATTACATACTACATAGCAAATCAGGCCTCAGCAAGTACAGAAAGACTGAGATCATACCATGCATCCTTTCTGACCACAACACTATGAAACTTCAATTCAACCACAAGAAAAAATTTGGAAAGACCACAAATACCTGGAGGTTGAACAGCATGCGCTACTAAACAATGAAGGGGTCAATCAGGAAATCAAAGAAGAAATTTTAAAAATACATGGAAACAAATGAAAATGAAAACACAGCAGTAAAAACCCTTTGGAATGCAGCAAAAGCAGTTCAAAGAGAGAAGTATAGAGCAATACAGGCCTACCTCAAGAAGAAAGAAAAGTCTCAAATAAACAACCTAACCTTACACCTAAAGGAGCTAGAAAGGAACAACAAATGAAACCTAAGGCCAGCAGAAGGTGGGAAATAATAAAGAGGAGAGCAGATATTAATGATAGAGAAAGTAAAATAAAAGAACAGATCGATGAAGCCAAGTGTTGCTTCTTTGAAAAAATTAATAAAATTGATAAATCTCTAGCCAGACCTATCAAAAAGTAAAGAGGAAGGACCCAAATAAATAAATTCACAAACGAGAGAGGAGAAATAATAACCAACACCCAGAAATACAATTACAAGACAATATTATGAAAAACTATATGCCAACAAACTGGACAAACTGGAAGAAATGGATAAATTCCTAGAAACATATAAACATATAAACTACCAAATAGGAAACAGGAAGAAATAGAAAACTTGAACAGACCATTAACCAGCAAAGTAATTAAATCATTAATGAAAAATCTGCCAACAAATGAATGTCCAGGGCCAGATGCTTCACAGATGAATTCTACCAAACATTTAAGCAGAGTTAATACCTATTTTTCTCAAACTATTCCAAAAAATAGAAGAGGAAGGAAAACTTCCAAACTCAGTCTATGAAGAAAACATCACCACGGTACCAAAAACAGATAAAGTCTCCCCAAAAAAAAAAAAAAAGAGAGAGAACTACAGGCCAATATCCCTGATGATCATGTATGAAAAAATTCTCAATAAAATGGAATCCAACAGTACATTAAAAGAATCATTCACCATGACCAAGTGGGATTTATTCCTGTGGTGCAAGGGTGCTTCAATATTCACAAATCAGTCAATGTGATATACCACATTAATAAAAGAAAGAATAAGAATCATATGATCTTGTCAATAGATGCAAAAATAAAGCATCTGACAAAGTACAGCATCAAAATGACAATGAGCTATCACCTCATGACAGTCAGAAAGGGTAAAATTAGTAAGACAAAAAACAACATGTATTGATGAGATTGCAGAGAAAGAGGAACCCTGTTACACTGTTGGTGGGATTGCACAAGTGGTGCAGCCACTCTGGAATGAAGAGTGAGGAGGTTCCTCAAAAAATTAAAAATGGAACTACCTTATGATCCAGCAATTGTACTACTAAGTACTTACCCAAAGGATACAAAAATACTAAGTCTAAGGGATACATGTACCCCAATGTTTATATTAGTATTATCAACAATAGCCAAATTATAGAAACAGTCCAATGTCCATCAACTTTGGATGGACAAAGATGTGGTATGTACATACACATTGGAATATTACTTGGCCATAAGAAAGAATGAAATCTTGCCACTTGAATGACATGGATGGAGCTAGAATGTATTATGCTAAGCAAAATAAGTCAGTCTGGGAAAAACAAATACCATATGATGATCATATGTGGAGTTTAAGAAACAAAACAGATGAACATAGGGGGAAAAAGAGGCAGGCAAATCATAAAAAAGACTCTTAACTATAGAGAATAAACTGAGGGTTGCTGGAGGGAGGTGGGTGGGGGGGTGGGTTAAATGGGTGATGGGTATTAAGTAAAACACTTGTGGGGCACCTGGGTGTCTCAGTCGTTAAGTGACTGCCTCGGCTCAGGTCATGATCCCAGGGTGCTGGTTTCAAGCCCCGCATCAGGCTCCCTGCTCAGTGGGGAGCCTGCTTTTCCCTATCCCTCTGCCACTCCTCCTGCTTGTGCTCTCTAGCTCTCTGTCAAATATATAAATAAAATCTTTAAAAAAATAAGTAGAACACTTTTGATGAGCACTGGGTGTTGTATGTAAGTGATGAATCATTAGGTACTACACCTGAAACTAATATTACACTGTATGTTAAATAACCAGAATTGAAATAAAAACTTGGTAAAAAAATAAAAAAGCAGGTTCTTTTGACACCCATGTCAGTGCTCCCCTTACTATTCTACTTGGTTGCTCTTCTCTTATAAATAGGCAAGATTTGGGGGGACATAGAGGGTGGGGTGAGGTTAAATGCTGCTGTTATTATGTATAAATGCCATGATCTACATTCCTAAATAGTGTATACATTTAGGTGACTTGATCCTCTCTTTTAAACTGCATCCAGGGTGCTTGGGTGGCTCAGTCGGTTAAGCGTCTGCCTTCGGCTCAGGTCATGATCCCAGGGTCCTGGGATTGAGCCCCACATCGGGCTCCCTGCTAGGTGGGGAACCTGCTTCTCCCTCTGCCTCTGCCTCTCTCTCTCTGACTCTCATGAATATATAAATAAAACATTTAATAAAAAATAAATAAACAAACAAACAAACAAACAAACTGCATCCATCCTCCCCAAGCAGCAGGATTCCCATCTTCAACAGTTGAAGTAATGTTGTTTTTTGTTTTTATTTTTCAGATTAATCATGGTCAGAAACCCCTTTGTCATTGTGGTTTGGGGATATAAGACTCTGGCTGGAATCTTCTGTCACAAATTGGAGCAGAAAGATGGCTTTACTGTTGATATGTAAAGTAACTAGGAAAGGTCACTATTCACCTCACCCCCATGCCTACGATAACCTGGCACATTCAACTCAGTCTGAGCCTTCCAATCCAGTTACCCAGAAATCCACTGTCCTCAAGACTTTCCCACAGTCCCTGATTTTTACAGCCTGCTTACAAAGATCCTGGTTTATACTGATATATTCAAAACCCTGAGTGGATTGACCTAGACTCTTCTTACTCCACTAGAGGGCCCATCTCTGTCATTGTTTTCCACAAAATCTGACTACTTTGAAGGAATCTATGTTTCTAGGTGGAGGGTGAAAAGGAAAGAAAAGAAGAAGCTATGAAAAGCTCAAGGGAGTTTACTGGGGCTCATTCCTAAGATAGGGAAACTGAAGGGACTCCATGTAGAAATGCTTTTTTGTTCCTTTTCCTGCTTCTGTTCTTGTTAGGACCTGCACCCCATCCTACACATGCCTTATAGCACAAATAATGTATCCTCCTTCTAAGAGTCAAGGAGTTAATGATTTCTTTGGAGGCTTCTAGAACAATAAATAACATCTAAGGAGTGACTGGGTGAGGTCATCATGTGTGTTTTCCAGACCAGTGACTCCAGACACCTAGATGCCAAGACCCTTGGCTCCAGGGCATAAGTGACATATGGAGGACACCTGGGCAATCATCTTTGTTTTGACCAGTTCCTGGATGCCAGAATGGACATATACACCAGACTAAAACCCCCAATAAAACCCCAGACCTCAAGCAAAGATGAGACTCACTCTCCTTTCTTTTCCAAGTCTCCCAGGTACTCTGTCTGTATCTGCACTCTCCTTTGATCTACAATAAATTCTGCTCTCACTTCCTCTTGGATCCTGTCTGATTTCTAAACTGTGCAAAGCCATGGACCCTCTTGGCTGATCCTGTGACACCCCCTCTAGGTCCCTGGACCTGGCTTTCCCATGTCATTCCCAGGAAGAATTGCCAATGATTATATCGTGACCCAAAAATATTTTCTGTCACACTACTCCATTGCTGTTGTTTTCAATTCATTTTGTCACACAGTCAGAAACTCTGTATAAACTGAGATACAATCACTTGATCTATAATTTTCGACTCTTTAAGATTATGATTATTTGGTGTTTGTTTTGGAATTATTGTTGAGATGTCACTTCTTTCTATCTTTTCCTTACCTAAAAAATATTTTGCTATATATATAAATGTAAAGATTTTATTTTATTTTATTTTTTAAATTTTATTTTATTATGTTATGTTAATCACCATACATTACATCATTAGTTTTTGATGTGGTGTTCCATGGTTCATTGTTTGTGTATAACACCCAGTGCTCCATTCAATATGTGCCCTCTTTAATACCCATCACCAGACTAACCCATCCCCCCACTCCCCTCCCATCTAGAACCCTCAGTTTGTTTCTCAGAGTCCATGGTTCATCTCCCCCTCCGATATCTCCCCTTCATTTTTCCCTTCCTAATATCTTCTTTTTTTAACATATTATTTGATTCAGAGGTACAGGTCTGTGATTCATCAGTCTTACACAATTCACAGTGCTCACCATAGCACATACCCCACCAATGTCTATCACCCAGCCACCCCATCCCTCCCACCCCTCACCACTCCAGCAACCCTCAGTTTGTTTCCTGAGATTAAGAATTCCTCATATCAGTGAGATCATATGATACATGTCTTTCTCTGATTGACTTATTTTGCTTAGCATAATACCCTCTAGTCCCATCCACGTTGTTGAAAATGTCAAGATTTCGTGGGGGTTTTGTGATGGCTGCATAATATTCCACTGTGTATATATACTACATCTTCTTTATCCATTCATCTGTCGATGGACATCTTGGCTCTTTCCATAGTTTGGCTATTGTGGACATTGCTACTATAAACACTGGGGTGCACGTAAACCTTTAGATCCTACATTTGTATCTTTGGGGTAAATACCCAGTAGTGCAATTGCTGGGTCATACAATAGCTCTATTTTCAACTTTTTGAGGAAACTCCATACTGTTTTCCAGAGTGACTGCACCATCTTCCATTCCCACCAACAGTGCAGGAGGGTTCCCCTTTCTCCACATCCCCACCAACATCTGTGTTTCCTGACTTGTTAGTTTTAGCCATTCTGACTGGTGTGAGGTGGTATCTCATTGAGGGTTTGATTTGGATATCCCTGATGCCGGGGGATGTTGAGCACTTTTTCATGTGTCTGTTGGCCATTTGGATGTCTTCTTTGGAAAAATGTCTGTTCATGTCTTCTGCCCATTTATTGACTGGATTATTTGTTCTTTGGGTGTTGAGTTTGACAAGTTCTTTATAGATCTTGGATACTAGCCCTTTATCTGATATGTCATTTGAAAATATCTTCTCCCATTCTGTCGGTTGTCTTTTGGTTTTGTTGACTGTTTCCTTTGATGTGCAAAGCTTTTTATCTTGATGAAGTCCCAATAGTTCATTTTTGCCCTTCCTTCCGTTGCCTTTGACGATTTTTCCAGGAAGAAGTTGCTGCAGCTGAGGTCGAAGAGGTTGCTGCCTGTGTTCTCCTCTAGGATTTTGATGGACCCCTGTTTCACATTTAGGTCATTCATCCATTTTGAGTTTATTTCTGTGTTTGGTGTAAGGAAATGGTCCAGTTTCATTCTTCTGCACGTAGCCCTCCAATTTCCCCAACACCATTTGTTGAAGAGACTGCCTTTTTTTCCATTGGACATTCTTTCCCACTTTGTCAAAGATTAGTTGACCATAATGTTGAGGGTCCATTTCTGAGCTCTCTATTCTGTTCCATTTATCTATGTGTCTGTTTTTGTGCCAGTACCACACTGTTTTGATGATTACAGCTTTGTAAAAGAGCATGAAATCCGGAATTGTGATGCCACCAGCTTTGCTTTGCTTTTTCAAGATTCCTCTGGCTATTTTGGGTCTTTTCTGGTTCCATACAAATTTTAGGATTATTTGTTCCATTTCTTTGAAAAAAGTGGATGGTATTTTGATGGGGATTGCATTGAATGTGTAGATTGCTCTAGGTAGCATTGACGTCTTCACAATATTTGTTCTTCCAATCCATAAGCATGGAACATTTTTCCATTTCTTTGTGTCTTCCTCAATTTCTTTCAGGAGTATTTTATAGTTTTCTGAGTACAGATTCTTTGCCTCTTTGGTGAGATTTATTCCTAGGTATCTTATGGTTTGGGGTGCAATTGTAAATGGGATCAACTCCCAATTTCTCTTTCTTCTGTCTTGGTGTTGGTGTATAGAAATGCCACTGGTTTCTGTGCATTGATTTTATATCCTGCCACTTTACTGAATTCCTGTATGAGTTCTAGTAGTTTTGGGGTGGAGTCTTTTGGGTTTTTCACGTAAAGTATCATATCATCTGCAAAGAGTAGAGTTTGACTTCTTTGCTGATGTGGATGCCTTTTATTTCTTTTTGTTGTCTGATTGCTGTGGCTAGGACTTCTAGTACTATGTTGAATAGCAGTGGTGATAGTGGACATTCCTGCCGTGTTCCTGACCTTAGGGGGAAAGCTCTCAGTTTTTCCCCATTGAGAATAATATTTGCTGTGTGTTTTTCATAGATAGCTTTTATGATATTGAGGTATGTACTATCTATTCCTACACTCTGAAGAGTTTTGATCAAGAAAGGATGCTGTACTTTGTCAAATGCTTTTTCTGCCTCAATTGAGAGGATCATATGATTCTTGGTCTTTCTTTTATTAATGTTTTGAATCACATTGATTGATTTGCGAATGTTGAACCAACCTTGCAGCCCAGGAATAAATCCCACTTGGTCGTGGTGAAAAATCCTTTTAATGTTGGATCCTATTGGCTAGTATTTTGGTGAGAATTTTTGCATCCATATCCATTGGAGATATTGGTCTGTAATACTCCTTTTTGTTGGAGTCTTTGTCTGACTTGGGGATCAAAGTAATGCTGGCCTCATAAAATGAGTTTGGAAGTTTTCCTTCCATTTCTATTTTTTGGAACAGTTTCAGGAGAATAGGTATTAATTCGTCTTTAAATGTTTGGTAGAATTCCCCTGGGAAGCCATCTGGCCCTGGGATCTTGTTTGTTGGAAGATTTTTCATTACTACTTCAATTTCCTTACTTGTTGTGGGTGTGTTCAGGTTTTCTATTTCTTCCTGGTTCAGTTTTGGTAGTTGATACATCTCTAGGAATGCATCCATTTCTTCCAGGTTATCTAATTTGCTGGCATATAGTTGCTCATAGTATGTTCTTATAATTGTTTGTATTTCTTTGGTGTTGGTTGTGATCTCTCCTCTTTTCTTTCATTCATGATTTTATTGATTTGGGTCCTTTCTCTTTTCTTTTTGATAAGTCTGGCCAGGAGTTTATCAATCTTGTTAATTCTTTCAAAGAACCAGTTCCTAGTTTTGTTGATCTGTTCCAATCTTTTGGTTTCTATTTCATTGATTTCTGTTCTGATCTTTATTATTTCTCTTCTCCTGCTGGGTTTAGGCTTTATTTGCTGTTCTTTCTCCAGCTCCTTTAGGTGTAGGGTTAGGTTGTGTATTTGAGACCTTTCTTGTTTCTTGACAAAGGCTTGTATTGCTATATACTTTCCTCTTAGGACTGTCTTTGCTGCATCCCAAAGATTTTGAACAGTTGTGTTTTCGTTTTCATTTTCATTGGTTTCCATGAATTTTTGAAATTCTTCCTTAATTTCCTGGTTGATCCATTCATTCTTTAGTAGGATGCTCTTTAGCCTCCTTGTATTTGAGTTCTTTCTGACATTCCTCTTGTGATTGAGTTCTAGTTTCAAAGACTTGTGGTCCGAAAATATGCAAGGAATGATCCCAATCTTTTGGTACCGGTTGAGACCTGATTTGTGGCCTAGGATGTGATCTATTCTGGAGAATGTTCCATGGGCAATGGAGAACAATGTGTATTCTGTTGCTTTGGGATGGAATGTTCTGAATATATTTGTGAAGTCCTTTTGGTCCAGTGTGTCATTGAAAGTCTTTATTTCCTTGTTGATCTTTTCCTTAGATGATCTGTCCATTTCAGTGAGGGGGGTGGGTGTTAAAGTCCCACACTATTATTGTATTATCGTTAATGTGTTTCTTTGCTTTTGTTATTAATTGTCTTATATAATTGGCTGCTCCCGTGTTAGGGGCATAAATATTTACAATTGTTAGATCTTCTTGTTGGATAGACTCTTTAAGTAGGATATAGTGCCCTTCCTCATCTCTTATTATAGTCTTTGGTTTAAAATCTAATGTGTCTGATATAAGGATTGCCACCCCAGCTTTCTTTTGGTGTCCATTAGCATGGTAAATGGTTTTCCACACCCTCACTTTCAATCTGGGGGTGTCTTTGGGTCTAAAATGAGTGTCTTGCAGACAGCATATCGATAGGTCTTCTTTTTTTTATCCAATCTGATATCCTGTGTCTTTTGATTGGGGCCTTTAGCCCATTTACATTCAGGGTAACTATTGAACGATATGAATTTAGTGACATTTTATTGCCTGTAAGGTGACTATTACTGTATATTGTCTGTGTTGTTTTCTGGTCTATGTTACTTTTAGGCTCTCCCTTTGCTTAGAGGACCCTTTTCAATATTTCTTGTAGGGCTGGTTTTGTGTTTGCAAATTCCCTTAGTTTTTGTTTGTCCTGGAAGCTTTTTATCTCTCCTTCTATTTTCAATGGCAGCCTAGCTGGATATAGTCTTTTTGGCTGCATATTTTTCTCATTTAGTGCTGTGAAGATATCATGCTAGTCTTTCTGGCCTGCCAGGTCTCTGTGGATAGCTCTGTTGCCAATCTAATATTTCTACCATTGTAGGTTACAGACCTCTTTTTCCTGAGCTGCTTTTGGGATTTTCTTTTTGTCTCTGAGACTTGTAAGTTTTACTATTAGATGTCGGGGTATTGACCTATTTTTATTGTGAGGGGGATTCTCTATGCCTACTGGATTTTGATGCCTGTTTCCTTCCCCAAATTAGGGAATTTCTCTGCTATAATTTGTTCCAATATACCTTCTTCCCCTCTCTCTCTTTCTTCTTCTTCTGGGATCCCAATTATTCTAATATTGTTTTGTCTCATGGTATCACTTATCTCTCTAATTCTCCCCTCGTGATCCAGTAGTTGTTTATCTCTCTTTTTCTCAGCTTCTTTATTCTCCATCATTTCGTCTCTTCGATCACTAATTCTCTCTTCTGCCTCATTTATCCTAGCAGTTAGAGCTTCCATTTTTTATTCACCGTATTAATAGCCTTTTTGATTTCGACTTGGTTAGATTTTAGTTCTTTTATTTCTCCAGAAAGGTTTCTCTAATATCTTCCATGCTTTTTTCAAGCCCAGCTAGTATCTTTATAACGTCATTCTGAACTCTAGTTCCAACATGTTACTAATGTCCATATTGATTAGGTCCCTGGTAGTCGGTACTGCCTCTTGTTCTTTTTTTTTTTTTTGAGGTGAGTTTTTCTGTCTTGTCATTTTTTCCAGAGGAGAATAGATGAATGAGTGAAGAAAATGCTAACAAGGTAACAATATCCGCAGAAAAATATACACTAAACAAATCAGAAGAGACCTGAAACTGGGCGAAAAGAAGGGGAAAGAAGGAAGAAAAAAAAAGGAAAAGAAAAAAAAGAATATGATCAAATATGATCAGGCTGATGAATAGATCAGTGCAACACACTAGATTTGGGGCATATTTTGGTCTGTTAGAAGAAACTGCCTCCCAAAATTTTAAAGAAAAAAACATATATGTACAAAAATAAGGGTTAATATGGTGAAGGGATGGAATATGACTGTAAAGTTGAAAATTATAAAAGATTTTATAAAAGGAATTGATAAGAAGTTGGTTGAAATAAGAAAGAAGAGAAATTGAAAAAAATAAAGAGAAGAGAATGTGATCAGACAGGAGACTAGAAGAAAGCCATACATTAGAGATTTAGGGTATATTTTGATCTGTTAGAAGAAACTGTACCCCAAAACTTTAAAGAGAGAACAACTTATATATATACCAAAAATAAGGTTAACTACAATGAAGGGATAGAATATGACTCTAAAAATGAAATATCAAAAAGTTTTTTAAAAAAGGGATTGATAAGATATTGGCTGAAAGAGGGAAAAAGAAAAAAATAAAAAATAGAAAAAGAAAATTTTAAAAATTAACTTTGAAAGAGTAAAGAATCATGGGAAAAACAGCCATGAATTCTATGTGCTGTATTCCCCTAGTGCTGGAATTCTGCCATTCTCATTGATGGGTAAACTTGGTCTTGGCTGGCTGTTCTTCTGGATCTTCTGGGGAAGGGGCCTGTTGCAGCTGTTCTCAAATGTCTTTGCCTGAGGCGGAATTGCCCTGCCCTTCCCAGGGGCCAGGCTAAGTAATCTGCTGGGGTTTGCTCTTGGGAGATTTTGTCCCCTGCAAGCTTTCCGTACAGCTTTGGAGAACGAGAGTGAAAATGGAGGCCTCCCAATCTCTGCCCTGAGGAGCTGAAAACTTGGGGCCCCACTCCTCAGTGCACCCCCAGAGGAAAGCAATCACTCCCGTCTCCCTGGTCTCTTGCTACACTCCGTGTTCACCCAGTCTGTGACCGAGTGTTTCTATCTCTGGCACACGACCCCATTTGGAGTCTCCAAACCCAGTAGATAGCTGCAGTGTGCTCCTGCACTGCTCCACCAGGGGGAGGAAGGGGAATCTCCCTGGATCTGCCACTTGTTGGGTCCCTGCTTGAAGAGCTGTGGCCCGACTGTGCAGAGGATCACAGTTTATGGCAACCCGAGCTGCAAGCACACTCTTTGACTCCGTCTTTGCAGCCGGCTTCCCTGCTCTGGTTCCTGGGAGCTCTGCCACACTCAGGCACTCCCGGTCTTTCTGTGACCCCAAAGGTCCTGGGCCACACTGTCCCAGTGAGGGTTCCAGCCCCGCTTAGCCACTGGAGTGACATCCCTCAGCAGAGCCGACTTCCAAAAGCTCCGATTTTGTGCTCTGCTGCTCTATCACTTGCTGGTAGTGGCTGATGGAGGTGCCCTCCCCATGTGGTCTATCTTCCCGTATATCACCTCAGATTCACCTCTCCACACATCCTACCTTCCAGAAAGTGGTCGCTTTTCTGTTCAGAGAGTTGCTACTACTCTTTTCTTTGATCTCCTGTTGAGTTCATAGGTGTTCAGAATGGTTTGATCCCTATCTAGCTGAATTCCTGGGACCAGATGAAATTTAGGTCTCCTACTCCTCTGCCATCTTGCTCCTCCCCCAATTTTATTTTATTTTTTAAAGAATTTTTTATTTAGGGGTGGCTGGGTGGCTCAGTCATTAAGCGTCTGCCTTCAGCTCAGGTCATGATCCCAGGATAATGGGACTAAGCCCCGCATCAGGCTCCCTGCTTGGCAGGAGGCCTGCTTCTCCCTCTCCCACTCCTCCTGCTTGTGTTCCCTCTCTCGCTGTCTCTCTCTCTGTCAAATAAACAAATAAAACCTTTAAAAAAAGAATCTTTTATTTATGTATTTGAGATGGAGAGAGAGGGAACAAGCAGGGGGAACAGCAGGCAGAGGGAGAGAGAGAGGCCAGCTCCCTGAAGAACAGGGAGCCTGATGCAAGTCTCAATCCCAGGACCTCATGATCACAACCCCAAATGAAGGCAAATGCCTAACCAACTGAGCCACCCAGGTGCCCCTAAAGATTTTATTTTTAAGTAATCTCTATACCCAATGTGGGACTCAAACTCACAATGCTGAGATCAAAAGTCACACACTCTACCAACTGAGCCAGCCAAGTGCCCCAGCTTTTGTTATATTTTTGCTATTAACATGAAAGATATTTTGAGACCTGATATTTTCTTTCTTAATACCTTTGTTATAGGGACTTTTAAAATGTACTTAAATAAACATCAGTAAAGCATTCTCATGCCAGGGCTCTATTAGATACCTCCTACCTGGAAATAGTTTGGTGGGGAATAGAATGGTGAATCGTGAACTTTATAAGACCTTGGTTCTAGCCTTAGCTCTGTTAGTATCTTCAGCAAGTTGTATAACCTTCTGTATCTCAGTTTCTTCAGCTATAAAAATCTGTAACAATCACTATCCTATTTTCTTCCCACATAGTTGGGATAACCAAAGGAGATGATTTCCCAAAAGGCATATATTATAAATATAAGGTATTGTTATAGGTTGCTCTCAACTTATCAACTGGTTGCACTCCAGAAGTTTGTTACTATGTTTTAGAGATACAAATCCATCACTAATGTGTAGGGGGGGAACCTCTGTCCTCCCTATCCTCACAGGGATGTTACAATGATCAAATGAAATAATGAGTATAAAAGTGTTTAGCAAACTCTGACGTTCTATTGCAAACATAGTGTTTTGAGTTTGTTTTGTTTTTGTTTTTATTCCTAAAATCAGGAGTAAAACACAATATGTAAGCTGGGTATTTGGACTGTGGGCAACATTGTCCCATAGAAACCAGGCTCTAAGTGGCAATTAGGGTCTTAAACCAGTCCCTCAATCCACTGCCATCTCACTATACATATACTCTCTAAGTAATCTCATTGCACATATAGCCTTAGCCATCACCTATATGCTGATGCTTACCAAATATTTCTCTCTAGCTCGGACCTCTCCTTTGAGTTTCAACCCTGTATTTATAACTGTCTACTGGGGTTCTCCACCTGAATATCCTACAGGCAATTCAACTTTAACATGTCAAAAATGAACTCCTTTTCACCTGGTTTCCACTTTCTCTCCATTCCAACTCTTTCCCCAAGACTCCAAAAAAGTGCTCCTTCTGTATTTCCTAGTGCAGTAAATTGCAACTTGAATTCCTCTCTCTCTCTTTCTCACTCACTCACCTTTTCTGTCTAAGAAGTTACCACTAAATCCTGTAGCTTCCATCTTTGTAACATGTGTCATATCCACCCCCACCCCTCATGTTCTGCTTTATCTAATTTTGGTCTTCAACTTTTCATCCTGGTCCTTGAATGATCTAAACATGCCACTCCCCTGCCCATGTACCTTCAGTAACTCCCCATTGGTAAAAATGTAAAGTTCCTTCTCCTTAAAATGGCATGTCAGGTATTTTATGAGCTGACTTCTGCCTACCTCCACAGTCTCACGTTCCTTTAGTTTTCTGAGCACATCATGTTGTATTTTTTTAAGATTTTATTTATTTATTTGGGAGAGATAAAGCATGAGTGGGGAGAGGGGCAGAGGGAAAGGGAGAAGCAGATTCCCCTCTGAGCAGGGACCTCAACTTGGGGCTCCATCAGGACCCTAGGATCATGACCTAAACTGAAGGCAGACACTTAATTGACTGAGCCACCCAGGCACCCCTATCATATTGTCTTATACAGCTACTTTATACATTTATGTTTTGCATAACTATAAGTATGTCTTGCATAAGTTCCTTCTCTGTAATGCCCTTTCCCCTCATTTGCCAGGCAAATACCTACTCCTTTCAGACTCAGCTTTAACATTACCTCCTCTATAAACCTTTGACTCTATAGACCTTCAAAGCAGAATGAGTTGATCATTAATTAGTACTAACATAGAACAGGGAAGAACTCACCATCACTTTCTAGTTTTTATCTCCCATGAGCCTGTGATTTCCTTGATAGAAAGGAGTTTCTTGATTACCATTCATACTGTGGTGACAGTTCCTGGGACACAGATCCTGGGACAGAGTATATACTCAGCAAATATTTTTGCATTAATTTGTAATTAAAATCAATTAATATACAACATTGTTTCAAAATTGTGTCAAATTCCAACTTTCAAAGTCAGAAACATGCCTTAATTTCAACCTTGCCATGTGAGTGAGGATTTCCAAGACAACTCCTTCAGCAATAACAATGACTAGCATTCTTTTTCAATAGGTGCAGGAGCCCTATTAAAGAAGGCCAAAACAGGGGTCCTGGGTGGCTCAGTCAGTTAAGTGTCTGACTCTTGGTTTCAGCTCAGGTCATGATCTCAGGGTCATGAGATTGAGCCCCATGTCAGACTCTGTGCTCAGCAGGAAATGTGCTTGAGATTCTTTTCCACTCCCTCTCCCTCTGTCCTTCTGCTCACACACACTCTCTCTTTCTCTCTAAATAAAGAAACAAATGAATAAGTAAATAAATCTTTAAAAATTAAAAGACCAAAGCAACAAACATACTAAGGCACACAGTCATTTGATTTTTCTCCATCAAAAGTATAAAAGTCATTTGTCAAGATCAGTCATTCCTGGAGTTCTAAAGTCGAAAATAAAAGTAGGTGGTTTGGGGAGGATCCAGGTCTTGGCCACAGAATCAAAGGAGTCACAATAATCACCACTGGCTATAAGTTGAGGTTGTCTGGGCAGCTATATTCTTTGATTATAATTGAAATTATATATTGGGCTCAGGTGAGGGTTCATTCATCCATTCCAATAATAAATATATATTGAGTGTCTTTAATATCCAACCTGCCTTCAAGTTGCTGATGATTTACTAGTAAAGAAAACAGAAAAGAAATCTACCCTCACAGAACTTACATTTTAGAGAGTAAGGAGTAAAGAGTAGAAATAGATTAAAAGAAAAAAAGCTCCCAAATTGCCTCCTTGTTGTCAGAAATACCATGCAACAGCAGAAACTAACACCCTTCTCTTTGAAATGGTAGTTGTAGACCAAATAAAGCCAAGAGATGGTATATATTGTGGTCAACCACATGGACTTTAGTATTTTTCTGGATTCATGGCCCTCATATACCTTTTATTAGCTGCGTAACATTTGTGAATAATCACATAACCTCTTAAACCTTAAATTTCCCTTTAATAAAACAAGAAATAGTACCTAACTGACTGGGTTGTTGTGAAAATTCAATAAAATAATCTTGGCCTTTAAAAAGAAGGAGTCTTACATAGGCTTCTTTTTTTTAAATTTTTTTTAAGATTTTATTTATTTATTTGACAGAGAGAGAGAGACAGCGAGAGAGGGAACACAAGCAGGGAGAGTGGGAGAGGGAGAAGAAGCAGGCTTCCCGCTTAGCAGGGAGCCCGATGCAGGGCTCAATCCCAGGACCCTGGGACCATGACCTGAGCCGAAGGCAGACGTCAGCAACTGAGCCACGCAGGCGTCCCCTTACATAGGCTTCTAAGACTGATATTTTGTCAGATGGACAACTTACCATCTATTATAACTATCATTTTATAAAAACAAAAACAAAAACAAAAACGTTGACAACAAAAATATGTGGAATAACCTCAGATTTTAAGTATTTAATAAATGTATTCTCTTTTCTGTTTTATTTTAGATAATTTCCATTGACCTTTCTTCAATTTTATATATTCTTTCAACTGTGTCTATTATGATGACAAGTCCATTGAATGAATGAATTTCTGACATCATAGGTTTGGTTTGATTTGGTTTGGTTTTTAGTATTTTGATTTGACTTTTTTAGTTCCCTCTCTCTGGTAAAATTTATCATCTGTTAATGTATGCCATCCGCTTTTTGCACTAGATACTTTAATATATATTCATAGTCACTTTTCTCATACAAGTTTAAAATTAAAGTATAATTCATATTCCATAGAATTCACTCTCTTAAGGTGTACATCTCAGGGGTTTTTAGTATATTCACAAAGTTTTCAACTATTATCACTAATTCCAAGACATTTTCATCATCTCAAAAAGAAACTCTAATATTTAATAGTCACTCCCCACCCTACTCTCAGCCCTTGACAACCTCTATGTCACTCATTATACAAAATTACTTTTTATTACTTTGTATATTATATAAAATGTGCTTTGTGTTTATTAATTAGAGTACTCTGGAAATTTCATATGAATTGGAACATGTGTTATGTGGCCTTCTGTGTTTGGCTTCTTTCACTTTGTATAAATTAGCTGTAGCATGCATCAGAACCTCATTCCTTTTTATGACTGAACAAAATTATGTTATATGCACATACTGCATTTTATTTATTAGTTCATCAGTTTGTGGTCATTTGGGTTATTTCCAATTTTGGCTATCACAAATAATACTGCTATGAATATGTATGTCTAAGGTTTTGTGTAGTCATATAGAGAGAATTCCTTAGGTATATACCTAGGAGTTGAATTGCTAAGTCATGCTTACTCTATGTTTAACTTTTTGAAGAACTACCAAATGGTTTTCCAAAGTGGCTGTATCATTTTACATTTCCTGCCAAATAATGCACATGGGTTCCAAGTTCACCACATCTTCTCTAACACTTGCTATTTTTTATTGTTTTAATTGTACATTAAAGGAGAATAAAGTGATATCTCATGGTACTTTTGGTTTCCTTTTCCCTAATGACTACTGATGCTCTGCATGCATCTTTAATGTGCTTATTGACAATGTATATATAATCTTTGAAGAAATGTCTATTCAAATCCTTTGCCTATTTTCAATTGGCTATTTGTCTTTTGGTTGTTGAGTTGGAAGAGTTTTATATATTCTAAATAACAGTGACTTATCAGATATATGATTTGTAATTATTTTTTTTCCATTCTGCAGATTGTCCTTGCATTTTCTTGATCGTGTCCTATGCAGGACAAAAATTTTTAATTTTGATAACATCCAATTTATCTACTTTTTCTTTGGTCACTTGTGCTATTGGTGTTTTATCTAAGAAACTATTTCCTCATCCAAGGTAATGAAGATTTATTCCTATGTTTTCTTCTAAAATTTTCATAGCTTTAGCTCTTACATGAAGGTCTTTGATCTATTTTGGTATAATGAGTGAGATAGAGGTCAAAATTTATCATTTTTCATGTGAATCTCATTCTTCCAGAACTATCTGTTAATTGTCTTAATATCATTGTCAAAAATCAGTGGAACAGAAATATAGGTTTATTCTGGACACTCAATTCCAATCCATTAATCTACATGGATATCTTCATGCCAATAAAACATGGTCTTGATTACTGCAGCTTTATAGTAAGATTTGAAGTAAAAAAAATGATAGTCTTCCAACTTTGTCCTTTTTTTGTGTTTGTTTTGGCTATTTTGGCCCTTTGCATTTTTTATTTTTTTAAAAATTTCTATTTATTTTTATTTTTTTAATTTTTAACTTTAATTTTTAATTTTTTAATTATTTTTTTATTTTTTAATTAATTTTTAAAAATATTTTTAGGCCCCTTGCATTTTTATATGAATTTTAGAAGTGGTTTGTCAATTTCTGGAATTTATAAAAAGGGAATTTTTATAAAGTTAGCAGAGAATCTATAGATCATTTTGGAGAGTATTGCCATTTTAAAAATATTAACTCTTCTGATCCATGAAAATGAAATATTTTTTTCCATTTAGGTCTTCCTTAATTTCCTTCAATGATGTTTTATGGTTTCCATGTACACATCCTGCACTTTTTGCTCTATTTATTTTTAAGTATTTTATTCTTTTTGATGCTATTGCAAGTGAAATTGTATTTTAATTTCACATTTGAGCTGTTCATTTTTAGTGTATAAAAATAAAATTGATATGTATATTGATATTGTATCCTGCAACATTCTGACCTTTTTTATTGTCTCTAACAGTTTTGGGTGTGTGTGGGGGGGTGAGGATTGTTTGAAATTTTCAATTATATAATATTAAGTCATTAAAAAATATAGTTTTATTCCTTATTTTCGAATTTGGATGACTTTTATTTACTTCTCTTGCCTAATTGTTCTTGCTAAAACTTCTACTATAATGTTGAGTAAGACCAATAAAAATGGACATCTTTGTCTTTTTCCTGATCTTAGAAGAAAAACTTTCAGTCTTTCACCATTTTGTATGCTGTTATACATGGATTTTTTATAGCTGCTCTTTATCACATTAAGAAATTGCCCTTTCCAGAATTCTATTTTTGGAGTTTAAAGATTTAATCTTAAAAAGAAATTATATTTTGTCAACTGCTTTTGCTTTATCTATTGAGATGATAATATGGTTTGCCCTTTATTCTATTAATATGATGAATTCCTTTGATTTTTATATGTTGAACCAACTTTGTATTCCAGGGATAAATTCCATGTGGCTTAAATTAGATAATCATGATAAAATGTAAAAATTTCTAGAAACACACAAATTATCTCTCTGAAACATATTTTATGTGCACTTGGGAAAAAATATGTTCTTCTCTTGTTGGGTGGAGTGTCTGTTAGGTCTAGCTGACTTATGCTATTGTTCAAGTCTTCTATTCCCTTGTCTATCCTTTGTCGAGTTGTTCTACCCTTTGTTGAAAGTATGGTATTGAAGTCTTCAACTAATATCATTGAATTTTCTTTTTTTTAAAGATTTTATTTATTTATTTATTTGAGAGAGAGACTGAGAGAGAGAGGGAGAGATCATGAGAGAGGGGAGGGTCAGAGGGAGAAGCAGACTCCCCGCTGAGCAGGGAGCCCAATGTGGGACTCGATCCCGAGACTCCAGGATCATGACCTGAGCTGAAAGCAGTCACTTAACCAACTGAGCCACCCAGGCACCCTATCATTGAATTTTCTATTTCTCCCTTTAATTTTGTCAGTTCTTGCTCCATGTGTTTCAGAGTCTCTTGTTAGGTGCAATTATGTTCATAATTGTTACATAATCTTTATGGATTGATTCTTTTACCAATATAAAGTGTCCTTTTTTTTCCCTATAGAAATAATTGTTTTTAGATTCTATTTTGTCTGATATTAATATAACCACTACTACTCTCTTTTGGTTATTGTTTGTGCCATTATCTTAGTCTTTTAACACTGATATAACAAAATACCATAGATTGGGTGACATATAAACAGCAAAAATTTATTGCTCACCAATCTGAAGACGGAAAGTTCAAGATCAGTGTCCCAGCATAGTCAGAATCTGGTAAGGTCCCTTTTCCAGGTTGGAGACTTTTCACTTCTCACTGTATCCTCACATGGTGGAAAGGGCACTAATCTTTTATAAAGGCACCAATTCCATTCATGAGAATGCTGCTATCATTATTTAATCAACTTCAAAAGGCCATCTCCTAAAACCATCACCTTGGGGCTTAAGATTTCAACATATGAATTTTGGGAGGACATAAACTTTGAAACTATAACAATCATGATTTTTCCTTTTTCTTTTCAAAATCTTTGACTCTTTGAATCTAAAGTTTGTCCCTTGTCGACAGCACATATTTGGATCATGTTTTTAAATTCATTCTGCCAATCTCTGCCCTTTTTTGAATCTTTAATCCATTTATTATTTAAATGAATTCATTTATTTTTAAATTCCATTATAATTAATGTACAGTGCTATATTACTTTCAGGTGTGAAATACATGATGCAAAAATTCTATATATTCCTCAGTGCTCATCATGGTAAGTGTACCCTTAATACCCTGCACCTATTTCACCCATCCCCCACCCACCTCCCCTATGGTAAAACTCTTTCTTTCTCTATATTTAAAAGTCTCTTTTTTTCGCTATTTTTTCTTTTGTCATGTCATTTGTTTTGTTTCTTACATTTCACATATGATTGAAATCATGTGATATTTATCTCTCTCTGATTTATTTCACTTAGAATTATACTCTCTAGATCCATCCATGTTGTTGCAAAAGGAACTATTTCATTCTTTTTTATGGCTGAGTAATATTCCGTTTTACACACACACACACACACACACACACCACATGTTTCTTATCAATTCAACTATCAAGGGACACACGGGTTGCCTCCATATTTTGGCCATTGTAAATAATGCTGCAATAAACATAGGGGTGCATATGTCTTTTCAATTTAGTGTTTTTATAGTCTTTGGGTAAATACCAGTAGTAGAATTACTAGATCATATGGTAATTCTACATTTAATTTTTGAGGAATCTCCATACTGTTTTCCATAGTGGCTGCAGTAGTTTGCATTCCCACCAAGAGTGCACAAGGGTTCCTTTTTCTCCACATCTTCACCACCACTTGTTGTGTCTCGAGCTTTTTTTTCATATTAGCCATTCACAAAGGTATGAAGTGATATCTCATGGTTTCGATTTGCATTTTCCTGATAATTAGTGATGTTGAGCCTCTTTCTGTGTGCCTGTTGGCCATCTGTATGTCTTCTTTGGAAAAATGTATGTTCATATCTTCTGCACATTTTTTAATTGGGTTATTTGTGGTTTTGGTGTTGAGTTTTATAATTTCTTTATATAATTTGGATGTAACCCCTTATCAGATATATTATTTGAAATATCTTCTCCCATTCAGTAGGTTGTCTTTCAGTCTTGTTGGTTGTTTCTTTACCGTGCAGAGCTTTATCATTTTGATGTAGTCTCAAAAGTTTATGTTTGCTTTGGTTTCCCTTACTTTAGTAAGGACACATATCTAGAAAAAAGTTGCTACCACTAATGTCATTCAAATTACTACCTTTGCTTTCTTCTAGGATTTCTATGGTTTAAGATCTCACAATTGGATCTTTAATAATTTTGAGTTTATTTTTGTATATGGTATAAGAAAGTAGACCAGTTACATTCTTTTTCATGTGGCTGTCCAGTTTTCCCCACATGCATTGAAGAGATTGTCTTTTTCCTATTGCATATTATTGCTTCCTTTGTCATAGATTAACTGACCATATATTCATGGATTTATTTCTGGGTCCTCTATTCTGTTCCATTGATATATGTTTCTATTATTTGTGCCAGTATCACACTGTTTTGATTACTACAGCTTTGTACTTTATCTTGAAATCTGGGATTGAAATACCTCCAATTCTGTTCTATTTCAAGATTGCTTTGACTATTTGAGGTCTTTTGTGGTTCCACACGAAGTTTAGGATTGTTTGTTTTGGTTTTGTGAAGAATGCTATTAGAATTTTGATAGGGGTTGCATTATATTGGTAGATTTCTTGGGGTAATATGGGTATTTTAGCAATATTTGTTCTTGCATTCCATGAGCAGGAAATATCCTTCCACTTGTCTATGTCATGTTCAATTTCCTTCATCAATGTTTTATAGTTTTCAGAGTACAGGTCTTTTACCTCCTCAGTGAAGTTTATTCCTAGGTATTTATTATTTTGTGCAATTTTAAATGAGATTGTTATCTTTTTTTAAATTATGTTCAATTAGCCAACATATTAGTTTTTGATGTAGTGTTCAATGATTCATTAGCTGTGTATAACACCAGTGCTCATCTCATGTGCCCTCCTTAATACCTATCACCCAGTTATCCCATCCCCCCACCCCCCTAACCCCTCTTCCTCTGTAACCCTCAGTTTCCTGGAGTGTTTTCTTAATTTCGCTTTCTGCTGCTTCATTATGGTTGTATAGAAATGCAATAGATTTCTGTACATTGATTTTGTATCCTGACTTAATGAATTCATTTATCAGTTCTAGTACTTTTTTGATGGGGTGTTTAGAGTTTTATATATATAGGATCATGTCATCTGCAAAAGAACATTTTACTTCTTCCTTACCAATTTGGATGCCTTTTATTCATTTTTGTTGTCTGATTGCTGTGGCAAGGACTTCCAGTACTATGTTCAATACAAGCAGTGAGAGTGGGCATCCTTATCTTGTTCATGATCTTAGAAGTAAAGCTCTTAGTTTTTCCCCCTTAAGTATATTTGCTGTGGGTTTTTCATATATGGCCCTTATTATGTTGAGGGATGTTCCCTCTAAGCCTACTTTGTTGAGGGCTTTTAACATGAATGGATGTTGTACTTTGTCAAATGCTTTTTCTGTGTCTAATGAAAGGATCATATGGTTCTTATCCTTTTTCTTATTGACGTGATGTATCATGTTGAGTAATTTGCAAATATTGAACCAACCTTGCAACCCAGAAATAAATCCCACTTGATCATGGTGAATGATTTTTTTAATGTATTGTTGGATTCTATCTGCTTGTAATTTATTGAGGATTTTTGCATCTATGTTCATCAGGGATATTGGCCTATAGTTCTCTTATTTATTTATTTTTTTTAAAGATTTTATTTATTTATCTGAGAGAGAGAGAGAGAGAGCATGAGCAAGGTGAGGGGCAGAAGGAGATGCAGACTCCTTGCTGAGCAGGGAGCCTGATTCAGGGCTCGATCCATGGACTCCAAGGTCATGACCTGAGCCAAAGGCAGACGCTTAACTGACTGAGCTGCCCAGACACCCCTACAGTTCTCTTTTTCAATGGTATCTTTATCTGGATTTGGTATCAGGATAATGCTGGTCTCATAGAATGAATTTGGAAATTTTACTTCCTTTTTATGTTTTGGAATAGTTTGTTATGAATAGGTATTAACTCTTCTTTAAATGTTTGGTAGAATTCACCTGTAAAACCAGAATCTAGTCCTGCACTTTTGTTTGTTGGGAGATCTTTATTACTGATTTGCTTTAATTGCTGGTAATCAATCTGTTTAATTTTGGATTGCCTTCTGACTCAGTTTTAGGAGATTATATGTTTCTAGGAATTTCTTTATTCTAGATAGTTCAATTTGTTGGCATATAATTTTTCATAATATTGTCTTATAATCTTTTGTATTTGGTGGCGTTGGTTGTTACTTCCCCTCTTTCATTTCTGATTTTGTTTGAGTCCTCTCTTTCTCTCTCTCTCTCTCTCTCCCTCCATCCCTCCCTCCCTCCCTCTCTTTCTCTTTTGATGAGTCTGGCTAAAGTTTTTTTTTTTTAATCTATTCAAAGAACCAGCTTCTAGTTTCATTGATGTGTTCTATTGTTTTTGTTGTTGTTCTTTTGTGTTTTGCTTTGTTTTTAGGGTTTTTTTATTTTGTTTATTTCTGCTCTAAACATTATTATTTCCTTCTTTTTACTGGTTTTGGGTATTCTTGTTCTTTTTCTAGCTTCTATAGGTGTAAGGTTAGGTTGTTTATTTGAGGTTTTTCTTGCTTCTTGAAGTAGGCCCATATTGTCATAAACTTCCCTCTCAGAACAGCTTTTGCGGCATCCCAAAGATTTTGGAATTTTGTATTTTCATTTTCTTCCTGTATTTGTCTTCATGTAGTTTTTTATTTCCCTTTGGATTTCTTGACTAGCCCATTCATTGTGTAGTTGCATGTTGTTTAACCTCAATGTATTTGTGTTCTTTCCAGATTTTTTCTTGTGGTTGACTTCTAGTTTGATAGCATTGTCAGAAAAGATGTGTGATATGATTTTTTAGTCTTTTAGAACTTGTTGAGATTTGTTTTGTACCCTAATATGTGATCTCTTCTGAAGAATGTTTTATGGGCACTTGAAAGTATGTGTATTCTGCTGTTTTATGATGGAATGTTCTGAATATATCTGATCCTTCTGGTCTAATATGTCATTCAAAACCACTGTTTCCTTATTGGTTTTCTGTTGGAATGATCTATCCATTGATGAAAGTGGGGTATTGAATTTTCTTACTATTATTGTATTACCTTTGATTACTTCCTTTATGTTTGTTAATAGCTGTTTTATGTCTTTGGGTACTACCATTTGGGTGAATAAATATTTAAAATTGTTATATTTTCATGTTCAGTTTTTCCCTTTATGATTATGTAGTGTCCTTTTTTATCTCTTGTTACAGCCCTTGTTTTAAAGTCTCTTTTGTCTGAAATAAGTTCTGCTACCCCAGCTTTCTTGTCATTTCCATTTGCATGATACATGTTTTTCCAGCCCTTCACCTTCAGTCTACATGGGTCTCTAGATCTGAAATGAGTCTCTTGTGTGCAGTGTATTAATAGTCTTGCTTTTTTTTTTATCAATTCTATCACCCCATGTCTTTTGATTAGAGCATTTAGTCCATTTACATTCATAGTCATTATTGTTAGGTATGTACTTATTGTCATTTTGTCATTTGTTTTATGGTTGTTTTTGTAGTTCTCTGTTTCATTCTTCTATTACCCTTTGCTCTCATGGTTTGCAGACTTTCTTTAGTGATACACTTGTATTCTTTTCTGTCAATATTTTGCATATCTATTGCTGCTTTGTGATTTGTGTTTACCATTAGGTTTATATTTAACATCTTAGGTATATAGCAGTCTATATTAAGCTGATGGTCAGTTAAGATTGAATCCATCCTGAAAACAGTAATATTTACTCCTCCCCTGAACTGCCATGCTTTGGTTAGATGGTATCATAATTTGTACCTTTTATTTTGTGAATTGTTGACTGAGTTTTATAGATATACTTAATTTACAGCTTTTGTGCTTCCTATTTTTCTTACTCTTGCTTATGGTCTTTCCTTTCTACTCAAAAAATTCCTTTTAACTTTTCTTTTAAGGTTGATTTATTGGTGATAAATTCTTTTAATTTTCATTGTCTGGGAAATTCTATATATCTTTCTATTCTGAATGATCACTTTGCTGGATAGAGTATTCTGTGTTGTGCATTGTTTATCCTTTCAGCATTTTGAATATATTGTGCCACTCCCTTCTGTCCTGTAAAGTTTCTGCTAAAAAAAAAAAATCAGCTGATAGCCTTCTGGCCTATCCCTTGTATAGCTATTAATTTTTCATTTGCTACTTTGTAAATTTTCTTTTTATTACTACTTTTTGCCATTTTAATTACTATGTGTCTTTGTTTGCACCTCCTTGGGTTATTTTTGTCGGAGGCTCTCTGTGCCTCTTGGATCTGGATTTCTTTTTCTTTCCCTAAATTGGGAATTTTTCAACTATTATTTCTTCAGATGTATTTCCTGCTCTCCTTTATCTTTCTTCTCCTTCTGGGATCCCTATAATGTGAATTTTTTATGCCTGATGGTGCCATTGAGTTCTCTCTTTTCATTTTTTTATCGTTTTCTCCCCTCTTTCTTCTGTTCAACTTGATTGCTTTCCATTACTCTGTCTGCCAGGTGGCTGATTATTTCTGTTTCCTCTAGTCTGCTGTTTATTCCCTCTAGTGTATTTTTAATTTCAGTTATTGAGTTCTTCATCTCTGATTGGTTCTTTTGTTATGCTTTCTATCTCTTTGTTGAAGGTTTCACTGAGATCCTTCACTCTTTTCTCAAGTACAGTATCTTTATCACCATTACTTTAAATTCTCTATCAGGCATATTACTTATCTTCATTTCGTTTAGGTCTCTTGCTGTGATTTTGTCTTGTTCTTTCATTTGGAATATATCTCTCTGACTCTTCATTTTCTCTAACTCTCTGTGTCTGTTTCTATGTGTTGGGAAAATCAGCTATGTCTCTTGCTCTTGAAAGTAGTGGCCTTATGAAGGACAAGTCCTGTATTGTCCTTCAGTGCAATGTTCCCTGCTCACCAGAACCTGGTACTTTAGGGGTGTCTCCCATGTGCATTTCATGCACCATACTGTTATGGTTGAACTGTGTATCCGGTCATCTTCAATAGTTCTCTTTGCCTGTTGTGGACAGGGTTTAGTCCCTTTGTTGTTAATGGGCCAGTCTGGGACTGCTTTGGACTTGAATTGGGTCAGACAAGGTGTTTTCCAGAACTGCATACCACTGTCCTGCACTGTGCTTTCCCTGTGTTGTTCCATGAAAGGCTTCCATTGGTAAGTGGGGTTTGCAGTCAAACCAGATGTCCACTCCCAGCCCACTGCTAGGGCTGATATCAAACTAGTATGTGTGTGGTTATCATCCCTTCTCCTCAGGGCAGGGGGCAGGAGTTGCTTTGGAGTGGTGATGGTCACTGTTGGGTCTGGTTGCACAATGAAATATTTGTGGCATGCTTTGGAGGATGCCGCCCAAGGGTGGTTTTGTGGGGACAGGTCTGCAGGAGAACGTGGGGAAGGAGCACACTGTTAGCAAGCTATGTGGAAGTGTTTCTGCTGGTCCTTGCAGGTGTCTGGGTATCTCTGTTTGGGGGACACAAATGGTGCCTGCCAACTCTTTGGTTCTTAGAAAATTCTCCTAAAGATCCTTGCTCCTTGAGAGGAGGAGAAGATGGTGGTGGAGTAGGGGACCCTATTCCAACCTGTGTCTGGAATTGAGCTGTATATCTACCAGACCACTCTGAACACTCACAAAACCAGCCTGAGATGTAAGAAGATAGATCTGGATCTCTACAAACAAAATATTGCAGGCGTTTGGTTTCAAGGTACAAAGTGGGGAGCTGTGATTCCATGAACAGATATTGGAGAATAAACTGCAGCAGGAGGGAGCCTGGCTGTGGGAGTCCTATACCGCCAGTGAGTGATAGCCTCCTGCACTGGGGACAAGGCACAGACTCCCAGACCGGTAGTGGCAGGGAAAGGACATTAGGGCAGCCTCCTGGAAGGAAAATGTGAGCAGCAAGGCCACGCATGCAAACTGCGGACGTATGGCAGTCTTAGAAGCACAAAGGGCAGAGATGTGCCATGACCTGGAGGCAAGGACTGGGAGTGCTGCTGAGGGGTGCAGAACCCAGGACACTGCAGTTTATACCAGCACAGACAGAAACAGAGATAGTGTGGCCTGGACAGCTCACTGAAAAACAGATTTCAATCTCTGTACTCTGAAATGGAGGGTTGGAAACAGTCTCTTCTGCTTTGACTCTTGGAAGAGAAGTGGAAACCAGCCAGGGAAAGCCGCCAGAGGACAAAAGCCCCCCAAAAACCGGTTTTAACTGAGCCCATCCCCCGCCACAGGGGGCAGGGAAACTCTGCCCAAACAAGGTTGCCTGAATAACATTGTGGCAGGCCCCTCCCCAGAAGACAGCCTGGGAAAACAAGAGGCTAGCAACCCTAAGGTCCCTAGAAAACAGGTGAATCTTGTTTGGGTTTTCATCAATAATTTAACTCTATACATTCCCTCAATCACCCATCAAAAGAATGACTAGGAGGAGGAACCCCCAAAACAGAAAAGACTCAGAGATTATGACTTATGCAGCAGATTTACAAATGAATTCAGATATAACCAAGATGTTGGAGATGGAATTCAGTCTAGCAATTGTGAAGACAATAGCTAGAATGGAGAAATCAATGGCAACATAGAGTCTCTAAGGGCAGAAATGAAAACTGAAATGGCAGAACTTAAAAATGCTATCAATGTGATCCAATCTAATCTAGATAATCAAAGAGTTAGGGTAAGTGAGGCAGAAGAATGAATTAGTGACCTGGAAGACCATTTAACGGATAAAAAAGGGAAAAGAGGAGACCAGGAAAAACAACTCAGAATCCATAAAAATAGAATAAGAGAAATAAGTGACACCATGAAGCATTCCAATGTCAGAATTACTGGAATCCCGGAGGGGGTGGAGAGAGAGGAATAAAAGACATATTTGAGCAAATTGTAGCTGAGAACTTTCTTAAACGGGGGAATGAAACAAACATTCATGTCCTAGAGGCAGAAAGGACCCCTCCCAAGATCAAGGAAAACAGGCCAACACCCCGGCATGTTATAGTAAATTTCACAAACCTTAGAACCAAGGAAACCATCTTAAGGACAGTTAGGGGGAAGAAATTCAGCATGTACAGAGGGAAGAACATCAGGATAACGTCAGATGTAGCCACAGAAACCTAGAAAGCCAGAAAGGCCGGGCAAGACATATTCAGGGTACTAAACGAGAAGAACATGCAATCAAGAATACTTTATCTGGCAAGGTTGTCATTTAGAATGGATGGAGAGAGGCAGAGCTTCTAAGACTGGCAGAAACTGAAAGAATATGTGACCACTAACCCGGCCCTGCAAGAAATATGAAGGGGGGGTCTATAAAAGGAGAAAGACCTCAAGAGTGATATACAACAGAAATTTACAAGGACAATCTATAGAAACAACGTCTTCACAGGCAACATGATGACAAGAAATTCATAACTTGCAATAATCACTCTCAACCTGAATAGCCTAAATGCCCCAATAAAACGGCACAGGGTTAGAATTGGAAAAAAGACAGGACCCATCCATATGCTGTCTACAAGAGACTCATTTTAAACCTAAAGATACATCCAGACTGAAAGCAAAGGGATGGAGATCGATCTTCCATGCCAAAGGACCTCAAAAGAAAGCTGGGGCAGAAATTCCCATATCAGACAAATTAGATTTTTAAACTAAAGACTGTAGTTAGAGACACAGGAGGACACTATATCATTCTTAAAGGATCTATCCAACAAGAAGATCTAACAGTTGTAAATATCTATGCCCCCAACATGGGAGCAGCCATCTACATAAGTCAGCTGTTAACCAAAATGAAGAATCATATTGATAACAATGTGTTAATTGTAGGAAACCTCAGTGCTCCATTTGCAACAGTAGACAGATCATCTAAGCAGAAAATCAACAAAGAAACAAGAGCTTTGAAGGACACACTGGACCAAATGGACCTCATAGATATATACAGAACATTCCACCCTAAAACAACAGAATACTCATTCTTCTCAAGTGCACATGGAACTTTCTCAGAATAGATCACATACTGGGTCACAAATCAGATCTCAACCAATACCAAAAGATTGAGATTATTCCCTGCCTATTCTCAGACCATAATTCTTTAAAACTGGAACTCAACCACAAGAAAAAATTTGGAAGAAATTCAAACACTTGGAAGCCAAAGACCACTCTGCTCAAGAATGTTTGGGTCAACCAGGAAATCAAAGAAGAACTTAAACAATTCATGAAAACGAATGAGAATGAAAACACATGGGTCCAAAACCTATGGGATACTGCAAAGGCGGTCCTAAGGGGGAGATACATAGCCATCCAAGCCTCAATCAAAAAAATAGAAAAATCCCGAATTCACCAACTAACTCTACACCTTAAAGAACTAGAGAAAAAGCAACAAACAAAGCCTAAGCCAAGCATTAGAAGGAAATAATTAAGATTAGAGCAGAGATCAATGAATTCGAAACCAGAAACATAGTAGAGCAGATCAACGAAACTAGAAGCTGGTTCCTTGAAAGAATTAATAAGATTGATAAAGCACCGGCCAGACTTATCCAAAAGAAAAGAGAAAGGACCCAAATTAATAAAATTATGAACAAAAGGGGAGAGGTCACGAATAACACCAGAGAAATAGAAACAATTATTAGAAATTATTAGCAATAAGTATATGCCAATAAACTGAGCAATCTGGATGAACTGGATGCCTTCCTGGAAACCTATAAGCTGCCAAGCCTGAAACAGGAAGAAATTGACAACCTGAATAGGCCAATAACCAGTAACGAGATTGAAACAGTGATTATAAACCTCCCAAAAAAACAAGAGTCCAAGGCCTGATGGATTCCCTGCAGAATTCTACCAAACATTCAAAGGAGAAATAATACCTATTCTACTGAAGCTGTTTCAAAAAATAGAAACAGAAGGAAAGCTTCCAGACTCATTCTATGAGACCACCATTACCTTAAACCCCAAACCAGGCAAATACCCCATCAAAAAGGAGAATTTCAGACCAATATCCCTGATGAATATGGATTCCAAAATCCTCAACAAAATTCTAGCTAATAGGATCCAACAATACATTAAAAGGGTCACCCACCACGACCAAGTGGGATTTATCCCCGGGAGGCAAGGGTGGTTCATCACTTGCAAATCAATCAGTGTGATAGAACACATTAATAAGAGGAGAGAGAAGAACGATGTGGTCCTCTCAATTGATGCAGAAAAAACATTTGACACAATACAGCATCCTTTCCTGATTACAACTCTTCAGAGTATAGGGATAGAGGGAGCATTCCTCAAGTTCACAAAATCCATCTATGAAAAACCCACAGCAAATATCATCCTCAATGGGGAAAAACTGAGAGCCTTTCCCTTCAGATCAGGAACACGTCAAGGATGCCCACTCTCACCACTATTGTTAAACATAGTACTAGAAGTCCTAGCAACAGCAATCAGTCAACAAAAAGAAATAAAAGGTATTCAAATTGGCATAGAAGAAGTCAAACCCTCTCTTTTCACAGATGATGTGATACTTTATGGGGAGAACCCAAAAGACTCCACACCCAAATTACTAGAACTTATATAGCAATTCGGTAATGTGACAGGATACAAAATCAATGCACAGAAATCAGTTGCTTTCTTATACACTAACGATGTAACTGTAGAAAGAGAAATATAGAGAATTGATTCCATTTACAATAGCACCAAAAACCAGTAGATACCTTGGAATAAACCTAACCAAAATGGCAAATGATTTACACTCTAGGAACTACAGAATAGTCATGAAAGAAATTGAAGAAGACACAAAAAGATGGAAAAACTTTACATGCTCATGGATTGGAAGAATAAACGTTGTTAAAATGTCTATGCTACTCAGAACAATCTATACCTTCAATGCCATCCCGATCAAAATTCCAATGACATTTTTCAAAGTGCTGGAACAAACAATCCTAAAATATGTATGGAATCAGAAAAGACTCCAAATCGCCAAGGAAATGTTGAAAAAGAAAAACAAAGCTGGGGGCATCACATTGCCCGATTTTAAGCTATTATATTACAAAGCAGTGATCACCAAGACAGCATGGTACTGGCACAAAAACAGATATAGAGACCAATGGAACAGAATAGAGAACCCAGATATGGACCCTCAACTCTATGGTCAAATAATCTTTGACAAAGCAGGAAAAAATATGCAATGGAAAAAACACAGTCTCTTCAATAAATGGTGCTGGGAAAATTGGACTGCCACATGCAGAAGAATGAAACTCAACCATTCTCTAACACCATACACAAAGATAAACTCAAAATGGATGAAAGACCTCAATGTGAGACAGTTATCCATCAAAATCTTAGAGGAGAACATAGGCAATAAACTCTTTGACATTGGCCACAGCAACTTCTTTCAAGATACATCTCCAAAGGCTAGTGAAACAAAAGCAAAAATGAACTTTTGGGAATTCATTAAGATAAAAAGTTTCTGCACAGCAAGGGAAACAGTCAACAAAACAAAGAGGCAACCCACGGAATGGGAGAAGATATTTGCAAATGACACTACAGATAAAGGGCAGGTATCCAGATCTCTAAAGAACTTCTCAAACTCAACACCCAAACAACAAATAATCAAGTCAAAAAATGGGCAGAAAACATGGAAAGACACTTCTCTGAAGAAAACATACAAATGGCTAACAGACACATGAAAAAATGTTCATCATCATTAACCATCAGGGAAATTCAAATCAAAACACATTGAGATACCACCTTACACCAGTTAGAATGACAAAAATGGACAGGGAAAGAAACAACAATTGTTGGAGAAGCTGTGGAGAAAGGGGAACCCTCTTACACTGTTGGTGGGAATGCAAGTTGGTACAGCCACTTTGGAAAACAGTGTGGAGGTGCCTCAAAAAATTAAAAATAGAGCTGCCCTATGACCCAACAATTGCATTACTGGGTATTTACCCCAAAGACACAGATGTAGTGAAAAGAAGGGCCATATGCACCCCAATGTTCCTAACAGCAATGTCCACAATAGCCAAACTGTGGAAAGACCCGAGATGCCCTTCAACAGATGAATGGATAAAGAAGATGGGGTCCATATATACAATGGAATATTACTCAGCCATCAGAAAGGATGAATACCCAACTTTTACATCAACATGGATGGGACTGGAGGAGATTATGCTAAGTAAAATAAGTCAAACAGAGAAAGTCAATTATCATATGGTTTCACTTATTTGTGGAACATAAGGAATAGCATGGAAGACATTAGGAGAAGGGAGGGAAAAATGAAGAGGGGGAAATCGGAGGGAGAGATGAACCATGAGAGACTATGGACTCTGAGAAACAAACTGAAGGTTTTAGAGGGGAGGGGGTGGGGGGATGGGTTAGCCCAGTGATGGGTATTAAGGAGGGCACGTACTCCATGGAGCACTGGTTGTTATACAAAAACAATGAATCGTGGATCACCACATCAAAAACTAATGATGTATTGTATGGTGACTAACATACCATAATAAAATAAAATTAAAAATAAAAAGATCCTTGCCTCTCCAGCACATGTTCTGAGATTAGTAAATAAATCTCCTTCCCATATACCTGAGGCATTTTTCAAACTGCTGCTTCTATGCTGTATCTCCAAGGTTTGTTTTTTTTTTGTTATGCTTATTGTTTAAGGGTGGGGGTACAGTTTCCTATTGCCCCCCAGCTCTCCCAGAGCTGAGCCTGTTGATATTTGAAGTTCCAGGTATTAAGCCCCACTGATTGAAAGAACTCAGGAAGTTAAATTTCTCTTATTTTCAAAGTCAAATGTTATAGCGATTCATCTTCCCAGTGCTTGCAGATCCATCATAACTAGGATGCCTATGTTGGAGTCTGCTCTTCTCTTTATTCTGTTCTTGTGGTATCCCTCCCTCCCATCTACAATCTCATTTTGGTTCCTGACCTTATCTCTGTCCTTCCTACTGTTTTTGATGTGGCCTCTTCTCCAAGTTTAGCTGTGGAGAGTCTGTTCTGCCAGTCTCTGGATCATTTTCTGGATTATTTACACTGATGTGAGTGTTGTCTATGTGTATCTATGGAATAAGGTGTGCTTAGGCTCCTCCTATTCCACCATTTTACCCAGAAGTCTAATATATTTACTTTTAATGTAATTAATGATAATGTAGAATTTTCATTTGTCAATTTGCTGTTTTTTATGTTTGATGGATTTTTTTATTCAACTATTCATCCATTACTGCTCTTTTTTTTTTGTTTCATACATATTATCTAGGCTACCATTTTAATGCTTTATTTCTCTACTATATACTTGTTACATTTATAATATATTTGTCCTAGAAATTACAATTAACATGTGAATTTATATCTAGTTTAAATCAATACCAACCTGGTTTCAATAGTATACAAAAAATTTGTTTCTGGGGCACCTGGGTGGCTCAGTCATTAGGCATCTGCCCTCGGCTCAGGTCATGGTCCCAGGGTCTTGGGATTGAGCCCCGCATCGGGCTCCCTGCTCAGTAGGGAGCCTGCTTCTCCCTCTTCCATTCCCCCTGCTTCTCTTCCTTCTCTCACTGTGTCTCTCTCTGTCAAATAAAAAAATCTTTAAAAAAATGTTGTTTCTGCTTTACTTCATTCCCCCAACTTTTATGTTAGCATTGTCACAAATTATATTTTTATATATTGTGTGCTATCAACATAGAGTAAAAATTATTATTTTATGTAATTGTTTTTAAATCATTTAGGAAACAATAATAAAAAATAAATTTAAACTGACATATTTACCCATGTAGGTACTTTTACTAGTACTGTTTGTGTGTGTGTGTGTGTGTGTGTATTTGAGTTACTGTTTGGTGTCCTTTCATTTCAGACTAAGGACTCCCTTTAGCATTTTTTGTAGAGCAGTTATACTAGTGACAAACTTTCTCTGTTTTTGCTAATCTAGAGATGCCTTAATTTCTCCTTCATTTTTGAATGATAGTTTTGCCAGACACAGAATTTTCAGTTCAGGGATGTTTTGGTGGCTCAGAAAATTAAGCGTCTGACTTTTGATTTCAGCTCAGGTCATGATCTCAGTGTCGGGTCTGCTTGTCCCTCTCTCTCCCCCTCTGCTCCTTTCCCCACTCATTCTTTCTCAAATAAATAAATAAAATCTTTAAAATAAAAGAATTTTCAGTTCATAGTTTTTGTTGTTTTCTTTCAACACTTTTAATATGTTATCCCAATACTTTTGGGCCTCCATGATTTCTGATGTTAATTATATTGAGAATTATTGGTAATCATATTGAGAATTATATGTACATAACAAGTTCTTTCTTGCTGTGGTAAAAAACTGTGACCATCTTTTGTTTTTTTACCAAATGACCCCATGGAAAAATTTCTTTGCAGGAAGCAAACTCCTAGTCAGGCCAAATAAAGACAAACTGTATGAGTGGCAATTCCAAGGAAACACCAGTCAAATGATGGTTCACTTGGAATGACACTGAAGGCTCTCCAAACCTAATCTGTTTCTTTTTTTTTTTTTTAAGATTTTATCTATTTGACAGAAAGAGCACAAGCAGAGAGAGAGAGAGAGAGAGAGAGAGAGGGAGAGAGGGAGAAGCAGGCTCCCTGCTGAGCAAGGAGCCCGATGTGGGACTCGATCCCGGGACTCTGGGATCATGATCTGAGCTGAAGGCAGCCGCTTAACCGACTGAGCCACCCAGGCATCCCCTTAATCTGTTTCTTAAAGCAGCTGCCAAGGTACTTGTTTTCACCCCAGCTGCAGGTAGTAGTGTTTCAAGGCTACTGAGGAAATTTGAAGAGAAGACGGGAGTAGTTTAAGTTAAAATGCCACAGAATTCACTGTTATTACCAAGATTTATTGTTTTCTTTTCAAAGTACTCTCTGGATTTCTGGAAAAAAATTAATTTCCATGGATCTGAAAATGTTAATTCTGACATATTTTGTCTTTCATCTCATTGCTTTGTGGAGGAGAGAAATTTTGGAGATTCTTACACAATCATTCCTCCTGATATCACTAAATTAAAATTTATTTTACAGTGCTCTACTTATAATTTCAACATCTGGATCATCTGTGTATCTGGTTCTCTGGATTTGTCTCTTAAATATTGGTTTGTTTTTACTTCTTCCTCTGTATTGTAGTTTTTAATAGACTGCTTGCTGAAAGGTATATAAGAATAGTAGAGATTGAAGTAAATACCATTTGCACAAAGAAATGGGCCCACTTCTCTTAGGTCATTGCCTTTAGAGTTTGAGACAATCAAGTCAGTAGTTAATCTGTATTTGGGTTTTGTGACTATTACCATTATCTTCACTGCACCATAGGTTTCAAATTACCCACGCAATGGGCTGTCCTAACTTTTTACTTAGTGTGTATCTGTGGCTCCAGAAAGTTTTTTTCATTATTCCTGTTCCCTTTCCAGCTTTCATTACTACCTGCATGTTTATTTTATGAAGGAAGTCTCTCTCCATGGTCTTGACCCTCTCCAAGTAGAAGACATTGGATGCTTGTTACTTGGAACTCTGTTCTTGGTGGACTCAATAAGGGTTCCTTATTCTCCTGGCCTAGTCTAAGTCTTGGGCAGGGCTTGTGTTCTTGAACTTCAGGATGAGGATTTCTCTTAATCCAGGCGTCCCCTCTCATGATAGTCTATAATGCCTTGTATCTATGGTAGGTATTTGGTAGAAAAGAATTTTCTTAATTTTCCCATGACAGCAATGGTAGAGTATTCTGAGCTTGGGATGTTTTCCTGTCTTTCCTCCAGGCTCAGGATGGCTTTTGATTCTACCCTTCCCCCTAGCACAGTGAATCTTTGCTTAATTCCTGGGGGTGGGAAGAAAGATTTCCAGTCTTTCAAAATTCAATGGCTTTTCCTTCTATACCCCTTCAAGCAACTTAAAGTTTATACTTTGTATAAAAGAAGGGTCAAAATCATTTTCTTTACCTCTTTCTCTTTGTCTCTTCTTTCCCAGTCCCCAAACTTTTTCATGATTATTTTATGAATACCCCTGGGGAAAAGTTTGTGAAATATTTTAAACTTGCTTTGTATCAAGGGACTCCCTTTATTTATTCTAAACTGATACACAAACTCATATTAGGTCTTTAGGAATTAAACTTTTAACTGATCAATTCTTTCCCACTTCTATGATACTTACCTTTTCCTCTTTATGCTTTATCAAAGATGGAGAATTTCATGTCTCTCACCTCTCCTTGAAGGGGCTTGAAATCATTTGGCATTCAGGTCCCTTTTAATTTTTTTTCAGTTTTTTCAGTTTTTATTTAAATTCCCATTAGTTAACATACAATGTAATATTAGTTTCATTGGGTACAATATGGTGATTCAACAATTCCATACTCACTGGGTGCTCATAACAAGTGCACTCCTTAATCCCCATTACCTATTTAACCCATCCTCCCCACCCATCTTTGTTCTGGTAACTATCAGTTTGTTCTCTATAGTTAAGAGTTTGTTTCTTGGTTTGCCCTTCTTTCTATTTCCCCGCCTTTGCTCGTTTGTTGACTTGTAACCTCAGCTCTTTGATGTGTTAAAAAAAATTGATTTGGAGATTCTAGTTCAAGATGGCAATGAAGGAGAATCCTGAATTCATCTCTTTCCACACATACTCCATCTATAGCTGTATACAGTACAATTTCTTCTTTAAAAAAATAAAATTAATTGAGTGACTAACTCCTACACAGTTGTTGAATGAGGGAAAAAAAATAAAAACACCAAAACAAGTAGAAGTTGAGACACAATCTTACCATTAATCCCACTCACACAGCAGGGGCCAACAATTGGTAGTAAACTCAAAATTCCAAGCTTCTCCCTGAAGAGCAAAAGGCCTGAATTCCACATCTGGCACTCCAACTTTTAAGTCCTATACCTGAGAGATGAGTCTGCGAAAAAACATCTATCTTTGAAAACCAGTGGGGCTTGCATCCACAAGACTCTTGAGGCTGATAAATGATTTTAAAGGGCCCATGCTTGTGGGCCCACCCACCCTGGGGCCCAACGCAGAGGCAGCTGACTGAAAAGCTCCAATACTTTCTATGAAAGAGGTTAATTTACTTATTTAAATCATTTTCCATGAGGCAGACACATAATTTAACACATATCTAGGGGTCTACCAAAATATTCTAGAAAGACAGAGCCAGCAGGTACCATATTTTCACTCTTCCTGTTCCTTGTTCCAGGTCACCAGTATCCTCTGGAGAGTAGATTGTATAATGGTCATAAACCCCAATTATTGTGGCTGGAAACCAGAGGACACCTCTAGATCACATGGCTCTAGGGGCCAGTTGGGCTTATGATTGCAGGTTCCATAAGATTGTAACAGAGAAAAAGTTCTTAACCAACTGCTACCCACAGTAGAGAGGCACAGCAGAGAGGCAACAGACTAAAGTGTCCGGTCATTCTGTGAAAGAAGCTTATTAGTAACAGGAAAAGAAAGGAAAGTATAAATCTCACTGGCAAAAGTAAATATATAGTAAAATTCAGAAAATATATTGTTAAAAAGGTGGTGGGATAACTTTAGAGCTAGATGAAGGTAAAGGACAAAGTAGTAAAAATAACAGTAAATACAGTAATACCTTAAGGTATACAAAAGATAAAAAGATGTAAATGGTGACCAAAAACAAATTATAGTGGAGAGTACAACTGTAGAGCTTTGTAATACAATCAAACTCAAATTGTTATCAACTTAGATTGACATATATCTCTTGTTTGATGTAAGCCTAATGATAAACACAAAACAAAAAATATAGTAGATACATAAAAGAGAAATTAATTTGAGCATACAAGTACAGAAAATCATCAAATCACAAAGAAAGAAAACAAGAGAAGAAAGAAACAAAGGAATTACAAAACAGCCAGAAAACAATGAAAAAAATGCAATACATACATACATATCAATAATTACTTTAAATGTAAATGGACTAAATTATCTGATCAAAAGATATTGAGTGCTGAATGGATTAAAAAACAAGACCCATCTATATACTATCTGCAAATGACTCACTTCAGATGTAAGGACACACACAGAGTCAAGTTGAAAGGATGGAAAAAGATATTCTATGCAAATGGAAGCCAAAAGAAAGCTAGGGTAACTATACTTATATCAGACAAAATGGACTTTAAGAAAAAGAATGTGATGAGACAAAGAAGGTCATAACATAATGATAAAGGGGTTGATATAACAAGGCGATATAACCTTTGTAAACATTATGCAATCAACATAGAAGCACTTTATACACAAAGCAAATATTAACAGAAGTAAAGGGAGAAATAGACAGCAATACAATAATAGAGAACTTTAGTACTACACTTTCATCAATGGATATATCAAACAGACAGAAAATTAATAGGGAAACATTGACCATAAATCACATTAGAGCAGATGGACTCAATAAAATATATAGAACATGTCATTCAAAAGCAAGTATATATACATTCTTCTAATGTACATATGAAACATTCTTCAGAATGTATCTTATTTTAGGCCATAAAGAAAGTATTATTAAAGTTAAGAATATTGATATTATATCAAGAATCATGTATGACCACAATTGTATGAAACAAAAAGTAAGTTACAAGAAGAAAACTGAAAACTTCACAAATGAGTGGAGATTAAACAACATGGCACTGAATAACCAGTAGGTCAAGGAAGAAATTTTAATAAAGAAAATATTTTTAAATATTTTGATGCAAATGAAAATGGAAATACAACACATGAAAACTTCTGGGATGCAGCAAGATCAGTTCAAACAAGGAAGTTCAGAGCAATAAATGCCTACATAAATAAACAAGAAACATCTCAAATAAACTATTTTCACACTTATGGAACTTGAAAAAGAAGAATAAATAAACCCAAATTTGGTAAAAAAAAAAAAAAAAGACAAGAACAGAAATAAATGAAATAGAACTATAAACACAATTGATTGAAATAATGAAATTAAGAGCTGAATTTTTGAAAACATAAAATTAACAAACCTTTGCCTAGACTCACCAAGAAAAGCAGGACAGAGAACTCAAATAAAATCAGAAATAAAACAAGAAGGAGCTTGGGAAGATGGCAGAGGAGGATCCTGAGCTCACCCTGTCCCACATTTACAACTTGATATCATATACATCCAAGTGGAAAAGCTAGAGAGTGATCCAAAGACAGACAGTACAAACTTCACAATTAAATATAGAGAAGAAGTTGCATCTGAAAGTTTAGGAAAGTCAGAAAGGCAGAAGGAGGCTGCCTACAGCAGGGAGGGAGATGAGCACACAGAGAGGGCAGACAATGGGCCCTCACACTAGTGAAGTCACACAGGGAAGACTAATCCCATAATGTTTGGCTTTAAACATCAGAAGGACTAATTTCCATGAATTTGTAAAACCAGTGGGACTTAAAGCCTGGAGCTTTAAAAGTTAGCTGACTCAGCACTGGGCAAGTCAGGAGGGTTAGTGATAGCTGGGTCACCACCCTTAAAGAGACAGCATCCTGCATGGAGAGGCAACATAAAAATGGCAGTTTACAGAACACAAGGGTGAATGGGACACAGATCTGTTCATACTGATTTCAGAGTGTGTTGGTGGACTTCTCTGAAAGTGAGGGAGTTGTCAGGTGTCATTTTCCTCCCCCACTCCCTAGCATAAACACGGAAACACCTAAGGGAGGCAAAGCTCCACAGACACTTGCTACCTAACCTGCCAGTAGTGGGGCCTGTCCACAAATTCTCTCAACTACTCACCCACTCTAAGCCTGCTAACCTAGGCTCTGGGCTCAGAGCAGATTTTGTTAAAGCCCAGCCACGAGATGAACAACACCTGTTGAGTGCCACACCCATGCCCAACCATGTGGCCCCAGCCACCATTTTGACCCACACCCAGCTTCATGTCTCCAGTTGCCCCAACACACAGCCCTAATATGCCACAACACTTTGGGGAATCCAGGAAAGAACTAATGGTTCAGAGAAAATTTGTTAACACCACTGTCCCACTCCCAAGTTCCTCAGCAGACATGCACCCTCAAAGCAGTTCTGTCTGGATCCCGCTAACACCACAGAGAGTAAGCACAGCTAACAAAAGGCAGAGAGTCAGTGCACACAACAGCACTGACAGTAAAAGTGACACAGACACAACAACAGGGCATAAGCAAAGTGCATAAGATACTATCCCAAAATGCCAGGTTCTGGTGAACAGGGGGCACTGCACTGCAGGGGACGACAAGAAATCCTCTTCATAAAGTCACTAATTTGAAGAGCAGAACACACAGCTGACTTTCTTAAGACAGAGAAACAGAAAGAGAGAGACAGGTGAAAGGAGGGGACACAGAAATTTATCCCAAATGAAGAACAGAAAAAGACCACAGAAAGATATCTAAATGAAACAAATATAAATAGCATGCCTGATAGAGAATTTAAAACAATGATAAGAAGGATACTCAGTAGATTTGAGAAGAGTGGAAGACATGAGTGAGATCCTTAACACAGAGATAATGAATAGCATACCAAAGATAAAGGGCTCAATAAACAAAATGAGAAACATGCTTGATGTAATGAACAGCGGGATGGAAGAAGCAAAGGAATGACTTAGTGACTTAAAGACAGACTAAAGGAAAGTAATCAAGTTGAACAAGAGAAAAAAGGAATAACACAATATGTGAATAGAAATTGGGAACTCAGTAACTCCAACTAATGTAATAACATTTTATTATTGGAATCCCTGAAGAAAAGGAGAGAGGAAAGGGGGTAGAAAATTTATTTGAAGAAATAACAGCTAAAAACTTCCCTAGTATTGGAAAGGACACAGATATCCAGATCCAGGAGGCACAAAGAAGTCCCATCAAAATCAACCAGGCAGATCCACACCAAGACATATTTTAATTTAATTGGAAAACTAGAGTGATGAAGAAAAAAAATCTTAAAAGCAGCAAAATAAAAGATGTCAGCAGCTTACAAGGGAAAACCATAAGGTTAGCAGGATATTTTTGAACAGAAATGTTGCAAGCAGAAGGGAGTAACATTATATGTTCAAAATGCTGAATTGGAAAAACCTGCAGCCTAGAATACTCTATCCAGCAAAGTTATGGTTAAAATACAAGGAGAAATGAAGAGTTTCCCAGACAAAGAAAAAATGAAGGTGTTCAAGACCAGTAAACCAGCTCTGCAAGAAATGTTAAAAGTGACACTTTGCGTGGAAAAGAGAGAACAAAAGTGACAGTATAGAGTTAGGAAACTCAAAAGCAGAAAAAATGAATATTTCTGTAAAAATCAGTCAAGAAACTCACAACAAGGTTATGAAATATAAAAGCATATACCTAAAATGTGAGGAGGAGAGGAGAAAATAAGGGGTTCACTTAAATGACCATCAACTTAATACAGAGTGGTATATTCAGAAAAGATTATATACAAACCTAATGGTAAACTTATATCAAATTCCACTAATAAATATACAAAGATTAAAGAGAAAAGAATCCAAATATCACTGAAGGAAATCAACAAATCATGTTAGAGAGAAAGACAGGAAAGGATCAGAAAAAATGTTCACAAACAACAACAAAAACCCAAGTAATAAAATGGCAATAAATAAATCTATCAATAATTACCCTAAATGTAAATAGACTAAACACTAAAATCAAAAGGCATAAGTGACTGAAAATATAACAAAAACAAGACCCATCTATATGCTGCCTAAAAGAGACTCATTTTAGATCTAAATACACCTATAAATGAAAAGTGAGAGAATGGAGAAATATCTATCATGCAAATGGATGTGAAAAGAAAGATGGACTAGCAATTCTTATCTAGAAAATAATAGAATATAAAAGAAACACTGTAGCAAGATACAAAAAAAGGAAATTATATATTCATAAAGGGGAAAATCCAGCAATAGAATAATTGTAAATATTTACAAACCGAATATAAAAGCACACAAATACATAAAACAATTAATAACAAACATAAAGTAACTGATCTATAATAATAAGTTAATAGTAGGACACTTTAACACCACACTTACTTAAATGGACAGATCATTTAGGCATGAAATAAGCAAGGAAACAATGACTATGAATGACACACTGGAATAGATGGATTTAACTGATATATTTAGAACATTCCATCCTAATATAGAATACACATTCTGTTTAAGTGCACACAGAACACTGTCCACACTATATCACACACTAACTCACAAAACAAACCTCATAAAATTCAAGAAGATTGAAATCATACCATGCCTATCTTCTGACCACAACCATATGAAACCAGAAATCAACCACAAGAAAAAATTGGGAAAGACCATAAACACATGGAAATTAAATAGCCTGCTACTAAACAGTGAATGAGTCAAACAGGAAATAAAAGAGGAAACAAAAAGTACATTAAAGCAAATGAAAATGAAAACGCAATGGTCTAAAACCTTTAAGATGTAGCAAAAGTGCTTTTAAAAGGGAAGTTTATAGAAATATAAGACTATCTCAAAAAGAAAGAAGTCTCTCAAATAAAAAAAACCTAACAATGCACATAAAGAAGCTAGACAAAGAACAACAAACATAACTTAAAACCAGGAGAAGGAAAGGAATAATAAAGTTTAAAGCAGGGAAAAATGGTGTAGAAACTAAAAACACAATAGAAGAGATCAATGAAACCAGGAGCTCATTCCTTGAAAAAAATCAATAAAATCGATAAATCTCTAACCAGGCTTATCAAGTAAAACAGAGAAAGGACTCAAATAAATAAAAGCAAATGAAAGAGGAGAAATAACAATCAACACAACAGATATACAAACAATAAGAGAATATTATCAAATATTATATGCCAAAAAATTGGACAACCTACAAGAAATGGATGAATTCCTAGAAATATATAAAATCCCAAAACTGAAACAGGAAGAAAAAGAAACTTCAACAGACCATAAACCAACAATGGAATTGAGTCACTAATCAAAAAACTCCCCACAAAGAAAAGCCAACAATAAGATGGCTTCACTGGTGAAGAAACATTTAAAGAAATTTAGTACCTATTCTTCTCAAAGTATTCTAAAAACTAGTAAAGGAAGGAAAACTTCCAAATTCATTCAATGAGGATACCACTAAACTGATACCAAAATCAGATAAAGACAACACTGAAAAAGAAAACTACAGGCTAATATCCCTGATGAAGATAGATGCAAAAATTCTCAACAAAGTACTAGCTTACAAAGTCAAATAATATATTAAACAAATCATTCACCAAAATCATGTGGGATTAGTTCCTGTGTTGCAACAGTAGTGCAATATTTGCAAATCAGTCCACATGATACATCACATCAATAGGAGAAAGGATAAGAACTATATGATCATTTCAATAGACTCAGAAAAAACATTTGACACAGAACAACATCCATTCTTGATAAAAAAAAAAAAACCTCAACAAGGTAAGTTTAGAGAGAACATACCTCAACATCGCAAAACCATATATATAAAAACACAGTTAATATCATCCTTAATAGGGAAAAACTGAGACCTTTTCACCTAAGGTCGGGAAAAACACAAGAATGTCTACTCTCACCACTTATATTGAGCACAGTACTGGAAGTCCAAGCCACAGCAATCAGACAACAAAAAGAAATAAATGGCACACAAATTGGAAAGTAAGAAGAAAAACTCATTAGTTGCAGATGGAATGGTAAAATATATAGAAAACTTGAAAGACTCCACAAAAAAACTGCTAGAAGGGATAAACAAACTCAGAAAAGTCACCGGATAGAAAAACAATGTACACAAATTTGTTCCATTATTATATACCCATAATGAAGCAGCAGAAAGAGAAATAAAGAAAACAATCCCATTTAAAATTGCACCCAAAATAATAAGATACCTAGGAATAAACTTCACAAAAGAAATAAAACAATTTTACCCAGAACATTTTAAAACACTGATGAAAGAACTTGAAGAAGACACAAAGCAATGAAAAGACATACCATGCTTTTGTATTGGAAGAACAAATATTGGTAAAATGCTTATACTACCCAAAGAATATACACATTTAATGCAATCCTTATCAAAATACCAACAGCTTTTTTCACAGAACTAGAACAGATAATCCTAAAATATTTATGGAAATACAAAAGACCCCAAATAGCCAGAGCAATCTTTAAAAAGAAAAGCAAAGCTGAAGGCATCACAATTCACTACATCAAGTGATATTAGAAAGACATATTAATACAAAAAAAGTGTACTGGCACAAAAATAGACACACAGATCAATAGAAGAGAAGAGAAAATCCAAAAATAAACCCACAGTTATAAGGTCCAATTAATCTACAACAAAGCAGGAAAGAAAATGGAAAAGGAAAAAAGACATTCTCTTGAAAGAATGTGCTGGAAAAACTGGACAGCAGCAAATAAAAGAATGAAACTGGGCCACATTTTACAACATACACAAAACAAATTCAAATGGATGAAAGACCTAAATGTGTTACCTGATAACATAAAAATCCTAGAAGAGAACAAAGGCAATAACTTATTTGACATAAGCCATAGCAATTTTTTTCTACCTATGTCTTCCCCGGCAACAGAAACAAAAGCAAATATACACAACCAATAAATCATTGAACACTACATCAAAAACTAATGATGTACTGTATGCTGGCTAATTGAACATAAAAAAAGTAAACTATTTGGGCTATATCAAGATAAAAAATTCTGGAAAGCAAAGGAAACAGTCAAAAAACTAAAAGGCAAAGCCTATGAAATAGGAGAAGATACTTGTAAATGATATAACTGAAAAAGGGTTACTATCACAAATATATAAAGAATTCATAAAATTCAACACCCCCCCAAAATAATCCAATTAAAAAATTGGTAAAGGGCCTTCAGAGCAAGATGGCGGAGGAGTAGGAGACCTAAATATCGTCTGGTCCCAGGAATTCAGCTAGATAGGTATCAAACCATTTGGAACACCTACAAACTCAACAGGAGATCGAAGAAAAGAATAGCAGCAACTCTATGAAAGAAAAGTGACCACTTTCTGGAAGGTATGACATGCGGAGAGGTGAATCTGAGGCGATACATGGGAAGATAGACGACGCAGGGAGGGAACTTCCATCAACCATTCCCGGAAAGTGATAGAGCAGGGGAGCACAAAATCAGAACTTTTAGAAATCGGCTGTGCTGAGGGACGTCACTCCAGTGGCTAAGCAGGGGGTGGAACACTCGCTGGGACAGTGTGGTCTCAGGACCCTCAGGGTCACAGAAAGTCCAGGGGTGCCTGAGTGCGGCAGAGCTCCCAGGTATCAGAGCAGGGAAGCCAGCACCAAAGACGGAGCCAAGGAGTGGGCTTTCAGCTCGGGATTCCATAAACTGTGATCCTCGGCACAGTCGGGCCACTGCTCTTCCAGCAGGAACCCAACAAGTGGAAGACCCAGGAAGACTCCCCTTCCTTCCCCAGGAGAAGTGATGGGGGATCACCCCACAGGAATCAGCTGGGTTTGGAGACTCCAAACAGGGTTGAGTGCCAGAGACAGAAACGCTCAGTCACAGGCTGGCTGAGTACAGACTGCAGCCAGATACCGGGGAGATGGGCGTGATTGACTGCTTTTATCTGGGAGTGCACTGAGGGCTGGGGCCCTGAGTTGTTGCCTTCTCTGGAGCGGAGATTGGGAGGCTGCCATTTTCACTCTCCTCCTCCAAAGCTGTACGGAAAGCTGGCAGGGAACAAAAGCTACCAAGACCAAACCCTAGCAGATTACTTAGCATGGCCTCCAGCAAGGGTGGGGCAATTTCACCTCAGGCAAGACATTTCAGAACGACAGCAACAAGCCCCTCCCCCAGAAGATCAGCAAGAACAGCCAGCCAAGACCAAGTTTACCAAACAATGAGAAATGCAGTACTCCAGCACAAGCAGAATACAGCACATAGAATTCATGGCTTTTTTCCCCCTGATTCGTTAGTTTTCCAAAGTTAATTTTTGAAATTTTCTTTTTTTTTTGTGCTATTTTTTAAAATTTTTCTTTTTCCTTTTTTAAAACAATATGTTATCAGTTGCTTTTTTAAAAAATCCTTTTTTATTTTTCATTTTTAGAGTTATATTCTATCCCTTCATTGTAGTTAACCTTATTTTTAGTATATATATAAGTTGTTCTCACTTTAAAATTTTGGGATACAATTTCTTCTAGCAGACCAAAATATACTTAAATCTCTAGTGTATGGCTTTCTTCTAGTCTCCTGCCTGATCACATTTTCTTCCCTTTTTTTAAAATTTCTCTTCTTTCTTTTTTCAACCATCTTCTTATCAATTCCTTTTAAAATATCTTTTATAATTTTCATCTTTAGAGTCATATTCCGTCACTTCATCATATTTATGCTTATTTTTGTACATATATAAGTTTTTCTTTCTTTAAACTTTTGGGAGGCAGTTTCTTCTAACAGACCAAAATACACCCAAAATCTAGTGTGTGGCACTGATCTATTCATCAGCCTGATTATATTTCATCATATTCTTTTTTTTCTATTTTTTTCCTTTCTTTCCCTTTCTTTTCCCCCACTTTCAGGTCTCTTCTGATTTGTTTAGTGTATATTTTTCTGTGATCATTGTAACACTGTTAGCATTTTGTTCTCTCATTCATCTGTTCTCCTCTGGACAAAATGACAAGATGGAAAAGCTCACTTCAAAAAAAAGAACAAGAGGCAGTACCGACTACTGAGGACTTAATCAATATGGACATTAATGAGATGTTGGAAATAGAGTTCAAAATGAAGATTATAAAGACACTACCTGGGCTTGAAAAAAGCATGGAATATACTAGAGAAACGCTTTCTGCCGAAATAAAAGTACTAAAATCTAACCAGGTCAAAATATAAAGGCTATTAATGAGGTGCAATAAAAAATGGAGGTTCTAACTGCGAGGATAAATGAGGCAGAAGAGAGAATTATTGATATGAAAGACCAGATGATGGAGAAAAAAGAAGCTGAGAAAAAGAGAGATAAGCAGCTACTGGATCATGAGGGCAGAATTTGAGAGATAAGTGATGCCATAAGACGAAATAATATTAAAATAATTGGAATCCCAGAAGAAGAAAGAGAGGGGGGCAGAAGGTATCTTGGAACAAATTATAGCAGAGAAGGTCCCTGATTTGGGGAAGGAAACAGGCATCAAAATCCAGGAGGCACAGAGAACCCCTCTCAAAATCAATAAAAATAGGTCAACACCCCAAAATCTAATAGTAAAACTTACGAGTCTCAGAGACAAAGAGAAAATCCTGAAAGCAGTTCGGGATAAGAGGTCTGTAACCTACAATGGAAGAAACATTAGACTGGCAACAGACCTATCCACAGACACCTGGCAGGCCAGAAAGGATTGACATGATATATTCAGAGCACTAAACGAGAAAAACATTCAGCCAAGAACACTATATCCAGCCAGGCTGTCATTGAAAATAGAAGGAGAAATAAAAATGTTCCAGGACAAACAAAAACTAAAAGAATTTGCAAACATAAAACCAGTCCTACAAGAAATATTGAAAGGGGGCCTCTAAGCAAAGAGAGAGCCTAAAAGTAATATAGACCAGAAAAGAACAGAGACAATTTACAATAGCAGTCACCTTATAGGCAATACAATGGCACAAAATTCATATCTTTCCATAGTTACCTTGAATGTAAATGGGCTAAGGGCCCCAATCAAAAGACACAGGGTATCAGATTGGATAAAAAAAAAAAAAAACAAGACCTATCGATATGCTGTCTGCAAGAGACCCCCAGATTGAAAGTGAGGGGGTGGAAAACCATTTACCATGCGAATGGACATCAAAAGAATCTTGGGTGAAAATCCTTATATCAGACAAGTTGGATTTTAAACCAAAGAATATAAGAGATGAGGAAGGACACTATATCGTACTTAAAGGGCCCATCCAACACGAAGATCTAACAACTGTAAATATCTATGCCCCTAACATAAGAGCAGCCAATTATATAAGCCAATTAATAACAAAATCAAAGAAACACATCAACAACAATACAATAATAGTAGGGGACTTTAACAACCCCTTCACTGAAATGGACAGATCATTAGGCAAAAGATCAAGGAAATAAAGACTTTAAATGACACACTGGACCAAATGGAATTCAAAGATATATTCAGAACATTCCATCCCAAAGTAACAGAATAAACATTGTTCTTCAGTGCCCATGGAACATTCTCCAGAGTAGATCACATCATAGGTCACAAATCAGGTCTCAAACAGTACCAAAAGTTTGACATCATTCCCTTCATATTTTCGGACCACAAGGCTTTGAAACTAGAACTCAATCACAAGAGGAAAGTCAGAGAGAAGTCAAATACATGGAGGCTAAAGAGCATCCTACTAAAGAATGAATGGGTCAACCAGGAAATTAAACGAGAATTTTAAAAATTCATGGAAACAAAAGAAAATGAAAACACAGCTGTTCAAAATCTTTGGGAATGCAGCTAAGGTGCATTCCTAAGAAGAAAGTATATAGCAATACAAGCCTTTCTCAAGAAACAAGAAAGGTCTCAAATACATAACTTAACCTTACACCTAAAGGAGCTAGAGAAAGAACAGCAAATAAAGCCTAAACCCAGCAGGAAAAGAGAAATATTAAAAATCAGAACAGAAATCAATGGAATAGAAACCAAAAGAACAGTAGAACAGATCAACGAAACTAGGAGCTGGTTCTTTGAAAGAATTAATAAGATTGATAAACCCCTGGCCAGACTTATCAAAAAAAAAAAGAGAGGAAGGACCCAAATCAATAAAATCATGAATGAAAGAGGAGAGATCACAACCAACCCAAAGAAATACAAACAATTATAAGAACATATTATGAGCAACTTTATGCCAGCAAATTAGATAATCTGGAAGAAATGGATGCATTCCTAGAGATGTATCAACTTACAAAACTGAACCAGGAAGAAATAGAAAACCTGAACACATGCATAAGAAGAAAGGAAATTGAAGCAGTAATGAAAAATCTCCCAACAAACAGGATCCCAGGGCCAGATGTCTTCCCAGGGGAATTCTACCAAACATTTAAAGAGGAATTAATACCTATTCTTCTGAAACTGTTCCAAAAAAGAGAAATGGAAGGAAAACTTCCATACTTGTTTTATGAAGCCAGCATTACCTTGATCCCAAAATCAGACAAAGACCCCATCAAAAAGGAGAAATACAGACCAATTTCCCCAATGAATATGGATGCAAAAATTCTCACCAAAATACTAACCAATAGGATGCAACAGTACATTAAAAAAGTTATTCACAATGACCAAGTGGGATTTATTCCTGGCTGCAAGGTTGGTTTAACATCCGCAAATCAATCAATGTGATACAATACATTAATAAAAGAATGAACAAGAAACATATGATCCTCTCAATTGAGGCAGAAAAAGCATTTGACAAAGTACAGCATTGTTTCTTGATTAAAACTCTTCAGAGTGTAGGGATAGAGGGTACAGACCTCAATATCATAAAAGCCATCTATGGAAAACACACAGCAAATATCATTTTCAATGGGGAAAAATGGAGAGCTTCCCCCTTAATGTCAGGAATATGGCAGGGATCTCCACTACCACCAATGGTATTCAACATAGCACTAGAAGTCCTAGCCTCAGCAATCAGACAACAAAAAGAAATAAAAGGCATCCAAATTGGCAAAGAAGAAGTCAAAATTCTCACTCTTTGCAGATGATATGATACTTTATGTGGAAAACCCAAAAGACTCCACCCCAAAACTGCTAGAACTCATACAGGAATTCAGTAAAGTGGCAGGATATAAAATCAGTGCACAGAAATGAGGTGCATTTCTATACACCAACACCAAGACAGAAGAAAGAGAAATTAAGGAGTCGATCCCATTTACAACTGCACCCAAAACCATAAGATACCTAGGAATAAATCTAACCAATGAGGCAAAGAATCTGTATTCAGAAAACTATAAAATACTCCTGAAAGAAATTGAGGAAGACACAAAGAAATGGAAAAACGTTCCATGCTCATGGATTGGAAGAACAAATATTGTGAAGATGTCAATGCTATGTAGAGCTATCTACATATTGAATGCAATCCCTATCAAAATACCATCCACTTTTTTTCAAAGAAATGGAACAAAAAATCCTAATGTTTTTATGGAAACAGAAAGGACTTCAAATAGCCAGAGGAATGCTGAAAAAGCAAAGCAAAGCTGGTAGCATCACAATTCCGGACTTCCAGCTCTATTACAAAGCTGTCATCATCAAGACAGCATAGTACTGGCACAAAAACAGACACATAGATCAATGGAACAGAATAGAGAGCCCAGAAATCGACCCTCAACTCTATGGTCAACTAATCTTCGACAAAGCAGGAAAGAATGTCCAATGGAAAAAAGGCAGTCTCTTCAACAAATGGTGTTGGGAAAATTGGATGGCCACATGCAGTAGAATGAAACTGGACCATTTCCTTATAGCACACACAAAAATAGACTCAAAATGGATGAATGATCTAAATGTGAGGCAGGACTCCATCAAAATCCTAGAGGAGAACACAAGCAGCAACCTCTTGACCTCAGCTGCAGCAACTTCTTTCTAGAAACATCACCAAAGGCAAGGGAAGCAAGGGCAAAATGAATTATTTGGTCTTCATCCAGATAAAAAGCTTTTGCACAGCAAAGGAAACAGTCAACAAAACCAAAAGACATCAGAAAGAATGGGAGAAGATATTTGCAATATCAGATAAAGGGCTAATATCCAAGATCTATAAAGAACTTCTCAAACTCAACACCCAGACAACAAATAAAAGGCATCCAAATTGGCAAATCAAGAAATAAGCAGAAGATATGAACAGACATTTTTCCGAGGAGACATCCAAATTTCTTGGCAATCAAGAAATAAGCAGAAGACATGAACAGACATTTTTCCGAGGAGACATCCAAATGGCCAACAAACACATGAAAAAGTGTTCAACATAGCTCGGCATCAGGGAAATCCAAATCAAAACCTCAATGAGATACCACCTCACACCAGTCAGAATGGCTAAAATTAACAAGTCAGGAAATGACAGATGTTGGCAAGGATGCAGAGAAAGGGGAACCCTCCTACACTGTTGGTGGGAATGCAAGCTGGTGCAGCCACTCTGGAAAACAGTATGGATGTTCCTCAAGAAGTTTAAAATAGAGCTATCGTATGACCCAGAAATTGCACTACTGGGCATTTACCCCAAAGATACAAATGTAGGGATCCGAAGTGGTATGTGCACCCCAATGTTTATAGTAGCAATGTCCAAAATAGCCAAACTATGGAAGGAGCCAAGATATCCATCAACAGATGAATGCATAAAGAAGATGTGATATATATATATATATATATACATATATATATATATATATATATATAAAATGGAATATTATTTAGCCATCAAAGAAACAAATCTTGTCATTTGCAATGACGTGGATGGGACTAGAGGGTATTATGCTATGCAAAATAAGTCAATCAGAAAAAGACATGTATCATATGATCTCACTGATATGAGGAATTCTTTTTTTTAAATACTTTGTTTTTCTTTTTTTATAAAGATTTTATTTATTTATTCATGAGTGACAGAGGGGGAGAGAGAGAGAGAGAGAGAGAGAGAGAGAAGCAAAGGGAGAAGCAGTCTCCCAAGGAGCAGGGAGCCCAATGCGGGACTCAATCCCAGGACCCTGGGATCATGACCTGAGCCGAAGGCAGACGCTTAACCATCTGAGCCACCCAGGCGCCCCGATATGAGGAATTCTTAATCTCAGGAAACAAACTGAGGGTTGCTGGAGTGGTGGGAGTTGGGAGGGATGGGGTGGCTGGGTGACAGACATTGGTGAGGGTATGTGTTATGGTGAGTGCTGTGAATAGTGTAAGACTGATGAATCACAGACTTGTACTTCTGAAATAAATAATACATTATATGTTTTTAAAAAAGATGGTAGGAAGGGAAATAGGAAAGGGGGCAAATCGGAGGAGGAGGTAAACCATGAGTGACTATGGACTTTGAGAAATAAACTGAGGGTTCTAGAGGGGAGGGGGATGGGAGGATGGGTTAGCCTGGTGATGGGTATTAAAGAGGGCAAGTATTGAATGGAGCACTGGGTGTTATACATAAATAATGAATCATGGAACAGTACATCAAAAACTCCTGATGTAATGTATGGTGATTAACATAACATAATAAAATAAAATTTTAAAAACACGGATTGTTAATACAGAAAAAAAGGGTAGAAGTACAAAAAAATGGCAGAAGACATGAACAAACATTTCTCCAAAGGAGATATAGAAATGATGGCCAATAGGCTCATGAAAAATTGACCATCATCACTTATCATCAGGGAAATGCAAAGCACAGCTACAATGGGATATTACATTACACCTGTCAGAATGGGTAAAATCAACAGCACAAGAAAACAAATGCTGACAAGGATGTGGCAAAAAAAGAACACTCATGCACCGTTGGTAGGGATGCAAACTGGGGCAGGCACTCTGAAAAATAGTATAAAGGTTCCTCAAAAAGTTAAAAATAGTACCACAATATGATCCAGCAATGACACTACTGGGTATTTACCCAAAGAATACAAGAACACTAATTCAAAGGGATACAACCACCCCCATGTCGATAGCAGCATTACTTACAAAGCCAAGATATTTAAGTAGCACAAGTATCCACTGATTTATGAATGGATAAAGAGTAGGCATATATATACAATGGAATAAAATTCAGCTATAAAAAGAGTGAAATCTTGCCATTTCCAATGATATGGATGAAACTGTTGGGTAGAATAGTTAGAAAAATAAGTCAGTCAGAGAAAGACAAATAACATATATTTTGACCCAAATGTAGTATTTAAGAAACAATGTAAACAAGCAAAGTGAAAAAATAAGAGAGGGAGACAGAGAAAGAAATCAAGAAAGAGACTCCTAATTATGGAGAACAAACTCATGGTTACCAGAGGGGAGGGTGGTGGGGGATGGGTTAAAACAGGTGATTCGGATTAAAGAGTACACTTCTCATGATGACCACAGGTTGTTGTAAGTCTTGAATCATTTTGTTGTACATCTGGAACAAATATAACAGTGTATATTAACAAAGTGGTATTAAAAACTTAAAAAAACGAAAAAAGTAGGAGACATTAAAAGTGTTACCACAGAAATACAAAGGAGCATAAAGAATATCATGAACAATTATACACTGAAAAACTGTATAACCTAGAAGAAATGGATAAATCCTTACATTTAACTCATGAAGACTAAACAATAAATAAATAGAAAATCTGAACACATTACTAATATGGACAACAAATTGCAATCAAAAACATCCCAACAAATGAAATTCCAGAACCAGATGGTTTCAGTGATAACTTCTAATCAAACATTTAAAGAATGATTAATACCAATCTTTCTCAAACTCTTCCTAAAATGGAAGAAGGGTGAATATTTCCAAACACATTTTATTATATCAGCATTACCTTGATACTATAACAAGGACCTACTGAAGCTCCAAGCCCAAGATAGTATAGAACCTCTTTTAATACAGCCATTATCCTCAGGAGCAGGACTGTAACATACTCTCCTCACAATCACACACACACACACACACACACACACACAAAACCAAAACAAAACCAAAACAGAATAAAAAAAACAATGACATAGACAAAATGAAAATACAGATGAATTCACCACAAGAGAATAGGAAGAAGTGACTGCCAGAAATTTAATTAAAAATGATATAAATAAGATGTCTGGACCAGAATTTAAAACAACAATCGTAAGGATACTGGTGAGGCTTGAGAAAAACATAGAACATACTAGACAATCACTTACTGCAAAGATAAACGAACTAAAAACTAGTCAGGCAGAAATAAAAAATTATGTAACATAGATGGAAAACCTACTGGATGTAATGACAATGAGGATGGACAATGCAGAAAAATGTGTCAGTGATATAGAAGATGAAATTATGGAAAAGAATGAAGATGAAAAGAAAAGGGAAAGAAAAGTATTGGATCACGAATGTAGATATAGAAAACAGAGAGATCCCATAAAATATAACATTTGTATCACAGAAGTTTGAGGAAAAGAAGAGAGGGAAAGGGGGGCAGATGGTTTGAGCAAATTATAGCTGAAAACATCCCTAATCTTTTTTCTTTTTTTTTAATTCAATTAACCAACTTATAGTACATCATTAGTTTCAGATATAGTGTTCAAAAACTTACCAGTTTTGGGACGCCTGGGTGGCTCAGTCAGTTAGGTATCCAACTCTTGATGTCAGTTCCGGTCATTATCCCGGGGTCCTGGGATCAAGTCCCACATTGGGCTCCCTGCTTGGCGGGGAGTCTGCTTCTTCCCCTCCTTCCCACTTGTGCTCTCTCTCGCTGTCTCTGTCTCTCTCAAATAAATAAGTAAAATATTAAAAAAAAAACAAAAATACTTACCAGTTTTGTATAACACCCAGTGCTCATCACATCACGTGCCCTCCTTAATGCCCATCATCCAATTACCCCATCCTCCCACCTAACTCCCCTCCAGCAATCCTGTTTGTTTCCTATAGTAAATATTCTCTCATGGTTTGTGTCTTTCTCTGATATCTTCCCATTCCGTTTTCCTTCCTTTCCCCTATGGTCTTCTGCCATGTTTCTTATATTCCACATATGAGTGAAAACATGTAATAATTGTCTTTCTCTGATTGAATTATTTCTCTTAGCATAATACCCTCCAGCTCCACCTACACTGATGTAAATTGTAAGTATTCATTCCTTCTGATTTCTGAGTAATATTCCATTGTGTATATATATATATATATATATATATATATATATATATATATATACACCACATCTTCTTTATCCATTCATCTGTTGATGGACATCTAGGCTTTTTCCATAGTTTGGCTATTGTAAACATTGCTGCTATGAACATTGGGATGCAGGTGCCCCTTCAGATCACTACATTTGTATCTTTAGGGTAAAAACCTAGTAGTGCAATCGCTGGGTCGTAGGGTAGCTCTATTTTTAACTTCTTGAGGAACCTCCCTACTGTTTTCCAGAGTGGCTGTACCAGATTCCATTCCCAACAACAGTGTAAGAGGGTTCCCCTTTCTCCACATCGTCACCAACATTTGTTGTTCTCTGTTTTGTTAATTTTAGCCATTCACTGGTTTGAGTTGGTATCTCATTGTGGTTTTGATTTGTATTTCCCTGATGTCAAGTGATGTGGAGCATTTTTTCATTTGTCTGTTGGTCATTTCTGTATCTTCTTTAAAGAAATGTCTGTCCATGTCTCCTGCCCATTTCTTGACTGAATTGTTTATTTTTTGGGTGTTGATTTTGAGAAGTTCTTTATAGATCTTGGATACTAGTCCTTTATTTGATATGTCATTTGCAAATATCTTCTCCCATTCTGTAGGATAAATTTTAGTTTGGTTGACTGTTTCCTTTGCTGTGCAGAACCTTTTTATCTTGATGAAGTCTCAAAAGTTCATTTTTTTGCTATTGTTTCCCATACCTCCAGAGAGTTGTCTAGTAACAAGTTGCTCTGGCCAAGGTCGAAGGGGTTGCTGCCTTTGTTCTCCTCATAGATATTGATGGATTCCTATCTTCCATTTAGGTTTTTCATCCCTTTGAGTTTATTTTTGTGTATTGTGTAAAAAAATGGTTGTTTCAATTCTTCTACATGCAGCTGTCCAATTTTCCCAGCACCATTTATTGAAGAAACTGTCCTTTCTCCACTGGATATTCTTTCCTGCTTTGTCGAAGATTAGTTGACCATAGAGTTGAGGGTCCATTTCTGGGTTATTTATTCTGTTCCATTGATCCATGTGTCTGTTTTTGTGCCAGTGCCATACTGTCTTTGTATGTACTATGTAGCTTTGTAATATACCTTGAAGTCTAGCATCGTGATGCCACCAGCTTTGGTTTTATTTTTAAACATTCCACTGGTTATTCAGCATCTTTTCTGGTTCCATGCAATTTTAGGATTATTTGATACAACTCCATGAAAAATTTTGATGGTATTTTGACAGGGATGGCATTGAATGTGTAGATTGCTCTAAGTAGCATAGACATTTTAACAGTATTTATTCTTCCAGTCCATGAAGATGGAATGTTTTTCCATTTTTTTGTGTCTTCCTCAATTTCTTTCATAAGTGTTCTATAGTTTTTGGAGTGCAGATCCTTTACCTCTTTGGTTAGGTTTATTCCTAAGTATCTTGTGGTTTTTGGTCTCTTTCTTCTGTCTCATAAAACATACCTAATCTAAGGAAGGAAACATATATCAAAATTCAAGAGGCAGAGAAAACTGTCATCAAATTCAACAACAGCCAGCCATCACCAAGACATATAATAGTCAAATTCACAAAATACACAAAGAAGGAAAGAATCCTGAAAGAAACAAGGGGAGAAAAAGCCCCTAACTTATGAGGGAAAAAAATGAGATTCGCAACAGATCTAACCACAGAAAGTTAGTGGGCTACAAGAAAGTGGCATGATATTTTCAACATGCTGATTGTGAAAAACATGCATCCAATAATACTTTATACAGCACTGCTGTCATTCAGAATAGCAGGAGAGATAAAGACTGTCCCAGACAAACAAAAACTAAAGGAGTCTGAGCCTACTAAACCCGTCCTGCAAGAAATATTAAAGGTGATGATTTTTATAGGAAATAAAACCAAGAAGAACCAAAGACTAGAAAGGAATAGGCATCATCACTAGAAACACCAAAATTACAGGTAACACAATGACACTAAATTCATATCTATCAAAAATCACTCTGGATGTAAATGAACAAAATGTTCCAATAAAAAGACATAGGGTATTAAAATGTATAAAAAATGAGACCTATCCATATACTTCCCACAAGAGACTCATTTTAGACCTCAAGACACCTACAGATTGAAAGTGAGGGGATGGAGAACAATCTATCACGCTAATGGACTTCAAAAGAAAGCCAAAGTAACCATACTTATATCAGACAAACTAGATTTTAAACTAAAGAAGGAAACAAGAGAAGAAAAAAGACATGATTTCATAATTAAGGGGTCTATCCATTAAGAAGATCTAACAATTGTAAATATTAATGCTCCCAACTTGGGAGCACACAAATATATAAATCAATTAATAACAAACATACAGAAACTCATTGATAATAATACGATAATAGTAGAGAAGTTTAACACTCCACTTACAACAATGGACTGACCATCAAAGCAGAAAATCAGTAAGGAAACAATGGCTTTGAATGACACACTGGACCAGATGGACTTAACAGATATATTCAGAACATTTCTTCCTAAAGCAGGAGAAAACACATTCTCTTTGAGTGCACTTGGAACATTCTTCAGAATAATTATATATTGAGTCCCAAATCAGCCCTCAGCTAGTACAAAAAGATCGAGATCATAGCATGCATGTTTTTAGACCACAATGCTATGAAAGTTGAAGTCAACCATAAGAAAAACTTTGGAACCACCACAAATACAAGGGGTTAAAGAAAATCCTACTAAAGGATGAATGGGTAAACCACAAAATTAATGATGAAATGAAAACATACATGGAAGTGAATGAAGGTTAAAATACGACAGTCAAAAACCTTTGGGATGAGGGGAGGGGGATGGGGGAATGGGTTAGCCTGGAGATGGGTATTAGAGGGTACGTACTGCATGGAGCAATGGGTGTTATACACAAACAATGAATCATGGAACACTATATCAAAAACTAATGATGTAATGTATGGTGATTAACATAACATAACAAAATAACTACTACCTGGAATACAAAGATTAAAAAAAATAAACCTTTGGGATATAGCAAAGGTGATCCTAAGAGGGAAGTATAGAGCAATACAAGCCTACTTCAAGAAGCAAGAAAAATCTGAAACATTCAACCTAACCTTACACCTAAAGCAACTAAATAAAGAACAACAAATGAAGCCTACAGCCAGCAGAAGGGAAATAATAAACATTAGAGCAAAAATATACAATATAGAAACAAACAAACAAAAAACTGTAGAACAGATCAATGAAACTAAGAGCTGGTTCTCTGAAAGAATCAATGAAATTGATAAACACCTAGCCAGGCCTATCAAAAAAAAAAAAAGAGAGAGAGAGAAAGGGGTGCCAGGGTGGCTCACTCGGTTAAGCATCTAGCTCGTGATTTCAGTTCATGTCACAATCTCATGATCGTGAGATCATACCCCACGTCTGGCTCTGCACTCAGCAGGGTGTCTGCTTGAGAATCTTTCCCACTGCCCCTCCCCCAGCTTATACTCTCTCTCTCTTCCCCCTAAATAAATAAATAAATAAATCTAAAAAAAGAGAAATGACCCAAATAAATAAAAAGTTGAATGAAAGATGAAAGATCACAACTAACAGAAATACAAACAATCATAAGAGAATATTATGAAAATTGTATGACAAAAAACTGGACAATCTGGAAGAAATGGACAAATTCCTAGGAACAAACTACCAAAACTGAAACAAGGAGAAATAGAAAGTTTGAACGGACCCATAGTGAGGAAAGAAATGGAATCAGTAATCAAAAATCTCCCAAGAAACAAAAGTCTAGGGCCAGATGACTTTACAAGGGAATTCTACCAGATATTTAAAGAAGAATTAATTGCTATTCTTCTCAAAATGTTCCAAAAAAAAATAGAAATGGAAGGAACACTTCCAAACTCAGTCCATGAGGTGAGCATTACCTTGATTCCAAAACCAGAAAAAGACCCTAATGAAAAGAATTATAGGCCAATATCCCTGATGAACATTGATGCAAAAATTCTCAACAAGCTACTAACAAATTGAATCCAATAGTACATTAAAAGGATTATTCACAAAAGCAATATTATTCACCACTATCAAATGGGATTTATTCCTGGGCTGCAGAGGTATTTCAATATTCACAAATCAATAAATACGATACACCACTTTAACAAAGAAAGGATAAGAACCATATGATCCTCTCAATAGATGCAGAAAAAGCATTTGGAAAAATACAGCATCCATTCTTGATTAAAAAAAAAAAATCCTCAACAAAGTAGGTATGGATGGAACATACCTCAACATCATAAAGGCCATATATGAAAGACCCACAGCTAATATCATCCTCAACTGGAAGAGATGAGGGCTTTTCCTTTACTGTCAGGACCAAGACAGAGATGTCCACTCTCACCATAACTATTTAACATAGGACCGGAAGTGTTAGTCTCAGCAATCAGACAACAAAAAGAAATAAAAGTCATCCATATCAACAAGGAAGAAGTCAAAATTCACTATGTGCAGACAACATAACACTTTATGTAGAAAACCCGAAAGATTCGAACAAAAAATTGCTAGAACTAATACATGAATTCAGGAAAGTTGCAGCATATAAAATCAACGTCCAGAAAAATATTGCATTGCTATAAACTAATAATGAAGCAGCAGAAAAATAAATCAAGGAATCGATTGCATTTAAAATTGCACCAAAAAAGATAAGATACCTAGGAATAAAACTAACCGAAGAGGTAAAAGATCTGTACTCTGAAAACTATAGGACACTTACCAAAAAAATTGAAGAGGACATGAGGAAATGGGAAAATATTCCATGCTCATGCATGGGAGGAACATTGTTAAAATGTCTATACTACCCAAAGCAATCTACATATTTAAAGCAATCCCAATCAAAATACCACCAGCATTTTTCAGAGAGAACAAAGAATCCTCAAATTTTTATGGAACCAAAAAAGATCCTAAAGAGCCAAAACAATCATGAAAAAGCAAAGCAAACCTGGAGACATCACAATTCTAGACATCAAGCTAAATTACAAAGCTGTAGTCATAAGACAGTTTTGTACTGGCACAAAAACAGACACATAGATCAATGGAACAGATTAGAAAGCCCAGAAATGGACCCACAACTCTATGCTCAACTAATTTTCAGCAAAGTAAGAAAGAATATCTTATGGAAAAAAGACATTCTCTTCAAAAAAGTGTCTTGGGAAAATTGGACAGCTAAATGCAGAAGAATGAAAGTGGACCACTTTCTTACACAATACACAAAAATAAATTCAAAATGGATGAAAGACCTAAATATTAGACAAGAAACTATCAAAATCCTAGAGGAGAACACAGGCCACAACATCTTCAACCTTGGCCAGAACAACTTCTTACTAGACACGTCTCAGGAGACAAGAGAAACAAAAGCAAAAATGAAATATTAGGACTTCATCAAGATAAAAACTTTTGCATAGTAATGCAAACAGTCTACAAATCTAAAAGGTATCTTACAGAATGGAAGAAGATATTTGCAAATGACGTATCTGATAAAGGGTTAGGATCCAAAATCTAAAAAGAACTCATGAATAGACATTTTTCTGAGGACACCCAGATGGCTAACAGACACACGAGAAGATGCCCAGCATCACTCATCATCAAGGAAATACAAATCAAAACCACAATAAGATACCACCTCACAACTGTCAGAATGACTAAAATAACACAGGAAACAACAGATGTTGGTGAGGATGCAGAGAAAGGGGAACCCATTTAAAATGTTGGGAATGAAAACTGGGGCAGTCACTCTAGAAAACAGTATGGAGGTCCCTCAAAAAGTTGAAAATAGAACCACCCTATGACCCAACAATCACACTCCTAGGCATTTACCCAGAGGACACAAAAATACAGATTGGAATGGGTACATGCCCTCTCATGTTCATAGCATCATTATCAACAATAGCTAATCTATGGAAAGAGCCCAAATGTCCATTGACTAATGAATGGATAAAGAAGATATGTTATGCATATACAATGGAATATTATTCAGCCATCAAAGATAATGTAATCTTTCCATTTGGAATGATGTAGATCTAACTAAAGTATATTATGCTAGGGAAAATAGGTCAGAGAAAGACAAGTACCATATGATTTCACTAACATGTGGAATTAAAAAACAAAACAGATGAACATATGGGAATGGGAAAAATAGTAAGTTAAGCAAACCATAAGAGACTCTTAATGATAGAGAACAAACTGATGGTTGTTGGAGGGAGGTGGTTGTGGAATGGGTTAAATGTGTGGATGGGTATTATCAAAGGCACTTGTTATGATGAGCACTGGGTGTTATAAGTGATGAATCACTAAATTCTACTCCTGAAATCAGTAGTACACTAGAGGTTAAGTAAGTAGAATTTAAATCAAAATTTGGGAAAAATATTGGTTGTACTTTTATACACTATTAACAAACTATCAGAGGACAAATTTAAAAAACAATTGCATTGGGAGAGAAGTAGGGGGACCATGGATTTCCTCTGCCTTGAAACACAGTTGTTTTGAGGTCAGATTGCTTGGAACACCCAGGAAATTAATCTGAGGATTGGAAGAACGATCTCCACAGTTGGGGGTAGATAGTGTCGCAGGTGCCAGGTCCATGGAAGTGAATTGGGGGAGAGAAAAGCTGCTGTGCTATGGAGGAGAGGGAACCCTTTCTGCAGGGAGAGAAAACTGAGAGATGGAGAAAGGGATTGAGAGAGTGTGACATTGGGTTCACACAAGAAGAAAACCTCTCAGCCCACAGACTGGGGAGCTGGTGGAACAGAGTGGCACAGCTCAAGCTCTGAGATTTTGGAAGTGCGTGACTTTCACCAGAGTGGAGCTGTAGACTGCACTCCTGGACAGAAGGAGGGCTCTGGTCTGGGAGCACAAAGTGGTGTAGGGATTTCCTGTGTTACACTGGGACAGATCACTCCCCTTCCTAGAGTATATTTGAAAGAGGGTATATGGACTTACCAAGGACAAAAGACCATACAAACACCAACAAATGACCTTTCATCAGCAGGGAACAAAGGCATGGGCAGAGGGTGGATAACCTGGTTGCTGCTTTTTGTGGTGACATACCACAGATTCTGCACACCACACAGGGTTTAGACTATTTATCTGGGACAAAGGGCACTAGTCCAGCGTGCAGTGAGGCTCAAATCCAGGAGAGCTAGTGAACCCAAATGGTGCAGGCTCCTTTAAGATTTGGAGTTTGAATCCCAGCTGCATAGCTAAGGTAAAATACAGGAGAGCTGGGTACCTGGTGTGCGGTCACCACTAGCTTTTCTGTGATGGCTTCCTCAACAGTAGGAGGTGTGAGATATCCTGTCCTGAGATGAGTTTACCCTTGCTATTAACAAGGATGGACTTCAGAGAGCAACACAGTGGTCCCAAGTGGAGGTGTGAGCTGCCCCCTGTGCTTGGTGAGTGCTTTTTATTACTTGGGCAGAATTGACTCTGAGTCAATGTAGCTGACCTTTCCCCAGAGAAGCAACACAGGCAGCATGCTACATGCAGCAAGTCTACTGATCATTGAGTGCTTCAAAACATCCCTCTTCAGTTCTGGTGGAAATAGGACCAGGCTATATTTTTATTTTCCTAATTCTTCCCCCCCCCCTTTGGAATCAGGCTTATAGTTTTTGTTTCTTAGGTTGTTTTTTCATTTCCTTTTCTCTTTTATTTTCGGATCAGGGTTATTTTTTTCTTTTATTTTTCTTTATATTTTTTCTTTTTTTTCTTTAGAGTCATGATTATAGTTTTTATGATTTTTTTTTGTTTGTTTTAATTTCTTTCCCTTTTCTCTTTTCTTGGAGCAGCCTTCTTCTCTCTCCCCACCCCCTTTTTTTTAACTTTTTCTTTCTTTCCTTTTTTTCCAGACGTTTTTCAACAAACAAATCAAAGCACACTTAGATAAATTTACAAACACTCCCCACTACAAGCAAGTAGAAACTCTACAGAGGACTGACCAGTGGGAAAGAACAGCCAAAATACAACAGTAAAGTGTGCAGAGCATACACCAGAAACACTTCCTGAAGTGCCAGTCCCTGGACACTGTATGACTTCTTTTACATATAACATTACTCTGAGGTGAAGGAAACATAACAAGCTTTCATAACATGCAAAAATTAGAAACTTAGCCAAAATGACAAGACACAAGAATTCTCCCCAAAAGAAAGGTCAGGAAGAAATCACAGCCAGAGACTTGCTCAAATCAGATATAAGTAAAATATCTGAATAAGAATTTAGGTCAACAGTATAGAAGAAAAAAGCACAGAAGAAAGCAGAGAAACCCTTGTTGCAGAGATAAAAGACCTAAAAATTTGTAAGGCTGAAATAAAAAACTATTAGATCATGAAAGGAGACTTAGAGAACTTAGTGATTCCATAAAACAAAATATCTGCATCTTAGGAGTCCAAGAAGAAGAAGAAGAATGGGAAAAGTGGGCAGAAGGTTTATTTGAACAAATTGTAGCTGAAAACTTCCCTAATCTGGGGAAGGAAACAGGAATTTAATTCCAAGAGGCACAGTGAACTCTCCACAAAATGAGGTCATAGCATAGTGAAACTTGCAAAATACAAGGATCAAGAGAGAATTCTGAAAGCAGCTAGGGAGACAATGTCCTGAAGCTATAAGGGTCCTTAACCTACAAGGATAGACACATAAGATTAGCAACAGACCAGCCCACAGAGATCTGGCAGGGCAGAAAAGAGTGGCATGATATATTCAACATGCTAAATGGGAAAAATAAGCAACCAAGAATATTTTATCCAGCAAAGCTACCATTCAGAATAGAAGGAGAGAGTTTCCAAGACAAAGAAATGCTAAAGAAGTTTATGAACACTAAAACAACACAGCAAGAAATATTAAAGGGGACACTTTGAGCAGGAAAGAGAGACCAAAATCAACAGACTACAAAGGAACAGAGACAATCTATAGGAACAGCATCTTTACAAGTAATACAATGACACTAAATTCATACCTTTCAATAATTACTCTGAATGTAAATGGCCTAAATGCTTTAATCAAAAGACAAAGGGCATCAGAATGAGTAAAAATCTAAGACCCAACTACATGATTCCCACAAGAGACTCATTTGAGTCCCAAAGACACCTGCAGATTGAAAGTGAGGGGTTGGGGAACAATTCACCATGCAAATGAACATCAAAAGAAAGCTGGAGTAATCATACTTATATCAGACAAACTAGATTGTAAAGCAAAGCTTAATATGAGATGAAGAAGGACACTATTCATAATAAAGAGGTCTAGCCAATAAGAAGATATAACAATTATAAATATTTATACCTAACTTGGAAGCAGCTAAATATATAAATCAATTAATAACAAAATTAAAGAAACTCATTGATAATAATACATAATAGTACGGAAACTGAACACCCCACTCACAGCAATGGAGAGACAATCTAAGCATAAAATCAACAACAAATCAAGGGCTTTAAATGACTCACTGGACCAGATGGACTTAACAGACCTATTAAGAGCATTTCATCCTAAAGCAGCAGAATACATATTCTTTTGAAGTGCACATGGACTATTCTCCAGAATAGATCACATACTGTGTCACAAATCAGGCTTCAAACAGTACAGAAAGTTTGAGATCATATCATACATACTTGCAGACCACAATGCTATGAAAGTTGAAGTCACTACAAAAAGAAAAAATTGGAAAGACCAGAAATACATGAAGGTTATAGAACATCCTACTAAAGAATGAATAGGCCAAACAGGAAATTAAAGAAGAATTTTAAAAATACATGGAAGCAAATGAAAATGAAAACAAGACAGATCAAAATTTGGGGATGCAGCAAAGGCGGTCTTAGCAGGGAAGTATATAGCAATACAAGCCTTCCTCATGAAACAAGAAAAGTCTCAAATACACAACCTTAGGTTACACCTCAAGGAACTGGAAAAAGAACAGCAAATAAAGCCTAAATCCAGCAGGAGAGGTAAATAATAAAGATAAGAGTCGAAATCAATGGTATAAAAGTTAAAAAACAAAACAAAACAAAACAGTAGAACAGATCAACAAAACTAAGACCTGGTTCTTTTTGTTGTTGTTTTGTTTTGTTTAAAGATTTTATTTATTTATTTGACAGAGAGAGACACAGCGAGAAAGGGAACACAAGCAGGGGGAGTGGGAGAGGGAGAAGCAGGCTTCTCACTGAGCAGGGAGCCCTATGCGGGGCTCGATCCCAGGATCCCGGGATCATGACCTGAGCCGAAGGCAGACACATAACGACTGAACCACCCAGGCACTCTTTAAAAAAAAAAAAAAAAGATAAGAGCTGATTCTTTGAAAGAATTAATAAGATTGATAAACCCCTAGCCAGACTTATTTAAAAGAAACTTAAAAGACCCCAAATAAATAAAATCATGAATGAGAGAATAGATAACAACAAACACCTCAGAAATATACTTATAAGACAATATTATGAGCAATTATATGCCAACAAATGAGCAATCAGCAAGAAATAGATAAATTCCTAGAAACAAACTACCAAAAGTGAAACAGGAAGAAATAGAAAATCTGAACAGACCTATAACCAGCAAAGAAATTGAATCTGTAAAAATCTGCCAACAAACAAGAGTCCAGGGCCAGATGGTTTCCCAGGGGAATTCTGCCAAACATTTAAAGAATTGATACCCCTTCTTCTGAAACTGTTCCAAAAAATAGAAATGGAAGGAAAAATTGCAAACTCCTCCTAAGGTCAGCATTACCTTGATCCCAAAACCAAAGAACCCACTAAAAAGAATTAGAGACAAATATCCCTGATGAACATGGATGCAAAAATTCTCACCAAGATACTAGCCAAGGGCCAGGGGAAAAAATAACATAGGGAGATCCAGGTGTTCCCTCATGACTCCTTTATACTTCAGGCTAAAATTTTACTTTTCTTCTTCTTTACTTTACGTTTCATTCCTCTTTCTTTCTTTCTTTCTTTCTTTCTTTCTTTCTTTCTTTCTTTCTTTCTTTCTTTCTTTCTTTCTTTCTTTCTTTCTTTCTTTTTCTTTCTTTCTCGTTAACCCTGTTCCCCTTTTCAAATAGATTATTTCACAACTTATGTTTTTAAGTTGCTTTTTAACTTTTATATTTTTCACATCTATGTTTTATAGATTTATGTCCCACACTAGTCCGTTTTTCACTCAATTTTATCTTGAGATATATATATAAAGTCTTGATTTCCTTGCAATTTGGGGATATAGTATATTCTAACACACAGCCAAAAATCAATCATGAACAGGCAGACCACCCTGTTTTGTCCACCCTGAGAGATTATACTCTCTCTCATACACACACCTTTTTTTTTTTTTTTTTACTATTAGGGATCATCTTGGTTTTGGTGGCATATCTGTGGTAGCTTCTGGCCACTTTGACTTTTTTTAGGGTGCATTTTGCTTGGATCATGGTTGATATTTTGGACACTCACTCAAACATACCTCAACAGAATGACTAGGAGGAGGAACTCTCAACAGAGAAAAGAACCTGAGACAATGTCCTCTGCCACAGAACCAATGGATATGGATATAAGCAAGATGTCAGTAATAGAATTCAGGAGAGCAATCATAAAGTCAATAGCTAGGCTTGAAAAAAGCTAGTCTTGAAAATAATGACAATATAGATTCTCTAAGGGCAGAAATGAGATCTAATCAGGCTGAAATTAAAAATGCTATGAATGAGATGCAGTCTAAACTGGATACTCTAGTAGCCAGGGTAATAATGAGGCAGAAGAACAAATTAGTGATCTAGAAGATAAGCTGATAGGAAGAAAGCCAAGGAAGAAAAGAATAGGCAGCTAGAAGCCCATGAGAACAGACTTAGAGAGATCAATGATGCCTTGAAATGTTCCAGTGTTGGAATTATTGTGATCTCTGAGGGGGTGGAGAAGGAGAGAGGAGAAGAAGGTATATTTGAGCAAATCATACCTGAGAATTTCCCTAATTTGGGGAAGGAAATAAGCATTCGTGTCCAAGAGGACCCCTCCCAAAATTAATAAAAATGGACTAACACCCCAGCATATAATAGGGAAATGTGCAAAACTTAGAGCCAAGGAAGCTATCCTGAGAGCAGCTATGGGGAAGAGATACTCATGGATGGTGGGAGGAACATCAGAATAACATCAGACCTAAGCACAGAAACCTGGAAGGCCAGAAAGCGCTGGTAAGGCATATTCAGTGTACTAAATGAGAAGAACATGCAGCCAAGAATACTTTCATCCAGCAAGGCTGTCATTCAGAATGGATGGAGAAATAAAGAGCTTCCAGGATGGGGAGAAACTGAAAAAATATGTGACCACCAAGCCAGCCCTGCAAGAAATATTTAGGGAGATTCTGAAAGCAAGAGAGACACCAAGAGTAACATAGAACAGAAACTTACAGAGACAATCCACAGAAACAGGGATTTTACAGGCAATTCAATAGCCTATACAATTCATATCTTTCAGTAGCTACTCTGAATGTAAATGGGCTGAATGCTCCTCTGAAAGGACACAGGGTTTCAGATTGGATAAAAAAACAGGACACTTCCATATGCTGTCTACAAGAAACTCATTTTGAAACTAAAGATATCAGAATGAAAGTGAGGACATGGAAAACCATTTACCACACCAACGGACCTCAAAAGGAAACTGGGATAGCAATCCTCTTATCAGACAAATTATATTTTAAACCAAAGACTGTAGTAAGAGATGTAGAGGGACAGTATATCATACTTAAAGAGTCTATCCAACAAGAAAATCTAACAATTGCAAATATATATGCCTCCAACTTGGGAGCAACCAATTACATAAATCAACTAATAACCAAAATAAAGAAACATATCGATAATAATAGATTAATAGTAGACTTCAACACCCCACTCACAGCAATGGACAGATCATCTAAGCAGATAAACAAAGAAACAAGAGCTTTGAAGGACACATTGGACCAGATGGACTTTGTAGATATATACAGAACATTCCATCCTAAAACAACAGAATACTCATTCTTCTCGAGGCCACATGGAACATTCTCCAGAATGGATCACATACTGGGTCACAAATCAGGTCTCAACTGATACCAAAAGATTGAGATTATTCCCTAAATATTTTCAGATCACAATGCTTTGAAACTGGAACTCAAACACAAGGAAAAATTTGGAAGGAATGCAAACACTTGGAGGATAAAGAACATCCAGCTAAGAATGAATGGGTCAATGAGGAAATTAAAGAAGAACTTAAACATTTCATGCAAACTGATGAAAATGAAAACACATCAGTTCCAAACCTATGGGATACTGCAAGGGCAGTCCTTAGATGGAAGTACATAGCCATCTAAGCTCTCAAAAAATTAGAAAATTCCCAAATGCACAAGCTAACCTTATACCTAAAGGACCTAGGGAAAGAATAGCAAATAAAGCCTAAACTAAGTAGGAGAAGAGAAATAATAAAGATTAGAGCAGAAATCAATGAAATAGAAACTAGAAGATTAGTAGAACAGATCAACAAAACTAGAAGCTGATTCTTTGAAAGAATTAATAAGATCAATAAACTTCTGGTCAAACTTATCCAAAAGAAAAGAGAAAGGACCCAAATTAATAAATCATGAATGAAAGGGCAGAAATCTCGACAAATACCAAGGAATTAGAGACAAGTATTAAAACTTACTACTAGCAGCTGTATGCCGACAAACTAGGCAATCTGGAAGAAATAGATGCATTCCTGGAAACTTATAAACTACCAAAACTGAAATAGGAAGAAATAGACAATCTGAACAGACCAATAACCAGCAATGAAATTGAAACCATAATCAAAAAGCCTCAAAACAAGAGTCCAGGGCCAAGTGGCTTCCCAGAGGAATTCTGCCAAACATTTAAAGAAGAAATCATACCTATTTAATGATGCTGTTTCAAAAATAGAAATGGAAGGAAAACTTCCAAACTCATTCTATTAGGCCAGAATTACCCTGATCCCAAAACCAAAGACCCCATCAAAAAGGAGAATTTCAGCCAATATCCCTGATGAGCATGGATGCCAAAATACTCAACAAGATCTTAGCCAATAGGATCCAACAGTACAATAAAAGTATTATTCACCACGACCTGGTGGGGTTTATTCCTGGGATGAAGGGGTGGCTCAATATTTGCAAATCAATCAGTGTAATAGTGCACATTAATAAAAAAAAGACAAGAACCATATGATTCTGTCAATCGATGCAGAGAAAGCTTTTGCCAAATACAGCATCCTTTCCTGATTAAAACTCTCCAAAGTACAAGGATAGAGGTAACACACCTCAACATCATAAAACCCACCTATGAAAGGCTCATAGAAAATATCATTCTCAATGGGGAAAAACTGAGAGCTTTTCCCTTAAGATCAGGAACACAACAGGGATGCCTACTATCACCACTGCTGTTCAACATAGTACTAGAAGTCTTAGCCTCAGCAATCAGACAACAAAGAAATAAAAGGCATTCAAATTGGCAAGGAAGAAGTCAAACTCTCTCTTTTCACAGATTACAAGATACTTCATGTGGAAAACCAAAAGACTCCACCCCCAAATTACTAGAACTCATATAGCAATTCAGCAATGTGGCAGGATACGAAACCAATGCACAGACATCAGTTACATTTCTATACACTAACAATGTGACTGAAGAAAGATAAGGAATTGTTTCCATTTACAATAGCACCCAAAACCATAAGATACCTAGGAATAAAACTGATGAAAGAGGAAAGGATCTATACTCTAGAAACTAAAGAACACTTAATTAAGAAATTGAGGAAGACACAGAGAAATGCAAATTTTCCATTTCTTCCTGTTTCTGTTTTGGTGGTTAATATATTTCTAAGAATTTATCCATTTCTTCTAGGTTGTCCAATTTGTTGGCCTATTGTTTTGTTGGCATATAGTTTTTCATTATATTCTCTTATAATCATTTGTATTTTTATGTGTTTGTTGTTATTTCTCTTCTCTCATTTGTGATTTTATTTATGTGAATCACTTCTCTTTACTTTTTGAAATGTCTGACTAGGGACTTATTAATTGTATTAATTTTTCAAATTTTTCTATTATTTTATTTAGTTCCCATATCATTTATTTTCCCTCTAATCTTTATTATTTCCTTTCTTCTGCTGGCTTTAGGCTTCATTCATTGTTTTTGTAGCTTCTTTAGTTGTATGTTTAGGTTATTTATTTGAGATTTTCCTTGCTTCTTGAGGCACACCTGTATTGCTATATACTTCCTTCTTAGGACAGTTTTTGCTGCATCCCAGAGGTTTTGTACCATTGTGTTTTCATTTACATGTGTTTCTATGTATTTTTAATTTCTTCTTTCATTTTCTGGTTGACCCTTTCATTGTTTAGAAGGATGTTGTTTAACCTCCATGTATTGGTGGTCTTTCCAAACTTTTTTCTTGTGGTTGCTTCAAATTTCACAATGTTGTGGTCAGAAAGGATGCATGGTAGGATTTCAATCTTTTTTTGTATTTGTTGAGGCCTGATATGTGACATAGTATGTGATCTATTCCAGAGAATATCCCATGTGCACTTGAAAAGAATATGTATTCTGTGGCGTTACTATGGAATACTCTGAATATATCTGTTAAGTCATCCAGTGTGCCATTCAAAGCTATTGTTTCCTTGTTGATTTTCTGCTTATATGATCTTTCCATTGATGTAAGGGGGTATTACGGTCCCCTACCCTTACTGTATTATTGTCAGTGAGTTCCATTATGTTTGTTATTAATTGTTGTATATCTTTAGGTGTTCCCATGTTGGGGGCCTAAGTATTTAGATTTGTTAGATCTTCTTGTTGGATAGTCCCCATTATTATGATACAGTGCCCCTCTTCATCACTTCTTACAGTCACTGGCTTAAAATCTATTTATCTGATATTAAGTGTTGCTACTCCACCTTTCTTTTGATGTCTATTTGAATGATAAATATTTATCCATCCCCTCACTTTCAATCTGCCCATGTCTTTAGGTCTAAAATGAGTCTCTTGTAGGCAGCATAAAGATGGGTCTTGGTTCTTTTTTAATCCATTCTGAGGCCCTATCTTTTGATTGAATCATTAAGTGCATTTACATTCAGAGTAATTACTGAAGGATATGTATTTAGTGCCATTTTAGTACTTGGTTTTTCATTGTTTCTAGTGACTTTCTCTGTGCCTTCCGTGTCTTTGTCACTTTTAGTCTTTCCTTTCCACTCAAAGAGTTTCCTTTGGTATTTCTTGCAGGGCTGGCTTACTTTATCACTGTACTTTGCAAATTTAATTACAATATATCATAGTGTTCACCTGCTTTTGTTGATTTAGATGGGAGTTCTGTATACCTCCTCAATTTGGATGCCTGTTTCCTTCCCCAGATTAGGGAATTTTTTTATTTAAATATTTTATTTATTTATTTCATACAGAGAGAGAGATTGAGCATGAGTGATTGTAGGGACAAAGAGAGAAGCAGGCTCCTGGCTGAGCTGCGAGCTCAATGTGGTGCTCGATCCCAGGACCCTGGGATCATGACCTGAGCCGAGGGTAGATGCTTAACTGACTGAGACACCCAGGCGCCACCTAAGGGAAGTTTTTAGATATGATTTCCTCAAATAAGCCTTCTCCCACTTTTCACTCTCTTCTTCTGGGAGTACTATCATATGACTGTTATTGCGTTTGGTGGAATCACTGAGTTCCCTAAATCTATTCTGGTGTTCCATAGTTCTTTCTCTCTTTTTTTTTCAGCTTCATTACTATTTTCCATTATTTTATCTTCTATATCACTCATTCCTTCCTCTGATTCGTCCATCCTTGTGTTCATTGCATCAAGTCTGTTTTCAATCTCAGTTATTGCATTTTTCACTTCTAGCTGATTGTTTTTTAATTCCTTTATCTTTGTGGTAAGGGCCTCCCTGAAATCTTTTATTCTTTTCTCAAGCCCAGATTGTATCCTTATGATTGTTGCTTTAAATACTCCATCAGACATGTTTCTTATATCTATTTCACTTAGATCTCTGGCTGTGACATTATCTTGTTTCATTTGGGATGCATTCCTACATCTTGACATTTTGCCTAAATCTCTGTCTTCTTTGTGTTAGAAAGGCTTATTATGTTTCTTATTTCTGAGAGTAATAGATTTATGAATAAGAGATCATATAGTGTCCAGGCCCAGCACTTCAAGTAGTGTCTAATGTGTGCAGTGTGTGCTCTGTTACTGTGTTTTAGCTGATCTATTCTTCAGGCCAGTTGTTTGCAGAGGGTCTCCTTTCCTGAAGTGGGCAGTATTTGGTCCTTGGGCAGAGTGTGGTGAATTTTAACTAGTTTTTTTCTTGTCTTCTTATTGAATGAGACCTGATGCTACTTCCACTAGAATTGAAGCCCCACAGAACTCTCTGGTCAGATGATGTAGTGTAGGCACATGTTTCTGCTGGTTTTCTGGGGAAGAGGTCTGCTGCACTGGGATTAAGGTACACTTGACCAAGAAGGGCAGTATTGGCAGAACACAAGGGGCAGAACTTGGTGGAAGCATGTTAGGCAGACTGTGTTGGTGCCATGTTGTTTACTGAAGGTAGATCTGTGTTAATGCTGAGGGGCAAAGAAGGAAAATGGTGCCAGCCAGCTCCATTGTCCCGAGAGAGGGGTAGCAGTGCTTGCTGCTTTCAAGGCAACCCTCACAGAAGAGCAAATTATCTCCCCCCTGTGTATCCCAGGCATTTTTCAGAATGCCATTTTCACACCTATTCCCTCCAAGTTGTTTGCCTGTCTTCTCAGGAGCAGTACAGTGCCCTCCAGGCTGTATTCCATCACCCTGCTGATTTTTTAAAACTCCAGGCTTTCGGGAACATTGTGTGGGCAGGGGCCTACTTTGGTCTTCTGGGGGAGAGTCTTCCCACAGTGGGAATGGGGTGGATTTGACAAAGAAGGGCAGTGGTGCCAGTAGTATGGGTGTGGAATTGGGAGCAGGCAGGTTAGGCAGCCAGCCTTGCACCCAGCTGCCCTTGGCGGGTGGCTCGGCACCTATGCTGATGGGTGGGGGAGGAAATAGCACCTGCTGGCACTTTTATCCCTAGAAATACAACTCTGTGAATGCTGCTTCTCAGGAACACTTTCCATGAAGAGCAAACAATTTCCCCCCCATGTGTCCCAGTCATCCCTCAGACCATGCCTTCTGCCCCAGATTGTTTGCCTGCCTTTTCTCCATGAGTAGGACAGCACCCTGAGGACTCTAATACAGCCAAACCCACCAATTATTAAAAATTCCTGTCTTTAAGCCCTGCTGGTTTTGAAAACTCATGAAAATCAGCCCTCTCATTTTCCCAGCCAGTTGTTTAAGGAAGTGTTCTCCTTGTGCATTCCGCTGTATGCCCCCCTCTCTCTCTCATTTCTCCAAGACCAGGGCTCACTCCCCTCAAAAGCTCCCATGATCCATTTCTCCCCGAAACCACCTCTCCACACTTCCTACCTTCCTCAATGTGGCCTCTTTTGTCCCTTTAGCTGTCGTGTTGGTTCTGCTAGTCCTCAGGTCAATTTGTTATGTATTCAAAATGATTTGATAGTTATCTACTTGTGTTGGAGGGATGAGATAAGTCTAGGGTCCTCCTACCATGCCACCATCTTATTTCTCCCATCTGTTGGGATTTTTTTTTTATTGCTCACTCAATTTATTTACTAGTTATCAGTCTGTTAAAAATTTATTTTTCTTCCTGTTTCAGTTTTTGTGGTTTATGTTTCTAGGCTTTTATCCATTTCTTCTAGTTTGTCCCGTTTTTTGACATATACTGTTTCACGATATTTACTTATGTTTGTTTGAATTTCTGTGGTGTTGCTCATTATTTCTCCTTTCTCATTTGTGATTATATGTATGTGAGTCCTTTTCTTTTTTCCTTGCTATGTGTGGCTAGAAGTTTATTGGTTCTATTTGGTTTTTTCAAACAACCATCTCCTGATTTCAAAGATCTGATCAATTGCTTTTTTAAAATTTCTATATCATTTATTTCTGTTCTAATATTTATTATTTCCTTCTTTCTGATTGTTTTAAATTGCATTTGTTATTTTTCTAGCTCTTTAGGTGCAGGGATAGGTTGTTTATTTGAGATTTTTCTCACTTCTTAAGGTAGGCTATTATTGCTATAAAATTCCTTCATAGAACCACTTTTCCTTCATTCCAGAGGTTTTGGAACATTGTGTTTTCATTTTGAATTGATTCCTTATATTTTTATTATATCTTCTTTTATTTCCTGGTTTAATCCTTCACTGTTCAGTAGCATGTAATTTAAAGTATCATATTTTGGGTATTTGTAGTTTTGATACACATATTTTTTGGTGTTTCCAGTTTATTTCTTGTGGTTTACTTCCACTTTCATAGTATTGTATTCAGAAAATAGGCACCATATAATTTCGGTCTTCTTCAATTCATTGAGGTTGGTTTTGTGTGTTAATATGTGGTCTTTTCTGGAGAATATTTGGTATGCACTTGAAAAGAATGTGTATTCTGTTGTTTTAAGATGGAAGGTTCTGATTATATCTGTTAAATTCATCTGTTCTAGTGTGTCAGTCAAAGTCACTGTTTCCTTGTTGAATTCCTGTTTAAATGATCTGTCCATTGATGTAAGTGGGGCTATTAGTGTCCCCTACTTTTATTGTATTACTATTGATTAGCTCCTTTATGTATGTTATTGTTTTATGTCTTTAGGTGTTCCAATGTTCAGTGCATAATTATTTACAGTTGTTATGTCCTCTTGTTAGATTGACCCCATTAATATATATTGTCCTTCTTTGTCTCTTGTTTCAGTCTGTGTTTTAAAGTTTAGCTTTCCAGCAAGATGGCGGAGGAGTAGGAGACCTGGACTTCGTCTGGTCTCAGGAATTCAGCTGGATAGGGATCAAGCCATTCTGAACACCTACAAACTCAACAGGAGATCGAAGAAAAGAATAGCAACAACTCTCTGATCAGAAAAGCGACCACTTTCTGGAAGGTAGGACGTGTGGAGAAGTGAGTCCGAGGCGATATTCAGGAGGATAGATAGCAGGAGAGGGGCCCTTTGTCGGCCACTTCTGGCAAGTGATAGAGCAGCGGAGCACAAAATTGGAAATTTTAGAAGTCGGCTCCGCTGAGGGATGTCGCTCCAGTGGCTAAGCGGGGGTGGAAACCTCGTGGGACTGTGTGGTCTCAGGACCCTCAGGGTCACAGAAAGACCAGGGCTGCCTGACTGTGGCAGAGCTCCCAGGTATCAGAGCGGGGAAGCCAGCTGCAGAGATGGAGCCAAGGCGTGGGCTCTCAGCTTGGGGTTCCATAAACTGTGATTGATGACACAGTTGGGCCACTGTTCCTTCAGCAGTGACCCAACAAGGGGCAGATCCGGGGAGACTCCCCTTCCTCCCCTGGGGGGAACAGCGTGGGAGTGCACTGCAAGAATCTGCTGGGTTTGGAGACTCCACAATGAGTCAGGTGCCGGAGATAGAAACACTCGGTCACAGGCCAGGTGAGCATGGAGAGCGGCCAGAGACTGGGGAGATGGGAGTGACTAACTGCTTTTCTGTGGGGGTGCACTGAGGAGCGGGGCCCCAAGTTCTCGGCTCCACCGGGGCAGAGATTGAGAGGCCGCCATTTTCACTCTCGTTCTCCAAAGCTGTATGGAAAGCTTGCAGGGAACAAAAGCTCCCAAGAGCAAACCCAAGCAGATTCCTTAGACCAGACCAGCAAGGGCGGGGCAATTCGGGCTCTGGCAAAGACATTTGGGAACCACGGCAACAGGCCCCTCGCCCAGAAGATCAGCAAAAACAGCCAGCCAAGACCAAGTTTACCGATCAATGAGAACTGCAGAACTCCAGCGCTAGGGGAATACTGCACATAGAATTCATGACTTTTATACCAGGATTCTTTAGTCTTTCAAAGTTAATTTTTTAACTGTCCCTTTTTATTTTAATTTTTCTTTTTCCCTTTTTCAACAAACATCTTATCAATCCCTTTTTTAAAAAACATTTTTAATTTTCATTTTTAGAGTCATATTCTATCCCTTCATAGTAGTTACCCTTATTTTTGGCATATATATATATATAAGTTGTTCTCTCTTTAAAATTTTGAGATAAAGTTTCCTCTAACAGATCAAAATACACCCTAAATCTCTAGTGTATGGCTTTGTTCTAGTCACCTGCCTGATCACATTCTCTCCCCCCATTTTTTTAAATCCTCTTCTTTCTTGTTACAAACAACTTCTTATCTTATCAATTATTTTTTTAAAAAATTTTATAATTTTCATCTTTACAGTCATACTCCATCCCTTCATTGTAACAACCCTTATTTTGGACATATATAAGTCTTCTTTCTTTGAAATTTTGGGAGGCACTTTCTTCTAACTGACCAAAATACACCCAAAATCTAGTGTGTAGCACTGATCTATGCACCAGCCTGATCATATATGATCATAATCTGCTTTTTGTTTTGTTTTGTTTTGTTCTGCTTTTGTTTCTTTTTATCTTTATCTTTTTTCTTTTTTTTTTTTTCCTCTTCCTTTCCCTTTCTTTTCCCCTGGTTTCAGGTCTTTTCTGATTTCTATAGAGTCTAATTTCTGGGGACCTTGTTACCCTGTTAGCATTTTGTTCTCTCATTCATCTGTTCTCCTCTGGAAAAAATGACAAGACAGAAAAAATCACCTCAACAAAAAGAACAAGAGGTAGTACCGTCTGCCAGGGACCTACTCAATATGGACATCAGTACGATGTCGGACCTAGAGTTCAGAATCATGATCTTAAAGATACTAGCTGGGCTTGAAAAAAGCATGGAAGTTATTAGAGAAACGCTTTCTGGAGAAACAAAAGAACTAAAATCTAACCAAGTCGAAATCAAAAAGGTTATTAATGAGGTGAAATAAAAAATGGGGGCTCTAACTCCTAGGATAAATGAGGCAGATGAGAGAATCAGCGATATAGAAGACCAAATGATGGAAAATAAAGAAGCTGAGGAAAAGAGAGATAAACAACTCCTGGATCACGAGGGCAGAATTCGAGAGATAAGCGATATCATAAGATGAAACAACATTAGAATAATTGGGATCCGAGAAGAAGAAGAAAGAGAGAGAGGGGCAGAAGGTATATTGGAGCAAATTATAACAAAGAACTTCCCTAATATGAGGAGGGAAACAGGCATCAAAATCCAGGAAGCAGAGAGAACCCCTCTCAAAATCAATAAAAATAGGTCAACAACCCGACATCTAATAGTAAAACTTACAATTCTCAGAGACAAAGAGAAAATCCTGAAAGCAGTTCAGGAGAAGAGATATGTAAACTACAATGGTAGAAACATTAGGTTGGCAACAGACTTATCCACAGAGACCTGGCAGGCCAGAAAGAACTGGCATGATATCTTCAGAGCACTAAACAAGAAAAACACGCAGCCAAGAAGACTATATCCAGCTAGGCTATCACTGAAAATAGAAGGAGAGATAAAAAGCTTCCAGGACAAACAAAAACTAAAGGAATTTGCAAACACGAAACCAGCCCTACAAGAAATACTGAAAGGGGGCCTATAAGCCAAGAAAGAAACTAAAAGCAGCATAGACCAGAAAGGAACACAGAAAATATACAGTAACAGTCACCTTACAGGCAATACAATGGCACTAAATTCATATCTTTCAAGAGTTACCCTGAATGTAAATGGGCTAAATGCCCCAATCAAAAGATACAGGCTATCAGATTGGATTAAAAAACAAGACCCACTGATATGCTGTCTACAAGAGACTCATTTTATACTCAAAGACACCCCCGAATTGAAAGTGAGGGGGTGGAAAACCATTTACCATGCTAATGGACACCAAAAGAAAGCTGGGGTGGCAATCCTTATATCAGACAAACTAGATTTTAAAACAAAGATTGTAATAACAGATAAGGAAGGACATTATATCTTACTTAAAAGGTCTATCCAACAAGAAAATCTAACACTTTTAAATATCTATGCCCCTAACATGGAAGCAGCCAATTATATAAGGCAATTAATAACAAAAGCAAAGAAACATATTGACAATGATACAATAATTGTGGGGGACATTAACACCACCCTGACTGGAATGGACAGAACATCTAAGCAAATGATCAACAAGGAAATAAAGACTTTAAATGACACACTGGACCAAATGGACTTCACAGACATATTCAGAACATTCCATCCCAAAGCAACAGAATACACATTCTTCTCTAGTGCCCATGGAACATTCTCCAGAATAGATCACATCCTAGGTCACAAATCAGGTCTCAACCGGTACCAAAAGACTGGGATCTTTCCTTGCATATTTTCAGACCACAATGCTTTGAAAATAGAACTCAATCACAAGAGGAAAGGTGGAAAGACTCAAATACATGGAGGCTAAAGAGCATCCTACTAAAGAATGAATGGGTCAACCAGGAAATTGAAGAAGAATTAAAAAAATTCATGGAAACCAATGAAAATGAAAACACAACTGTTCAAAATCTTTGGGATGCAGCAAAGGCAGTCCTAAGAGGATATTATATAGCAATACAAGCCTTTCTCAAGAAACAAGAAAGATCGCAAATGCACAACCTATCCCTACACCTAAAGGATCTGGAGAAAAAACAGCAATTAAAGCCTAAATCCAGCAGGAGAAGAGAAATAATAAAGCTCAGAGCAGAAATCAATGAAATAGAAACCGAAAGAACAGTAGAACAGATCAATGAAACTAGGAGCTGGTTCTTTGAAAGAATTAACAAGATTGATAAACCCCTGGCCAGACTTATCAAAAAGAAAAGAGAAATGACCCAAATCAACAAAATCATATATGAAAGCGGAGAGATCACAACCAACAGCAAAGAAAGAAAAACAATTATAAGAACATATTATGAGCAACTATGTTCCAGCAAATTAGATAACATGCAAGAAATGGATGCATCCCTAGAGATGTATCAACTACCAAAACTGAACCAGGAAGAAATAGAAAACCTGAACAAACCTATAACCACTAAGGAAATTGAAGCAGTCATCAAAAATCTCCCAGCAAACAAGAGCTCAGGGCCAGATGGCTTCCCAGGGGAATTCTACCAAACATTTAAAGAAGAATTAATACCTATTCCCCTGAAACTTTTCCAAAAAATAGAAATGGAAGGAAAACTTCCAAACTCATTTTATGAGGCCACTATTACCTTGATCTCCAAACCAAAGATCCCATTAAAAAGTAGAGTTACAGACCAATATTCTTGATGAACATGGATGCAAAAATTCTCACCAAAATACTCGCCAGTAGGATCCAACAGTACATTAAAAGGATTATTCACCATGACCAAGTGGGATTTATCCTTGGGCTGCAAGGTTGGTTCAACATCCGTGAATCAATCAACATGATACAATACATTGACAAAAGAAAGAACAAGAATCATATGATCCTCTCAATAGGTGCAGAAAAAGCATTTGACAAAGTACAGCATCCTTTCTTGATCAAAACTCTTCAGAGTATAGGGATAGAAGGTACATACCTCAATATCATAAAAGCCATCTATGAAAAACCCACAGCAAATATCATTCTCAATGGAGAAAAGCTGAGAGCTTTCCCCCCAAGGTCAGGAACACGGCAGGAATGTCCACTATCACCACTGCTATTCGACATAGTATTAGAAGTCCTAGCCACAGCAATCAGACAACAAAAAGAAATCAAAGGCATCCAAATCGACAAAGAAGAAGTCAAACTCTCACTCTTTGCAGATGATACGATACTTTATGTGGAAAACCCAAAAGACTCCACCCCAAAACTGCTAGAACTCATACAGGAATTCAGTAAAATAGCAGGATATAAAATCAATGCAGAGAAATCAGTGGCATTCCTATACACCAATAACAAGACAGAAGAGAGAGAAATTAAGGAGTGGATCCCATTTACAATTGCACCCAAAACCATAAGATACCTAGCAATAAATCTAACCAAAGAGGCAAAGAATCTGTACTCAGAAAACTATAAAATACTCCTGAAAGAAATTGAGGAAGACACAGAGAAATGGAAAAACGTTCCATGCTCATGGATTGGAAGAAAAAATATTGTTAAGATGTCAATGCTACCTAGAGCAATCTACACATTCAATGCAATCCCCATCAAAATACCATCCACTTTTTTCAAAGAAATGGAACAAATAATCCTAAAATTTGTATGGAACCAGAAAAGACCCCGAATAGCCAGAGGAATGTTGAAAAAGAAAAAGCAAACCTGGCGGCATTACAATTCCGGACTTCCAGCTCTATTACAAAGCTGTCATCATCAAGACAGTATGGTACTGGCACAAAAACAGACATATAGATCAATGGAACAGAATAGAGAGCCCAGAAATGGACCCTCAACTCTATGGTCAACTAATCTTTGACAAAGCAGGAAAGAATGTCCAATGGAAAAAAGACAGTCTCTTCAACAAATGCTGTTGGGAAAATTGGACAGCCACATGCAGAAGAATGAAACTGGACCATTTCCTTACACCACACACAAAAATAGACTCCAAATGGTTGAAAGACCTCAATGTGAGACAGGAGTTCATCAAAATCCTAAGGGAGAACACAGGTAGCAACCTCTTCGACCTCAGCCACAGCAACTTTTTCCTAGAAACACTGCCAAAGGCAAGGGAAGGAAGGGCAAAAATGAACTATTAGGACTTCATCAAGATAAAAAGCTTTTGCACAGCAAAAGAAACAGTCAATAAAACCAAAAGACAAGCGACAGAATGGGAGAAGATATTTGCAAATGACATATCAGATAAGGGCTAGTATCCAAAATCTATAAAGAACTTATCAAACTCAACATCCAAAGAACAAATAATCCAATCAAGAAATGGGCAGAAGACATGAACAGACATTTTTCCAAAGAAGACATCCAAATGACCAACAGACACATGAAAAAGTGCTCGACATTGCTTGTCATCAGGGAAATCCAAATCAATACCTCAATGAGATACCACCTCACACCAGCCAGAGTGGCTAAAATTAACAAGTCAGGAAACGACAGATGTTGGCGGGGATGCAGAGAAAGGGGAACACTCCTGCACTGTTGGTGGGAATGCAAGCTGGTGCAACCACTCTGGAAAACAGTATGGAGGTTCCTTCAAAATTTTGAAAATAGAGCTACCATACTATCCAGCAATTGCACTACTGGGTGTTTACCCCAAAGATATAAATGTAGGGATCCGAAGGGGTACATGCACCCCGATGTTTATAGCAACAATGTCCACAATAGCCAAACTGTGGAAAGAGCCAAGATGTCCATCAACAAATGAATGGATAAAGATGGGGTATAGATATACAATGGAATATTATGCAGCCATCAAAAGGATGAGATCTTGCCATTTGCAACGACGTGGATGGAACTGAAGTGTGTTATGCTGAATGAAATAAGTCAATCAGAGAAAGACATGTATCATATGACCTCACTGATATGAGGAATTCTTAATCTCAGGAAACAAACTGAGGGTTGCTGGAGTGGGGGTGGGTTGGGAGGGATGGGGTGGCTGGGTGATAGACATTGGGGAGGGTATGTGCTCTGTTGAGCGCTGTGAATTTTGCAAGAGTGTTGAATCACAGATCTGTACCTCTGAAACAAATAATGTAATATATGTTAAAAAAAAGATAACAGGAGGGCAAGAATGAAGGGGGGGTAAATCGAAGGGGGAGATGAACCATGAGAGATGATGGACTCTGAAAAACAAACTGAGGGTTCTAGAGGGGAGGGGGTGGGGGGATAGGTTAACCTGGTGATGGGTATTAAAGAGGGCACATTCTTGCATGGAACACTGGGTGTTATGCACAAACAATGAATCATGAGACACTACATTTCAAACTAATGATGTAATGTATGGTGATTAACATAACAATAAAAATATTTAAAAAAGTAAAGTCTAGTTTTCCAATATAAGATTGCTATGCTTGCTTTCTTTTGATATCCTTTTGGATGAAAGGTGTTTCTCTATCCTTTCACTTCCTATCTGTAGGTATCCTTAGGTCTAAAATGGGTCTCTTGTAGGCAGCATATAGATGGATCTTTTTTTTTTTATTCAGTCACCCCATGTCTTTTGGTAGGAGCTTATATGCCATTTACATTCATAGTAATTATTGATAGATATTAATTTATTGACATTTTATTACTTGGTTTGTGATTCTTTCTCAAGATTTTCTCTGATCCTTTCTTGTCTTTCCTTCCTTCCTGGTTTGCTGATTTTCTACACTGATATATTTGGATTCCTTTTTCTCTACTTCTTGAATATTTATTAATTTTTTGACATATAGTTACCATTAGATATGTTTATAACCACTTCTATATATAGCAGGCTATATTAAGTTGATGGTCATTTACATTTCAACCATTTCAATCCTCTCCTCCCCACATTTTAGGCATATGTTATTATATGCCATATCCATTTTTGTGTGTTCCTTGACTTATTGTTTTACAGAAATAATCATTTTTACTGCATTTTTGTTTCCTAACTGTATATTGTTTACTATCTGTGAACACTTTTGGTTTTTGTTTTTCTGGGAAACTCTTCATTTCTCCCTTTCTGAATTTTAGCTTTGCTGGATAGAGTATTCTAGGCTGCAGGTTTTTTCCCATTCAACACTTTTAATATATCATGACACTCTATTCTGACTTGGAATATTTCTATTCAATATCCTGATGTATTTATGCATTTTCCCTTGCAAGTTCCTTTATCTTTTGTCTTGCTGCTTTGAAAGATTATTTTTTTTTGCTTTTGTTAATTTTGTTGGAGCTCCCCAGTCCCCTGGATCAGGATATCTGTTTTTCCCCATATTTTCCCTAATATGGGGAAGTTTTCAGCTATTCTTTCTTTTTTTAATTTTTTTAATTTAAATTCAATTTAGTTAACATAAGTATATTATTAATTTCAGGGTAGAATTTAGTGATTCATCAGTTGCATATAATACCCAGTGCTTATTACATCAAGCACCCTCCTTAATGCCCTTCACCCAATTGCTCCATTTCCCACACACCTTCCCTCCAGCAACTTTGTTTTTTCCCTATAGTTAAGATTCTCTTATGCTTTGCCTCTCTCCTTTGTTTACATTTTATTTTATATTTCTTTCCCTTCCCCTGTGTTCATCTGTTTTGTTTCTTAAATTCCACATATGAGTGAAATCATATGGCATTTGTCTTTCTCTGACTGACTTATTTTGCTTAGCATAATGCCCTCTAGTTCTATCCATGTCATTGCAAATGGCAAGACTTCATTCTTTTTGATGGCTGAGTAATATTTCATTGTATAAATATACTACATCATTCATCTCTTGATGGATATCTGGACTTTTTTTCCATATTTTGGCTATTGTGAACATTACTGCTATAAACATTGGGATGCATGTGACCCTTTGAATCAGTATTTTTGAATCCTTTGGATAGATACCTAGTAGTGCAATTGCTGAGTCATAACGTAGTTCTATTTTAAAGGTTTGAGGAACCTCCATACTCTTTTCCAGAGTGGCTGCACCAGTTCCATTCCCACCAACAGTGTAAGAGGTCCCCTTTCCCCACATCCTTGCCAACATCTGTCATTTCCTGGGTTGGCCATTCTGACTGATGTGAGGTAGTATCTCATTATGGCTTTGATTTGTTTTTCCATAATGATGAGTGACATTGTGTATTTTTTCATGTGTCTTTTAGCCATTTGTACATTTTCTTTGGAGAAATGCCTGTTCATGTCTTCTACCCATTTCTTGACTGGATTTTTGTTTGTTTGTTTTTCGGGTGTTGAGTTTGATAAGTTCTTTAGAGATATTGGATAATAGCCCTTATTTGATATGTCATTTTCAAATATATTTTTCCATTCTGTAGGTTGCCTTTTAGTTTTGTTGATTGTTTCCTTTGCTGTGCAAAAGCTTTTTATCCTTTTTCATCTATTATTACAGTCTTTGGTTTAAAATCTAGTTTTTCTGATATAAGGGTGACTACTCCAGCTTTGTTTTGTCATCCACTAGCATGATAAATTGTTTTCCACTCCCTCACTTTCAATCTGGAGGTGTCTTTGGGGCTAAAATAAGTGTTGTAACCAGCATATCAGTGTTTTTTTTTTTTTTTCAATTTTGATATCCTATATCTTTTGATTAGAGCATTTAGTCTATTTACACTCAGAGTAATTATTGAAAGATATGAATTTAATGTCATTGTATTCCCTGTAAATTCGCTGTTCCTGTAGACTGTCCCTGTTCCTTTCTGGTCTTTGTTACTTTTGAGCTCTCTCTAGTCAAAGTTCCCCTTTAATGTTTCTTGAAAGGCTGATTTAGTGTTCACAAAGTCCTTGTTTTTGTCTTGGAAACAAGTTGTCTCTCCTATTCTGAATGACAGCCTTGCTAGATAAAGTATTCTTAGTTGCATATTTTTCCCATTTAATACATTGAATATATCATGCCAGTCCTTTTTGGCCTGCCAGGTCTCTGGACAGTTCTGCTGCCAGCCTTTTGTGATACTCTTGTAGATTAGGGACCTCTTGTCCTATGCTGCTTTCAGGATTTTCTCTTTATCTTTGTCATTTACAGGTTTCACTATGATATGTCAGGGTGTTAGCCAGTTTTTATTGACTTTGAGGAGAGTTCTCTGTGCCTCCTGGACTTGAATGCCTGTTTCCTTCCCCAGATTAGGGAATTTCTCAGCTATAATTTGCTCAAATAAACCTGCCACTTTCTCCCACTCTTTTTCTTCTGTGACTCCTAAAATACAGATATTATTTTACTTTATGGAATTGCTGAGTTCCCTAAGTCTACCTTCATGATCTAATTGTTTTCTTTCCCTCTTCAGCTTCATTATTTTCCATAGTTTTATCTTCTATATCACTTGTTGGCTCTTCTGTTTCATTCATCCTCATTTTTATGGCATCCACTTGGGACTGCATCTCAACTACAGCATTTTTAAATTCAGCCTAGCTATATTTTAGTTCTTTTATCTCAACAGTAAGGGATTCTCTAGTGTCTTCTATGATCTTTTTCAAGTCCAGCTAGAATCTTTATAATCATTCTTTTAAATTCTAGTTCAGACATCTTACTTATATTTGTATTGATTAAATCACTGGCTGTGAGTTCTATCTCCTATTCTTTCTTTTGGGATGAATTTCCCCATCTTGTCATTTTGTCCAGAAAAGAAAAGAAGAAAGAAAAAGAAAATAAACTACAAAAACAACTATAACAACAACAACAAACTTCAGGAAGTATTTCTTGTGTATGCTGTGTACACTCTATTGTTGTGTTTTGGCTGCTCTTACCCACTGGTCATCCTCTCCAGGGTTCCTCCTCGCTTGTAATGGGGAGTATTTGGACCTTTAGCTAGGTGTGCTTTGGTTTGTTTGTTAAGATAAGCCTGGAAAAGAAAAAAAAAAACTGATCCAAGACATGAGAAAAGGAAAAGGGACAAAAATGCAAACAAACAAACAAAAACTGTAAGTCTGATTCCAAAGAATAAGAAAGAAGGAAAGAAGAAAGAAAGAAAGAAAGAAGAAAGAAAGAAAGAAAGAAAGAAAGAAAGAAAGAAAGAAAGAAAGAAAGAAAGAAAGAAAGAAAGAGAGAGAGAGAGAGAAAGAAAGAAAGAAAGAAAGAAAGAAAGAAAGAAAGAAAGAAAGAAAGAAAAGAAAAGAAAAGAAAAGAAAAGAAAAGAAAAAAAGAGTAAGGAAAGAAGAAAAGAAAAAAAAAAAAATGAAGCCTGATCTGAGAAATGAGAAGGAAACAAACCAACAAATGATTGAAAAGTTATAAGCCTGGTACAAAAAAAGTTAAAGAGGAAAAAAAGAAATATATATATATATATTTAATCATATATATATGATTAAAATTGAAAAATAAGAAATAGAAAAATCTTTAAAAATTAAATTTTTTAAAATTAAGGGAAAAAAGAAGCAAGCCTGGTCCTATTTCCACCAGAAGCTGACATTTTGAAGCATTGTTTAATCAGTAGATTCAGTCAACCAAGTAATCAGTTGGTATATGCTGGTGGCCTGTGTTCGTCTTTCGAGGGAGAGGTCAGCTTGGCTGGCTCACAAGCTGACTTGCCCTCCTAAAGATGCCCCTGCCAAGCTCAGGGGAATGGAGTGGTGTAAAGGACTCCAGCCTCCACTGGAGGTGCTGTGTTTCTCTCTGAAGTTCTACTGTGCTGGTGGGCTAGTGGGAGGATGAAGGGATGATGGTGGAGGAGTAGGGCATCACCCCATCTCTGGTCCCTGGGGAGGAGAACTCCTGATCACTGCTGTTCAGGAGGCCCTCTCAGAAAAGCGAAGAATCTATGTCCCAGGCTTTTGTCAGTTCCCTTCCCTTAACCTGTCTGTTCCTGAGCCATCAGTTGCACAGCGTGTGCACAGTGGCTAGAGTTTATTGTGATGCACAGTGAAATGCTGCAACAAGATTATCTGACTTCTGTGTGCGTCTCAGTCCCCTACTCCGTTCTGTCCCAGAAAAGCAGTTGTAGAGGCTTGAGTCTATTGTGGCAGATAACAAAAAGCAGCAGGTAGGTGATCTGCAGTCTGCCCATATCTCCGCTTTCTGCTTTTTTCTGTCCCAGAAAAGCAGCCACTGGGCATGCCCATGGTGGTGTAAGCCTATTGTGGCTCAAAGCAAAAAGCTTCTACAAGGTTATCTGCCCTTTGCACACACCTCTGTCCCTGATGTTGAGCAATGCTTCATTGTCCCCAGCTGGCCTCTCATCCTTGGAGAGGTAAAATACACTCTTCCAAAAGCACTCTGGGAAGGGGTGCAATTTGTCCCAGTTCGACCCAGGGGATCTCCTCACTGTGGCTTATTGTGCAATCCCTACCCACTGTGCTCTCTCCCACTCCCTCTCCTTGACTTTGCTCTTCAGAAAGGGGTCCCTCCCCTTCACGGCCCCGTAGCTCTCCTCTCCCCTGATTCACAGGTTTGAACCTCACATCTGCCACGTTCTCTCCCTAAAATATGCAGAATTTTTCTTAATCTTCAGATCGTATTCCTAGTTGTTCAAAATAGCTGGATGTTGATCAAGCTATGTTCGAGGGAAGAAGCAAACTCAGGGTCTCCCTAATACACAGTCACCTTAACCCCTCCCCCTCCCAGGTATTATTTCTTCAAATACATTTTCTTCCCCCTTTTTTCTCTCTTCTTCTTCAGGGACTCCTATTATATGAATGTTATGATTAAGTTTGATGGAGTCACTGAGTTCCCAAATTCTATTCTCATTTTGTCTAATTCCTTTCTTTCTCTTTTGTCCTGTTTGATTGCTTTCCATTAGTCTGTCTTCTAGGTCTCTAATTTGTTCCTCTGCTTCTTCCATCCTGCTGTTCATTACATCATGTGTATTTCTCATTTTGTTTATTGTGTCTTTTATCTCTGCTATGTTATTCCTTATCTCTGTGTAATGGGTCTCACTCATGTCTTCCTTTTTTTTTTTTAGTCCAGTGAGTACCCTTATGATCATTGCTTCAAATTCTCTATCAGGTATGTTACTTATATCTGTTTTGCTTATTTCTCTGCTCCTTGTCCTATTGTTACATTGGGATAAATTTCTCTGTCTCATTTTCTCTACCTCTCTGTGTCTGTTTCGGTGTGTTAAGAAAGTCAGCTGTGTCTTCTGCTCTTGAACATAGTGACTTATGAAGAAGAGGTTCTGAAGTGCCCTGCAATGCTATGACCCCTGTTCACCAGAACATGGTACTTCAGAAGTTTATCCTATGTGTGCTGCTTATGTCCTGCTGTTTTATCTGAGTCACTTTTCCTTTCAGGGCAGTTGTTTACACTGACTCTGCCTGTTGTGGTCTGTGCTTGCTTTCTGTGGATTTAGGGGGACCCAGGTAGGCCAGGTGTGAGGGGGCATGCCTTCCAGGGAATTTGAGAGCAGCTCAGCAATATTAGTAAAATTTGCACCGGGCCACTAGTCCTATGCTGTATCCCTCAAAGTGCTGTGGTGCCTGGGGGTTGTGTGCCAGGGATGCTGAGGTATGAAGCTGGACATGGCCGGGTCCAGGGCATGAGGGTGGCTTGGAGCACACTGCTGTGCACCAGGGTGACTGTGCCTGGTGCACTGCAGCAGCTGTGCAACCAGCAGCTGGTCAGCATGCATACGAGGCTTTAACAATATTTTCCCTGAGCCCTGGGCCAAGGCCAGCCATCTTAGAGTGGGCTCATCCTCAGGAGAACTTGTGGGCATATTGCACTGCTAGCAGGTTAGGTAGCAAGTGTCTGAGCAACATTGCCTCTAGAGGGTAGCTCTATGTTTATGCTGGGGGGCAAGAGAGGAAAATGGCTCCTGCCTGTTCCTTCATTTTCAGAGAAGTTCCCCAGCACACACCAAAATTATATTAAAATTGTCTCCCATTTGCCCTTAGCATTGTATAAATTGCCATTTTTATGTTTCCTCTTTGAGCAGGCTGCTGTCTCTTTTAAAGTGGCAACCCAGCTTTCACTTACCCTCCAGGCCTCCCAGTTCTGAGTCAGCTGATTTTTAAACTTCCAGGCTCTAAGTCCCACTGGTTTTACAACCTATGGAATTCAGATCCCCTGGTTATGGGGATTAGTCTTCCTTGTGTGAGTGCCCTGGTTTGAGGGCTCATTTCTCTGCCCCTTCCACATGCACAGTTCCCTCCCTCTTGCAGGCATCCTGCCTCTTCTTTTCTGATATTCCTAATCTTTCAGATGTAGCATCTTCTCTATATTTAGTTCTATAGTTTGTTCTACCAGTCTTCAGATTACTATTTGTTTTTTTGACATGGATCTGTATGGTGTCTAATTGAAAACATGGGATGAGGTGAATTCAGGGTCTACTCCACCATCTTCCCAAGCTCCCTTCTCTTTTATTTCTCATTCACTCATCATATAGTCTAAACTCAAAGAATGTACTAGAAAATCTATGTCAGTATAATGGACAATACCAGTGTTTTTAAGTATTTCCCCTAATCAAAATCAGAGTTATTGAAAGACAAGAGGGGTGTTAGAATATGGAAGAAGGACAGTAAAGTATCCTTCAGACTGAGAATATAGTTTGAGACTGAAAAATGAAGAAGCCACTCCATACCATTTGCACAGAGTTTTATTCAAGGTAAATTACTGATGGAAGGATCAGGCAGACATATGATCCAGGTGCTACACAGCTATTCTCTGCCTCCCCCTGCCATTTGGACCTCAACCCACATCTTTTATAGAGAGAAGGCTATTGTGGTGAGGTCTAAGGATATCTATTTAAAGTGGTAACACCTGTTTAGTCATTTCTTCTAGTTATCTAAAGTGGTGCCTCCTGTGTACTACTTTAAGGATGATCAGAACAAGCCTTTCCATATTCTGTTCAAGGCACACATTTACCTCCAAGGGTCATGGAACATATAGTCCCAAGGGAAGTCATTGATTCAGCATGAATAATATGGAGGGCCAAAGATGGATTCAGTGTTGTCAGCACTCCTACACTCCATTCCTGACATCTTTATGACTTGTATAGTCTTTATATGCCATTTTTCCACAATGATCTAGGGCCAGATATTGGGAAATGACTTGCATTCTTATGCCACAATTACAATATTAGTATACTTATAAGCCAAAAGAAAATACTTAGAACTATGATTTCCCCAGCAACCTGGTAAAGAGATCATTTCAACAGACACAACAGTTGGAGAGATTGTGAACTTCAATATGTGGTGGCCCATGACAGGAAGATGTATCCTGATGCAAAAGGAAGGAGCATCAGCAGTGCAAGGCTAGTGGTGATAAGAGAAATGTGTTCTATAAGCAGCAGATATGCCAAATCTTCATTTAGTAACAACATGGTGGTGGTTTGGTTCCATGAGCCAATACCAATTCTGGCTGATATTATCATATATTTTCCCTTAACATAATCAGAGAATGTGTCTATATTGTACATAGTCATTTAAGTTGGCACCCATACTAACAACACAGCCTCAGTACGAAGTGTCAGAGGTTCAAAAGCAGTTATTTGTATGTGTGTTGGGCCCTAACCAACGTAGAACAAGGCATTAAGGAAAAAAATTAAAAAAATAAATAAATACAGCTGCAATACCATTATCGCACTTCAAGTTTTAGCAGTAATGCTTTATTATTATCTAATATACAATTGATGTTTATATTTTTCTCCTCTCTTATAATTTTTTAAAAAGATATTATTTATTTGAGAGACGGGGTGGGAAGGCAGAGGGAGAGGGACAAACGGACTCTGCACCGAGCACAGAGCAGGATGTGAGGATCCATCTCATGACCCTGAGATCATGACCTGAGCTGAAACCAAAAGTTGGTTGCCTACTGACTGAGCCACCAAGGCACCCCTACAATTATTTTGTTATGGTTTAGTTAGGTGAGGAGTCAAATAAGGTCCATACTCTATGATTGTTATGTCTCTCATAGACTCTTTTAATCTGAGCTTTCTCCTTTCTTTCTATCCTTGTAATTTTTTTGTTAAGAAATTTGATCATTTGTTTCAGTTGATACACAGAATTCTGTGTATTCTCTCTCAATATATACAACGCAACTTTCCTCTCTCCAACTCAAGGATAATTTTTCACTCCTTATAATTTATAACAATCACTTTTGAACTGTACAAAAATTTGCCTGAGAAATAAATTGATTTTACTTAAAAAAAAAGAATAATACTGGATGTGAGCCCTTGACCCCAAGGGATTAGTACCTAAAGCCACGGGGTGGGGGCACTCCAAGCTAATTTCCAATGAACTAAAGTCTCACCATGTGGGAGGTTTTGTGGCAATTGGAAAACGAGTTCCTCCTTCAGTCAAATAGGCCTCAGCCTCCTAACAAGACCTATAACTGCCTGAGCCTCAGGGTTGTTGCTGATTGGGCATTCTTAAGCTGATGTCTGCCCTGCAGTGGGTGTGACATTAAGGAGTTGAATTGCCTCTGTTAGCCATGGAGACCATCCTTTGAGGGAGCCATCGGATAACAGTCTTTTTTTTAAAAAAAGATGTATTTATTTATTTATTTATTTGAGAGGGAGAGTGGGAGGAGGGGCAGAGGTAAAGGGAGAGAGAGAGAATCTTAAGCAGACTCCCTGCTCAGCATGGAGCCCAATGCAGGGCTAAATCTCACAACCCTGAGACCATGATCTGAGCCAAAATCAATAGTCAGGTGCCCAAATGACTAGCCACCCAGGCGCCCCTGGTGACAAAGTCCTTAATGTGTTTTTTATTAGTCCTTTTATCCTTTCGTGGAGGCTCACAACATTAGGATTGTATGGCAGATGGAAAGTCCATAATATATCCTGGGCATCTGCCTATTTTTTGGACCTCATGGCTAAGAAAATGAATAAATCTAATCAAAGAGGCAAAGAATCTGTACTCAGAAAACTATAAAATACTCCTGAAAGAAATTGAGGAAGACACAAAGAAATGGAAAAACGTTCCATGCTCATGGATTGGAAGAGCAAATATTGTGAAGATGTCAATGCTACCTAGAGCAATCTACACATTCAAAGCAATCCCTGTCAAAATACCATCAACTTTTTTTTTAAATTTTATTATGTTATGTTAGTTACCATACAATACATCATTAGTTTTTGATGTGGTGATCCACAATCCCTTGTTTTCATATAATACCCAGTACTCCATGCAGTATGTGCCCTCCTTAATACCCATCACTGGGCTAACCAATCCCCCCTTCCCTCTAAAACCCTGTTTGTTTCTTAGAGTCCATAGTCTCTCATGATTCATCTCTCCCTCCAATTCCCCCCGCCTCATTTTTCCCTTCCTTCTCTTGGTGTCCTCCATGCTATTCCTTATGTTCCACAAATAAGTGAAACCATATAACTAATTTTCTCTGCTTGACTTATTTCACTTAGCATAATCTCCTCCAGTACCACCCATGTTGAAAAATACCATCAACTTTTTTCAAAGAAATGGAACAAATAATCCTAAAATTTGTATGGAACCAAAAAAGACCCTGAATAGCCAGAGGAATGTTGAAAAAGAAAAGCAAAGCCAGTGGCATCACAATTCTGGACTTCAAGCTCTATTACAAAGCTGTCATCATCAAGACAGTATAGTACTGGCACAAAAACAGACACATAGATCAATGGAACAGAACAGAGAGCCCAGAAATGGACCCTAAACTCTATGGTCAACTAATCTTTGACAAAGCAGGAATGAAGGTCCAATGGAAAAAAGACAGTTTCTTCTTATATATAAAAAACATACGTAGGAAAATTGGACAGCCATAAGCAGAAGAATGAAACTGGACCATTTCCTTACACCACACACAAAAATAGACTCAAAATGGTGCAACAACCTAAATATGAAACAGGAGTCCATCAAAATCCTAGAGGAGAACACAGGCAGCAACCTTTTTGACCTCAGCTGCAGCAGCTTCTTCCTAGAAACATCGCCAAAGGTAAGGGAAGCAAGGGCAAACATGAACTATTGGGACTTCATCAAGATAAAAAGCTTTTGCACAGCAAAAGAAACTGTCCACAAAACCAAAAGACAACCGACAGAATGGGAGAAGATATTTGCAAATGACATATCAGATAAAGGGCTAGTGTCCAAAATCTATAAAGAACTTCTTAAACTCAACACCCAAAGAACAAATAATCCAATCAAAAAATGGGCAGAAGACATGAACAGACATTTTTCCAAAGAAGACATCCAAATGGCCAACAGACACACGAAAAAGTGCTCAACATCACTTGGCATCAGGGAAATCCAAATAAAAACCTCAATGAGATACTACCTCACACCAGTCAGAATGGCTAAAATTAACAAGTCAGGAAACGACAGATGTTGGCGGGGATGCGGAGAAAGGGGAACCCTCCTACACTGTTGGTGGGAATGCAAGCTGGTGCAGCCACTCTGGAAAACAGTATGGAGTTTCCTCAAAAAGTTGAAAACAGAGCTACCTTATGACCCAGCCATTGCACTACTGGGTATTTACCCCAAAGATACAAATGTAGGGATCCGAAGGGGTACATGCACCCCGATGTTTATAGCAGCAATGTCCACAATAGCCATACTATGGAAAGAGCCAAGATGTTCATCGACAGATGAATGGCTAAAGAAGATGTGGTATATATATGTGTATATATATATACACATATATATACACACACACATATATATATTGGAATATTATGCAGACATCAAAAGGAATGAAATCTTGCCATTTGCAATGACGTGGATGGAACTGGAGGGTATTATGCTGAGCGAAATAAGTCAATCAGAGAAAGACATGTATCATATGACCTCAGTGTAATGAGGAATTCTTAATCTCAGGAAACAAACTGAGGGTTGCTGGAGTGGTGGGGGTTGGGAGGGATGGGGTGGCTGGGTGATAGACATTGGGGAGGCTATGTGCTATGGTGAGCGCTGTGAATTGTGTAAGACTGTTGAATCACAGACCTGTACCTCTGAAACAAATAATACATTATATGTTATAAAAAAAAAAGATTGCAGGAGGGGAAGAATGAAGGGGGGAAATTGGAGGGGGAGATGAACCATGAGAGTCAATGGACTCTGAAAAACAAACTGAGGGTTCTAGAGTGGGAGGATGGGTTAGCCTGGTGATGGGTATTAAAGAGGGCACGTTCTGCATGGAGCACTGGGTGTTATATGCAAACAATGAATCATGGAACACTACATCAAAAACTAATGATGTAATGTATGGTGATTAACATAACATACTAATAAAAGTAAATTAAATAATTAATTTAAAAAAGAAAGAAAAAGAAGAAAATGTGTTCCTTGATCACTATCTATGAATCAATGTTCCATACGTGCTCTCTAGTTTTGTGAATCCCTTTGTAGTTGCACACTGATTGGCTCTTTTATAAGCAAATACTTGTACAAGTCCTGTGGAAGTGTCTCCACAGGTCAGCATATATCTGTGCCCTTCCAATACTGGCAAAGGGCCTATGTAATCTATTTGCCAGCAAGGTACAGTGTATATAGTATGCCCAATATATCCTGGGTTATGGTGCAATGGCCATTGCCTTAGGTAGCACTGGGAGTAGTCCTTTTCAGAAGCATGTAGATAAGCATATTTTAAAGGCAAATGTTTTGTTTTGTTTTGTTTTACTTGGAAAATATTTCCAAGTAGCTTTGGGACCTTGGTGTCCTATTTATGGTGGACACATTCTGGCACTTCAGATGGGGTCAGCATTTCCCCCAGAAGAAGGACTTGTGTCTGGGTTAGAGCATCTGCCTCATGATTTCTGGCGGTGTGGATGGAGTATGAGTGGACATATACCAGACTTGGATGGATGCACTGAGTTTAGTGCATACTTCCCCAATATCTTTCTATTGTTCCACTCCTCACAGGGATCTATATAATATATCTCAGACTTCTTGATGCCATTGTGGCATCCATGTTGTTAACCCTTTCCATACTGCCCAGCTATCAGGGGCCAAATCAATGGGCATGGGTTCATGCATCAACACAATCCATATCAGTCTCATTCTGCCCACTGACTACTTTTAGTTTCTTCTTCAACTAAAGAACATCAAAATCCAGTAGGACAGCAGAGGAACACCAAATAGAAAGGTTTGCCTGGCAGCTGCCATTAGTGTACCATGTACCCACTGAAGGCAAGTTTAACCCTTCCTTTACTTGGGGGAGGAAAGGCATAATATTGGTGAGTTCTAGAAGTTGGGCTGGGTTGACATAAGTGACCAACTCTAGTAACCAGTGCAGTTCATGAAATAGTGGGCTGGTATTGTAAGTGCTCTTCTGCTGTAAGTAAACATGCAATTTCTATAAGGTCCTTACCTGGGCACAGGAACTCAGGTTTGCTGAACATGTCCTTAATCAAATCTACTGGCAGAGAAGTTTATACCATCATGGGCAGGTCAGCAGTCAGTCCTTTCATTTGTTGCAGTGAAAGGTATATAGTTAATAGTTGTTTCTCAATGGTATTATACCAGGTTCTATGTCTTTCCATAACTGAGACCAGAATCATAAAGGGATTACTCATTTTGTCATTGCCACAAGCCCTAAGCCCATAACCCTTCTGGTTAGTTACATCTAATTCACAGCTCATATTTGACATTAATACCCCAGGCCCTGTACTTGTTTTACTAACATTTTTGCCTTTAAGAAAGCCTTTTGTTACTTAACACCCCAGTCTCATTGTCTTCCTTTCTTAACCAAGGCATATAAAGATCTTAATATCTGTACTAAATGGGAAATAAAAGGTCTCCAGTAAACCAATAAATGAACAAAAGCCTGTATTCACTTTACCATTTTAGGGATTGGGGAGGCTTTTGTCAATGACTGTTTCTGAAATTACTTTTGTTTTACCCAACCACATGATGCCCAGGAACTTTACTGATTGACCCGGGCCTTGAATCTCATTAGTATTTACCTCCCATCCTTGTGACTTTAGGGATACCTGTAATGACATGGCTGCTTGAGACAGGGAGGATAAATCATCACAAGTTAACATAACATCATCTATATAATGATAAGGTGCCATCTCCTCTGGCAATATCCATTTTTCCAAATCTCTGGTTACCATCCTATAACAAACTGTGGGCCTATGGAAATACCCTTGGGGCAATGCCTGGAAATTCCACTGTCTCCCCCATTCCATCTGAAGAATTGGTCTTAGGATTCAGGACTTAATGAAATGTTGAAAACTTTTTTAGATAGATCCAGTACATAATGATATGTCTTAATGGATGCCATGATATTTTATATAAAAAACACCATGTTATGGGGTGCTTGGGTGGCTCAGATGGTTAAGCATCTGCCTTCAGCTCAGGTAGTGATCCCAGGGTCCTGGGATCGAGCTCCACATTGGGCTCCCTGCTTGGTGGGGAGCCTCCTTCTCCCTCTCCCTCTACTGTTCCCCCTGCTTGTGCTCTCTCGTTCTCTCTGTCATATAAATAAATAAAATCTTAAAAAAAAGACCATGCTAGGCATGGTGGATGGATGAGCAGGTAATTTTATTAAGTTCCTTATACTGTATTATCATTCATCAGGTCCCATTATATTTCTTTATAGGCTAAATTGGACTGTTGAATGAGCTTTGAACGGGCTTGATTACCCCCATGTTTTCTAATATTTTAGTGATCTTGTTATGCCTCCTAAGTAGCTTATATTGTTTTACATTTATTACTCTCTGGGGAACCAGCAGCTGTATAGCTTCCCATTTTTCACCACCTATCATGATGGGTTTCTCTACTGGGATATGCAACCTGAATTTGCCTGTCATTGTGATTAGATCCAGGTTCTCTAAATCATCTACACTCAAAATATACTCAGGAATGGGAACAATATGCCTAGAAAGATCTGTAGGTAAAGATTAATTTCTCAGACCTTGATAATTCCCCCATGAACATTAATACCTTTTATTTCTCCCCAAAATTTCAAAGGGTTTCCATAGATAAGTGTGCCTTCAGCCCCAGTGTCTATTAGAGCTAGCACAGTCTGTTAGTGTGAGACCAATAAATGGCTAATTCAACATTGGACGTCTGTTGCTCCCTATTGCATGCATAGAGTGCAACATTGGCCTAACCCCTAGTGTTAGGCATATAAACCCCTGAAACACCTCCATTAGCAGAGAAATACTCAATGGCATACCAGGTTTTTTGAGCCTTCCTTCAAGGGAGTAAACTGCTTTCACTTAGGCAATAACTTCCACATGCTTAACAAGACAGAATTAGATTGTCTGTCTATATTTCCTCCCAGGGTGCTAGATAATATTAGATATCACCACAGTTGTTTACAAAACACCTTGGTGGGCCCTTTTCCCACCATTTTATCATCAGCAGGATCCTTGTTTTTCCTAGTTTCTCAATCCATCTATTTCTTTTATGACAGATTCTTTAGGTTTCATGTAAGTCAGTCACCACAGTGGCTGCTGTAGCAATGGGTTGATTAACCATAGGGGTAAGGACAGATACTAAAGTCCTGTACCATGTATGTAGGGCTTACTGTGGATACAGTCTTTCCAACCAGTGGAAAATACTTCTTCATGTAGGCCTCTAAAATACTGGGCATAGAGTTAAAATGGTGGAGTCGTAGGGGGACACTAAGATTGGCTCATCCCTCAAACACAGATAGATAAATATGAAATCATTTTGGACACCCAAAAAATCAATCTAAGGACTGAGAGAACAAACTGTACATCTACAGTTAAAAAAAAAAAAAAGACCACCTCATGGAAGGATCTAGATTCTTTTAAAAAGCTGACTAAAACACTCCTAGTTAAAACTTGTCACACAATGGGCGCCTGGGTGGCTCAGTTGGTTGAGCAACTGCCTTCAGCTCAGGTCATGATCCTGGGGTCCTGGGATCGAGTCCCGCATTGGGCTCCCTGCTTGGTGGGGGTCTGCTTCTCCCTCTGACCCTCCCCCCTTTCATGTGCTCTCTCTCTCTCTCATTCTCACTCTCTCAAATGAATACATAAATAAAATCTTTAAAAAAATAAATAAAAATAAATAAAACTTGTCACACAGTGAACAAGGTCCAAACACCCCACCCCCACTTCAGGCAAGGAGAGACTCTACAGAAGATTGATCTGAAGGAAGGAGAACCAAAACACAAAAGCAGAGTGTACACTCTAAAATATCTCTTAAGCTTCAGGCCCAAGACAGTACAGGACCTTTTAATATATTCATTATACTCAGGAATAGGAAACATAACAGGTTTCCTAAAAATCACACACACAAAAAAGTGACCTAGACAAAATGACAAGATGGAGGAATTCACCCAAAAAGAAAGAACAGGAAGAAGTAATGGCCAGGGATTTAATCAAAACTGACATAAGTAAGATGTCTGAACCAGAATTTAAAACAACAATCATAAGAATACTAGCTGAGCTTGAGAAAACATAGAAGACACTAGAGAATGACTTACTGCAGAGATAAAAAAAACTAAAAACTTGTCAGGCTGAAATAAAAAAATCATATAACTGAGATGAAAACTGACTGGATTCAATGACAATGAGGATGGATGAAACAGAGGAATGCATCAGTGATATGGAAGATAAAATTATGGAAACTAATGAAGCTGAAGAGAAAAGGGAAAGAAAATTAATGGATCATGAATGTAGACCTAGGGAACTCAGTGACTCCTTAAAGTGTCATAACACTGGTATCATAGGAGTTCCAGAAGAAGAAAGGAGGGTAAAGTGGGCAGAAGGTTTATTTGAGCAAATTATAGCTGAAAACTTCCCTAATCAGGGGAAGGATACAGACATCAAAATTCAAGAGGCACGGACAACTCCCATCAAATTCAACAAAAGCTGGCTCACACCATGAAAATTCATAGTCAAATTCACAAAATACATAGACAAGGAAAGAATCCTGAAAGCAGCAAAGGAAAAACGTCCTTAACCAACAAGAGAACACAAATTGGGTTTGCAGCAGACCTGTCCACAGAACGTGACAGGCAGGAAGTGAGTTCTATGATATATTCAACATGCTGAATGGCAAAAATATGCAGCCAAGAATACTTTATCCAGCAATGCTGTTATTCAGAATAGGAGATAAAGAGTGTCCCAGACAACAGAACTAAAGGAGTCTGTGACCACTAAACCAGTCCTGCAAGAAATATAAAACGGGAGGGACGCCTGGGTGGCTCAGTCATTTAAACATCCAACTCTTGATTTCAGCTCAGGTCATGATCTCAGGGTTGTGGGATCAAGCCCCACATTGGGATCCCCACTCAGTGCAGAGTCTGCTTGAGATTCTCTCCCTCTCCTTCTGCCACTCTCCCTGCTCGTACTCTCTCTCTCTAACATAAACAAATAAATCTTAAAAAGAAAAAAGAAGAAATATTAGAAGGAATGCTTTCAGTGGAAAGAAAGATGAAAAGCAACAAAGATTAAAAAGGAACACAGAAGATCACCAGAAACACCAACTTTACAGATAACATATTGGCACTAAATTCATATCTATCAAAAATCATTCTGAATGTAAATTGACTCATGGCTCCAATCAAAAGACATAGGATATTGGGATGGACAAAACAAGACCCATCTATATGTTGCCTAAAGAGACTCATTTTAGATATAAAAATACCAGCAGATCGAAAATGAGGGGATGGAGAACAATCTGTCATGCTAATAGATGCCAAAAGAAAGCTGGAGTAGCCATACTTATGTCAGACAAAGTGTATTTTAAACCAGTAACTGTAACAAGAGATGAGAAATGGCATTATATCATATTTAAGGGGTCTATCCATCAAGAAGATCTAACAATTGTAAATATATATACCCCCAACTTAGGAGCACACAAATACATAAATCAATTAATAACAAACCTACAGAAACTCATTGATAGTAATACAATAATCCTAGGGGACATTAACATCCCACACACAACAATGGACAGATAATCTAAGCAGAAAATCAACAAGGAAACAATGCCTTTGAATGACACACTGGATCAGATGGACTTAGCAGTGATGAATTATACATTCTCTTCCTGCAACCAATATTACACTATATGTTAACTAACTAGAATTTACATAAAAATTTGAAAGAAGTAAAATACTGAGCATAAATGTCTTGTTTCATCCCTGGTTCAAGTATAATTTATTTTACTTCTTCCATAGAGGTCTAGTGTATTGGAAAGAAAGGAACACCCTTGCACTAGGCAAAGTTGTCTTGATGTTAGGATTTATCCAATCAAGCAAATTAGCTATGCACCCTTGATTCTCACTCATGCCTATGGCATATAATCTTTGTCACAAGGCAGGTTGAGCAGTGACTGAGATGATTTTTAAACATCTGAAACCCATTTAACATAATACCATCTCCCCCAGGTTCCCACAGTCATAACATCCAAGCTATCCCCCCTTCTTACCCCTTTTCTTTAAAACAGTAGTTAGCTCCATTAATTCAATGGCGGAATATTCCCTCATAGTTGTTTTATTTTTTAATGTTGTTTTTTGACTAGTGGGAATTTCTTCTTGGCCATTCCCAGGCTCACAAGTGGCCTGGGTATTTCTTTGAATCAAAAGGCATGCCTGTAAAATCATTTTCCTCATCTCTGATAAAGTCCTCCTGATCAGAGGAGTTGTTATCCTAGGGTTTCCATGCTTTAGGGTTCCAATTCTCTTGAAATATAATAGTTCTCACTTTAGTGAACGGTACTCTGTACCCATGCATCTTTGCCGTCTTACATACCATAACTTCTAAGTGTTCCTCTTGCTGTTGGGTTCTCTTGGACATAATGTTCATATTAGAGGAAGATGCAACTTGTAAGTAGTGCTTTTCCAAAGTCAACACTCTAATCTGTTCCAATTCTCCCTTTAGTTGTACTTCCCTTTCCATGGTGTCTCATAATGCACAGATCAATGGCCAAGCTACCACCACAATAGCTTGTTAATTTTCCCTTCTCCCTTTCCTTTTCCCTACCACTTTGGATAAGATATTTAACAATCCCTGGGACATTTTCAGGGCAACCCCGTACTCTTGCTCTGGTCTGAAACATTAAAAAGTCCCAGCCAAATCTCCCCACATGTGGAGGTGCCTGGCCAACCTGGGATTTCCCCCTTCCCCTGGCACAACTCCTATTCATGCTTGTTTCATTTTTGATCTCCTGTCTGGCTTGCCAATTGTTCAAAGGTGGAAAGCAAATAGTAAGGCATCCTCTGACTGAGAAGTCACTTTGAGACTGAAAAACAAAACAAACCACTCCATAACATTTATGGAGTTTTATTCAGGGTAACTTCCTGACGGGGGATCAGGCAGACAGAAAACCCAAGTGCTACACAACTATTCCCCACTCCCCATCTAAACCTCAGTCCTCAGCTTCTATAGAATAAGGAGCAATTTGGTGAGGTCAAGGGGTAGTTATCTAAAGTGGTACCACTTGTGCATCAATAACCTCTAGTAGTTATCCGAAGTGGCACCACCTGTGTGCCACTTTAGGGAGGATCATAAGAAACCTTCCCACATTCCAGTCAGGGCATAAACTAACCTCCAAGGATCCTGGAACAGTAGCCCTGAGGGAGGTCATTGTGCAGGCATTAAAACAGATAACAGATGGAGGGCTAAAGATGGAGTGAGTGTTGTCCTCACTCCCCACCTCACACTCTATATGTTAATCATACCAAATCCTTGTATTTCCTCAAATGCAGCATGTTCTTTCATGCCATCTCTGTCTGCATCTTTGCCTGGAATGTCCTTGTCTCTCAAGCTTGTTGCTTCCATTGACTTAGATTTCATCAGTGATGTGTGTTGAGGTGAAGAACAAATGAGATAACATGTTAAGTACCAGGTGTAGAACTTGTCCTTCATTTATTCATTCAACAAAAATGTATTGAACTTCAAACACATGCTGGGTATCATGCTAGATGTTTAGACTACAGAAATTAATGCAATCTTGTCTCTGCCTTCACAGAGTTCACAGTCATTGGGAAAAAAATGTGGAAAGTGAGATGCAAAAACATGATTTGGGGGAGAAAAGTATCATGGGTGCTGTGGAGAGGAGGGAGCCCTGATCATGGAGAGAGGAGAGAGAGACAGCGAGGGAGAGAGAGAGAGGAATGCACAGGGGATCACACAAGGAAAACACTTCCCCAAAGCCATTAACTGGGAAAATGAGAGGGGCTGATTATCGTGAATTTTTACAAACAGTGGGGCTCAAAGAGTGGAGTTTTAGAGGTCCATGGCATGATTGGTGAGGAACTTGGTGATGTAGTACTCCTGTGAAGAAGCAGGGCAGATAGCTCAGTAGCAGATGGTGTGATCTGAGGATCCCCTGGAACACACTGGGAGAGATGGTTAACCCTTTTTGGAGCACACCTTTGAGAGGTGACATTGCCTCTCCAGGGACAAAAGAGCCAACAGGTATCATTATGCTCCCCCACCCTTCAGTATAGGCACAGGGACACCTGCTTTATTCCAAACTCCAAGCTCTTACTCTTTAATGTGACTGCCCTTCTGGGACAAACCTGCACCAGCCCCAGCATAGCAAGACACTCCCCAAGAGAACCCACATGGGCCCACACCATGCCATGTCTCTAAAGTTTGGAGTTTTAAAACTCGGCCACCTTGCCTGGGATAAAAATGACATACACTGTGCTGCTGAGTGGGCAGATGGCCTGGAAATGGAGAGTGTGAAGGCACAGAACTGGGGAATGCCTTGGACACATGAGGGGAGATTATTCACTCTTCTGTGATGGCATACTGGATAGCAGTGGGCACAAATTCCCCTCTCCAGGGAAGAGGGAGAGGGCTGGTGCCATTTCCCTCCCACCCCCCAGCATGAACTAAGTTCAGTGAGCAGCACAGCACCAACAGTATTGGCATCAACCGCTTACACTAAGACCCAAACCCCTGTACTCAGCAGGTGCTGCTTTACTAGGGCAAGTGTGCCTGAGAACCAGAGTAGTGGGCCCCTCCCCCAGAAGACCAGCACAAACCCCATGCCCTCACCACACCTATGACCATAAAGTGCTGCAAAACTTCAGCAAAGGAGAAATAGAATCATGTCTCTCTCTCTCTCTCTCTTTTTTATCCCTTCATGCATCAATGGACACGGGTTAGTATCACTTTTTGACTATTGTGAATAATGCTATTGTGAACATGGGTGTACAAATACCTCTTACAGACCCTGTTTTCAGTTCTTTTGGATATATACCCAAAGTGGAATTGCTGCATCATATGGTAATTATATTTTTTTAATTTTTCTTTTTTTATTCAAATTCAACTAATGAATCATTGAATCAGGTCTTTTTTAACAAGCAGACCAGAGCACACCTAAAAAAACTCATCACACTCTGGCCAAGGTCCAAACACTCCCCAATGCAGGCAAGCAGAAACTCTGGAGAGGACTGAGCAGAAGAAAAGAGCAGCAAAAACAGCAGCAGAGTGCACACAGCAAACACCAGAAACACTTCCTGAAGACCCCTTCTTAATAAAGCCATTATTCTCAAGAGAAGGAAACATAACAGGTTTACCTAACACACAGAGGAAGACACAGACCTAGACAAAATGCCAAGATGGAGGAATTCATCCCAAAAGAAAGAACAGGAGATGGTCACAGCCAAGGATCTAATCGAAAGAGATATAAGTAATACGCCTGATCCAGAATTTAAAACAGCAATCATAAGGATACTAGCTGGGCTTGACAAAATCATAGAAGACACCATGGAATCCCTTACTACAGAGATAAAAGACGGAAACACTAGTCAGGTGGAAATAAAAAATTCTATAACTGAGATGTGAAACTGGCTGGATGTGTTGATGACAAGGATGGAAGAATTGGAGGAATGAATAAATGATTTAGAACATAGAATTCTGGAAAATAATGAAGCAAAAAGAAGAGAGAAACAAAATATTGGACCATTAATGTAGACTTAGGGAAATAAGCAAATCCATAAAGCATGATAACATTTGTATCATAGGAGTCCCAGAAGAAGAACAGAGGGAGATGGGGCAGAAGGTTTATTTCAGGAAATTTTAGCTGAAAACTTCCCTAATCTGGGGAAGGAAACAGATATCCAAATCCAGGAGGTATAGAGAATTCCCATCAAAATCAACAAAAGCAGGCCAACACCAAGAAATAGCATAGTTAAATTGGCAAAATATGAAGATACTGAAAAAATTGTAAAAACAGCAAGAGAAAAGAAGTCCTTAACTTACAAGGGAAGGCAAATAAGTTTGCAGCAGATTGGTCCAAAGAAACTTGGCAAGCCAAAAGAGAGTAGAATGATATATTCAATGTGCTGAATAGGAAAAATATGCAGCCAAGAATGCTCTATCCAGCAAGTGTGTCATTCAGAATAGGAGGAAAGATAAACAGTTTCCTAAAGGATTTCATGACCACGAAACCAGCCCTGCAAGAAATATTAAAGGGGACTCTTTGAGTGGGAAAGAAAGACCAAAAGCAACAAAGAGTAGAAAGGAAGAGAGAACATCACCAGAAACACCAACATTACAGATAACAAAATGGCAATAAATTCATATCTATCACTAATCACTCTGAATGTAAATGGACTAAATGTTCCAATCAAAAGACATAGGGTATCAGAATGGATTAAAAAAAAAAAAACCCTCAACCGTATGCTGCCTATAAGAGACTCATTTTAGACATAAAGACACCTGAAGATTGAAAGTGGGGGATGGAGAACCATCTATCATGCTAATGATGTCAAAAGAAAGCCAGAGTAGCCATACTTATATCACACAAACTAGGTTTAAACAAAGACTATGGGCGCCTGAGTGACTCAGTCCGTTGGGCATCTTCATTTGGTTCAGGTCATGATCTCAGGGTCCTGGGATGGAGTCCCGCATCAGGCTTTCTGCTCTGCGAGGAGCCTGCTTCTCCCTCTCACTCTACCCCTCCCCTCTGCTTGAGCATGCTCTCTCTCTCCCCCAAATAAATAAAATCTTAAAAAAATAAAAGATAAAGACTGTAACAAGAAATGAAGAAGTGCACTATATCAAAATAAAGGGGTCTATCCAACAAAAAGATCAAACAATTGTAAATATTTATGTCCCCAACATAGGAGCACCCAAATATAAAAAGTTATTAATAACAAACATAAAGAAACACATTGATAATAATACAATAATAGCAGTGGACTTTAACACCCCACTTACGGCAATGGACAGATCATCTAAGCAGAAATCAACAAGGAAACAATGCCTTTGAATGACACACTGGACCAGATAGACTTAGCAGATATATTCAGAACATTTCATACTAAAGCATCAGAATACATATTTTTTTTTTTAGTACACATGGTCCATTCTCCAAAATAGATCACATACTGGGTCACAAACACTCCTCAACAATTATAGAAAGATTGAGATCATACCATGCATATTTTCAGGCCAAAAGGCTATGAAACTTGAAGTCAACCACAAGAAAAAAACTTGGAAAGACCACAAATACATAGAGATTAAAAAATATCCTACTAAAGAATGAATGAGTCAACCAAGATATTAAAGAAGAAATAAAAAAAAAAACACATGGAAACAAATGAAAATGAAAACATGATATTCTAAAACCTTTGGGGAATTCAGCTAGATAGGGATCAAACCATTCTGAACATCTACAAACTCAACAGGAGTTTGAAAAAGGAATAGCAGCAACCCTCTGAACAGAAAAGCGAACACTTTATGGAAGGTAGAACGTGCGGAGAAGTGAATCTGAGGCCATATTCGGGAAAATAGACAGCGGGGAGGGGCCCTCAGCTGCTACTGGCAAGTGATAGAGCAGCAGAGAACAAAATTGGAAAGTTTAGAAGTCGGCTCTGCTGAGGGACGTCGCTCCAGTGGCTAAGCAGGGGGTGGAACCCTCGCTGGGACAGAGTGGTATCAGGACCCTTGGGTTCACAAAAAGACTGGGGGTGCCTGAGTGTGGCAGAGCTCCCAGGTATCAGAGCAGGGAAGCTGGCTGCAGAGACAGAGCTGAGGAGTGGGCTCTCAGGTGGGGGTTGCCATAAACTGTGATCCACGGCACAGGTGGGCCACTGTTGCTCCAGCAGGAATCCAACAAGCGGCAGATCCGGGAAGACTCCCCTTCCTCTCCCAGGAGGAGTGGCACGGGAGCGCACTGCAGGAATCTACTGGGTTTGGAGACTCCACACGGGGTCTTGTGCCAGAGATAGAAATACTCGGTCACAGGCCGGGTGAGCACGGAGCGCGGCCTGAGACCAGGGAGACGGGAGTGATTGACTGCTTTTCTCTGGGGGCTTACTGAGGAGTGGGGCCCTGAGTTCTTGACTCCTCCAGGGCAGAGACTGGGAGGCCACCATTTTCACTCTCATCCTCCAAAGCTGTACGGAAAGCTTGCAGGGAACAAAACTCCTGAGAGCAAACCCCAACAGATTATTTACCCTGGCCCCCAGCAAGGGTGGGGCAACTAGGGGAATACAGCACATAGAATTCATGGCTTTTTTCCCCATGATTCTTTAGTCTTTTGAAGTTAATTTTTTTTAACTTTTTCTTTTTTTTTTTGAAATTTTCTTTTCCCTTTTTCAACCAACGTCTTATCAATCCCTTTTTAAAAAAATCTTTCTTTTTTTTAAGATTTTATGTATTTATTCATGAGAGACAGAGAGAGAGAGAGAGAAGCAAAGGGAAAAGCAGGCTCCCAAGGAGCAGGGAGACTGATGAGGGACTCGATCCCAGGACCCTGGGATCATGACCTGAGCCTAAGGCAGACGCTTAACCATCTGAGCTACCCAGGCACCCTAAAAATCTTTTTTATTATTCATTTTTAGAGTCATATTCTATCCCTTCATAGTAGTTAACCTTATTTTTGGTATATATATATATACATATATATATATATATATATATATATTCTTCTCTCTTTAAAATTTTGGGATACAGTTTCTTCTAATAGACCAAAATATACCCTAAATCTCTAGTGTATGGCTTTGTTCTAGTCTCCTGCTCGATCACATTCTCTTCCTTTATTATTTTTTAATCCTCTTTTTTCTTTTTTCAACCAACTTCTTATCTTATCAATTCCTTTTATAAAATCTTGTATACTTTTCATTTTACAGTTATATTCCATCCCTTCATTGTGTTTACCCTTATTTTTGTACATATATAAGTTTTTCTTTCTTTAAAATTTTGGGAGGCACTTTCTTATAACTGGACCAAATGGACTTCACAGATATATTCAGAACATTCCATCCCAAAGCAACAGAATACACATTCTTCTCTAGTGCCCATGGAACATTCTCCAGAATTGATCACATCCTAGGTCACAAATCAGGTCTCAACTGGTACCAAAAGATTGGGATCATTCCCTGCATATTTTCAGACCACAGTGATTTGAAACTAGAACTCAATCACAAGAGGAAAGTTGGAAAGAACTCAAATACATGGAGGCTAAAGAGCATCCTACTAAAGAATGAATGGGTCAACCAAGATATTAAAGAAGAATTAAAAAAAATTCATGGAAACCAATGAAAATGAAAACACAACTGTTCAAAATCTTTGGGATGCAGCAAAGGCAGTCCTAAGAGGAAAGCATATAGCAATACAAGCCTTTCTCAAGAAACAAGAAAGGTCTCAAATACACAACCTAACCCTACACCTAAAGGAGCTAGAGAAAGAACAGCAAATAAAGCCTAAACCCAGCAAGAGAAGAGAAATAATAAAGCTTAGAGGAGAAATCAATGAAATAGAAACCAAAAGAACAGTAGAACAGATCCACGAAACTAGGAGCTGGTTCTTTGAAACAATTAACAAGATTGATAAACCTCTGGCCAGACTTATCAAAAAGAAAAGAGAAATGACCCAAATCAACAAAATCATGAATGAAAGAGGAGAGATCACAACCAACACCAAAGAAATACAAACAAATATAAGAACATATTATGAGTAACTATATGCCAGCAAATTAGATAATCTGGAAGAAATGGATGCATTCCTAAAGATGTATCAACTACCAAAACTGAACCAGGAAGAAATAGAAAACCTGAACAGACCTATAACCACTAAGGAAATTGAAGCAGTCATCAAAAATCTCCCAACAAACAAAAGCCCAGGGCCAGATGTCTTCCCAGGGGAATTCTACCAAACATTTAAAGAAGAATTAATACCTATTCTCCTGAAACTGTTCCAAAAAATAGAAATGGAAGGAACACTTCCAAACTCATTTTATGAGCCCGTCATTACCTTGATCCCAAAACCAGACAAAGACCCATTCAAAAAGAATTACAGACCAATATCCTTGATGAACATGGATGCAAAAATTCTCACCAAAATACTAGCCAATAGGATCCAACAGTACATTAAAAAGATTATTCACCACGACCAAGTGGGATTTATCCCTGGGCTGCAAGGTTGGTTCAACATCTGCCAATCAATCAACGTAATACAGTACATTAATAAAAGAAAGTACAAGACCCCATGATCCTCTCAATAGATGCAGAAAAAACATTTGACAAAGTACAGCATCCTTTCTTGATCAAAACTCTTCAGAGTATAGGGATAGAGGGTACATAACTCAATATCATAAAAGCCATCTATGAAAAGCCCACAGCGAATATCATATTCCCTGGGGAAAAACGGAGAGCTTTCCTGCTAAGATTAGGAACACAGCAGGGATGTCCACTATCACCACTGCTTTCAACATAGTATTAGAAGTCTTGGCCGTGGGCGCCTGGGTGGCTCAGATGGTTGAGCGTCTGCCTTCGGCTCAGGTCATGGTCCCAGGGTCCTGGGATCGAGTCCCGCGTTGGGCTCCCTGCTCCTTGGGACCCTGCTTCTCCCTCTGCCTCTCTCTCTCTCTCTCTCTCTCTCTCTCTCTGTCTGTCTTTCATGAATAAATAAATAAAATCTTACAGAAAAAAAAAAGAAGTCCTGGCCGCAGCAATCAGACAACAAAAAGAAATAAAAGGCATCCAAATCGGCAATGAAGAAGTCAAACTCTCACTCTGCAGATGATATGATACTTTATGTGGAAAACCCAAAAGACTCCACCCCAAAACTGCTAGAACTCATACAGGAATTCAGTAAAGTGGCAGGATATAAAATCAATGCACAGAAACCAGTGGCATTTCTATACACCAACACCAAGACAGAAGAAAGAGAAATTAAGGAGTCGATCCCATTTACAATTGCACCCAAAACCATAAGATACCTAAGAATAAATCTAACCAAAGAGGCAAAGAATCTGTACTCAGAAAACTATAAAATACTCCTGAAAGAAACTGAGGAAGACACAAAGAAATGGAAAAATGTTCCATGTTCATGGATTGGAAGAAAAAATATTGTGAAGATATCAATTCTACATAGAACAATCTACACATTTAACTCATTCACTATCAAAATACCATCCACTTTTTTCAAAGAAATAAAACAAATAATCCTAAAATTTGTATGGAACCAGAAAAGACCCCAAATAGCCAGAGGAATCTTGAAAAAGAAAAGCAAAGCTGGTGGCATCACAATTCCGGACATCAAGCTCTATTACAAAACTGTCATCATCAAGACAGTATGGTACTGGCACAAAAAGAGACACGTAGATCAATGCAAAAGAATAGAGTGCCCAGAAATGGACCCTCAACTCTATGGTCAACTAATCTTTGACAAAGCAGGAAAGAATGTCCAATGGAAAAGACAGTCTCTTCAACAAATGGTGTTGGGAAAATTGGACAGCCACATACAGAAGAATGAAACTGGACCATTTCCTTACACCACACACAAAAATAGACTCCAAATGGTTGAAAGATCTAAACGTGAGACAGGGTTCCACCAACATCCTAAAGGAGGACACAGGCAGCAACCTCTTCGACCTCAGCTGCAGCAACTTCTTCCTAGAAATATCCCCAAAGGCAAGGGAAGCAAGGGCAAAAATGATCTACTGGGAATTCATCAAGATAAAAAGCTTTTGCACAGCAAAGGAAACAGTCAACAAAACCAAAAGACAACCGACAGAACAAGAGAAGATATTTGTAAATGGCATATCAGATAAAGGACTAATATCCAAATTCTATAAAGAACCTATTAAACTCAACACCCAAAGAACAAATGCTCCAATCAAGAAATGGGCAGAAGACATGAACAGACATTTTTCCAAAGAAGACATCCAAATGGCCAACAGACACATGAAAAAGTGCTCAACATTGCTTGGCATCAGGGAAATCCAAACCAAAACCTCAATGAGATACCACCTCACACCAGTCAGAATGGCTAGAATTAAACAAGTCAGGAGATGATAGATGTTAGCGGGGATGTGGAGAAAGGGGAACCCTCCTACACTGTTGGTGGGAATGCAAGCTGGTGCATCCCCTCTGGAAAACAGTATGGAGGTTCCTAAAAAAGTTGAAAATAGAGCTACCATACCACCCAGCAATTGCACTCCTGGGTATTTACCCCAAAGATACAAATGTAGGGATCCGAAGGGGTATGTGCACCCTGATGTTTATAGCAATAATGTCCACAATAGCCAAACTATGGAAAGAGCCAACATGTCCATCAACAGATGAATGGATAAAGAAGAGGTGGCATATATACATAATGGAATATTATGCAGCCATCAAAAGGAACGAAATCTTGCCATTTGCAACGACATGGATGGAACTGAAGGGTATTATGCTGAGCGAAATAAGTCAATCAGAGAAAGACATGTATCATATGACCTCACTGAATGAGGAATTCTTAATCTCAGGAAACAAACTGAAGGTTGCTGGAGTGGTGGTGGGTGGGAGGGATGGGGTCACTGGGTGATTGACATTGGGGAGGGTATGTGGTATGTTGAGCGCTGTGAATTGTGTAAGACTGTTCAATCACAGACCTGTACCTCTGAAACAAATAATACGTTATATGTTTAAAAATAAAAAAAAGAATAACATACCAGGAAGTGAAAAATGAAGGGGGGAAAATTGGAGGGGGAGACGAACCATGAGACATTATGGACTCTGAGAAACTGAGGGTTCTATAGGGCGGGGGGGTGGAGTGATGGGTTAGCCTGGTGATGGGTATTAAAGAGGGCACGTATTGAATGGAGCACTGGGTGTTATACGCAAACAATGAATCATGGAACACTACATTAAATACTAATGATGTAATGTATGGTTATTAACATAACATAATAAAATAAAATAAAATAAAATAAAATAAAATAAAATAAAATAAAATAAAACCTTTGGGATTCAGCAAAAGTGGTCCTAAGAAGAAAGTATATAGCAATACAGGTTAACCTCAAGGAGCAAGAAAAATCTCAAATACAAAACCTAACCTTACACCTAAAGGACCTAGAAAAGGTATAAAAAATGAAGCCTAATGTCAGCAGAAGAAATCGAAATAATAAAGATTACAGCAGAAATAAATGATATAGAATAAAAGAACAGTACAACAAATTATTGAAAGCAGGAGCTGTTTCTTTGAACAATTTAATAAAATTGACAAATCCCTAGCCAGACTTTTCAAAAAGAGAAAGGACCCAAATAAATAAAGTTATGATGAGAGAGGAAAAATCAACCAACACCACAGAAATAGAAACAATTATAAGAGAATATTATGAAAAATTATATGCCACAAAATCTGACAGTCTGGAAGAAATGGATAAATTCCTAAAAGCATATAAATTACCACCTTGAACCAGGAAGAAATAGAAAATTTTAACAGACCCATAACCAGCAGAGAAATTGAATCAGTAATCAAATATCTCCCAATAAACAAAGTCCAGGACCAGATGACTTCACAGGCAAATTCTACCAAACTTTTAAAGAAGAGTTAATATCTATTCTTCTCAAAACCATTCCAAAAAAATAGAAATGGAAAGAAAACTTCCCATTCTAGGAGACCATCATTACCTTGACTCAAAAACCCGACAAAGATCCCACTAAAAAAGAGAATTACAGGTCACTATCCCTGATGAACATGGATGCAAAATTATCAACAAAATACTAGTAAATTGAATCCAACAGTTCATTAAAAGAATCATTCACCACAATCAATTGGGATTTATTCCTGGGCTCTAGAGGTGGTTCAATATTCCCAAATCAATAAAGGTGATGCACCATATTAAATAAAAGAAAGAATAGGAACCATATGATCCTCTCAATGGATGCAGGAAAAGCATTTGACAAAGTACACCATCCAATTTTGATAAAAAACCCTCAAAAAAGTAGGAATACAGAGAAAATACCTCAACATCATAAAGGCCATATATGAAAGACAAGCAGCTAATATTATCCTCAATGGGGAAAAACTAAGAGTTTTTCCTCTATGGTCAGGAAGAAGACAGGAATGTCAACTCTCACCATTGTTATTTACCACAGTATTGGAAGTTCTAGCCTCAGTGATCAAAAAACAAAAAGGTATAAAAGGTATTCAAATCGGCAAGGAAGTTCTAGAACTTGTACTTTTCTCAGGCAACATGATACTCTATGTAGAAAATGTGAAAGCCTCCACCAAAAAATTGCTAGAATTGATACATGAATTCACAAAAGTCACAGGATACAAAATCAATGTACAGAAATCTTTTGCATTTCTATACATCAGTAATGAAGCAATAGAAAGAGAAATCAAGGACTCGATCCCATTTACAATTGCAACAAACAACATAAGATACCTACGAATAAACTTAACCAAAGAGGTAAAAGACCTGTACACTGAAAACTATAGAACACTTATGAAATAAATTGAAGAGGACACAAAGAAGTGGAAACACATCCATGTTCATGGATTGGAAGAACATTGTTAAAATGTCTATACACCCAAAGCAATCTATAAATTTAATGTAATCCCTATCAAAATACCACGAACATTTTTCATGAAGCTAGGACAAACAATCCTAAAATTTGTATGGATCCACAAAAGACTCCAAATACCCAATGCAACTATGAAAAAGAAAATCAAAGCTGGAGGTGTCGCAATTCCAGACTTCAAGCTATATTACAAAGCTGTAGTCATCAAGACAGTATAGTACTGGCACAAAAACAGACACAGATATCAATGGAACAGAATAGAAAACCCAGAAATGGACCCACAACAACATGGCCAATTAATCTTTGACAAAGCAGGAAAGAATATCCAATGGAAAAAAGACAGTCTCTTCAACAAATGGTGTTGCGAAAACTGTACAGCAACATGCAAAAGAATTAATCCAGACCACTTTCTTACATCATACATGAAAATAAATTCAAAATGGATGAAAGACCTAAATGTTAGGAAACCATCAAAATCCTAGAGAAGAACACAGGCAGCAACCTCCTTGACATCGGCTGTAGCAATTTCTTAGTAGACATGTCACCGGAGGGAAGGAAAATAAAAGCAAATATGAACTAGTGGGACATCATCAAGGTAAAAATTTTCTGCACATCAAAGGAAACAAGCAACAAAACTAAAAGGCAATCTTCGGAATGGGAGAAGATATTTGCAAATGATACAGCTTATAAAGGGTTAGTATCCAAACTTTATAAAGAACTTATCAAAGTCAACACCCCAAAAAACAAATAATCCAGTTGAGAAGTAGGCAGGCAATCTAATATTATTCAGCCATCCAAAAGAATGAATTCTTGCCATTTGCAAAAAGGTGAATGGAGCTAGAATGTATTATGCTATGTGAAATAAATCAGCCTGAGAAACACAAATACCATATGATCTCTCTCATATGTGGAATTTAAGAAAGAAAACAGATGACCATATGGGAAGGGGGGAAAAGGAAAAAAAAAAAGAAGGAGAAGAGAGGGAAACAAGCCCTCAGAGACTCTTAAGGATAGAGAACAAACTGAGGATTGATGGAGAACAAACTGAAGGAAGTAGGTAGGGGATGAGCTAGATGGGTGATGGGTATTAAAGAGGCACTTGTGATGAGCACTGGGTGTTGTATGTAAGTGATGAATCACTGAATTTTACTTCAGAAACCAATATTGCACTGTATATTAACTAATGAAATTTAATTTAAAAAATAAAATAAAATATAAAAATAAAAAGATGGGCAAAATAAATGAATAGACATTTCTCCAAGAAGCTGCACAGATGGCTAACAGACACATGAAATCATGTGTAACATCACTCATCATCAGGGAAATACAGATCAAAACCACAGTGAGATACCACCTCACCCGTCAGAATGGCTAAAATTAACAACACAGGAAACAACAGATGTTGGTGCAGATGCAGAGAAAGGGGGACCATCTTACACTGTTGGGAATGTAAACTGGTGCCGTCACTCTGGAAAACAATATGGAGGTTCCTCAAAAAGTGAAAAATAGAACTACCCTATGATCCAGCAATTGCACTACTAGGTATTTATCCAAAGTATACAAAAATACTGATTCAAAAGGACACATGCACCCCAATGTTTATAGTAGCATTATCAACAGTAGTCAAATTATGGAAAGAGCCCAAATGTTCATCAGCTGATGAATGGATAAGGAAGAGGTGGTATATATATATATGTGTGTGTGTGTGTGTGTGTGTGTGTGTAATCTTGCTGTTTGCCTGAATGTCGTGGATGGAGCTAGTGTGTATTATGTTAAGTGAAAAATGTCAAAGTAAGACAAAAACCATATGATTTCACCCATATGTGGAATTTAAGAAACAAAACAGATGAACATAGGGAAAAAAGAGAGAGAGGCTAAGCATAAAACAGACTCTTAACTATAGAGAGCACACTGAGAGTTGCTGGAGGGGTGGTGGGAGGAGGGATAGGCTAAATGGATGATTGGTATTAAGGAAGACACTTGTTATGTATGATGAGCACTGTGTGTTATATGTAAGTGATGAATCACTAAATTCTCCTCCCCAAACTATTATTACACTATATGTTAACTAACTGGAATTTAAATAAAAACTTGAAATAAGAAATACAGAAATAAATAAAACAAAAAAAAAAGAAAAAAAAAACCCTGACAGATGAATAAATACAACAGGATAAGAGCTGACAGAGGCATGCAGAATAGGTCAGGGGAACATAGAGAAAACATTTATCATGGGAGGAGGGGATGGGTAAGAGGGAAACTGGCTGGTGGAGGGGGTTTTAAAGAAAGGCTTCCTGGAATAGTTGACAGTATTTCTGAATTGATTCTTGAAAAGTTAATAGAAGGTTGTGGGCAAAGATTCTAAGCAATGGGGATAACATTTAGGAAAAACCTAGAGATGAGAGACAGGCATTGTACTTTAAGAAACTGGCTCAAATACAGTGTGCATGTGGGGAACTGGTAATAATGGAAAATTAGGAACCCTTAGTAGGCATTTAATGTTCTTGTTTTCCTCTCTCTCACTCTCTTTTTCTATCTATCTCTCATTTTCCCTTCATTATTCCCTTTATCTATTTCTCTTTCTCTTTTCTGTAATATGACCCCTCTTTGCCTCTTCACTATTTTCTCCAGTTGCTCCTCAACACATACTCTTTGCTCTGGGCAGACTCTTCACTGCCTTCAAATGTCCTATAATCATTTCTGTTCCTCTGTCTTCGCTCACACTCTTTACCCTACTTAAAGTACCCTCTCTGCTTATGCCTATCAGAGATGACAAGTTCAAATGTCTACAAATATCAGATAGGTAACGTAAATGAGTCAAGCCGATCATGCGTAATACAATAGGTTATGCTAGGGGTTATGGTAAACCAGTTTTCTTGTATTAAAATGGGATTATAAAATCAAACTTAGAGTCTTGTTAAGAATCAAATGAAGTTATGAAGGTAAAGCAAGTGATTCTGTACAGTAGTACATACTTAACAACTGGTAACATTCTCATTTTTTTCCCTGAGATTTTCTCCTTTTTTAAAAAATTTAATGTAAGTTGCAATTGCTTTTAGAATCACTGTATCCACTTCATACCCGTCAGGATGGCTAAAATTAACAAGTCAGGGAACGACAGATGTTGGCGGGGATGTGGAGAAAGGGGAACCCTCCTACACTGTTGGTGGGAATGCAAGCTGGTGCAACCACTCTGGAAAACAGTATGGAGGTTCCTCAAACAGTTGAAATTAGAGCTACCATTCGATCCAGCAATTGCACTACTGGGTATTTACCACAAAGATACAACTGTAGGGACCCGAAGGGGTACGTGCACCCCAATGTTTATAGCAGCATTGTCCACAATAGCCAAACTCTGGAAAGAGCCAAGATGTCCATCGACAGATGAATGGATAAAGAAGAGGTGGTATATATACACAATGGAATATTATGCAGCCATCAAAAGGAATGAGATCTTGCCATTTGCAACGACGTGGATGGAACTGGAGGGTCTTATGCTTAGTGAAATAAGTCAATCAGAGAAAGACATGTATCATATGACCTCACTGATATGAGGAATTCTTAATCTCAGGAAACAAACTGAGTGTTACTGGAGTGGTTGGGGGTGGGAGGGATGGGGTGGCTGCGTGATAGACATTGGGGAGGGTATGCGCTACGGTGAGCACTGTGAATTGTGCAAGACTGTTGAATCACAGATCTGTACTTCTGAAACAAATAACGCAACATATTTTAAGAAAAAAGAAAGAGAAGAAGATAACAGGAGAGGAAGAATGAAGGGGAGTAAGTCAGAGGGGGAGACGAACCATGAGAGATGATGGACTCTGAAAAACAAACTGAGGGTTCTAGAGGGGAGGAGAGTAGGGGGGTGGGTTAGCCTGGTGATGGGTATTAAAGAGGGCACATTCTGCATGGAGCACTGGGTGTTATGAACAAACAATGAATCATGGAACACTACATCAAAAACTAATGATGTAATATATGGTGATTAACATAACAATAAAAAATTTTAAAAAAAAGAAAAAATAGAATCACTGTATCCCAGCTTCTTTAAAAACATTGTTGACTAGGTCCAATATTTGATTCATCTTGGTGTTGGTGTCAGTTGATGGTCTTAATTCAGTTTGTGATTCAGTGTATCATCCACACATTTAGTGTATCATGGACATTGTGTCTTATTTTAGGATAATCTAAGCCCTTTTAAACTCTTTTATTTTAGCAGGAAGTAACCCTGTGTAAGTTTAGCATGTGCATACCCAGTCCTGGTATAATTTTGTGGGCTGTAATTTTGATGGCAGTTTAATTTTCATAGCCTTTGCTTGGTTATTTTGGTCTGCTTGGTTTAGTTGGTGCTGCTGGGACCCCACTGGCTCTCATTGGTGTTTTCTGAGAGGATGGAAGAGGATTACCCAGGCTGACCTTCTGGGTGGGGTGTATCTCCATGAGTGTGTTTGTGGTGGAGTCCCTCTATTGTCTGAACCTTTTTGAGATGTCTAGTTTCTCCGGGTAAGAGAAGAAGACTCCTGGCCTGAGAGGACAAAGAGAATTCTGAGGCAGCCACTTATTAAAGATGCATCTCTCCTAATAGTTCTGGTTGCCAGCCCTGGTTTCTAGGTTCAGGAGGAGATTCTCATGATTAGGGGAACAAAGAAACCTCCTGCTGTATAGCTAGGTCTCTCCTGCCATCTCTATCAATCTTAATATCTCATGGAGGGAGTACAGTCTCAGGCATAGCATGAGTGCCTCTCCAGGCTCTTGATTTTTGTCCAAGCTCCCACTTGATATCTCTTGCTGTAAGTGTCAGGCTTATCTCATGTTGTCAGACAGACTCCAGTTAGATCCAGGAAAAGAATGCACCTACCAGGGCTGCCTTGTCACTACATCATGGGAAGGGAAACACTGGGTCTAAGTCACCTTCTTCTTGCAAGTGGTAGACACTACATGTAGTTCACTTTCTTCCTACCATCTTTCAGAGCTCTCTTTTGGTTTATCTTGGGCCATTTCCAGGGTTTATATTTTTGCTTAGTGAGGAGAAAGGGGAAATGGGTCTACAATATGTTGTCTTGACAGAAAGTCTCTGCATTTATTTTTAGTAAGAAAAAATGATAAAAAGAAAGAAAAAAGTAGTATAGATTGGGTGGTAGAATTAATGATGACATTTATTTTATTTTTCTATTTAAGTAAAATTAAAACTGAAATTAATCATCCATGTGATAATATGGTATAGTGGAATAAACAAAGCTTTGTAATCCTGAGTTTGATTACCAGCTCTATAACCTCTTAGTGGAGTGATATTGGGCAAATGACAACTCATTTTAGCTTTACTATCCTAGACTTAGAATAACTCTAATATCTCCCTTTTAGAATATGTGAGGATTACATGAGATAATGTATATACTATATTTAGTACAGTGTCTGGTCACTGTTCATGAGATGGTAGTTATCTTATATATTATTACCATCTTTCTTGTAGAACCCCATTCTCTTCTATGCCAGAGGTCAACCCTCTGACCACTAAGTGATTTTTAGAGTACTTTCTCTACTCTTGAAGCTAAAAATAAGTAGCTTCCTTCTAAAAATGGCCAAGTTCCAGTCCATGGGCTCTCTCCGGCAAAGACCCTACATGCTGTGCTGTACACATCTGTACAAATACTTATTTTTTTCCTTTGTCTTCCAAAACCAGGGATCCTTATTTCAGAGTTCCAGCAGATGTTCCTTTATTTAAGCTGCATTAAGTAAGAGGAAGGAAAGAGAGACAGACATACACAAGAAGGAAAGAGGTCTGGGTCATAGCACCACATTTATTCAGAAGCCACAGTGCCAGGAAAAATGTGCACACCAATTGTAATTTGTTTTTTCCGTTTTATTTGATTTTTTTAAAACAGGAATTTCTTGTTTCCTTAGACACTAATTAAATCTCAGTTAGTGAGAACCAGCCAGCAGACTTTCAATGCAATTATGGATGGCCAAATGCTGTATTTATTATAGCCCCTTAGCAGGAAATTTGGTAGAGTATTTTGGTTTCAATGTAATAGTTGGTTTTGTCTTCATGTGTGTGTGTTTTGTATGCTGTGGACTCAGAAACATATACCAAGGGAGGAATTACATTTAGGGTAGTTTGTTATTTTCAGATTTGAGCTTATCTTTTATTTTATAAGCTTCCTATACATCAAGCTGATTGAGAGCTTTGTTGGATCTAGAGAACTCTTACTCTTTACAGCATATAATTACTCCAACTAACCCATTATCTCAACCTGTTGCCTTATTTTATTTTTTTTAAATTTATTTGACAGAGAGAGAGAGTGAGCACAAGCAAGAGAAGCAGCAGGCAGAGGGAGAGAGAGAAGCAGGCTCTCTGACGAGCAGGGAGACTGATGTGGGGCTCGATCCCAGGACCCTGGGATCATGACCTGAGCTGAAGGCAGATGCTTAACCAGCTGAGCCACCCAGGCACCCCTCAACCTGTTGTCTTATTTTAGATTCAAATTTACTCATTGTTCTCATCTACAAATTTTAACTCCAGGTGCTTCAGCACTGTGCAAGAAAACACTGATTGAAACATGAAAAATTCAGTCAAACTAGTGATTAGGTATCAAATGGAACAAAGGCCCATTCTAAACTGTTTGCCTGGATTCAGTTGTTTTCGTAACTGAACTCAATCACACTGGTCAATAGGAGAATGCAAAGTCTGGGAGGAAATCTGTGTTGAAGAAAAGTCCTAGAGGATTAACAAGAAAGTTAATTGTGACCAGCATTGGATTCAAGTCCCTTTCTTTGGGTAGTTGGGCTCTAGATGAGGCCAGGAATAATATGGATTATCCTAGTTAACTTCACAGGAACAACTATGGTTTTGACATGGAGGTAGATGATGGATTGTGGAAATACTTACTAAGCAGGAAGTTAACTGAGTTGAACAACTCAGTTGTCCCTTATTAGCAAAGACAACTATCTTAAAAGGTGACATTGCATGGTAGAAAAGAACAGGATTCTAAAATAAGAATTAGGATACTTTTAATTACCTTTATTATGTATGTGAACTTGAGGAGGTTATATAATCTCTCTAGGTCTCAGCTTCCTCATCTTCAAAATGGGGTTAATGAAACATATCTTAATTCAACAATAAGGAAAACAATAATAACATCAAAGGAAAATGAGCAAAGAGACCAAGAAACTTACAGAACCAAATATAAATGACTGAAAAGTATGAAAAATTTCTAACCTCACCAATAATAAAGAAATACACACTAAATGTGATCCCATTTTTTCTTTTTCCAAATTATCAAAAATTCCAAAAATAATAATCTAGTGTTGGTAAGGGTGTGGTAAAATTAGCATTGTCCTACACTCATGGAATGTAAATTGGCACAACTTTTCTGGAAAGCAATTGCAAAGCATACCAAAAGTCTTCAAATATTTCCTAACCCATAACCTTTGATACAAGGATTTCCCCTCTAAGAAACTGGCCAAAAAGAATAGTCAGAAATCCAACAGACAATAATTTGCAAAGCCACTATTGCAGCATCATTTATAATAACAACATTGGAAACATAAAGGACCAACGACAAGAAAAAGCTCAAATAAATTATGATTTATTCCTTTAATGGAATATTCTGTGAACATTTAAAATGATATTTTAAATAATATTTAATCTTCTGATAAAACATTCATAATGTGAAGAAAAAGAGAAAAAATTATATATACAGTGATGTCCCAATTTACAAATACACACATACATGCTGTATGTGTATATTTATAAAGCAATGAAAGACTTGAAAGAAATATTTCAAATAGTTAACTGAAAAGATTATGTCATCTTTTTTTCTTTTTGTTTTATCTTTCTACAGCTTTTTAAAAAAATATTTTATTTATTTATTTGAGAGAGAGAGTGAGAGCGAGCAAGTACAAGTGGGGTGAGGGGCGCCTGACACAGGACTCAATCCCAGGACTCTGGGATCATGACCTGAGCTGAAAGCAGCTGCTTAACCTACTGAGCCACCTAGGTGTCCCTTCTTTCTACAACTTTTTTTTAAGATTTTATCTATTTATTTGACAGAGAGAGACACAGCGAGAGAGGGAACATGAGCAGGGAGAGTGGGAGAGGGAGAAGCAGGCTTCCTGCAGAGCAGGGAGCCTGATGTGGGGCTGGAATCATGATGTGAGCCGAAAGCAGACGCTTAACAACTGAGCCACCCAGGCGCCCTTCTTTCTACAACTTTTAACATCACTACAGTGAACATATTTTCACAATGGGAACAATAAAGCATGATAACAGGATGGTTGTGAAGATTAAATGAGCTAGTTAGGAGCGCCTGGGTGGCTCAGTCTGTTAAGCATCTGCCTTCAGCTCAGGTCATGATCCTAAGGTCCTGGGATTGAGCGCCGCATTGGACTCCCTGCTTGGCAGGGAGCCTCCTTCTCCCTCTTCCCCTGCTCGTGCTCTCTCTCTCTCTCTCTCTCGCTATTTCTCTCTCAAATAAATAAATAAAATCTTTAAAATAAATAAAAATAAATAAATGAGCTAGTTCACCTACTGACTTACACAAAGTAGATGTTTTTACTCTTTAAAATTTTGGTTTATCATTTTTTACTTGACTCATATATTATAACCACAGTGAGAGTCCTGACATCCTCCTCACCTTTGCTTCCAGTTCCAAATCCTGTACATTTTTGTAGTTCAGACTCAGAATTCATTTCACTAAAAACTCACTTTTTCTCTGATATTTTTTTCTTCTAGATTCCCTCAAAATGTATACATTGTATGAAAATATGTTCAAAATCACTAGGGGTCAGGGAAATGCAAATTAAAACCACAATGAGATATCACACACCTATCAGAGTAACTAAAATTTGAAAATAATGACAATACCAAATGCTGCCAAAAATGCAGAAAAACTGGATCACTCATACATTGCTGGTGGGAATGTAAAATTGTACAACCACACTGGAAAACAGTTTAGCAGATTCTTATCAAACAAACATGCTATTAGTACACTACCCAAAAATTGCACTCTGGAGCATGTCTGAGAGGAATCAAGACATGTTCACAGAAAAGAAAATCTGTAAATGAATGTTCAGAGCAGATCTATTCATAATATCCAAAAGCTGGAAATAGCCAAGCTGTCCTTCAATGGGTGAATTAAATAAAATATGGACATCCTTGGTATATGGATAGTATTCAAAAATAAAAAAGAATAAACTATTGGTACATGTAGCAATTTAATCTTCAGGACATTATGCTGAGTAGAAAAAAAGATAATATCAAAAAATCACACACTATATGACTACATTTACATAAAAGCCTTGAAATTACAAAATTATAGAGAACGGATTAGTAGTTGTCAGGAATTAGACATTTAAGCTGGTGTTGGAGGGGAAGGCAGTAGGTGTGGCTATAAAGAGGTAACATGAGGGAATCTTGCTAGATATCCAAAATAGAATAGTTCTGTATTTTGATTTTGATGGTTGATATAGAAACACACAGGTAATAGAACTGTGGAGAACTTACAATTCATACACACATACATACACAAATGAATACAAGTAAAACTGGGGAACTCTGAAAAGGATTGGTGGATTGTATCAATGTCAATTTTCAAGCTGTGGTGATATACTATAGTTCTGCAATATATTACCGCTGGAAGAAAGTGGGCAAAGTATACAAGGAACTTTTCTGTATTACTTCTTAAAACTTTATGTTCATCTATAATTATCAATAAAAATTTTAGTTGAAGAATGTATGTATATAAGCAATAGGCCCTGTACTACCCCATATATCCCATGCCCTTGTAGACATTGCTCCCTGGACACCAAACTCCCTGTGAGCAATGTCTTTTGTTTTTGTGTCATTAGGATACCTAACACAGGGTTGAGTCCACCAATTTTTATTGAATTGGAAAACAATACTTCCACACACACACGCCAAAAAATTTTATGATAGTGGTAGAACTTGATGCATTTTATTTCTCTTTATTTTCTAATTATTAGTATTGTTATACAAATGTTTTGACACTTACCATTTTCTGAAAATTGCTAAAATATGGAACTAATAACAACAAAAGACCAATTCCCCACATTCTGGCATTACTGAAAGCACTTTAGCATAATGATTTAAAGTGAGTTGAAGTCCCAGCTTTGCCCCTCACTAACCTTTGGATAAATTATTTAACCTCAGTTTCTCATTCTATAAAATGGGGATAATAATAGCACCTATATCATAGGGTTATTGTGAAAATTAAGTGAGCATGCAAAATGATTAGTACAGTACCTGGAACAGACTAAGTGCTCAGTAATGTTACCTACTTTTCTCTACTGTTGATATTCCTCTGGTCAACTCCTGTTATAAATACTACTTAACTGTTGAACCATGTAATACAGACAAGTAATATGTTAATATGTTTCCTAGAGATGTCATAATAAAGTATCACAAAATTGGTGACTTGAAGCAAACTTGATTTCTAGCAGATCTAGAGGCTACAAGTCTGAAATCAAGGACTTGGCAAGGTTGATTCCTTCTGAACACTCTGAGGGAGAATCTGTACCATGTTTCTCTACTCATTTCTACTTATTGCTGGCAATCAGTCCTTGGTTTTCTGTGCCTTGTAGACTCATGACCAGTATTTTTCTCCATCTTCACATGGCATTTTCCCCATGTATCTCTGTCCCTGTGCTCATATCTCCCTCTTCTTATAAAGACACTAATCATATTAGATCTAGGGTACACCCTATGCCAGTATGATGTCATCTTAACTTGCTTATATCTGAAAAGACCCTGTTTTCTTTTTTCCTTTTTTTTTTGAGAGAGAGAGAGAGGGAATCTTAAGCAGGCTCCTTGCCCAGCATAGAGCCCAAAGCAGGGCTTGATTTCATGACCCTGAGATCATGACCTGAGCTGAAAGCAAGAGTCAGACACTCAACCAACTGAGGCACCCAGGAAACCCAAAGGACCTGTTTTCAAATAAGGTCACATTCACAGGTTCCTGGAGGTAAGACTTCAGCATACCTTTTTGGAGAACACAATTCAACCCATAACAGTTAGAAATTAGGAGTGAAGGTAATGGCTGAAGACTGAGATAATCATTAAAAGATTTTGGAGGAAGTGAGACCAGTTGTCTTGATTTAAGTAGGTAAATAAGAGTGAACAATGGAAAAAAAATGTCAGTAGACACAGGCATAATTAGAAACAACAGCTGATGAATAAATTTATTTATTTTATTTATCTCTTTCTATATTTAGTCTCTGAGACTCATATTAGGCTTGTATTAACCTATAAGCTCCTTACCAGATTGAGAGATTTTGGTGGATGGGGAAAGATACTTCTTACATTTCTGTCTCTCTTGTATTGTCTTCCCCAGGGCTCAGCATAAAACCTGTACCCAGTAAGGTCTTTCTGAACTGAAATAAACTTAGCAAATGTTAGCAAGGAGCTGATGATTGAAGCTGTCTTCCAATTAATGCAAATGGCCTTTTTTCTTCAGTAAGTACTTTCCAAAGATAAATAAATCTGTTTCAAAGATAAGATTCATATATTATGCCTTGAGCCACCCAGGCGCCCCATATATTATGCCTTGTATGAATACACAGTAGAAAGTTATCTAAGAGGCTGTACTCCTATCAGATTTACAAGTTCTCTTTCTCATAGGTGGCTGCCAAACTTCACTTGAATGCCTTTGGGAATAACCAACTTAATATTTTCCATAACTCTAAGTATTAGAAAGTCTTTGTTTACCTGCTTGTTTGATTAAATATTTAGTCAAATGTATGTTTTTTTAATTAAGAACTATTGGCCTGGGTGCCTGGGTGGCTCAGTTGGTTAAGTGACTGCCTTCGGCTCAGGTCATGATCCTGGAGTCCCGGGGTTGAGTCCCACATCGGGATCCCTGCTCAGCAGGGAGTCCGCTTCTCCCTCTGACCCAACCCCCTCTCATGGGTTCTCTCTCTCTCTCTCTCTCATTCTCTCTCTCAAATAAATAAAATCTCTTAAAAAAAAGAACTATTGGCCTTAGTCCTGTCCTCTGGGAATACATAAATTAAGCTCTATTACCAAAACACAGTCCAAGAGTGATATTCAGTGGTGGAAGCCAGGATAGAGGAAGAAAGGGCCTCTACCTACTTTGACTTACTCTGTCCTTGTAACTTCTTTGAATGTGATTTGGAAAGCACAGCAGATGAGATTTCTGTTTGATTCAAGTCCAGGACATAAGCTACACAAATATATTTTTACTCCAAAGATGGTTAACTAGGTCAGTAGTTTAGCATCGGAAAGTGCCTGCTTCTCTCTTCCTCTCTCCCAGGCCCTCTGAACACTAAAGTATGACAGGAAACAGGTTTGAATTCCTTCCTGGGGGTGTGTGAACAGGTAACTCATGTAATTTCTTTCCAGGGGAGTCCAGACAGCCTTATTTGCACTACTTGTTATTGGAGTGAGTACATATTACAGATAAGGAAACTGAGGTGCTAAAATCACAAAACTGGTAGAGTCTTTTACAAAGTCCAGAACTCCTTTTAAATGACCCAGAGAATGGACAGGAATTCTACATGAGAAAAGAAAGTCACATGTGCAGTTTTACAGTGGACTAGCCATAATCAACAAGCAATTGGTAACAGAAAAAAAAGACATTAACCTCAAAAGTTTGACCCAGGAAATTTATCTAGTCTCTGGTACTCTTAGTGTTTCAAACCCATTAAGCCTGAGAAGTAGCGTCCCAGCCAAATTAACATTGGGCAATCTGGCTTTGTTTCTAGAGCCATCATCCCAGAGCTTTCCCTAACAGAAGTTGTGTGTTTTGTGTTGTACACTTTATCTTAGCCTACCAGTCCACCATTCTTTTTCTTCAAGGAGTATTATATCAGAAGAGAATAAAAGGTTCTGTTCCTTTGGTCACCTGCTTACTTGCAGTTATGGTGACCTCTAACAGAGTTGAGATTCTGGGGCACCTACTGTCCAAATTATCTTAGCCATTTCCTTAAAAAAAAATGATTATATTACATAGCAGTACTGTGTTTCTGTGACAACATAATAATCAGGCTTTCACTGGGTATGCAATAATAGGACCACATTTTTTGGTTATTAAAAAAAAAAAACCCTCAATTTCCTGCCTGGGCATTGAACTAACTTATTAGGAAGATTTTATTGCTACCCACAAGAAGAGAGATTTAGTTCTTGCTTCCTAGTGGAAACTATTCTCCCCTTTCCTTAGTTATATTCCCATTTCATTTATAAGTCCCCGGTGGGTTTTACCAACAAAATGTAAAGAAGAAACTTCTTTTTATTGAAGTATAGTTGGCACACATTACATTAGTTTCAAGGTGTGCAACATAGTGATTTGACAACTCTATATGTTATGCTATATTCATCACATGTGTAGCTATCATCTGTCAACATACAATGCTAGTACAACACCATTGACTACATTCCCTTTCATTGCTGTGCCTTTCATTGCTGTGACTTATTCATACCATAGCTGAAAGTTTGTATCATAAAGAAGAAACTTTTAAAAATCAGTATTACATGATATCCAAAAGAAATTTTCTAAATAGTCAAAGCAGCCAACATCAAGTTTTGCATATAACTTTTATATCTCATTTGAGTTTATATGAAATTCATTTTATGGGGTGTCTGGATGGCTCAGTTGGTTAAGCATCTACTTTTGGTTCAGGTCATGATCCCAGAGTCCTGAGATTGAGCCCCACATTGGGGTCCCTGCTCAATGGGAATCCTGCTTCTCCCTCCCCCTCTGCTGCTCCCCCTGTTCATGCTTTCTCTGTGTGTGTGTCTCTCAAATAAATAAATAAAATATTTAAAAAAGAAATCCATTTTATTACTTCATGAAATAATCACAGAGCTGTGTATAATCAGAATACCCATCCCAGGAACAATGACACACCAAATCAGGCCATCAGAGCTACTTTCTGTAGGAAGATTTGATTGTGACTACTGAGAAAAAAAAATGTGGTAAGGAGAACAGTGACACTAAGCTAGACCATAATGCACTGAAATTTGAACTGTAGGATGAAAAGAAGAACAAGATACTCTTAATACCTCAGGAGGTTATTGTCTGTAACAGACACTTTGAGTGTCACTTAAATGTCCCAGGCATGGAGGTTCCTGTCCTAACTTTCTCAAGAGATAGTTCAATAAAAAATGAAGACAGCAAAACCATTCTTTAGGAGAGTCCAATAAAAGAATTTCCCTCCTGGGATGATGTAATGACCTGAGAGAAAATTTCCCCTCATCCTTTTAGAGAGCCTAGTAAAGACTTTAATTCTGGTGGAAAGTTACTTCTATTCCTCCTGAGAGGAAGTATCATCTGAGGTAACACAGCCAGAAACACCTAAGAGAGCATGGGCAGGGCCATCAACACAACAGTAGTAAGGTTAAATCCTAGTGACAATGTCAAGATTCAACTATCAGAAGTTCCAGAGTCAAGAAAAGCCACAAGGCAACAGAACAGAGATGGCAGCAACAGACATAGCAGGAGAACTTGGGTCACCATGAGATATATTTGATTCATCTGGGGCGCTGCCATGGGATGAACTTGAAAGCTTTGGACACCCAGAAAAGCCTATGTGAGAACTTAGTAGTAGAGATAACTTTGGTCCCCACTAACATGGTTACCAACATCTCTTGGTTCCCCAGGACTTCAGTCCATTTCAATGAACTTACAGACAGTAAATATACCTCTGAAGAGCAACCCATATCCCAATCACAGCTCTTTTCCAAGAGACCACTCTTCGTACCAAATGGTATAACACCATGGTATAGGACCATTTAAAACCTGAGGCAATTCCTCAAGGATGACTTCACAGGACAACAGTGAAACTGTGTCAATTCCATAATTTTTCAATCAAATCATCTCTATTTGATCTATTTTTTACACTGAGTTCTTTTTTTATTATTATGTTATGTTAATCACCATACATTACATCATTGGTTTTTGATGTAGTGTTCCATGATTCATTGTTTGCGCATAACACCCAGTTCTCCATGCAGAACGTGCCCTCTTTAATACCCATCATCATCACCAGGCTAACCCATCCTCCCACCCCCCTCCCCTCTAGAATCCTCAGTTTGTTTTTCAGAGTCCATCGTCTCTCATGGTTCATCTCCCCCTCCGTTTCCCCCCTTCATTCTTCCCCTCTTGCTATCTTCTTTTTTTTTAACATATAATGTATTATTTGTTTCAAAAGGTACAGATCTGTGATTCTACGTAAATTTTTTTAAAGAAAGAATTGTGCTTTTAAAAGTTGAAAAACCTAGACTAGTAAAACATTTCTGGGCATCAGCCTCTTCTGGTTAAACTGGGATAATAATAACAACATTTACTACATAACCTATAATAGTCCATTACATTATAACTAGTTTACCTCTCACCAGGGAAATAGGAGCTCTCTGAGAATAGGTAACTGTCATTCATTCATAAATGTCTTTTTGTAGCAAGCACTGGAGATAGGCAACTAGGAATTTATGAGAAACAAAATAGACATGGTCCTTGCCTTCCTGGAGCTTACTTTCCAATCATTCCAAGGTCCTTACAACAGCCCACAAAGCACTATATGATGGGATCTACTCATTCTCTCTGACCTCTTTTTTTGATACTCGACCCCTTATTTCTTATATTCCAGCCACATTGACCTTTTTACTTTTTCTTGAACATGCCAGGCATGATCTAGCCCTAGAACCAATGCACTAGCTGTACCTTCACCTGGAATGCTTTTTGCCTAGATATGCATATGGTTAATTCTCTACTCCCTTTAAATCTGCTCTAGTGTCACTTTCTCAAATGAAATTCATCCTGACCAACCTATTTACAACAGTTACAACTTCCATTCCCAGCATTCCTTATCCACCTTACTATAGTATAATGATTTTTCTGCAACAATAATTATTACTTTCTATATTCTATATTTTTAGCTATGATGTCTATTATTTATTATCTCTCCTCCCCTACAAATAAAATAGCTCCAGAAACCTCAGTTTGTTTTTCAGAGTCCATCATCTCTCCTGGTTCATCTCCCCCTCTGACTTACTCCCTGGAGGGGAGGAGGGTGGGGGGATGGGTTAGCCTGGTGATGGGTATTGAGGAGGGCACGTTCTGCATGGAGCACTGGGTGTTATGAACAAACAATGAATCATGGAACAGTACACCAAAACAAATTATGTAATATATGGTGATTAACATAACAATAAAAAAATTAAAAAAAAATAGCTCCATAGGGCAGAGCACAATTTTTGTCTGTTTTGTTCATTTAATGGCCCACAACAATGCCTGGAACTGAGTAGGTACTCAATATTGTTAAATATTTGTTAAATTTCTGGAGACCTTTTCCATATTGCCCTTCCTTCATGTGACAGATTTCCTTATTCTGGCATCCTCAATAAACTACACTTTTCATTCCCTGTTCCTTCTCTTTTCCTACTTTTCAGAAGAACAAACAAATAACAACAACAAAAACCTATCTTGTACTTCACCCATTCAGGGCCCTGTTTTCTGTTAAGTAACCATGCAACCCCTCAGAGTCTAATAACTGAAGCAACCTAGAGGATATTCTTGCCTATAAACCCAAATAAATTAGGATAAAGGGAGATTTCAGGAACCCTACAAAACTGGTGTGGGAGCAGTTTGGAGCCAAGTAAACTTTTTTTTTATGGCCACAAATTCTATTCCATACCATCAATGGGAAGCAGAAAAACAGCCTGGTATAATGGAAAGATTCTTGGACTTAGACTCAGAAGTTCTGGGTTGTCTTACTTTGCTTCTTGTTTGTGATTAAGGAAACTTATTTCATCTTTTTGATTCTCAATTTACTTACCTCAAATATTAGGAGGGATAGTAGTAATTATTTTTAAGAGTCACTGTGATGAGAAAACAAGATCATATAACTAATGCACTTAGCCTATATTAATTTCTTGATAAATTGTAGCTATCATTTCCAGCACACTTTCTTACCATACAATTTGTGCATGTTAAATATTAGTTCTCCCTCTCACAAGGTTGTGATTATTAAATAACAATGCATTAAGAAACTGTAGAGTGTTAAACAAAGATTAGTTGGTTAGGATTTAAATATTAAATTAAATGAAAATGCAAAAATGTCAATATTTCAATACCTACAAGTATGACAGCACTGTGAAAACGATTACGAACTAGGTCTATATTTTAGAATAGGATGTGTTGTAAGAAGTAAGTATCATCTGACTGACAGCCTGAGCTGCTTCTAAAAAGATTAATAACAAATTTTGAACTGACAATCACATTCTGATTTTCTGATAGAATCATTAGGCAAAATATTTTCTTTGAATAAATGTCCCATGTTAAATTATTTAAAACTACTTCAGAGTAAGCTATAGAGATAGATAAAAGCCTTTAAAAGAGTCACAGCTACAATGAGACCATGCCCATCTAGCTATCTGGACTAGCCATATACTCTCTTAGTGCCTTATATCTTCCTTTGTTTGTAAATTCCTGCTTCCTTTGATTTCCAATTTACCCAGAGATTACAAATCTGACCCTCATTTTCTTATGCTCAAATTTTATTCATTTAATTATTCATTTAGCAAGCATTTAATGGGTACTATATGCCATGTAGTGAGGATGAAAAGACAAATAAGATTCAATTATTAACAAATGGACAAGGAGTCTGCATGAGGTTTCCAGATTAAAGCACTAGGAGATGCAAAGGCTCAGAAGACATAAAACCTACAGGTATTTCTAAAACAAAAAAGAAATCCTCAGGCTGAATGATGCAGGAAAGTTAGATAGAGGTTTATGTAAAGCATAATAACCTGGAGCCTACAGTTATTTAAAGTCATAAGAAACTTATTGTTCTTGGATAATGCAAATTTGGTTATTAGCAAGTAAAATTACCTGTAATATACTATTATATAAAAAAATCAAATTATAAAAAATCAATTATAAAATACTAGATATAGTATGATTATATTCTTATAAAAAGAGGCATGTACATTGATACTTAGGAAGAATTCTAAAAAAAATCCGAATGTTAATACTGGTAAGATTATGTATGATATTTTATTTTCTCTGTACTTCTCTGTATTATTTCAATTTTTAAAAAAATAGCATTTATTTCATTTATTATTTTCTAATTTAATAATTATTTCTATTTTAGAAAACTTCAAGTAGACATTAAAACATATTTTCTGTCAAAAAACTTAATTTAAGGAGGGAGAAAAGATGGCGGAGGAGTAGGGGACCTTATTCCAACTGGTCCCCGGAATTGAGTTGGATATCTACCAGACCACTCTGAGCACACACAAAATCAGCCTGAGATGTAAGAAGATCTGGATCTCTACAAACAGAATATCGCAGATGGTTGGTTTCGAGGTATGAAGCAGAAAGCCATGATTCCGTGGGCAGATATCAGAGGATAAATGGCAGCAGGAGGGAGCCTGGCAGTGGGGATCCTACACCACCAGGGAGCAATAGCCTCCCACGCTGGGGATAGGGCACAGCCTGCAGACCAGTAGAGGCAGGGAAAGGATTTTATGGCAGCCCCCGGGATGGAAACTCAGAGCATGACCCATGCAGGGTCATGCATGTGAACTGGGAGCAGTTGGTGGGTTTAGAAGCACAAAGGGCAGAGACATGCCCCGAACTGGAGGCAGGACTGGGGGCACAGCAGAGGGCTGCACAACACAGGATGCTGCAGTTTATAGTAACACGGACAGTAACGGAGATAGTGTGGCCTGGAGTGCCCACTGAAGAACAGATTGCGATCTCTCTGCTCTGAGGCAGAGGGTTGGAAATGGCCTTTTCTGCTCTGACTTGCTGAAGAGACGCGGAAAGCCACCAGGGAAAGCTGTCAGAGAACAAAAGCCCCCAAAACTGGTTCCCACTGAGCCCATCCCCTGATAAGGGGGGGGCAGGGCAACTCTGCCCAAACAGGGTTGCCTGAGTAACAGCGTGGCAGGCCCCTCCCCCAGAAGACAGACTGGGAGAACAAGAGGCCAGCAACCTTAAGGTCCCTAGAGAACAGGTGCATCTTGCTTGGGTTCTGGTCAATAATTTGGACTCTATACATTCCCTCAACCACCCATCAACAGAATGACTAGGAGGAGGAACCCACAAAATAGGAAAGACTCAGAGATTATGACTTATGTCGCAGATTTACAAATGGATGCAGATATAACCAAGATGTCGGAGATGGAATTCAGGCTAGCAATTGTGAAGATAATAGCTAGAATGGAGAAATCAATTAATGGCAACATGAAGTTTCTAAGGACAGAAATGAAAGCTGAAATGGCAGAGCTTAAAAATGCTATCAATGAGATCCAATCTAATCTAGATAATCTAACAGCTAGGGTAAGTGAGGCAGAAGAACGAATCAGTGACCTGGAAGACAATTTAATAGATAAAAAGGGAAACGAGAAGGCCAGGGAAAAACAACTCAGAATCCATGAAAATAGAATCAGAGAAATAAGTGACACCATGAAGCATTCCAATGTCAGAATTATTGGAATCCCTGAGAAGGTGGAGAGAGGACTAGAAGATATATTTGAGCAAATTGTAGTTAAGAACTTCCCTAATCTGGGGAATGAAACAAACGTTCATGTCCTAGAGGCAGAGGGGACCCCTCCCAAGATCAAGGAAAACAGGCCAACACCCCGGCATGTAATAGTAAAACTCAAAAACTTAGAACCAAGGAAACCATCTTAAGGGCAGTTAGAGGGAAGAAATTCCTTACGTACAGAGGGAGGAATATCAGAATAATGTCAGACCTAACCACAGAGACCTGGCAAGCCAGAAAGGCCTGGCAAGACATAGTCAGGGTACTAAACAGAAGAACAAGCAGCCAACAATACTTTATCCGGCACTGTCATTTAGAATGGACGGAGAGAGGCAGAGCTTCCAAGACTGGCAGAAACTGAAAGAATATGTGACCACTAAGCCAGCCCTGCAAGAAATACGAAGAAGGGTTGTATAAAAGGAGAAAGACCCCAAGAGTGATATACAACAAAAATTTACAGGGACAATCTATAAAAACAACGTCTTCACAGGCAACATGATGATAATTAATTCATATCTTTCAATAATCACTCTCAATGTGAATGGCCTTAAATGCTCCCCAAAAAAAAGGCACAGGGTTGCAGATTGGATAAAAAGAAAGGACCCATCCATATGCTGCCTACAAGAGACTCATTTTGAACCTAAAGATACATCCAGACTGAAAGTGAAGGGATGGTGATCCATCCTCCATGCCAACAGACCTCAAAAGAAAGCTAGGGTAGCATTTCTTATATGAGACAAATTAGATTTTAAACTAAAGTCTATAAATAGAGACACAGAAGGACACTCTATTATTCTTAAAGGGTCTTTCCAACAAGAAGATCTAACAATTGTAAATATCTATGCCCCCAACAAGGGAGCAGCCAACTACATAAGCCAACTGTTAACCAAAATAAAGAGTCATATTGATAACAATATGTTAATTGTAGGAGACCTCAATACTCCACTCTCGGCAATGGACAGATCATCTAAGCAGAAAATCAACAAGGAAACAAGAGCTTTGGATGATACACTGGACCAGACGGACCTCATAGATATTTACAGAACATTCCACCCTAAAACAACAGAATACTCATTCTTCTTAAGCGTACACGGAACTTTCTCCAGAATAGACCACATACTGGGTCACAAATCAGGCCTCAAACAATACCAAAAGATTGAGATTATTCCCTGCATATTCTCAGACCACAATGCTTTAAAACTGGAACTCAATCACAAGAAAAAATTTGGCAGAAATTCAAACACTTGGAAGCTAAAGACCACTCTGTTCGAGAATGTTTGGGTCAACCAGGAAATCAAAGAAGATCTTAAACAATTCATGGAAATCAATGAGAACGAAAACACATGGGTCCAAAACCTATGGGCTACTGCAAAGGCGGTCCTAAGGGAGAAATATATAGCCATCCAAACCTCACTCAAAAAAATAGAAAAATCCAGAATTCACAACTAACTCTACACCTTAAAGAACTAGAGAAAAAGCAACAAACGATGCCTAAGCCATGCATTAGAAGAGAAATATTTAAGATTAGAGCAGAGATCAATGAATTAGAAACCAGAAACACAGTAGATCAGATCAACGAAACTAGAAGCTGGTTCTTTGAAAGAATTAATAAGATCGATAAACCACTGGCCAGACTTATCCAAAAGAAAAGAGAAAGGACGCAAATTAATAAAATTATGAATGAAAGGGGAGAGATCACGACTAACACCTAGGAAATAGAAACAATTATTAGAAATTATTAGCAACAACTATATGCCAATAAACTGAGCAATCTGGATGAAATGGATGCCTTCCTGGAAACCTATAAGCTGCCAAGACTGAAACAGGAAGAAATTGACAACCTGAATAGGCCAATAACCAGTAATGAGATTGAAACAGTGATCAAAAACCTCCCAAAAAACGAGAGTCCAGGGCCTGATGGATTCCCTGGGGAATTCTACCAAACATTCAAAGAAGAAATAATACTTATTCTCCTGAAGCTGTTTCAAAAAATAGAAACAGAAGACAAGCTTCCAGACTCATTCTACGAGGCCAGCATTACGTTAATCCCCAAACCAGACAAAGACCCCATCAAAAAGGAGAATTGCAGACCGATATCCCTGATGAATATGGATTCTAAAATCCTCAACAAAATCCTAGCTAATAGGATCCAACAATACATTAAAAGGATCATCCACCACGACCAAGTAGGATTTATCCCTGTGATGCAAGGGTGGTTCAACATTCGCAAATCAATCAATGTGATAGAACACATTAATAAGAGGAGAGAGAAGAACCGTATGTTCCTCTCAATTGATGCAGAAAAAGCATTTGACAAAATACAGTATCCTTTTCTCATTAAAACTCTTCAGAGTGTAGGAATAGAGTGAACATTCCTCAAGTTCATAAAATGCATCTATGAAAAACCCACAGCGAATATCATCCTCAATGGGGAAAAGCTGAGAGCCTTTCCCTTTAGATCAGGAACACATCAAGGATGCCCACTCTCACCACTATTGTTCAACATAGTACTAGAAGTCCTAGCAACAGCAATCAGACAACAAAAAGAAATAAAAGGTATTCAAATTGGCAAAGAAGAAGTCAAACCCTCTCTTTTCACAGACGACATGATAATTTATGTGGAAAACCCAAAAGACTCCACCCCCCCGAAATTAGTAGAACTCATACAGCAATTCAGTAATGTGGCAGGATACAAAATCAATGCACAGAAATCAGTTGTTTTCTTATACACTAACAATGCAACTGTAGAAAGGAAATTAGAGAAGTGATTCCATTTATAATAGCACCAAAAACCATAAGATACCTCAGAATAAACTTAACCAGAGATAAAGGATCTATACTCTAGGAACTACAGAACACCCATGAAAGAAATTGAAGAAGACACAAAAAGATGGAAAAGTAGTCCATGCTCATGGATTGGAGGAATAAACGTTGTTAAAATGTCTATGCTACCCAGAGCAATCTATACCTTCAATGCCATCCCGATCAAAATTCCAATGACATTTTTCAAAGTGCTGGAACAAACAATCCTAAAATTTGTATGGACTCAGAAAAGACCCTGAATCGCCAAAGAAATGTTGAAAAAGAAAAACAAAGCTGGGGGCATCACATTGCCCGATTTCAAGCTATTATATTACAAAGCAATGATCACCAAGACAGCATGGTACTGGCACAAAAACGGACATAGAGACCAATGGAACAGAATAGAGAACCCAGATATGGACCCTCAACTCTATGGTCAAATAATCTTCGACAAAGCAGGAAAAAACATGCAATGGAAGAGAGATAGTCTCTTCAATAAATGGTGCTGGGAGAATTGGACAGCCACATGCAGAGGAATGAAATGTGACCATTCTCTAATACCATACACAAAGATAAACTCAAAATGGATGAAAGACCTCAATGTGAGACAGGAATCCATCAAAATCCTAGAGGAGAACATAGGCAGTAACCTCTTTGACATTGGCCACAGCAACTTCTTTCAAGATACATCTCCAAAAGCTAGTGAAACAAAAGCAAAAATGAACTTTTGGGACTCCATCAAGGTAAAAAGTTTCTGCACAGCAAAGGAAACAGTCAACAAAACAGAGAGGCAACCCACAGAGAAGAGATTTGCAAAGGACACTACAGATAAAAGGCTGGTATTAAAGAACTTCTCAAACTCAACACCCAAACAACAAATAATCAAGTCAAAAAATGGGCAGAAAACATGGAAAGACACTTCTCTGAGGAAGACATACAAATGGCTAACAGACACATGAAAAAATGTTCATCATCATTAGCCGTTAGGGAAATTCCAATCAAAACCACACTGAGATACTACCTTACACCAGTTAGAATGGCAAAAATGGACAGGGCAAGAAACAACAAATGTTGGAGAGGTTGTGGAGAAAGGGGAACCCTCTTACACTGTTGGTGGGAATGCAAGTTGGTACAGCCACTTTGGAAAACAGTGTGGAGGTGCCTCAAAAATTTAAAAATAGAGCTACCCTATGATCCAGCAATTGCATTCCTAGGTATTTACCCCAAAGACACAGATGTAGTGAAAAGGGCCATATGCACCCCAATGTTCATAGCAACAATGTCCACAATAGCCAAACTGTGGAAAGAGCCAAGATGCTCTTCAACAGATGAATGGATAAAGAAGATGTGGTCCATATATGCAGTGGAATATTACTCAGCCATCAGAAAGGATGAATACCCACCTTTTACATCAACATGGATGGAACTGGAGGAGATTATGCTAAGTGAAATAAGTGAAGCAGAGAAAGTCAATTATCATATAGTTTCACTTATTTGTGTAACATAATGAATAGCATGGAGGACATTAGGAGAAGGAAGGGAAAAATGAAGGGGGGGGGAATTGGAGGGAGAGATGAACCATGAGAGACTATGGACTCTGAGAAACAAACAGGATTTTAGAGGGGAGAGGGAGGGGGGATGGGTTAGCCCAGTGATGGGTATTAAGGAGGGCATGTACTGCATGGAGCACTGGGTGTTATACAAAAACAATGGATCGTGTATCACTACATTAAAAACTAATGATGTATTATATGGTGACTAACATAACATAATAAAATTTTAAAATTAAATAAAAAAATAGAAACTTAATTTAACCAACTCATTGGTATACAATATCCAATTGGATAATATCAGAAGCAACCTGAACTTCTGAATACAAAACAAAATGTTGGCTTATATTCACTTCGATCCTATTTCTAATTATAGTGATTCTCTAACAAAATTATTATAATGATTCAATTTTTTCTGTATCATATTATTTTATTTTTTTTCCATGCCAATTAAGCACTTCTCTCTCCTCTTACTCACTTTCCATGTAGAATGAATTATCCTCATTTTTCATCCTATCTTACTTTTCACTGAAGGCCAAGAAAGTTAAAAGGCAACAGACTGCTGAATAAAAGAAAATGTTAGAAGTTGCTCCATTTAAAGTACCTTCCTTACAAGAGACAAATTTGTGTACTTTTTTCTCGGCATAAAGCCAAAATAGCACCAAAATTCTACATTATCAATTTTAAGCATTTTTAATGCTCTTACTACTTATATAAGTATAATTGAGCATTTTTAAATATCTGTTCATCATTTTTGTAAATAAGGTATTTGCCAATGATCTCTAAAGAAAAACAATATACTACAGTAAAGAGGTCCAACATGGTAATGTAGGAAGACCCTGAGTTCATCTCCTCCATGAACATACCAAATATATTCTTATATATAGAACAATTCCTCTTAAAGAAGAACGGAACAGTTCCTGCAACACAATAGAGACCACATAGAGAGAATCTAGAGAGATGGAGACATGGTAATGAAGGGAAATCCCACCCCTAAGGCTGCAAACTGCAATGGAGAAGAATAATAATGAGGAACCATGAGCAGATTCATCATGCCCAAGGGGCACAGAAAAAAGCTGCAATTTAAAAGTGCAACTAGAAAATAGAGGAACAAGCCCTAGAATCCTGCCAAATGGTGCAAGAGCTTCTGGAACTCTCTCCAGGTAGGGAGGCTGGCAAGTTCCATGAATTATATTCCCCTCCACATTGGTAAAATAGTCAGGAGCAGGTTTGGGACAACCTAGCCATCCTGCCACTGCATTGAGTTCCGGACCCCTAGTCCACACCAGTCCCAGTCAACCAACTAAGACAGCACCAGCATGGTGCACATCAGGAAAGCCCCAGTCAGCATTCACTATAGAGCCAGCCAACTCACCAAGGTGATACAGGTGCAAAGCACCCTGTAAAATTCCAGGCTCACATCACTTTGTCTCCCCTGTGCAGAGCACCCCAGGCCCCATAGCCCATGCCTGCTTCCCTCCAGCCACTCTGCCAGGGTGCCCCCCACACAGGGAACCCCAGGACCCACCACACCATGCCCACTGCAGCTTAAGCCTGTCCTGCTAGAAACCATTTGTGTAAAGAGGACCAAGACTAATTCAGCTTCAGCTATCTGGTCATGGTACCTTCTGCATGAAGAGCCCTGGGGCCACCCCAGCCCACACCTACTTCAGCTGTAGCTGCCTTGCCAAGATATTCTCTGTGTGGAGAGCGCCAAGACCACCACAACCTGCACCCACTTCACTTCAGCCATACCACTAGAACAGCTCCAATACTGAGTGCTTCAGGACCCCTAGACCCTACCAGACACAACCCCAACCAGTTACCCAAATTTACTAGGTGCATGTAGTCTGCATAGGGCACAACCATACAAAGACTTCCTTCAAGATTAAAAGTAGCTAAGGACACCTGGGTGATTCAGTTGGTTGGGCATCTGCCTTCAGCTCAGGTCATGATCTCAGGATACTGGGATCAAGTCCTGCATCAGCGGCCAGAAGAGAGTGGAATGATATATTTAAAGTGCTGAAAGGAAAAAAAAATACAACCAAGAATAACTCTACTGGGCAAAGGTTATCATTCAGAAATGAAGAACAGGTAGTTCCCCAGACAAACAAAAGATAAAGGAGTTCATCACCACTCAGCCAGCATTACAAAAATGTTAAAGGGACTTCTTTAAGTAGAAAAGAAAAGAGCATAATTAGAAGTAAGAAAATTATGAAAGGAAAAAAAATTCCACTGGTAAAAGTAAATGTATAGTAGAAGGAGTAGAGCAATCACTTATAAAGCTAGAATGAAGGTTAAAAGACAAAAGTAATAGGATAAACTGTATCTAAAAAATTAGTTAAGGGGACTCACAAAGTAAAGATGTGAAGTATAAGAACATATGCATAAAATGTGGAGGGGAGCATAAAAAAGTTCCCTAAGAATGTGATTGGACTTAAGTGTTCATTAAATTAAAATTGACTGCTGTATACTTAGGATGTTATATATGAACCTCATGGAAGCCACAAACCCAAAACCTATAATAGATACACACAAAGATAGAGAAACAATGTCAAGCATAACACTAAAGAAAGTCAGCAATCACAAAAGGAGACAGCAAGAGAGAAAGAAAGAAAGAAACAGAGAACTACAAAATCAACCAGAAAACAGTCAACAGAAATAGCAATGAGTACTTACTATTACTAATTACATTAAATGTAAATAGCCCCAATTCTCCATTGAAAAGACAAAGGATGGCAAAAAAAAGACCCATCTATCTAATGCCCACAAGAGACTCATTTCAGACCTAAAGACACACACAGACTGAAAGTGACAGGATGGAAAAAGATATTCCACACAAATGGAAATTAAATAAAAAAGCTGGAATAGAAAGACTTATATCAGATAAAATAAACCTAAGAAATAGACTGTAAAAAGAAGAGAAAAGGACATTATATAATGATAAAGGGATCAATTTAACAGGAAGATGTAACAATTGTAAATATCTATGCACCCAACATTGGAGCACCTAAATACATAAAGAAAATATTATTAGACATAAAAAGAGAAATTAGGGGGCAGCTGCGTGGCTCAGTTGGTTAAGCATCCAACTCTTGATTTCAGCTCAGGTCATGATCTCAGGGTTGTCAGATCAAGCCCCACTTTCGGCTCCATGCTGGGCGTGGAGCCTGCTTAATATTCTTTCTCTCCCTCTGCCCCTTCTCTCTCTATCCCTCTCTTTAAAAAAAAAAGAGAGATTGACAATAATGCATTAATAGTAGTAAATAGAAAAAGGTACGCCACTTACATCAATGGATAGATCTTCCAGGCAGAAAATCAATAAGGAAACAGTGTCTTTGAATAACACATTAAAATAGAGGAACTTAACAGATATATACAGAACATTTCTTCCAAAAACAACACAAAACACATTCTTTTACAGTGTACATGGAACATTCTCCAAGAAAGATCATGTGTTAAGCCACAAAACAAATCTCAATGAATTTAAGAAAATTGAAATCATGTCAAGCATCTTATCCAATTACAATGGTATGAAACTAGAAATCAATCACAAGGGAAAAAAAACAAAGCACACAAACATGTAGAGACTAAACAACATGCTACTAAACAATCAATGGGTCAAAAGAGAAATGAAAGAGAAAATACAAAAACAGATAGAGACAAATGAAAATGAAAACACAATGTTTCAAAATCTTTGGGACACAGAGAAAGCAGTTCTCAGAGAAAAATTTATAGTGATACAAGCCTACCTTAAAAAAACAAGAAAAATCTCAAATAAACAATCTAATCTTAAATCTAAAAAAATGGAAAAACAGGAACAGAGCCCAAGTTTAGTAGAAAGAAGGAAGTAATAAAATCAGAGCAAGAATAAATGAAATAGAGACTAAAGACAATAGAAAAAATAATGAAACAAAGAACTGGTTCTTTGAAATGATAAATAAAATTGATAAACCTTTAGTAGAATACCCAAATAAATAAAATAAGAAATTAGAAGGAAATGTAACAAGTGACACCACAGAAATACAAAGGATTATAAGAAAATACTACAAAACATTATATGTCAACAAATTGAACAACCTAGAATAAATGGATAAATTCCTAGAAAACTACAACTTCTGAAAATGAATCAGGAAGAAATAGAAAAAGAAAAGAAAAAAAGGAAGAAATAGAAAATCTGAACAGACCAATTACTAATAACAAAATTATATCAGTAATAAAAAAATAATTCCCAACACACATCTGGTCCAGAACCAGTAGCCTCATAGGGGAAATTCTATCATACACTTAAAGAAGAGTTAATACCAATTCTCCTCAAACTATTCAAGAAGAGAGAAGGGGGGGAAAGTTTCCAAATTCATTCAAGGCCAGAATTACCCTGATAACAAGAACCAGGCAAAATCAGACAAAGACACTAGAAAAAAAGAAAACTGCAGTCCAATACCTCTGATTAACATAAATGCAAAAATCCTCAAAAAATATTAGCAAGCCACAATAAACAATACATCAAAAAGATCACTCACCACAAGCAGGTGGGACTTATTCTGAGTTGCAAGAATAGTTCAATATTCACAAATCAGTCGATGTGATACCCATTAATAAAACAAAAAATAAAAAAAATATATGATCATATCAATGAATGCATCTCCCCAAAATAAATTTGATGAAACTCAACATCCATTCATCATAAAAACCTTCAACAAAGTGAGTTTAGAGAAAACATATCTAAACATAATAAAAGCCATATATGAAAAACCCACATATAACATCATGCTTAATGTAAAAAATAGAAAGTTTTTCCTCTAAGATCAGCAACAAGACAAGGATATCCACCTTCACAACTCTTATTCAGCATAGTACTGGAAGTTCTAGCCACAGCAATCAGACAAGGAAAAGAAATAAAGGCATCCAAATTGGTAAGGAAGAAGTTAAAATGTCACTATTTGCAGATTGCATGATACTATACACAGGAAACCCTGACTCTACCAAGAAATAAACAAACCTCTCAAGTAATAAATTCAGTAAATTTGTAAGATACAAAATTAATATACAGAAATCTGCTACATTTATACCTAATAATGAAGTAGCAGAAAGAGAAATTAAGAAAATAAGAAATCCCATTTACATGAACATGGTGTAAATACCAGTAATGTAATTACTGGATCATAGTGTAGTTCTATTTTTAAGTTTTTGAGGAACCTCCATGCTGTCTTCCAGAGTGGCTGCACCAGTTTGAATTCCCACCAACAGTACAAGAGGGTTCATTTTTCTCTGCATCCTCACCAACACTTGTTGTTTCTTGTGTTTTTTATTTTAGCCATTCTGACAAGTGTGAGGTCATGTCTCATAGTGGTTTTGATTTGCATTTTCCTGATGATGAGTGATATTGAGCATATTTTCATGTGTCTGTTGGCTATCTGTATGTCTTCTTTGGAAAATGTCTGTTCATGTATTCTGCTCATTTTTAATTGGATTATTTGTTTATATACACAATGGAATATTATTCAGCCATTAAAAAGAATGAAATCTTGCCTTTTGCAATGACACAGATGGAGGAAAAGAGTATAATGCTATGCAAAATAAATCAGAGAAAGACAAATACCATATGATTTCACTCACATGTGAATTTAAGAAACAAAACAAGCAAAGGGGGGAAAAGGAGAGACAGAGACAAATCAAGAAACAGACTCAACTATAGAGACCAAAATGATGGTTAGCAGTGCAGAGGTGGGTTAAGGGATGGGTGAAATAAGTGATGCAGATTAAGGAGTGAGCTTGTGATGAGCACTGGGTGATGTACAGAATTGTATAATCACTCTATTGTACACCTGAAACTGATATAACATTGTCTGTTATCTATACTGGAATTAAAATATAAATAAAATAATTAAAACAAAATATGAAAACTGTTACATATTTGAAAATGGCCAACACAAATCAGTTGCTCTTCATTTCAACTCCAGTACATCAGTACTTGCTCTACATCAAGGAACTTAAAAGAGTAGTTGGGGCAACTCTGCCATCTCTCATTGGGCTGGTGTGAGGGTTAAACAGAGCTTACTTCCAACTTCATTTTTGGCTCTAATAACTTGGTTTTGGTAACCTCTGCAGGTTCTGAAGCCACCATACCTCAGTTTGCCTGTTTGAGGAGAACTAAGAAAATGAAAATGCTACAGGCTTAGATCGTTGGGTTAGCTGACACATCCACTCCACCAACTAGCATTTGCTTTGGGGATTGTGAGTCTTCCCAAACCATTTGAAAGGGTCTCAAAAGTTTTATGGCACCATTAAGTCATCCTTCAAAACAAGAGGTGTCTCAGGAAACCAGAAGACATAGGCAGTTTTATATAAATTTAAACTGTGGGACCCCAGTAAGGAAGCAATAACTAATGGAAAAATCTTTCTGCTTTATTATGCTATATCATGACTACATTTGTACATACTCCATAGTATTGCTCAATTTCAGAATAGAACATAGCTTCCTTCTGTGGCCAATTTCAAGAAGCCCCTCAGATGGGCTGGCCTAGAGAAGCAGTCAATATCCTTGCAGACACTGATACTCATATATGCAGCTGATGTAGTACATTAGTATGTAATGAAAACTACTTTAACACATAAACCTAGCATCCCATATCTATACACTTGCACCTTTCCTCCAAACCCAAACCCAACATCAGACACAAATGGTCTTGCCAGAGATTAAATTTAGTATTGGGAACTTATGTAGATAATGATTAACAACACAAGATCTGAAGTCCACCTGCTTGAGTTCAAATTCTTCCCCTCACACTCCCTAGGTTTGTGACCTTTGGCAAGGTTTTCATTCTCATATAAAATGTGGGGATAAAATAATAGTACCTTTTTCAAAGCATTGTGAGGACTAAGTGAGATAAGCCATGTAAGGTTTGCCATAGTTTCTGACATATGGTACTCAGTTCATTTAGAGGTCTACTTTTCCTTGATTTGATCTCATATCATAAAAACCTAGTGAAAAAATTGGATGAAGTGCTCATTCCTTCACTGTGAACAAAATGTCCCACAGCATAAGAACTTCTCAATCAGGAAACTAAGATTCTCTTGTCCAAAGTAATTATCCCAGCTTGCTAGATAGTGGACACAGGACTACACCATCTCTCTGCCACCATTGTCAAATCATGTCCCTGGATTGCAACTAACAATCATTTTCTTTGTATATCCTTATCTATGCCTTCATGGACTTGGACATCTCTGAAAACTTCACTCAGTGCTTTGGCATTTTAAAACACATACCTTCCAACAGAGTTAAAGTGGCAGAGGAGGGACACTAAGCTGACCTCATCCCTCAAACACAGCTAGATAAATGTCAAATCATTCTGAACACCCAAGAAATTGACCTGAGGACTGAGAGAACAAACTGCACATCTATAGAAAGAAAAATGGCCACATCAGGAAGGTAGGAGCGTGGAGAGTTGATTTGTGGTAGAAAATAATTGTGGGTCCTGTGGAAGGAGGGAGCCCTGATTGCTCCCTCCCTCCACAGGAATGAAAGAGAGACAGAGAAAGAGTGAAAACAGCATGCAGGGGATTGCACAATAAAAACCTTTGCCAAAACAATTGACTGGACAAAGGAGAGGGGCTGACTACCACAAGTTTTTATAAGCAGTGGAGTTCAACATCTGAAGTTTTAGAAGTCCATGCCATTGCCAGGGTCAAGCCTGGAAGGTTTAGCTGTGTTCCTCTGGGGAAGCAGGGCTGAGGCCTGGAAGTGGACAGCATGGTCTGAGGATCCCATGGGTTACACAGGGAGAAAGAGTTCCCCTTCTTGGAGTGCATTTGGGAGAGGTGACATGGCCTCTCCAGGGACAAAAAAACTGGTGGGTGCCAATGAGCTGCCCTGTTTATTAGCGTAGGAACACAGACACCTGCTGAAGGCAGCAAGTCTTGGTGCTTTTTGCTGTGTTTTACCATAAACTCCAAACCACTGTGCAGTCATGCAACTGCTTTTCTGGGACAAACCAGCAACAGTCAGAGCACAGTGAGACCCTCCTCCAGAGGATCAGTGTGGGTCCATGCCACACCAGGTCCCTAAAATTTGGAATTCTGAAACCTGGTCACATACCTGAGATAAAACACAGGGTACTGTGCCACCTGGCAGACAGACAGGTCAGACACAGACATGGTGAAGGCAGGGATCTAATAGAAGCTGAGGATACAAGGGGGGAGATTGTTTGCTCTTCTGTGAGGGCTTCCTGAAGAGTAGCATGGATGAACTCCCTGCTCCAATGACAAGAGAGGGCATTCCATTTCCCTCCCACCCATCAGCACTGACCTACTTTAGTGAGCAACACAGTATTCCCAGTGGAGGCTAGAGCTGCTTACACCACCCTGCCCCCTTGTACCCTGCAGGTACACCTTTTATAGGGCAAGCCTACCTGAGAAGCAGTGCAGCAAGACCCCAGAAGACCAGCACAAACTCCTTGCACACACCAAGTCTACTGATCGTAGAATGGTGCAAACTTCAGCTCTAGGGGAAATAGGATCTAGTTTCTTTCAACAAGCAGACCAAACACACCTAGTTAAAACTTGCCACACAGTGGGCAAAGTCCAAACACTTCCCACTACAGGCCAGAAGAAACTGCAGAGGACTGACCTGAAGGAGGGAACAGCCAAAACACAACAGAAGAGTGCACACTCTGAAATACTTCCTGGAAACATCAGGCTGAAGAGAATATAGAACCTCTTCTTAATAGAGCCATTACTCTCAGGAGCAGGAATATAACAGGGTTTCCTAACACACACACACACACACACACACACACACACACACACACACACCAAAAAAACAAACAAACAAAAAACAGTGACCTAGACAAAATGACAAGATAGAGGAATTCACCCAAAAAGAAAGAACAGGAAAAAGTCAAGATCAGGGATATAATTAAAACAGATATAAGTAAGGTGCTTCAACCAGAATTTAAAACAACAATCATAAGGATACTAGCTGGGCTTGAGACTATCATAGAAGACACTAAAGAAACCCTTACTGCAAAGATAAAAGAGTTAAAACTACTCAGACTGAAATAAAAAATGCTATAACCAAGATGGAAAACCAGATGGATGCAGTGACAACGAGGATGGACAAATAAGGAGAATGAATCAGTGATATAGAGGATAAAATTATGGAAAATATTGAAGTTGAAAAGAAGAAGGAAAGAAAAGTATTGGATCATGAATGTAGATTTAAGGAACTCAGTGACTCCCTAAAGCATAATAACATTTGTATCATAGGAGTCCCAGAAGATGAAGAGAGGGGAAAAAAGGCCAAAAGGTTTACTTGAGCAAATTATAGCTGAAAACTTCCATAATCTGGGGAAGGAAAGAGACACAAAATCCAAGAACTCCCATCAAATTCAACAAAAGCCAGCCAACAACAAAACATATCATAGTCAAATTCGCAAAATACACAGACAAGGAAAGAATCCTGAAAGCAACAGGAAAAAAGTCCTTAACCTATAAGGGAAGACAAATAAGATTTGTAGCAGATCTATAAACAGAAACATGGCAAGCCAAAAGTAAGTGGCATGATATATTCAAAATACTGAATGAGAAAAATATGCAGCCAAGAATACTTTATCCAGCAAGACAATCATTCAGAACAGAAGGGGAGAGAGTTGCCCAGAAAAACAAAACCTACAGGGGTTCATAAGAACTAAGCCGGTCCTGCATGAAATATTGAAGGGGACTCTTTGAGTGGGAAAGAAAGACCAAAAGCAAAGATTAGAAAGGAAAAGAGAATATCACCAGAAACACCAACATTACAGATAACACAGTAGAACTAAATTCATATCTATCCCTAGTCACTCTGAACTTAAATGAACTCTAAATGCTCCAATCAAAACACATAGGGTATAAGAATGGAAAAAAAAAAAGACCCATTGATATGCTGCGTACAAAAGACTCATTTTAGACCTAAGTACACATGCGGATTGAAAGTGAGAGGATGGAGAACCATCTATCATGTTAATGGACAAAAAAAAAAAAAGAAAGCCAGAGTAGCCATACTTATATCAAACTAACTAGATTTTTTTAATTTAAATATAATTTAGGTACTATATACTGTACTATTAGTTTCAGGGGTAGAATTTAGTGATTCATCAGTTGTATATAACATACAGTGCCTCATTACATCAAGTGCCCTCCTTAATCCTCATCACCCAATTACCGTATCCCCCCATCCACCACCCCTCCAGCAACCCTCAATTTGTTTCCTACAGTTAAGAGTCTGTTATGATTTGGCTCCCTCTCTGTTTTTATCTTATTTTATTTTTCCTTCCCTTCCTCTATGTTCATCTGTTTTGTTTCTTAAATTCCACATATGAGTAGAATCATATGGTATTAGACAAATTAGATTTTAAACCAAAGACTGTAACAAGAGGTGAAGAAGGACACTATATCATAATTAAGTGGTCTATCCATCAAGAAGACCTAACAATTATAAATAGTTATGCCCCCAGTTTGGGAGCACCCAAATACATAAATCAATTAATAACAAACATAAGAAACTCATTGATAATAATACAATAATAGTAAGGGATTTAACACCCCACTTACAGCAATAAGACAGATCATCTAAGCAGAAGATCAAGAAGAAAATAATGGCTTTGAATGACACACTGGACCAGATGGACTTCACAGATATATTCAGAACATTTCACCCTAAAGCAGCAGAATACACATCCTTTTTGAGTGCACATGGTACATTCCCCAAAATATGTCACATACAGAGTCAAAAACAATCCTCACCAATTACAAAAAGATTGAGATCATACAATGCATAAGTTCAGACAACACTACGAAAATTGAGGTTAAGCACAATAAAAAATTTGGAAAGACCACAAATACATGGAGGTTAAAGAACATCCTACTACAGGATGAATGGGTTAACCAGGAAATTAAAGAAAAAAATTTTTAAAAAATACACAGAAGCAAATGAAAATGAATATATGACTGTCCAAAAACTTTGGGATGCAGCAAAGGTGGTACTAAGAAGGAAATACATTGCAATACAGGACTACTTCAAGAAGCAAGAAAAGTCTCAAATACACAACCTAACCTTACACTTAAAGGAGATAGAAAGGAAACAGCAAATAAAGTGTAAAGCCAGGAGAAAGAGGGAAATAATAAAGATTAGAGCAGAAATAAACAATATAGAAACAAACAAAAAAACTAGAACACATCAACAAAACTAAGAGCTGGATCTTTAAAAGAATCAATAAAATTGATAAACCCCTAGCCAGTCTTATCCAAAAGAAAAGAGAGAGGATCCAGATAAATAAAATCATGAAGGAAAAGGGAAATATCAGAAACAACACCACAGAAATATAAATAATTATGAGAATATTATAAAAAATAATATGCCAACAAACTGGGCAATCTGAAAGAAATGGATAAACTCCTAGACATACAAACTACCAAAACTGAAACAGGAAGGAACAGAAAATTTGAACAGACCCATAATCAGCAAAGAAATTGAATCGGTAATGAAATGTCCCAACAAACAAAAGTCCAGGACCAGATGGCTTCCCACGGGAATTCTACCAAACATTTAAAGAGTTAATTCCTATTCTTCTCAAACTGTTCCAAAAAATAGAATGGATAGAAACCCTCCAAAGTCCAATGGTGCCATCATTACCTTGATTCCAAAACCAGACAAAGACCCCACCAAAAAGAAGAATTGCAGACCAATATGCCTGATTGATCATGGATGCAAAAATTCTCAACAAAATATTAGCAAATTGAGTCAGACAGTACATTAAAAGAAGTACTCATCACCATCAAGTGGGATTTCTTCCTGGGCTGCGGGGGTGGTTCCAGATGCACAAATCAATCAATGTAATACACCACACTAATAAAAGAAAGGTTAAGATCCATATGATCCTCTAAATAGATGCAGAAAAAGCATTTGACAAAATGCAGCATCCATTCTTGATAAAAAAAACCTTCAAGAAAGTGGGGATAGAAGGAATATACCACAACATCATAAAGGCCATATATCAAAGACCCACAGCTAATACCATCCTCAGTGGGGAAAAATTGAGGTCTTTTCCTCTGCAGTCAGGAAAAAGACAGGGATGTCCACTCTTACCATTGTTATTTAACATAGTACTAGAAGACTTAGCCTCAGAAATCAGACAACAAAAAGAAATAAAAGGTATCCAAGTCAGCAAGGAAGAAATAAAACTTACACTATTTGCAGATGACATGATACTTCATATAGAAAACCCAAAAGACTCCACCAAAAAATTGCTAGAATACATGAATTTAGCAAGGTTGCAGGATATAAAATCAACGTACAAAAATCTGTTGCATTTCTATATACCAAAAATGAAGTAACAGAAAAAGGAATCCATTGCATTTACAACTGCACCCAAACCACTAAGATACCTAGGATTAAACCTAACCAAAGAGGTAAAATCTGTACTCTGAAAACTGTAGAACACTTATGAAAGAAATTGAAGAGAACACAAAGAAATGGAAAAACATTCCATGCTCATGGATTGAAAGAACATTGTTTAAATGTCTATACTACCCAAAACAATCTATATATTTAATGCAATCTCTATCAAAATACCACCAGCATTTTTCAGAGAGATAAACAAAATCCTAAAATTTGTATGGAACCAGAAAAGACCCCAAAGAACCAAAGCAATTCATGAAAAAGAAAAGCAAAAGTGGAAGCACCACAATTCCAGATTTCAGCCATATTACAAAGCTGTAGTCATCAAATAGTATGGTACTGGCACAAAAACAAACACATAGATCAATGGAACAGAATAGAAAACTCAGAAATGGACCCACAACTATATGCTCAAGTAATATTTGGCAAAGCAGGAAAGAATATCCAATGGGAAAAAGAGTCTCTTCAAAAAATGATGCTGGGAAAACTGGACAGCAACATGCAGAAGAATGAAACTGGACCACTTTCTTACACCATACACAAAAATAAATTCAAAATGGACGAAAGGCCTAAATGTGAGACAGGAAATCATCCAATTCCTAAAGGGAACACAGGCAGCAACCTCTTTGACATGGGCTGTAGCAAATTCTTACTATACACATCTCAGGAGGCAAGGGCAATGTGTGTGATTCTTCAAAATGCCAAGGAGTGCCAAAGATTGCCAGCAAACCAACTAAGGAAAGGGTAAAAAATAAATGTTTCTGCATAGCTCTCAGAAATAACTAATCTTGCCAACACATTGATCTTGAATTTCTAGCTTCCAGAAATGTGAGACAATAAATTTCTGTTGTTTAAACATTCAGTTTATGGTACTTTGTTATGGCAGTCCTAAGATTTACTAGAATTTATGTGAATGAAATCATACTCTGTGCACTATTTTTATAAGTTTTTATTGTCTTTTTTGTAGTTTCTTTCAAAGCATAATTATGTTATATACATTTATATTAAATCAACAGTCGATTCTGTTTTATTGCTGGGTAGTATTTCATTGCATGCATATACCACAATTTGGTTGTCCACTCACCTGATGGTGGACTTTTGTGTTCTGTCCAGTTTGGGATTATTAAAAATAAAGATGCCATAAGCATTCATGTACAAGTCTAACAAAATAGGTTTCATTCCTTGAGTAAATACCAAGAGAGAGTAGAATGCCTGGATCATACATTATGTATATGTTTAACTTTTGAAGAAAGTGCCAAATTATTTTCCAAAGTATTTTGCAAAGTACCATTTTACATTCTCACCATCAGTATATGAGAATTTCAGTTCCTCCAAATCATTGCCAATACTTAGTATGGTAAGGCTTTTTAATTTTAGCTATTCTAATAGGTGTGTAGTGATATTTTATTATAACTGTGAATAAAGAGAATTTTACTTCTTCCTTTCAATGTGGGCACTTTTTATCTCTTTATCTTGCCTTACTGTACTAACTATAAAATCCAGTACACAGCATGGAGGTCATTAGGAGAAGGAAGGGAAAAATGAGGGGGGTTGGAAATCAGAGGGAGAGATGAACCATGAGAGACTATGGACTCTGAGAAACAAACAGGGTTTTAGAGTGGAGGGGGGAGAGGGAGGGGGGATTGGTTAGCCTGGTGATGGGTATTAAGGGCACGTACTGCATGGAGCACTGGGTGTTCTACTAAAACAATGGATCGTGGATCACCACATCAAAAACTAATGATGTATTGTATGGTGACTAACACACATAATAAAATTTAAAAAAATCCAATACAAATTTTAATAGAAGTGGTAAGTGTATACATCCTTGTCTTACTCCTGATCTTGGAGAGGAAAGTATTCAATTTTTCCCCATTAAATATTATGGTAGCTATAGGTTTTTTATAGATCCCTTTTGTTGTTTTGTTGATTTTAGACATGTAGGTAAATCCTGTTCATGTTACTCCATCTTGGCCAGAGATTGAAGTCTATTTCCTGCCACCATAATTTCTTAGTTGGGCTTATAGAACAGTCTTCTGACAGGTTTCCATGCCTCCAGTCTTTCCCTCTTCTAATTCAATCTTTATACCAGAATGAATTCTTAAATATGTAAATCTAATAATGGTATGTCCCTGATTAAATCCTTTAATTCTCTTCTCCCCATGGTCTCCCCACCATGGCCCACATCTCTTTAACATGGTATCCAAATCCTTTCCCAACTAAACTCCCTGCTTCATTTTTCAGCCTTCCTTTTATTCTCCCCCCAACTACAACACTGTATGTTCCCAAAACCCCAAACTACAGTTTATTACCCACAAAACCACATAATTTTTCCAAACTGTGTGCCTTTGCTTATACTGCTCCTTCTGCCTTCTTTGCCTATTTAAAATCTACTCAAGGTTCAACTTGAATAGCAACTGCTCTATAACATTAATTGAATTAAGTATGCACTCAAATTAATATTCATATTAAAAATATTCATCTATGTACAACCTATAATCAAATCATAAACCTATCAGGGGTACACATTACACACTTTAGGAGCCACAGAGCCATATAACTCTGCAATTCTATCACTTTCTCAAGGTCTCATAACTAGTGACAGAACTAGTACTGTAACCCAGGTCTTCCAAACTCCTGTATTGAATGTATTCTAATAGACTGGGTTTTATCTACATGGATACCAATCCAAAAGACAAATAGAAGGATAGAAGTAGATCAAGAAATCAGATGGAGATAATAGTAAAGCCTAGCTTACTGCAAAGCAGTGAAGGTCAACACGAATATATGTGAGATACAGAAAATAGGGTGGAGCACATTGGCTGAGAAAAGAGATTCATGTTCCTTTCAGAGGTTCTAATGCCTGATGACTCAGAAACCCACAGCAGCTTTCATATCCAGCTTCAGGGAATTTTCCCTCTGTAGTTCATCCCTGGGTCTTGTCACATAGTATAGCTTATACCCAGCCATTTAGCCTAAGACTCTTGTCTACTTGCTACACTCTATGCACAAGATTGCTCATCAGGCAAAGAATCCCCAAGGCTGAATTTCTCAGTTATCTATTTCTCTTAAGAAATTTAAAGGACTATATTTTCAAAAAAGATAGAAAATATAGATGGTGGGAAACACCTTAATTATACTGAGTACAAATCTGGGAGTCAAAGTTTCTGGATCCTCATTTTCTCCCACTGATTCAGATTTAGAAAAACAAGTGTTTCAAGAAGTTTCCAGAATAAACGTTTACCCTGGTCCAATTCAGAGCTAAACTCACCATTAAGGCCGATTTTTATTTCCAAAGGAGTGACTATGTTGGCATTCGTGTAGAATAGACACCCCTTAATGAATTATTTCAATGGATCAGCCCAGCAGAAACACTGGTTTTGGACCAATTCCTTTCCAAAAACTACCTTGTAGAATTCCTTCCCCTGAGATAAGTTACTGCATATTTATGATGTAGGTTTAATGAGTACTGCTGATTCCAACAGAGCTGTGATGATCCAAGTAGAATGACAGCCATCTGAATTATGGAGTAGTAGACTGGACTCTGCTGAGAAAATTACACTACAGAAGCCATAAATCCCCCATAAAGATTTTGCTTTGTCTTAGTTATCAGGGAAAGGAGAAGAGAAATTTATTTATTTATTCTGCTTTATCCAAAGAACTTCAGAAAAATCAAGGTTGATCCTTGACTGACCTGCTGACTCACATTATACATCCCCCCACCACAACTCATACACTCCCACATTTTCCCCTAATATTAACACTTACTTCTTTAAATTTCATTGCAGTATTGTTAACATACAGTGTAATATTAGTTTCGGGTGTGCAATATAGTGATTCAACAATTCTATACATTACTCAGTGCTCATCATGATAAGTGTTCTCTTTAATCACCATCACCTATTCCGCTCTTCCTCCACCCACCTCCCCTCTGGTAACCAACAGTTTGTTCTCTATAGTTAAGAGTCTGATTCTTGGTTTGTCTCTCTTTTTTTTTTTTCTTTTCTCATTTGTTTTTTTCTTAAATTCCACATATGAGTGAGATCATATGATATTTGTCTTTCTTTGACTGACTTATTTCACTTAGCATTATACTCTTTAGCTCCATCCATGTTGTCACAAATGGCAAGAACTCATTCTTTTTATGGCTAATATTCGACTATATATATACCATATCTTTTTTCCATTCATTGATCAGTGAAAAATTGAGCTGCTTCCATAATTTGGCTACTGTAAATAACGAAATAAACATAGGGATTCATTTATCCCTTTGAATTAGTGTTTTTGTATTCTTTGGGTAAATACCCTGTAATATGATTACTGGATCATAGGGTAGTTCTATTTTTAACTTTTTAAGGAACCCCTATATTGTTTTCCACAGTGGCTGCACCAGGTTTGCATTTCCACCAATGATGCAAAAGGGTTCCTCCACATCCTTGACAACACTTGCTTCTTGTGCTTTTTATTTTAGCCAGTCAACAGGAGTGAGGTAATATCTCATTGTAGTTTTGATTTGCATTTCTCTGATGATGGGTTATGTTGAGCATCTTTTCATGTATCTGTTGGCCATCTGTATGTCTTCTTTGGAGAAATATCTGCTCATGTCTTTTGCCCACTTTTTAATTAGATTATTTGATTTTTGGATGTTAACACTTTTTTAGTATATTTTTGAGATTTAATTGACATTAATATTATATTAGTTTCAGGTATAAAACAATGATTTTATATATATATATAGTGGCTGAGTTTTATATATATATATATAAAATAAACACCACAATAAATTTAGTTAATATCCATCACCACACATAGTTACATATGTGTAACCACGCATAGTTACAATTTCTTTTTTTATGGTAAGAACTCTTAAGATCTACTCTCTTAACAACTTTCAAATATGCAATACCGTATTATTAACAATAGTAATTATGCTGTATATTACATCCCCAGACTTTTTTATAACTGGAAGTTTCTACCTTCTGACCACCTTTACCCATTTCACTTACTTTTCTACCCCTCCCCCACCACTGGCCACCACCAATCTGTTCTTTCTATCTATATTTTTTGGTTTGTTTGCTTCTGTTTTTTGTTTTAGGTTCTACACAAAAGTGAGATTATATATTTGTCTTTCCCTGCCTGACTTATCTACTTAGTATAATGCCTTTGAGGTCCATTCATGTTATTGCAAATGATAGTATTTCCTTTCTTTTCTATGGGTGAATAAGATTCCATTGTGTATATATACCATATTTTCTTTATGCATTTATCTATCAATGGATGCTTAGGTTGTTTCCATGTTTTGGCCATTGTAGATAATTCTGCAGTGTACGTGGAGGTGCAAGTATCTTTTCAAATTAGTGTTTCTGTTTCCTTCAGATAAATACCTAGAGATGAAATTGCAGGATTGTATTGTATTTCTATATTTAGTTTTCTGAGGAATGTCCCTATTGTTTCCACAGTAGTTAGACCAATTTCCATTCCCAGCAATAACGCACAATGGTCACCTTTCTGCTACATCCTCTCCAGCACTTGTTGTCTTGTCTTTTTTTTTTTTTTGTCTTTTTAATAATAGACATTCCAACAGGTGTGGGGTGAGATCTCATTTTAGTTCTAGTTTTCATTCTCCTCATAATGAGTGATGTTGAACAGCTTTTTGTGTACCTGCTGGCCATCTGTATGCCTTCACTAGAAAAATGTCTATTCAGATCCTCTGTCCATTTTTTAATCAGATTGGTGTGGATTTTTCTGGATTTTGTTTTTTGTTTTGTTTTGTTTTTTGCTGTTGTATGAATTATTTATGTTTTGAATATTAACTCCTTACCAGATATATAATTTGCAAATATTTTCTCCCATTCTGTAAACTGGGTTTTCATTTTGTTGATTTGTTTTGCTTTGTAGAAGATTTATTTTGATTTAGTTATGCTTGTTTCTTTCTGCTTTTGTTGCCTTTGCTTTTGGTGTCAAAACCAGAAAATCGTTGCCAAAGCTAATGTTGAAAAGCTTACCAGCTGTTTTCTTTTAAAAGTTTTATGGTTTTATATTTCAGGTCTTACATTAAGAATATATTCCATTTTGGGGCGCCTGGGTGGCTCAGTTGGTTAAGCGACTGCCTTCAGCTCAGGTCATGATCCTGGAGTCCCGGGATCGAGTCCCGCATCGGGCTCCTTGCTCAGCAGGGAGTCTGCTTCTCCCTCTGACCCTCTTCCCTCTCGTGCTCTCTGTCTCTCATTCTCTCTCTCTCTCAAATAAATAAAGAAAATCTTTAAAAAAAAAGAATATATTCCATTTTGATTTTTTTGTGTGTGTATGATGTGAGTTAGTGGTTCCGTTTTTCCAACACCATGTATTAGAGACTGTTCTATCCTCATTGTATATTATTTGCTCTTCTGTCATAAAGTAACTGGCCATGTATGCATGGCTTTATTTCTGGGCTCTTTATTCTTTTCCACTAATCTGTGTGTTTGTTTTATGCCACTACCATACTGTTTTAATTACTGTAACTTTCTAAGATAGTTTAAATTCGTGAAGCATGATCCCTCCTTCTATGTTCTTATCTCTCAAGATATCTTAGCCTTAGCAGTGTCCTTTCCTGGCTTTTGTTATTCAGGGTAATGCTGGACTCATAAAATGAGTTTGGGAGTTTTACCTCCTCATTATTTTTTTTTTTGGAAGGGTTGGAGAAAGATTGTCATTATTTCATCTGTTTAAAAAGATTTATTTGTTCATTTGAGAGAGAGAGAGAGTGAGTGAGCATAGGGGAGGGGCTGAGGAGAGGGAGAGAGAATCCCAAGCAGACTCCATGCTAAGCACAGAGCCTGATTCAGAGCTTGATTTCATGACCCTGAGATCATGACCTGAGCTGAAACCAAGAATCAGTTTCTTAACTGACTGAGCCACCCAGGTGCCCTGGCATTATTTCTTCTTTAAATGTTTGGTAAAATTTACCAGTGAAGCCACCTGACCCTGGGCTTTAATGCACTGGGAGATTTGTTTTATTACTGATTCGATCTCTTTACTAGTAATTGTTCAGGTTTTCTATTGCTTTCTGATTCACTCTTGTTGCATTGTATGTTTCTAAGAATATTTTCATTTCATCTAGGTTGTCCAATGTGTTAATTTACAGTTGTTCATAATAGCTACTTATCATCTTTTCTTTTTCTGTGCTATCATATTACCTCCTCTTTCATTTCTTATTTATTTAATTTATCTCTCTTTTCTTCTTGGTGAATCTAGAAAAGTTTGTCAATTTTGTTTACCTTTTCCAAAACACAGCTCTTAGTGTCACTGATCTTTCCTATTGTCCTTTTAGTCTCTATTTCATTTATTTCTACTGTGATCTTTATTATTTCCTTCCTTTTAAAACTTAAGGTTTAGTTTGTCCTTTTTCTAATTCCATATGTGTAAAATTAGGTTATTTATCTGAGATATTTTTGTCTCTTGATGTGGGCATTTATCACTATGAACTTCCCTCTTAAAACTGTTTTTGCTGCACCCATAAATTTTGGTATGTGATATTTCCATTTTCATTTGTCTCAAGGTATTGTTTAAATTTCTCTGATTTTATCACCGTAGTCAGAAAAAGATACTTGCTATGATTTCAATCTGAAATTTATTGAGACTTGTTTTGTGGCCTAACATATGCTCAATCTCGGACAATGTTTCATGTGCACTTGAGAATAATGTTGCTTTTGGATGGAATGTTCTATGTATATTAAGCACATCTGGTCCAGTGTGTTATATAGGGCCAGTGTCTCCTTATTGATTTCCTGTCTGGATGATCTATCCATGAATAGTAGGGCATTAAAGTTGCCAACTATTATTGTATTGTAGTTTATTTCTCTCTTTAAATATGTTTATATTTGCTTTGTATATAAAAGTGTACTTATGTTCAGTGCATAAATATTTATAAATGTTATATCTTCTTGCTGGACTGACCCCTTTATCATTATATAATGATGTTCTTTGTCTCTTATTACAGCTTTGTCTTGAAGTTTATTTTGTCTGATATAAGTATAGCTACATTAGTTTCTTTTGGCTCCCATTTACTGGGATGGCTTTTTCTATCCTTTCAACTTCAGTTTGTGTGTGTCCTTATATCTGAAGTGAATCTCTTGTAGGTAGCATATAGATGGTCTTGTTCTCTTATCCATTCAGCCACTCTATGTTGTTTAGTTGAAGAATTTAGTGCATTTACATTTAAAGTAGTTATTGATAGGTGTGGACTAATTGCTATTTTATTCATTGTTTTCTGGATATTTTGTAATTTCTTTGTTCTTTTCTTCTCTTGCCCTCTTCTTTATTGATTCAGTGATCTTCTGTAGTGGTGTATTTAGATTCTTTCTTTTTTATCTTTTCTATATTTACTATAGTTTTTATTATTATTATTATTATTATTAATTTGTAATTACCAAGAGGCTTACATAACAGAACTAATATTTATGGCAGTCTATTTTAAGTTATATTCTTAATCTCAGGAAACAAACTGAGGGCTGCTGGAGTGGTGAGGGGTGGGAAGCATGGGGTAGCTGGGTGATAGACATTGGGAAGGGTATGTGCTATGGTGAGCACTGTGAATTGTGTAAGACTGTTGAATCACAGACCTGTACCTCTTGTTGTTTTCAAGATTCTCTACTTGTCTTTAAATTTTGACACTTGAACTATAATGTGTCTTGCTGTGGATTTCTTTGGCTTCAGTTCTAAATAAAGAACTCTGTAGAATTCCTGAATCTTGATATCCATTTCTTTCCCAAGGTTAAGGATGTTTTCAACTGTTATTTCTTTAACAAAATTTTCTGCCCCCTTTCCTCTTCTTCTCCTGGAATCCTTATAAAGTAAATATCCCTTGGTGTTTCATACATCCTTTAAGCTGTTTTACTCTTTTTCATTCTGTTTCCTTTCTGATGTTCTGATTGGATATCTTCCACTGCCTTGTTTTTAAGTTCACTGATTCTTTCTTCTGCTTCATCTAATCTGTGTTGAACCCTTTTATTATATTTTTCAGTTTAGTTATTGTATTCTTCATCTCTGTGGTTTGATTTTTTTTTAATATTTTCTAAATCTTTATTGAAATTCTCACTTTGTTCATGCGTTGTTCTCCGAACTTTGGTGAACATCTTCATGACCATTATTTTGAACTCTATCAGGTGTATCATTTAGCTCTGTTTCATTAATTTCTTTTCCTGTGTTTTTAATTTGTGCTTTCATTTGGATTATATTCCTCTATTTCTTCATTTTCCTTGACTCTCTGTGTTTGTTTCTATGCATTAGATTAAAGAGCTACCTCTCCCAGTCTTGAAATAGTAGCCTTGTGTAGGAGATGAAATTTATTTTTCAACCTTGCCCTAGCTTGTGGTTGTCTCTCAAACCTTTGTGATTGTCCAAACACCCTACTTTGTTCTTAGTGGTTCCCAGTAGCTGAAAGTATGCAAAGACCTGTCATTGTCTCATAGCAGAGGACTCAGTCAGCAGCTAGATTCAGATTGACTGGGAGCTGTAACCTCTGGCAGCACCCTTTAAAGTATTCAAATGTACCTTTTTCAAAGGAAAACTAGGAGATGGGCACTTTTTGTCTGCTCCTGTGCACTGAGCCCTCAGGTGATAACCAATTAATACCTATTTCTTTGTTTGTTACTTTCCTGTTGAACCTATGAACACAGCCCCACTGGCCACCAGAGGCAGGCTATGAAGAAATGTGTCCTCTGGATAGCAACATCAAAAACCAAGGTGCCCAACCTGTGTACAATGTCCTTTCTTGGAGATATCAGTGACTGGGGGTAAGGCTCAAAGAGAATGTAAAGATGGCACCTGCTGGCTTTCTGTTTCTGGAGTGAGTGCAGGCAGCCCTTATATGCAGGTTTAATGAGAAGACTGCCCCCTATGCCACAGCTATAAAAATAACCTAATAGACCTCTTTCTCAGAAAGACTGGGTGTTTTATCTGCTGCCTCTCCCGCTGTGCTCTGGGGAGTTTGTCAGTTAAATACTGTTTCTCCATTTGTTACAGATCTGTGGGCCTCAAAAATATAAACCCCAGTGGCCACCAAAGGCAGGCAATCAAGGGAATCAGCTGCCAAATCCAGGGTACAAGATGTGCATGCAAACTCCTTTCCAGAAGATACTGCTGCCCTGGAGTGTGGCAGAGGGAGAGCACAAAGATGGTACCTGCTGGGTTCCATGGTCTTTGGAGAATATTTCAGTAGGTCCTTAAATGTGTATTAAGTTAGATGCCTGCCCCTCAGGCCAAACCTTTAACATAAGCAAATAGGCCTCTTTCACAGAAAGACTGTACATGTTAGTCAGCTGTCTCTGTCCTGGGCCCTGGGATGTAACCATGGTGAGTTTGCATGAGCCTTTAAGTTCTATTTCTTAGTTTGCTATATCCTTGTGAGTCTCATGAATGCAAGCACCACTGGCTTTCAAAGCTAGATGTTTTGGAGGTTTGTATCTCAGGTGCAGGTCTTAAAAGTTGTGGTGCTAGATATAGGGTTCAAACTCTTTGCTCCTTATGGAGAAGCTCAAAATTGCAAGCTCCTTTCCAATTATGGGTCACTATGTTGGTGGTAGGATTTATGGTAAGACTTTTTTCAGCCTTTCCTGCCCATTTCAGTAAGAGGGTTTTTTTGTTTTATTTTGTTTTGTTTTCTCATTCACCCAATGTATAAGAGTCATTCAACTACTTTTGGGTGTTGTTTCAAAGACACTTGTTCCATATGTAGCTGTAGATTCAGTGCATTTATAGCAGGGGGTGAGTTCAGGTTTAGGTTTCTCCTATGTTGCCCTCTTGAACTGGAATCCCATTAACACTTCTAATTTGGAGAAGTGGCAGCTATAAAAATGTATGGGTACTAATAGCTTTGATAGGCCTGTAGGCAACTTTTCTCAATCATCCATGTTTCATCTGTGGTTAATATTGTGTATTTCAAAGTTCTCTGCATTAGATCAGTGGTTCTCAATGTCTGGTCCCCAGAGAAGCAACATCAGTCAGTTGGAAATCTGTTAGAAATGCAAATTTTCTGACTCAACATAGATCTACAAAATTAGAAACTCTGGAAATCTGCATTTTAACAAGCATTATTACTGCCTTTTCCATTTACCTCACTTTATCCAATGGAGAGTATCTAGCTGTGACTTAATGATAATATCACCTCAGGGGGAAGAGGCAAGATAGCAGAGGAGTAGGGGACCCCATTTAAACCAGTCCCCTGAATTTAGTTGGATATTTACCAAACCACTCTGAACACCCATGAAACCAGCCTAAGATATAAGAATATATATCTGGATCTCTACAAGCAGAAAAACACCAACTGTCCTGGGGTAGGAAGGGTGGAGTCGTGAATCTTCAGGGAGATATTGGTAAATAAACAGAAGGGGGGGAGCATCCATAAGCTGGCTCCTGGAAAGTGATATAACACCAGAGCACAAAAGTGTCCTGCACCAGGGACCAGGCAAAAACTCGCAGAGTGGTAACATCCAGGAAAGGGCTTTAGAGCAGTGCTCAGGCAGGATCAAGATGCTGCGGGTGCACGCATGCATGCAAGAGCCCCTGGGAGCCCAAAACCGCTCAAGGATTCAGAAGTACAAAGGGCAGGGACATGCTCCAACCCAGGGTCAACCTCTGAGAGAGTCACTGTGAGCGTGCACCATGAAAGGCGGTGGTTTTCAATGGCGCATACACAGAGACTGTGTGTTCTGGATGGTTTAGTGAAGAGAACAGACTGATTTCTTTGCTCGGGGACAGAGGTTTGGCTGCGGCCATTTTTGCTCTGACCTTCAGAAGAGGCATGGAAAGCCATCATAGAACAAAAGCTCAAAAAACCTGTTTCCATGGAGCCCCCCCCCAACCCATAGGGAGCAGGGCAACTCTGCCCAAGAAGGATTGCCTGAAAAGCAGGACAGCAGGCTTTTTCCCCAGAAGACAGGCTGGAAAAAAAAGAGGATGACAATCATAGGGTCTCCATAAAACTGTAAAATCCCAACACCAGGGGAAAATAGTATATTGAGCTCCATTAGGGGCCTCACAGCTTGTTTATTTTTCAGACACAACTCTCTTTTTCTTCTTATTATTCTTCTTCTATGTTTTTTTCTTTTTACCTTTTTCTCATTTAAACTAGAGGTTTAATATATCATATTTTATAGGAACTTTTTACCTTGTACATTTTCACACCAATATTTTTTTATAGATATATGCTTCAATGTAGTCTTTTTTCCTTATTCAATATTACCTTTATATATATACAAGTTTTACTTCCTTGTAATTTTGGGAAGTAGTGTCCTCTAACAAACAGAACAAAATACACCCAGGAACAACTGAAACACCCTACTTTGTCCACACTGAGAGATTATAGCCCCCGTGCCCCCACCCCCTTTTTATAAATTTTAATTTTTTATAATTATTTTAATTTTATAAATTTTAATCTTGTGTTTCATTTTGCCTTTGTCCTACAGTGGTGGTTTCTGACAGCTCTGGATTTTCTAGGGTGCATCTTGCATAGACCATGGTAGATATTTTAGACTCTGTACATTCCCTCAACCAACCCTCAACAAAATGACTAGAAGGAGAAACTCCCAACAAAGAAAAGAACCAGAGACAATGGCCTCTGCCACAGAACTAATGGATATGGATATAAGCAAGATATCAGAGATAGACTTCAGGTAGCAATTATGAAGTCAATAGCTAGGCTTGAGAAAACCATAAGTGACAATATAGAATCTCTGAGGACAGAAATGAGATCTAATGAGACCGAAATTTAAAATGCTATGAATGAGATAAAGTCTAAACTGGATACTTTAACAGCCAGAGTGAAATGAGGCAGAAGAACAAATTAGTGATCTAGAAGATAAGCTGATAGAAAGAAAGGAAACCAAGGAGGATAGGGATAAACAGCTAGAAGCCCATGAATCAGACTTAGATCAATGACACCATGAAATGTTCCAATGTCAGAATTATTGGGATCCCTGAGGGGTTAGAGAGAGAGAGGTCTAGAAGGTATATTTGAGCAAATCATAGCTGAGAACTTCCCTAATCTGGGGAAGGAAACAGGCATTCATGTCCAAGAGGCAGAGAGGACCCTTCCCAAAATGAATAAAAATAAATCAACACCCTGACATATAATAGTAAATCTTGTAAATTTTATAGCCAAAGAAAGTATCCTGACAATACCCAGGAAGAAGAGATTCCTTACATATGGAGGGAGGAATATCAGAAAAACATCAGACCTATCCACAGAAAACTGGCAAGCCAGAAAGGGCTAGCAACACATATTCAGGGTACTAAATGAAAAGAACATGCGGCCAAGAATACTTTATCCAGCAAGGTTGTCATTCAGAATGGTTGGAGAGATAAAGAGCTTCCAGGACAGGCAGAAACTGAAAGAATATGTGACCACCAAGCCAGCCCTGCAAGAAATTTTAAGGGGGATTCTATAAAAGAAGAAAGACCCCAAGAGTAACATAAAGCAGCAATTTACAGAGACAATCTATAGAAACAGTGACATTACAGGCAATATGATGGCACTAAATTCATATTTTTCAATAGTTACTCTGAATGTAAACAGGCTGAATGTTCTCATGAAAAGACACAGTGTTGCAGATTGGCTAAAGAGACAGGACCCATCCATATGCTGTCAGCAAGGGACTCATTTTGGAACCTAAAGACACATCCAGATTGAAAGTGAGGGATGGGGAAGCATTTATCAAGCCAAAGGACTTGAAAAGAAAGTGGGGGTAACAATTCTCATATCAGATAAATTAAAGATTTTAAACCAAAAACTGTAATGAGAGATGTAGTGGAACACACTATCATATATAAAGGGTCTATCCAACAAGAAAATCTAACAATTGTAAATATCTATCCTCCCAAAATGGGAGCAGCCAACTACATAAGCCAACTGCTAACCAAAATTAAGAATCATACTGATGATAATACATTAGTAGTAGGAGACCTCAACATGCTACTCTCAGCAATGGACAGATCATCTAAGCAGAAGATCAACAAAGAAACTTTGAAGGACACATTGGACCAGATGGACTTTGTAGATATATACAGAACATTCCACCCTGAAACAATAGAATACTCATTCTTCTCCAGTGCACATGGAACTTTCTCCAGAATACACCACATACTGGGTCCGAAATCAGGTCTCAACTGATACCAAAAGATTGAGATTATTACCTGCATGTTTTTAGACCACACTTTGAAACTGGAATTCAATCACAAGATTGAATTTGGAAGGAATTCAAACACTTGGAATTTAAAGAACATCCTGTTGGGGGAGCCTGGGGAGCTCAGATGGTTAAGCGTCTGCCTTCGGCTCGAGTCATAATCTCCAGGCCCTGGGATCGAGCCCTGAGTTGGGCTTCCTGCTCAGTGGGAAGTCTGCTTCTCCCTCTCCCTCTGCCTCTCCGCCTGCTTGTTCTCTCTCTCTCCAGTGAAAAATAAAATCTTAAAAAAAAGAACATCCCGCTAAAGAATGATTGGGTTAATCAGGAAATTAAAAAAGAACTTAAACAATTCATGGAAACCAGTGAAAATGAAAACACATTGATCCAAAACCTATGGGATACTGCAAAGGTGGTCCTAAGGGGGAAGTACATACCCATGCAAGCCTCTCTAAAAAATGTAGGAAATCCCAAGTGCACAAGCTAACCTTATACCTAAAGGAGCTGGAGAAAGAAAAGCAAGTAAGACCTAAATCAAGCAGGAGAAGAGAAATAATAAAGATTAGAGCAGATATCAATGAACTAAAAACTAGAAAAACAGTAGAACAGATCAATGAAACTAGAAGCTGGTTCTTTGAAAGAATAAGATCGATAAACCTCTGGCCAGACATAGCCAAAAGAAAAGAGAAAGGACCCAAATTAATAAAATCATGAATGAAAGGGGAGAAATTACGACCAATACCAAGGAAATAGAGGCAATTATTAGAATGTAATACCAGAAGCTATATGCCAACAAATTAAGCAACCTGGAAGAAATGGTTGCCTTCCCGGAAACTTATAAATTTCCAAGACTGAAACAGGAAGAAATACACAATCTGAACAGACCAATGACCACTAATGAAATTGAAGCAGGAACCAAAAACCTCCCCAAAACCAGATGGCTTCCCAGGGGAATTCTACCAAATATTTAAAGAAGAAATAATACCTATTCTACTGAAACTGTTTCAAAAATAGAAACAGAAGGAAAACTTCCAAACTCGTTCTATGAGGCCAGCATTACCCTGATCCCAAAATCTTACAGAGATCACATCAAAAAGGAGAATTACAGACCAATATCCCTGATGAACATGGATGCCAAAACACTCAACAAGATCCTAGCCAATAGGATCCAACAGTGCATTAAAAGGATTATCCATCACAACCAGGTGGGATTTATTCCTGGGATGCAAGGATGGTTCAACATTTGTAAATCAATCAACAGAATAGAGCACATTAATAAAAGAGAAGAACCATATGATCCTCTCAATCGATGCAGAAAAAGCATTTGACAAAATACAGCATCCTTTCCTGATTAAAACTCTTCAGAGTATAGAGATAGAAGGAACATACCTCAATATCATAAAAGCCATCTATGATAAGCCTACAGCTAATATCATTCTCAATGGGGAAAAACTGAGAGTTTTTCCCTTAAGGCCAGGAACAAGACAGGGATGCCCACTCTCACCACTTTTGCTCAACATAGTACTAGAAGTCCTAGCCTCAACAATCAGACAACAAAAAGAAATAAAAGCATTCAAATTGGCAAAGAAGTCAAACTCTCTCTCTTCACAGATGACATGATACTTTATGTGGAAAACCCAAATGACTCCACCCATAATTTACTAGATCTCATACAGCAATTCAGCAACGTGGCAGGATACAAAATCAATGCACAGAAATCAGTTACTTTTCTATACACTAACAATGTAACTGTAGGAAGGAAAATTAAGGAATAGATTCCATTTACAATAGCACCAAAAAACATAAGATGCCTAGGAATAAACCTTACCAAAGAGGTAAAGATCTATACTCTAGAAACGACAGAACACTTATGAAGGAAATTGAGGAAGACACAAAAAGATGGGAAAAGGTTCCATGCTCATGGATTGGAAGAAAAAGCATTGTTAAAATGTCTATGCTGCCTAGAGTAATCCAGTTTCAATACTTTCCCTATTAAAATACCATTGGAGGGGCGCCTGGGTGGCTCAGTCGTTAAGCATCTGCCTTCAGCTCAGGTCATGATCCCAGTGTCCTGGGATAGAGCCCCGCATCGGGCTCCCTGCTCAGCAGGAAGCCTGCTTCTCCCTCTCCTGCTCCCCCTGCTTGTGTTCCCTCTGTAGTTGTTTCTTTCTCTGTGTCAAATAAATAAATAAAATCTTTAAAAAAATAAAATATTATTGGCATTTTTCAAAGAGCTGGAACAAGCAACCCTAGAATTTGTATGGAATGAGAAAAGACCCTGAAATGCCAAGGGAATGTTGAAAAAGAAAAATAAAGCTGGGGGCATCACTTTGCCTGACTTCATGCTATATTACAAAGCTGTGATCACCAAGACAGCATGATATTGGCATAAAAACAAACACATAGATCAATGAAACAGGATAAAGCCTCCAGAAATGAACCTGAACTCTATGGTCAACTAATCTTTGACAAAGCAGGAAAAAATATCCAATGGAAAAAAGACAGTCTTTTCAATAAATGGTGCTGGGAAAATTGGACAGCTACATACAGAAGAAACTGGACCATTCTCTTACACCATACACAAAGATAAACTTAAAATGGATGAAAGATGAGACAGGAATGCAACAAATTGTGAGACAGGAATCCATCAAAATCCTAGAGTAGACATTAGGCAATAACCTCTTCAACATCGGCCATGGTTACTTCTTTCAAGACACATCTCCAAAGGCAAGGGAAACAAAAGCAAAAATGAACTTTTGGAACTTCATCAAGATAAAAACTTCTGCAGGAGTGCCTGGGTGGCTCAGTCGTCAAGCGTCTGCCTTTGGCTCAGGTCATGATCTCAGGGTCCTGGGATCAAGCCCCACACCAGGCTCCCTGCTCAGCAGGAAGCCTGCTTCTCCCACTCCCCCTGCTTGTGCTCCCTCTCTCGCTGTGTCTCTCGCTGTCAAATAAATAAATAAAATCTTTAAAAAAAGATAAAAACTTCTGCACAGCAATGGGAGAAGATGTTTGCAAATGACAGTACAGATAAAAGACTGGCATCCAAGATCTACAAAGAACTTATCAAACTCAACACCCAAAAAACAAATAATCCAGTCAAAATATGGGCAGAAGACATGAACAGACACCTCTCCAAAGAAGATACACAAATGGCTAACAGATACATGAAAAAGTGTTCAACATCACTTGCCATCAGGGAAATTCAAATCAAAACCACAATGAGATACCATCTTACACCAGATAGAATGGCAAAAATTAACAAGGCAGGAAACAACAAATGTTGGTGAGGATGTGGAGAAAGGGCAACTCTCTTACACTGTTGGTGGGAATGCAAGCTAGTACAGGCACTTTGGAAAACAGTGTGGAGGTTCCTCAAAAAGTTAAAAATAGAACTACCCTATGACCCAGCAATTGCACTACTAGGTATTTACCCCAAAGATACAGATGTAGTGAAAAAAAGGGAAACATGCACGCCAATGTTCATAGCAGCAATGTCCACAATAGCCAAACTGCGGAAGGAGCCAAGATGTCCTTCAACAGATGAATGTATAAAGAAGATGTGGTCCATATATACAATGGAATATTATTCGGCCATCAGAAAGGATGAATACCCACCATTCACATCAATATGGATGTAACTCAAAGCGATTATGCTAAGTGAAACAAGTCAAGCAGAGAAAGACAATTATCATATGGTTTCACTCATATGTGGAACATAAGGAATAGCAGGGAAGACCATAGGAGAAGGGACAGAAAACTGAAGGGGTGGTAATCAGAGAGGGAGACAAACCATGAGAGACAATGGACTCTGGGAAACAAACTGAGGGTTTCAGAGGGGAGAGGTTGGGGGAATGGGGTAACCGGGTGATGGGTATTAAGGAGGGCATGTGTTGTGATGACCACTGTGTGTTATACACAACTATTGAATCTTTGAACACTACATCAAAAACTAATGATGGCTAACTGAACATAATGAAAAAAAGAAAATAACACCAGTATTTTTGTTTCCACAAGGGTGGTTTCTTTATAGTCCTATACACATTCTTTTGTCTATCTTCAGGTTTTTTTGTTCATGCTATGCCTTTTTCCCCACCCCTATGTGGAATTTTATCATGACTTGCTCTGTATCTATCCAACTCCTACCCATCCATACTCAAGATCTAGTTACCTTCCTCCACAAAATCTTCTCTAATAATTCTACATTCAGATCTCCCTTCTCTTTATTCCAATTCTATTGTGATCAAGATTTAATTTACCTTCAAATTACTTACTGCCTGTCTATAGTCTGTGATAATCTATTTGACCTTCTCATTTTACCAATTTGATTATAAAAAGGAAAATTATTATTTTCTTGTTTCTCAGCCCCAAGACTGCTCTAAGACAATCCTGAGCTTATGGGGGATTTAATAAATTTAATCTACTCTGACCATTCTGATAATAACCCATGTATAGGAAATACAGTGAAATAGATGGATAACAGATGAAACAATTTTATTGATTCTGTTTCCACTTCAGCTGAGGTCAGCAAATGCATAGTTGAGGAAGAAGGCATACATTTAAGTGTAATATGTCCCTGAAATGGATTGTGAGAAGTAGCAGAAATCAGAGGATGGACTAGGGTATGCCTGTCTACCTGACTACAAGAAATCGAATCTGACTTTTGTTCCATGCAATCTCTCTTTAACATTTTGGGGCTGATTCAAACTGTCCCTAGTTATCAAAAGCTGCTTTAAATTAATAACTGTCTAAAAATATATTAAATGGAAATAAACATTCAGCTGCACACCTGTGGAAGTTCTTTCCCTCTCAGAAGAGAAAAGTTAGCATATACAGATTTTGATTTCTATGAGGAATCAGCTCTGACAAGAAGTAGGAATAATGAGGTCAGAAAACCCTTAGTCAGTTGAATGTAGACAAACATCAAAGAAACCAAAATGAAAGGGAAACAACTTAGATTTTAAAGTTTTCCTCTTAGAGTCCCACTTTGTTTTACTGAGTGTGTACCTCAGATCATAAGCCAATGCTGGCAAAATCTGGAAAATTCCACAAACTCAGTTGGGTGGCAAAAGTTTGTTTTCATATGAGAAGGGGAATTTTCTTACTCTCTGAAATCCCTAGGAGCTCTTTGAAGACCTCAGAAAATATCAGACCAACACAATTCCAATTTAAGTAAGATTAGGGCACCTTCTTTTTTTTTTAAGATTTTATTTATTTATTTGACAGAGAGAGAGAGACAGCAAGAGAGGGAATACAAGCAGGGGGAGTGGGAGAGGGAGAAGCAGACTCCCCACCAAGCAGGGAGCTCGATGCGGGGCTCGATACAAGGACCCTGGGATCATGACCTGAGCCAAAGGCAGACACTTAACAACTGAGCCACCCAGGCGCCCCTGGCACCTTCTTTTTATTATTCTTTTCCCAGGACATTTGGCAATTAGTACTTCCTAAAGTTAATCGGTTATTACCTGAAAATAAAGAAAAACATTATGGAAACCAAGTCTCCATGGTGAGAGCATATCAGGATGAAAAGTAAATAATTTAATAGAGCTAGGGTTTTGTGTGTTGCTTTCCTGATTTATTAAATGACCTAGCACTACATATGTAAGTTAGCAACTCAACTAATTTTTTTCAGTAATTAGAGCAGTTGCTTGATTGAATTGATTGTTTATCAAGAGAGGTAAGACCAAAGGCACAAAGATTGTGTTTGGTTCTGTCTATTGTCATAAACAGAGAACAAGAACTGCATTGCTAATGTTTTTCAAGGACTAGATTTTTTAAAAAAAGACAACATTTTTGAAGAAGAAGCATTCATTGTTAATTGACAAAATCAATTTCATAAAAGTACTGACCCATAAGACAATTGTGAAGTAGACAGTTTCTTCTAAGGCCTCTTACATCTTAGTCACTTAAAAATAGAAATGTTTCCTGGAATCTGGTTATTTTATTAATTAATGCTTATTATTATTCCTTTATTAGCTAGTATTTATTGTGCCCAATTGTTTATGTTAATCCTTTCATTTTCATAATAGCCCTATAAAAAGATATTAATATCTCTATTTCAGATGTATAAACTGAGCATCCCTGAGCTTGGATGACTTGCTTATTTGCATAATTACAAAGCAATGGATCAGGAATTCTGGTCCAAGCAGTCTGACTTCAGAGTCCATGCACTTAACTCTTATTTTGAACTGATTTACCTTATAACCTTCCTTCTTTGTTAATCTATTCAGGCCTATTAATGCAGAGATGTAGTTTGGAATAATTAAGAAGATGGACCTCATAGTCATCAGTCATCCAGTCCAGACCTGGATTTAAAGCCCAGCTCTACCACTTACTAGCTGTGTGACCTTAGGCATTTTATTTAACTTTTCTGATCTTACCTTCTTTTGCTTCAGTAAAATAAGCTTAGTAACAACCAACTGACAGAGTTGGTGTGAGGATTAAATTGGCATGATGAATATCACATGTCTGGCACAGAGTAGATGTTCAGTTCATTATCCTCTTTCCTCATAACAGCTTCCTAAGTAGATACCCATTGACCACCATGGATAGCCCTTGGATATTTAACCTGTTTAATTCCCCACTCTTATTCCCACCACTAGCACAAAAAATATTCAACTAGGCCTCTCCTTCCTTTGCCACCAAGTCTGGTAACACCTCATGTTCATGTTCACATTAGAGTTCATGCTCCAGATCATTTTTCTCTTTTCCCAAACTTCAAGTTAAACATTTCTGTACTCCACGAGTGATAACGGTTATAAATATGTTACTTTTCCAAAGCTCAATATTTATTTGCATTTTACTGGGACCACCTAAGGACCTTATCCCAAACATAGCACCTGCTTTCACCTTCCCAACACCATCGATCCACAGAACAAAACAATTAGTGTAAGTTAAGTTAAAAAGGTACAAAATTAAGACTCATTGTATAGCTTCAGAGTGACAAAAAAGTTATAGATTGCTCTGGGTAGCATAGACATTTTAACAATGTTTATTCTTCCGATCCGTGAGCATGGAATGTTTTTCCATCTTTTTGTGTCTTCAATTTCTCTCATGAGTGTCTGTAGTTCCTAGAGTATAGATCCTTTACCTCTTTGGATAGGTTTATTCCAAGGTATCTTAAAGTTTTTGGTGCTATTGTAAATGGAATCATTTCTCTAATTTCTCTTTCTACAGTTGCATTGTTAGTGTATAAGAAAGCAACTGATTTCTGTGCATTGATTTTGTATCCTGCCACATTACTGAATTGCTGTATGAGTTCTATTAATTTCGGGGCAGAGTCTTTTGGATTTTCCACATAAAGTATCATGTCGTCTGCAAAAAGAGAGAGTTTGACTTCTTCTTTGCCAATTTGAATACCTTTTATTTCTTTTTGTTGTCTGATTGCTGTTACTAGGACTTCTAGTACTATGTTGAACAATAGTGGTGAGAGTGGACATCCTTGACTTGTTCCTGATCTTAAGGGAAAGGCTCTCAGCTTTTCCCCATTGAGGATGATATTCGCTGTGGGTTTTTCATAGATGGATTTTATGAACTTGAGGAATGTTCCCTCTATCCCTATACTCTGTTTTAATCAGAAAAGGATGCTGTATTTTGTCAAATGCTTTTTCTGCATCAATTGAGAGGACCATATGGTTCTTCTCTCTCCTCTTATTAATGTGTTCTATCACATTGATTGATTTGCGAATGTTGAACCACCCTTGCATCACAGGGATAAATCCCACTTGGTCGTGGTGGATGATCCTTTTAATGTATTGTTGGATCCTATTAGCTAGGATTTTGTTGAGGATTTTGGAATCTGTATTTATCAGGGATATCAGTCTGCAATTCTCCTTTTTGATGGGGTCTTTGCCTGGTTTGGGGATTAAGGTAATGCTGGCCTCATAGAATGAGTCTGGGTTCCTTCTGTTTCTATTTTTTAAAACAGCTTCAGGAGAATAGGTATTATTTCTTCTTTGAATGTTTGGTAGAATTCCCCAGGGAATCCATCAGGCCCTGGACTCTCATTTTTTGGGAGGTTTTTGATCACTGTTTCAATCTCATTACTGGTTATTGGCCTATTCAGGTTGTCAATTTCTTCCTGTTTCAGTCTTGGCAGCTTATAGGTTTCCAGGAAGGCATCCATTTCATCCAGATTGCTCAGTTTATTGGCATATAGTTGTTGCTAATAATTTCTAATAATTGTTTCTATTTCCTAGGTGTTAGTCGTGATCTCTCCCCTTTCATTCATAATTTTATTAATTTGAATCCTTTCTCTTTTCTTTTGGATAAGTCTGGCCAGTGGTTTATCGATCTTATTAATTCTTTCAAAGAACCAGCTTCTAGTTTCGTTGATCTGATCTACTGTGTTTCTGGTTTCTAATTCATTGATCTCTGCTCTAATCTTAAATATTTCTCTTCTAATGCATGGCTTAGGCATCGTTTGTTGCTTTTTCTCTAGTTCTTTAAGGTGTAGAGTTAGTTGTGAATTCTGGATTTTTCTATTTTTTTGAGTGAGGTTTGGATGGCTATGTATTTCTCCCTTAGGACCGCCTTTGCAGTAGCCCATAGGTTTTGGACCCATGTGTTCTCATTCTCATTGGTTTCCATGAATTGTTTAAGATCTTCTTTGATTTCCTGGTTGACCCAAACATTCTTGAGCAGAGTGGTCTTTAGCTTCCAAGTGTTTGAATTTCTGCCAAATTTTTTCTTGTGATTGAGTTCCAGTTTTAAAACATAGTCTGAGAATATGCAGGGAATAATCTCAATCTTTTGGTATCCATTGAGACCTAAAATTTGTATGGAATCAGAAAAGACTCCGAATCGCCAAGGAAATTTTGAAAAAGAAAAACAAAGCTGGGGGCATCACGTTGCCCAATTTCAAGCTATATTACAAAGCAGTGATCACCAAGACAGCATGGTACTAGCACAAAAACAGACATAGCGACCAATGGAACAGAATAGAGAACCCATTTATGGACCCTCAACTCTATGGTCAAATAATCTTTGACAAAGCAGGAAAAAATATGCAATGGAAAAAAGACAGTCTCTTCAATAAATACTGCTGGGAAAATTGGACAGCCACATGCAGAAAAATGAAACTCTACCATTCTTTAACACCATACACAAAGATAAACTCAAAATGGATGAAAGACCTCAGTGTGAAACAGGAATCCATCAAAATCCTAGAGGAGAACATAGGCAGTAATCTCTTTGACATCAGCCACAGCAACTTCTTTCAAGATACATCTCCAAAAGCTAGTGAAACAAAAGTAAAAATGAACTTTTGGGACTTCATCAAGATAAAAAGCTTCTGCACAGCAAAGGAAACAGTCAACAAAACAGAGAGGCAACCCACAGAATGGGAGAAGATATTTGCAAAGGACACTACAGATAAAGGGCTGGTATCCAAGATCTATAAAGAACTCCTCAAACTCAACAACCAAAAAACAAATAATCAAGTCAAAAAATGGGCAGAAGACATGAAAAGACACTTCTCTGAAGAAGACATACAAATGGCTAACAGACACATGAAAAAATGTTCATCATCATTAGCCATCAGGGAAATTCAAATCAACACCACATTGAGATACCACCTTACACCAATTAGAATGGCAAAAATTGAAAGGGCAAGAAACAACAAATGTTGGAGAGGTTGTGGAGAAAGGGGAACCCTCTTACACTGTTGGTGGGATGCAAGTTGGTACAGCCACTTTGGAAAACTGTGCTGAGTTTCCTCAGAAAATTAAAAATAGTGCTACCTTATGACCCAGCAATTGCACTCCTGGGTATTTACCCCAAAGCCACAGATGTAGTGAAAAGAAGGGAAACATGCACTCCAATGTTCATAGCAACAGTGTCCACAATAGCCAAACTGTGGAAAGAGCTGAGATGCCCTTCAACAGATGAATGGATAAAGAAGATGTGGTCCATATATACAGTGGAATATTACTCAGCCATCAGAAAAGCTGAATACCCAACTTTTACTCAACATGCAGGGACTGGAGGAGATTATGTTAAGTGAAATAAGTCAAGCAGAGAAAGTCAATTATCATATGGTTTCACTTATTTGTGGAACATAAGGAATAGCATGGAGGCCATTAGGAGAAGGAAGGGAAAAATGAAGGGGGGGGAAATCGGAGAGAGAGATGAACCATGAGAAACTACGGACTCTGAGAAACAAACAGGGTTTTAGAGGGGAGGGGGAAGGGGGATGGGTTAGCCCAGTGATGGGTATTAAGGAGGGCACGTACTGCATGGAGCACAAAACCAATGGATCGTGTCTCACCACATCAAAAACTAATGATGTATTTTATGGTGACTAACATAACATAATAAAATTTTAAAAAATTAAAAATAAAAAATAAAATAAAAAGCTGAAAAAAAAACCCAATGATGTATTGTATGGTGACTAACATAACATAATAACATAACATTAAAAAAGAAAAAGAAACTTACTTTGCCACACAAAATCATCACTTTTGTCTACATACAACTGTTAATATTCCTTTGGTTAAATAAAAATTATAGGCATAAAAAAAATCCTCAGTGAATGGAAGAGAATTTTACAAAATCACACAGTGTTAGAGCCAAGACTAGAAGTTAGATCCTTGAATCCTAGTCGAATTATCTTTTCAAAATCCCATACTTCCTCAAAGTGTTTGGGTTTGTTTCATTCTAAGAACAAAATAAAACACCCATTTTACCCTTGTGTAAAGATGAAAACAGAGAAAAATAAATTCTAATCAACAAATACCACAAATAATAAAGGTCAATATCAAATCTCTTTTACTGAGATAATTAACAAATCCTGAGTTAACTGGCTCTCTTGCAGTTTTGTCGAATAGTGGCTCTGGTCCCCCCACCCCCCAACCCCCAGCCCACATCTCTCCAGGGGTGGCGTTAGCAGTCTCTTTTCTTCAATTGCTATTTCCAGACCCAAACATTCCTCCTCTAATGTACCAAAATTTTTATCCTTTGGAACACATGCCATCTAGCTCTACCATTCTTTCCTTCCACTTCAATGCCATTTGTTGACCGTTGCCCCAGTCCTTTAATGAGGCCTCTAGTTCCAAGCTATTTTACCATTTCAAATCACGACATCATCTAGAAAGATTCCACTGTCCACGTAAATAATCCACCTATTACCTTAGTTCTATGTGGTTTTTTGAGCTTTGTAACTACAATCAATTTTTTTTTTTTTTTACAAACTCTGCTCCCCTGGCCACATCTGAACATTACCGTAAGGCAAAACTACTTCATCTAAAAACATAAATGCTCTCAGTGTTATACACAAACAATGAATCAGATAACATTACATCAAAAACTAATGATGTAATGTATGATGATTAACATAACATAATAAAAAATAAAAATAAAAACATAAATGCAAATATCTCACTAATGGACTCCAAGACATTCTCCTTCCAGTTCTCGTACTTCTTTCTATATTCTTTTCTCTGACCTATAGTCATTTAACCCCTCCCTTTTTCCCAGTGTGCAACTTGTCTCTCTTCACTTCCTTCTCTATCTGGTTTGGACACTGTGGACCTCAATTTTTCCCTTTACCAGGACCCTCAACTCCTTTTGCCTTTTATCCAAATCATATCTGCCCCGTGAAACCCCAGTCCTGGGGCAATCTAAGCACCCTCCTTCTCTGCTCTTGAACCAAAGCACCTAAGAGCGGCAAGGGAGAAAACTACACAACCATACAGAGAGTGACCACAACAAATCCTGTCTAACAGGGCTTCAGTGTAGTTCAGAAATTCTTCTAGTCACCTCCTTATCCTATTATCCTCATGAGTAATTTCAAATTTCTTTTCTGAATCCCCTTCACAACTGCCCACCTCAAGAAAATTCTATCATCCCTTATGTACTAAGAAAAATAGAGGTCATCAGGTAAGAACTTCCATGACTTACTGTCCTCAACCTTACAAATTTGTCTGTATCTGTAGCTATCCTTAACTCCTTTCCTCCTGACATCTCAGTGGGAAGAAGTATTATTCCTTCTCCTGTTTATTGCTTATCACATTCTTTCCTGCTTTCTTGACAATCTTGCTATTTCCTTCCTATTATCTCTCTCCCTTCAGTATATGAACTTGTTCAAATATCTCAACCTTAAAAACAACAACAATATCAACAACAATAATTCCCTGGGCCCTATTTTTCTCCTCTAATTTTCTCTATCTCTACTTCACATACAACTTTGTAAAAAGAAAAAAGATGAGTCTTTCTCCACTTCCTCACCACCAATTTACTTCTCAATGTACAGTAATTTGGCTTCTATTCCAACCACCACTTTCACAAGGGCCACTGCTGACTTGCTAATTTCTCAGGTCACTGAATCATTTTAAACCATGATCATACTTAATTTCTCTGGTCATTTACAATTAATTGAAACATATCTTCCTCCTTTGAAACTATCTCCTACCAACTTTCTAGAAACTGTTTAGTTTCCTTCAAGGGTTCTTCCTTCCTTTTCCTCTTTGTATTATTTTGTTATAACATTAAAAATATGTTCAAACTAGATGTAACTTCTTTACCTTTATGGTATATGATACACTGTGAAACCAAACCAAACTTACAAATTGAACATACACAATATTACAAAACTCAAAAAACTACATTAATTGCTGTGACAATATTATCTATGTTTCATTTAGATAACATATTATCTGTTTCATTAAATACAAAGTTGTATTTGTTTGCTTTATGCTTGACTGGCCAATTTTATCCATTTCATTCTGAGCATAATGGAGTATCAGTTGAGTCACTGTAATTATCAATGTTGTTTATTTTTCTTTTTAACAATTGACTCTTTTTATCTACCATATGCTATTTTGATGAAACAGTCAAGTGAATGCTATCTCAAAGTTTCCAAAAACATAATTTCCCCTACTTCTATCTTAAACTCAATTATCTTTCAATGTTCCCTACCTTTATAATAGCACAATTATCTACCCAGTTACCCAACTCAGAAATTTTGGTATCATCCTGAAAAACTCTATCTCCCTTTTTTTCTAAGAGGATATAATGTAATTGGTTATAAACAGAACTAATTTGCTCCCTTCTTTTCATTCCCCTTACCTTTAAGTCAACACCTCAGAACTGGTTATTTGAATTAACAAGAGCTCTCAAGTATTTTGCCTCTCTCTTTGCTTCCCTTTCTAATCCATTCTTCATAGAGCATTTAGAGTGATCTTCCTAAAGTAATCTTCCTGATGTCCCAAAATTATGTCATTTTATTGCCCAAACCCTTCAGTTGCCTATGGGTTAGGTACAGAAATTTCAAGCCCCTTAGCATGGAATGTGAGGCCTGTGTCCAAATCATATTCATCTATCTCCTACAATGTGCACCTCTCTATAGGTGTTCAGAGAATTATTTTTGAATTGTATCCTTAAAGAAAGACATAATAACTTCACCAAGTATATTTCTTCCAAAAGACATTAATAATATGAAAATGCCAGCTATTTCAGGACAGAATCTTCTGAGATATGACCCATTTCATCATTCATGGATGTCCAGGTCAAGAGCACAAAGTCATCTGGGTTTTTTTAGCAAGTAAATGAATGTAACTAAGATTCTAAGCTCCAGATTGTTAAAGCTGTGGATGGACGTGACACATATGTCATGCTCCTGGCTTTGACTATCTTTGAAGACACTTGTAAAAATGTCATGGTGAAATCCCTGGCACTTTTTTTCCTTATCACTTGGGACTGTGAAGGTTAGCACTCAGAAAGCTGTACTTGGGCACCTGGGTGGCTCAGTTGTTAAGCATCTGACTTTAGCTCAGGTCATGACCTCAGGATCCTGGGATTTAGCCCCACATGGGGCGCCCCACTCAGTGAGAAGTCTGCTTCTCCCTCTGCCCCTCCCACCACTCAAGTGCTCTATGTGTGTGTGTTTGTGTGTGTCTCTCTTATGAATAAATAAAATCTTTACAAAAAAAAAGCTGAACCTAAAATAATTTAGATTTGATCCAAAGTTGTTAAAGAAGGCCATGACTATTGGGAATGCACTGAATATTTGAAATCAGTGGGTATTGATGAATAAGACATTCTTTTTTTGGAAATATAAAAAAAGGAACATGGGCATTATTGTTAGACACACCTGTGTTTGAATCTTGGCAGCTTCCCCTTACTTGTGTCACTTTAGTCATTATTTAACTTTTCTGAACACAAATTATCTGCATATAGAGATAATAAAACATGTTATGCTTTTATCACAGGATTGTTATGATGATCAAGAGATGAAATCATTTATATAAGAAACTACCTGGCCCAAAAAATTTCCCATACCTTCATTGTTATATTATCTTAAACTGACTACCATCTTCAACTACATTGGCATATTTACTGTAAAATAACAAAATAAAGAGATTGTCAAGAAACAAACAAGTAAAGGGGAACAAAGGAGAGAAGGAGAGAGAGAGGAACCAAGAAATTGACTCTTAATTATAGAGAACAAACTGATGGTTACCAGAAGAGAGGTGAGTGGGATGATGGGTGAAATAGGTGATGGGGATTAAAGAGTACACTTATCATGATGAGCACTGAATAACATATAGCATTATTGAATATATTGTATACCTGAAACTAATATAACACTGTATGTTAACTATACTGCAATTAAAATTTTAAAAAAACTTAATAAAAAAAAGATCCTGGGGAAAGCACATAAAATTGCTTTGAAAGAACTAAAAACTATAGAACTGATGTAAATTTAACAGAAACATATTAAAGATACTGAAGGAACAAATCCACTGTCTAGCACATAGTAAATTTCTAACAAATTCTTTTTTAATGAAAATGAAGGGAGAGAGAGAAAAGTAAAAAGCAGTCAGTCTAATAAAGTACTCCTAAATGAGTAAGCTATTAGTGGGTAGAATATTTCAGGTAGTCTCATAACAGTATGAATATTCTCAACTCCTGATCTCTATTTCTCTAGAATCTCATAGATTATGGTTTCCAAGATTTTTTTTCTTAAATAATTTGCCTCTGTCATCTGTCCTAACAACCTACATATTACCTTGCCTTTTGAACACAAACTCTGCCCAGGTCTGGTGCCACATAATATTTGTGAGCATGACACAGGGTGTAAGATCTACATTGTACTTCTGAATTTACCTTTAACACATACTCTCCATTTGGGTCACTGCTATTAGACAGCAACTGATGCACACAAAAGGATATGAATAATAGATAAATAATAGTTAAATAGATTTTAATGGTATGAAAATGAAATACAGGAGGTACCTGGGAAAAAATATGTCCAAAAGGCTTTTCTTTTGGTCTTTTAAAATGTAATTTTTATTCCAGTTAGTTAAAATACACTCTTATATTAGTTTCAGGTGTACAATATACTGATTCAACAATTCCATACATCACGCGATTCTTATCACGACAAGTGCACTCCTAAATTCTAAACACTTATTTAACCCATCCCCCAATGTCCCTCCCCTCTGGTAATAGTTTGTTCTCTACAATTAAGAATCTGTTTCTCCTTTTTTAAAGATTTTATTTATTATTTATTTATTTATTTATTTGAGATAAAGAGAGAGAGAGCACAAACTGGGGGACAGAGGGAGAGGGAGAAGCAGGCTCCCCACTGAGCAGTGAGCCTGACATGGGGCTCAATCCCAGGACCCCGGGATCATGACCTGAGCCTAAGGCAGATGCTTAACCGACTGAGCCCCCCAGGTGCCCCAAGGATCTGTTTCTTGATTTTCCCTTTTCCTCTCTCTTTTTTTCCCCTTTGCTCATTTGTTTCTTAAATTCCATGTATGAGTGAAATCATATGGTATTTGTCTTTCTCTGACTTGTTTTGCTAAGCATTATACTCTCACCTCCATCCATGTCATTGCAAAGGGCAAGATTTCACTTTTTATGGCTGAATAATATTCCAATATATATATATCATATATATTATATGATATATATGAATATATATCCATTATATATGAATAATTATTCATATATATCATATCATATATATTCATATATATCATATCACTTCTTTATCCAATCATCAATCAACAGATACTTGGGCTGCTTCCATAACTTGGCTATCGTAAATAATGCTGCAATAAACATATCGGTGCATGTATTCTTTTGAATTTGTGCTTTTGTATTATTTTGGTCAATGTCTACTAGTGGGATTACTTGATCATAGGGTAGTTCTATTTTCAACTTTTTAAGGAACCTCCATGCTGTTTGCCAGAGTGACTGCACCAGTTTACATTCCTACCAACAGTGCATGAATGTTCCTTTTTCTACACATCAATGCCAACACTTCTTTCTTGTGTTTGTTTTGTTTTGTTTTGTTTTTGTTTTGTTTTTTAATTTTAGCCACTCAGACAGGAGTGAGGTGATATCTCATTGTAGTTTGGGTTAACATTTCCCTGATGATGAGTGATGTTCAGCATCTCCCTATATGACTGTTGGCAATCTGTATGTCTTTGGGAAAAATGTCTGTTCATGTCTTCTGCCCATTTTTTAAATTAGATTATTTGTTTTTTGGGGTGTTGAATCTTTTAAGTTTTATTATATATTTAGGACACTAACTCTTTATTGGATAAGTCATTTGCAAATATCTACTCCCACTTAGTAGGTTGTTTTAAGTTTTGTTGATTTTTTTTCCTTTACTGTTCAGAAGCTTTCTATTTTGTTATAGTCCCTCCCAATAGTTGATTTTTCCTTTTGTTTTCCTTCCCTCAGGAGACTTATCTAGAAAAAGTTGCTATAGCCAATGTCAAAGAAGTTACTGCTGTGTTCTCTTCTAGTTTCATGGTTTCAGGTCTCACTTTTGGTCTAATCCATTTTGAGTTTGTTTTTGCATATGGGGTAAAAAAGTGGTCCAGTTTCTTTCTTTTGCATGTTGATGTCCATTTTTCCCAATACCATTTGTTGAAGAGACTTTTTCCAATTGGATATTCCTTCCTGATTTGTTGAAGATTAATTGACCATAAAATTGTGGGTTGATTTTTGGGTTTTTGATTCTGTTCTGTTGATTTATGTGTCTATTTTTTGTGACAGTACCATACTGTTTTGATCACTACAGCTTTGTAATATAACTTGAAATCTGGAATTGGGATGCCTCCAGCTTTGCTTTCCTTTTTCCAAAATTGCTTTGGCTATACAGGATCTTTTGTGGTTCCATACAAATTTTAGGATTGTTTGTTCTAGTTCTATGAAAAAAAGCTGTGGGTATTTTGACATAAATTGCATTAAATGTGTAGAATGCTTTGAGTAGTACAGACATTTTAGCAATATTTATCCTTCTAATGCATGAGCATGGAATGTCTTTCCATTTCTTTGTGTCATCTTCAATTTCTTTCATCAGTTTTGTATAGTTTTCAAAGTACAGGTCTTTCACCTCTTTGGTTAGGTTTATTCCAAAGTATCTGATTTTTTTTGGTGCAATTATAAATGGGATTGTTTGCTTAATTTCTCTTTCTGCTGCTTCATTATTGATGTACAGAAATGTAACAAATTTCCATACATTGATTTTGCATCCTGTGTCTTAACTGAATTTGTTCATCAGTTTTAGCAGTTTTTTGGTGAATTGTTTCAGGTTTTCTATATAAAGTATCAGCTTGTCTGCAAATAGTGAAAGTTTTACTTCTTCATTACCAGTTTAGATACTTTTATTTCTTTTTATTGTCTGGTTGCTGTGGCTAGGACTTCCAATACTATGTTGATTAAAAGTAGTGAGAATGGACATCCTTGTCTTCTTCCTGACCTTAGGGGAAAAGCTCTCAGTGTTTCCCCATTAAGGATGTTGTTAACTGTGGAGTTGTTATATTTGGCCTTTATGTTGTTGAAGTATGTTCCCTCTATACCTACTTTGTTGAGGGTTTTTATCATGAATGGATATTCTTTGTGAAACGTTTTTTCTGCATGTATTGAAATGATCATATGGTCCTTATTCTTTCTCTTATTGATGTGAGGTATCACATTGATAGGTTAGCAAATATTGAACCAGGCTTGAAACCCAGGATTAAGTCCCACTTGATTGTAGATAATTAATTTTTAATGTATTGTTGAATTGGGTTTGCTAGTACTTTGTTGAGGATTTTTGCATCTATATTCATCAGGGATATTTACCTGTAGTTCTCTTTTATAGTGGTGTCATTATCTGGTTTTGGTGTCAGAGTCATTCTGGCCTCCTAGACTGAATTTAGAAGTTTTCCTTCCATTTTGATTTTTGGGAATAGTTTGAGAAGAGGTATTAACTCTTCTTTAAATATCTGGTAAAATACACCTGTGAAGGCATCTGATCCTGGACTGTTGTTTGTTGGAAGTTTTTTTATTACTGGCTTAATTTCTTTGCAGGTTATCAGTCTGTTCAAATTTTCTATTCTTGTTTCAGTTTTGTTGTTGTTGTTGTTGTTCATACGTTTCTAGGAATTTATCCATTTCTTCTAGGTTGTCCAATTTTTTGGCATATAGCTTTTCATAACATTCTCTTACAATTATATTTCTATGCTGTTGGTTGTTATTTGCCCTCTCTCATTTGTGATTTTATTTGAGTCTTTTCTCTTTTTTTCTTGATAAGTCTTGCTAGAGGATTATCAATTTTATTGATTGCTTCAAAGAACCATCTCCTGGTTTCATTGTATGTTCTATTGATTTTTTTTTTTTTTTAGTTTCTACATCATTCATTTCCTCTCTAATCTGTATTATTTCTTTCCTTCTGCTGGTATTAGGTTTTGTTTGTTGTTCTTTTTCTAGTTCTTTTTCTAATTCCTAAGGTTAGGTTGTTTGAGACTTTTCTTGCTTTTTCAGAAAGTCCTGTATTGCTATAAACTTCCCTCTTAGAACCACTTTTGCTGCATCCCAAAGGTTTTGGACCATTCATTGTATTTTCATTTTCATTTGTTTCCATGTATATTTAATTTTTCCTTTTATTTCCTACTTCACCCATTCACTGTTTAGTAGCATGTTATTTAACTCCATTTATTTTTCCTCTTTCCAGATTTTTAATTGTGATTGACCTCTAGTTTCATAGTGTTGTGGTCAGAAACGGTGCATGGTATGACTTTGATCTTCTTGAATTTGTTGAAGCTTGTTTTGAGGGCTAATATGTGATCTATTCTGGAGAATGTTCCATGTGCACTTGGAAAGAATGTTTATTCTGCTGTTTTAGGATGGAATGTTCTGAATATATCTGCTAAATCCATCTTTTCCAGTGCGTCATTCAAAGCCATTGTTTCCTTGTGTATTTTCTATTTAGATGATCTGTCCATTGATATAAGTGTGGTGTTAAAGTCCCCTACTATTATTGTATTATTACCAATTAACTCCTTTATATTTTTTATAAATTATTTTATGTATTTGTGTGCTCCCATGTTGTCTAAATATTTACAATTGTTATATCTTCTTGTTGGATCATCCCCTTATGATGATATAGTGTCCTTTGTCTCTTGTTACAGTCTGTTTTAAAGTCTATTTTGTCCAATATAAGTATTGCTACTCCAGCTTTCTTTCACATCCATTTTCATGATAGGTGTTTCTCCATCCCCTTTCAATCTGCAGGTGTCTCTAGGTCTAAAATGAATCTCTTCTAGGCAATAAATAGATGGGTCTAAGTTTCCTTATCCATTTGGTCACCTTATGCCTTTTGATAGGAGCATTTAGTCCATTTACATCCAAAGTAATTATTGATAGAGAGTATTTATAGCCCTTTTATTACTAGTTTTGTGATTGTTTCTGAAGATTTTCTCTGATCCTTTCTTGTCTTTCTCTCTTTCATGGCTTGTTGGTTTTCTTTACCTATATATTTGGGTTTCTTTCTCTTTATTCTTTGCATATTTATTAGCAGTTTTTGATTTATGGTTATCATTAGGCTTGTATATAACATTAAAGATGCCCATTTTTATTAGCTTTAATTGTTGTGCCCTGTTTTTAACTTAGTGAAAGGGTTTTTTTTCACTCAACCTTTTTTTATTATTATTTCTTTCCTTCTGCTGGTATTAGGTTTTTTCCCCTTCTATAGCCTCTGCCCCTGCTCACTGCCTAGAAAAGTCATGCCATTTGTGACAGGCAAAGACAGCACACAGCTCATTGAAAATCTATTTTTTGGGGAACAGCTAATACCCAGGCATGCTCTGCTATAGAGGGAGGTGTGTCGAGCACTCCACATATGAATATCTGAACATGAAACCAATAATGGTCCAGAACAAACCAAAGCTGTGGACAGAAACATAACTGCAAGTGTTTTAGCAGGAAACAAGCAGGTGAATTAACAGTAAAATACATGTCTTCATAACCAACCAGACAACTTTCATTTTATTCTTGAGATGAGTCTGGGAGAAAATTGGGTACATTGGTCAGAAACTAAATAATTCTTGGTCAGTGTTCAAAACCAAAACACCTTCTCTGGTCTGCAGAAAGCTAATATGGAATTGAGAAAAGCCTCTGAAAACAGATTCAGTTTTGCTTAAACAAGATAGGATTTTTCTCTCCTTCAAGTCCTGACTATTTCACAATTCACCTCTGTTAAGAAACAGGCAGCTATACATTATCCTTATAAATTCCAAACAGCTACTGCTCATTTGCATCTCCTTCTTCAAATCCAGCCACCCCAGTTCCTCTGAGGTTAGCTGCCCAGAAGCTAAGAAGAAATGTTTTCTCTATGAATGCATAAATGGTCATTGATGAAGAAACAGGCACTCACTCAGTCTTAACTGACCTAGGAAAAAAGTTTCTAACCATATTTCCAGATGTCCATGTCAGTCAACACAATCTCCATATAATTTATAAGGTATTAAATATCAAAAATAATGGATCTTTTCAGTTAGCATCTTGGCAGATGATGATAGCAGTACATTTTATTTGAGAAGCCAGCACAGACTTCTCCCAGTAAAATTGCAAAGAGAAAACTGTGAGCATTGGCCCCAGATCCTACTAGAAAAAGGCTGCCATTATACTCCATTACAGTTAAAGCTATGTATGTACCTCCTGGTTGGCATCCAATCACATAGAACTTTTCCCTCTCTCTTAATTTTTTTCTTTTTTATTAAAAATATGTCCTCTCAATGGCTAGACAGTGGTTTCTAATAAAGAAATAACCTGAAAATCAACCAGGGGAATGTGTGTTGAAAGTAATGGGAGATTTTTTTCAGAATCACCAGTAACAAGATACTTCTTTGTAGTCAACTTTCTGTGCTATGTGACATGCCATAGGGACTAAATGCGCCAGTCTAATGTATAACTCAGAAGTGCCAGTGAAGTGCCAGAAAGTACAAATTAAATGAGGGGAAACTGCAAAAGGAAAGGTGGAGTTATTTACTTAGGACTTGAATGTAGCTTAAGAGTTTTAAACATGCTCAAGTTTGTTTTCTCTCTCTGAGCTCTTCTTTGAATATCTGGAAAGATATTTGGGCATCCTTACATTCTACAGGGAAAAAAAACCCTCAAAAGTAAAAGATGATAAGGTAATTAAAGTAGCCTTTTTAGGAAATTAGGTATGTATTTTGCCGATTGTATTCTAAAAGTAAGACATTTTACTCCTCAATGTTCAGGTTCTGATGAAAGTCAATATGAAGCAGTTGGAAAAGATGTTGCACTTTAGGGAAAAGAGGAGTCTCAAAGATAAATAGAAGGTCAGTAGAGTATAGAGCAAGGGCCTTAAAGTCATACAAACTTGGTTTCCCATTTCAGATCTACCACTTTTGTTTATTCACAAATATCACTTGTGGCTACTATATGCAAGATACTGTACTGAAATAGAATATTATCACTGCCCTCATGGAACATACATCTTATGGATAGTGACAGACACTGAACAAATAAATTAAACAGAAGAATATCAGAGAGTGCCTTGAAGAAAATTATAATAGGGTACAGTGACATAGTAACGGTGTATCTATTGTAGATTGAATGATCAGGAAAGGCCTCTCTGAAGAGGTGACATCTGAACCTGAATGATAACAAAGAGCCACCCACATGACGATGTAGTGGAAAACTATTCTAAACAGAGTTAACATCAAAGGCAAAGGCCCTAAGACAAAAATGAGCTTCATTTATTAAAGAACGGAAAGAAGACCGGTGTACCTGGAGTTCAAGTATGAAAAAGAATAGTAAGAGATGAGGTTGAGCAATAGATAAGAGCCTTATCTTGGGAAGTCTTAACCATGGTTAGGTGTTGGATTTCATAAAGACCCACTTAATAACTACGAGACTTTGGGCAAGTTGCTTAACTCTGTGTCTCATTTCCTTCACTTGTAAAAAAAAGATAATAAAAGTACCTACCTCTTATGATTGTTGTAAAGATTAAAAGAAAAATATGTAAAGCACAATGTCTGACACATAGTAAATATTCAATAAATGTAATTGTTATTATATATTAGAATAAGTCTCTCTGTAACTGGGGGCTTAGAATCAGACAGGCTGTATGTAAGTCGTGGTTCTGTCAGTGATTGATTGGCTGTATGACTTTGACCAAGTTACTTAAGCTCCCTAAGCCTCAGTTTTATCATCTTAAAAATGAGGTTAGATTTTGTGTGCTACTTCCTGACACATATTGACCATTTGAAATGTATTAATTAATATTGTTATTGTTATTATTCAAACTCTTTCTGGTCTCATAAGTGGGAGTAGGCAGCCACTTTTGTGGAATGTTTTCAAAAAAACTTAGAAGGATTTCTTTTCCCCAAAGCCTCCCTCTTCTCCTTAATGGCAGAAGTTCCACCATTAAAAATGTTCCTTATGCTTAAGCCTCAGTCCTGGCTGGACAAAACAGTACTGGTTAAGAAAACAGGCTTTAATGACATACAGAAATGGGATCAAATCAATCTGCCACTTAAAGTTCTATGACTGTTCTTCAGCTTGTTGAGCCTCAGTTTTCTTATCTGTAGAATGTGGCTAATCATAAAATCTCTCTCATGTTATTGTTGTGAAATAATGCGTGTAAATTTCTTAGCACAGTATCTGGCACTTAGTAAGCACCATCATCTATATCAGTGTTATTAAGAAGTACTGTTAGTCCTGGCTCAGCGTCAAAGACTCTAGAGTTCCAGCCTTAGAACTATCAGAGAACTCAGAGATAGCTGAGAACAACCTACTTGTTTTACTTATAGGGGAATTCAGGCATAAAGGGAGGAAAGTACTTGCCCACATTTACACAGTGAGTAGAAAAGCTTAGTATGAAAACCAGATTTGAGCTTCCAGCCCAAACTTCTTTATTACAACACGGAGTTAGCATTTAGATCTTGCTCAGGGAGCACATTTTGCTGAAAAGAATGGTGGAGACAGAGACAGAAATAGAGAAAAAAACAAGTGAGCCTCTTGCCGCAGGATGAAGCCTAAGGTCATGACATGATCAGCTTTGCTGACTGAAAGTTGCCTAGGCTTGGGTCTTCATTAGCCTTTTAAGGACTTTGTGGCTTGGACAAGAACATAAATGCCCAAAGGTAGACAGACTAAGCACAGAATCACAGAATTTTGACAATTCAGGGCTTTACAACCCCTTTAAAAACAAAGAAATGTGATGTTTTAAAATTAGAATTTCCTTATACTTCCTTATATGCATTGATAAGTATAGCATAAACTTAATTAAAATAATTGTATTTATTTAGAGAGAGGCATCCTTCTCTTTTTAATGCTTATGATCTTTAAAGTTTTAATCCAGTCTTACTGTGGAGCCTGAGATTTGGTTCCAGGTACATATTCCCCTTTATTTTGCTCTGTCTTTTCTATAGCACTTATCATTACTTTTTAACTTGGTTATATGTTTGTTTTTGGCTTTCCCTGCTCTGACTCTAGAATAGAATATTTAAAACAGCTTTTTGTCTGTTATTGTTACCATTGCATCCTCAATAATTAGAAGGGTGTCTGGCACATCATAGTTGATGTTCAAGAAATTTGTTAAATAAGTAAATAATGAATTCTGGGTCCCTAAGAATTTCGCCAAATGAATTCCAAGAACTACAAACTGCCTTGAACTAAGGCTAGTCCAGAAGTCCCAGGATCTTCACTGAGGAAGGTGACCCTTATTTTCGGCCTTGATACTACCAACTTGAGTGAGGAAAGTAACAATCTGAGCAGTTTACCCTGGACTAGCAAATGGGAGGAGTGGAGGCTTTCTGTAATAAAGTCTTCATCTATAAAGTTGGAGCTTCTCCATGATAAGAAGGAAAGCTAGTTGTTATGGCCATAAAAGTCATCCCAGTCTTTGAGCCTGCCTGGCTTCCCTCACTGCCACATTTTAGGCCTCACACTGGCTTTACTCTTCTATACTCCTGAACTTAGTACGTCTCTGGATGCTTGAGAAAGAAGAGCTTCATTCCCAAATACTCAGAGAGGGAAAGAAGTGAAGCAGTAAGAAGTACATAGCTTTTCAAAAATCTGAATACAGAGTAAATTTTTACTCAAGTAGTCTGTGCTTTGGCTTCCTTGTTAAAACAAACTGCTTCATATTTTAAGAAGCATTTCACCAAATCCTCTACAATCAGGAGACATTTGGGGAAAGAATCCAAGCATATATGAAATGAGAACATAGATTTCGAGCTACTGCAGGCAGTTTTGGAAAAGAGGGATATCTGGAAAAAGGCAGTGTATGTTTTGGACTCAGTGGTACACAAGGTAATGTTAAGAGTGGGACAAGAAAGTTGCAGTTGCCGAAGCCCTACCGTGAGTTGAAGGATGCTGATGCTCAAGAGGACAGTCATGTCTCCCTATCCCAACCTTGCTTTAGTTATTTTAATTAACCAGATTCCTAAGATGCAAACACCAATGGGAGGAGTAAAACCTGTGGGTGGAGGAATCAATCATTTACACTTTAGTGTAAATCTATTCAACCTGTCATTGTCCTGACAGAGGTTTATGTATTGGTTTTGGTGCACAAAAAAGCAGTATTTCTGAAGAAGGTGAGGAGGGATGTTGGAGAGGGTCACAGGAAAGACAACGTTTGGGGAACCATAACAAATATAAGATGCAGTGGTTTAGGGATGGAGACAGAGAGGGAAGAAGGTTAATGGAGATATAAAACAAACTCTGTCTCCATTTTTTTGGAAGACTTGGCCTAGAAGGTCATGAACAACAAAATTCCTATAATTTTAAACCTGACCTAGGGTTGATCACACTGGTAATGCTTTTAGAAAAGGCAGTGTTTGCTGTCATTTCATGGGAACCAACACATAATATGGTTTTTGAGATCTTAGCATTGCTTTCCCTGAGAGTTAGAAGGTACGAGGGTGATAACTGGGCATTCCCTGGGCTGCCACACTGGGACCATCACCTATTCTAGTTATTGATCAGTCAGCTATCCAGCTCCAAAATCATCTCATTGTTGTCAGATGGTCTGTTTGCCCTGACTTTCTCCAGGACTCCTAGCTGTCCTAGGGAATTTAATCAAATCTTAGAAATCAGGAATCAGCTTGGCAAGAAGGCCCAAATAAATCAAAGCCAAATTGGACAAATCAGAGAAGGTAGAAGTTAATCTTTCAGCTTGATTCCTGAAAAGTCACCCAAGGGTTTGCCATTTACAATTCTGCATTAGTCTTCAGACAGCCTGAAAAACAAAGTATTGGAATTTACTTGAGTACAAATATAACTTAATAAGTTCTTTCTTGAAGGATGGAGAGAAAATAAAGGAAAAATGGCTCTGGGTGCCTACAAATAAAGGCAAAATTTAATAGTTGACCAAGTATAACTGCTAGATAATCCAAATATATTTATTACATTTGATGAGCATTTGAAATCCAAGTGTAATTAAAGCTGAATTATTGCTTTTGTTTTTAAATGTAAAATAAAAATCAATTTTGTATTTAATTACACATTGCATTCTGTTGGTTACATTGTTCATATGACACAAGTTTTTATTATTAGCAAGTTATATTAACTATAAAAATTGAAATCACTTAAAATAAACTGAAATATGGAAAATTAAACAGAACTAAAAATGGAAATTACACAAAAGGAAACTAATTTATTGATATATTTTATGTCAACCTGGTTAACATATCCCATTAAACTGTTTGGTGTCATCATCCTAAAATTTTATAATTTTGAGAGCCAAGGGTACAAACAAAAAGTTACATACAGTTTATACTTTACAAGTGGGAAAGAAAGAATACTAAAAAAAAAAAAAAGATTACTCATACTTTGATTACTAATTTGATCTTATAACATAACCTAACAAATGAACTTAGCCTAACTTAACCTAATTTAATTGAACTGAACCTAATGCTTATACATTCTATGTATAATGTTTTCACAAGACAATATAATGCATGATTATTTTTAGGACTTTAGATGACAAGGAAAAAGTAATGCATTTTTGAAAGTTTAGTTTTATTATTGTTCTATTGTTTTAGCATTTTTTTTTCAATGATTCCTTAACCCAGGCTCAGATTTAGTCATTTTAGTCATTTGTATCCTGGTAAAGAAACAGATCTTACAAAAGAAACTAGGCAATTTACTGTATATCAAGCCTGGAATTTTTTTTTATTTCTTTCTTTCTTTAATATAAGACTCATCAACAAACAGTATTAAGTCAGGATTTGGTATTGGAGCATCCAAAAATTCTGTTCTGGGCCTGGATACTTTTGATTTACAGAATCACAATGAAAACATTCTCCTCATTCAGTAAGGATTATAGAGTTGTTGGAGAATGTTACACTAGCAAATGTTAATACAAGGAGGAGAAAACAAGAATTCGTAATTAATCAATTAGCATAAAAATGTTGGATGGTTTCCATCAGCGATAGGGATTTATACATACGGTAACATTTGATTTAAAGGTTTCATGTAAGGGGAGTGGGTGAGGGTATGGGTGAAATAGGTGATGGGGATGATTAAGGAGTGCACTTGTGATGAACACAGGGTGATGTATAGAATTGTTGAATCACTATGTTGTATACCTGAAACAAATATAACACTGTATGTTAACTATACTGCAATTAAAATAAAATAAAATATAAAGGATTCATGTAAGAAGAAATAAGGTTACATTATGCTCATGTTTTAAACTTAAAAATCAGTATTTTTAAATCTATATATCATCAGAAAGAAAAACAAAGGTTAATGAGAATTTTAAGAATTTGATTATTGCTTAAAATTCTTACCTTTTCTATTAATGTTTTATGGTGTTTGGGGTTTTTGTTTTGTTTTGTTTTTAATCACTTCCTGGCACAATTTAAGCAACTTACAAGATGCATTGTTCCTGGAGGATTTACTTTAAAAGTTTTAGCATTTTTAAGTTGCCATATCATCCAAATATTTTTAAAATTAATTAATATAAGTTTTAAGAATGTTTTATTGTTTTGCAATGTTTTAATTGTTTTGTCTTGTGTGTGTGTGTGAAGAATGTAGATGAGGGAATATATTTCCATTCCTTCTGACAGGGACACCAGTGTAGCACCTTTCAAGCTATATTGTGCTCAGAAGCTCTATTTACATGTTTTAATATTCTTAAATCTACATTTCATCCAATAAACGGTAAAACGTTTTAAAGATTATTTATTTTGTTGTTTAAATGGGTTATAAAAATGTTTTATCTTCTTTTGTATATTTGTAAATATTGATTTTAATTGCTCCTGAACTAGGCACCAGTTTAGTAGCTTCCTAACTGCATTTTGATCCAAAGCATCATATGAAAGCCATGGTATTTTGCAAGTTTTACAAATGCTCAAAAAAATACAGGTTTTAAATTTTTGTGTGTTTTGTTTTGTAAGGGGTTGTTTTATGAATTTTTTCACTCAGTTTGGTCCTGATTTGGCCACAAATTTAGCAGATTTCTACCAGTATTGTACTCTAAAATTTCACACACAGGATACAGTATTTTTAAATTTTTGTTTTTATCAAAACCTCAAAAAATAAATAAAATATAAATGCAAATGTTAGGAATTATTTTTTGTTGTTTTTATTGTTTTGTAATTTTTTCTGAGTTTTATTGTATTGATTTGGGTTGGGTTTCAATATGCTCCTGACCTGGCCACAAATTTAGCAGCAATCTGGCTACATTGTGCTCCAAAATTTAATATGAAAGAATAAGTGACTTAAAGTTTCAGATCTCTACTCTCAACCCCAAAAAACATTAAGAAAGTTTTAAGAAAGATTTTTAAATGCGTTTTATTGTTTTATTTTTTGTTAATATTTTGTTTTTTTTTTCAATTTGCTCCTGACCTGGGCACAAATGCAGCAGCATTCTGGCTGCATTGTGCTCCAAAGTTTTATATGAAGAGTATTTTATAGAATCAGTCTCTCAAAAGAAAGATAATTGGAAATTAAGAAAAAATATTGGTGCTGCTAGTTTTTTAATGGATATTTGTTGTTTTATGTGATTTTCTATTTTGTACTTATTTTGGGCACACATTTAGCAGCTTTCTGGATTTAAAGTTTCATATGAAAATTTTAATGTAGTGTAAAAAAAAGGAAGATTTTTTTTTTAAGAAATGACACTGCTGGGACCTACAAATGTGTAAATCCAGTTACTTTTGTTTCTTCCCATCCATATTCAGGCAAACACAAATTATGTTTCTACTTTCAAAATATATACAATAAATTTTGCCAGCTCTTTTAAATTTGACACATTTCTTATTAATAATGTTAGGCTAAAATATGTTCTTGAGCTAAAATATACTCTATGACAATACAAAAATGGAAAAAAAAAGACTCACATGTATCAGTAGTAACACAAAGTTTTTTTTAAATAATCCCTGAATTTGTTCTATATTTATAGGCCCAACCTAATTACCAAATATTACCAGAGTGGAAATATCTTTTTAAAAAATTTTAAAATAATCTCCATATCACTAATGTCAAGGCCACTGGCTACTCATATAATGTGATACAATGAAATTAAAACACAGCAGAAGAGTTTGGCAATCTCTTTTGGTTGTTGTAATTAGACCTGACCTATAATTATTGAACAAAACAGCATATGCACAATAAACATTCAAATAAATGTATCTGACTGTATTCAGTACATTAATCTATTTTCAGTATCATTAGCTTCAAACTGTCTTGTTCATAGCATAGGAAAAATCATAAGAAAGACCATATCTGGACCTAAAAAGACAGTTCTCATTACCTAAAAGGTAGATTCTAACATCATTTCACCACCATTATGTGTTGTTTGATCACTAATCTCTTCTTGAATAGCTGGAAGGGAAGGCTTTGTGGTTAGAGGTGTTTCAGTCTTAAACAGGGACTCCATCTTGATATGGGTATTGATGTAGAAGGACTTCTGAAAAGACTCAAGGGTGAAGTAATAGATAAAAGGGTCAAAGCAACAGTTCAGAGTTGCAAGGCACAAGGTGATTGGGTACATAATCTTTGCAAATCTTTCCAACAAGCAATTGGTAATGGCTTGGGAGCGCACTAGGGCATACAGGAAGAGGACAGAGTTATAGGGTACGAAGCATACCACAAAGACTGCCATATGCACTGTGATCATCTTCAGCACTTTTTTCTTATTGGTCCCAATTTGAGACAGTGTAGCAGGCTTGCGAAGGGTTCTTAGCACCACAGAAGAGCAAGAGACATTCAATATCAGAGGAATGATGAAACCAACAACTTCAATAAATATGGTGATCTTGGACAGATAAGTCTTCCAGACACGTTTGGAGAAGCCCTCAAAGCAGGTGGTGGTTGCATTGTTGACATTAGTGGTGGAGAACAAAGAAGCTGAAATACCACCACTAAGGACTAGGATCCAGACTCCAGCACACACAATGGCAGAATTCCTCCTTGTCCTAATGGTACGAGATCGGAAGGGATAGACAATGGCCAGGAAACGATCCACGCTAATACAGGTGAGGAATAGCATGCTCCCATAGATGTTGGTGAGGAATGCAGTCCCAGAGATCTTGCAAAGGGTGTCACCAAAAGGCCAGTGACGGTTGAAATTGTAAAATATTTTGAAAGGTAGAGTGCAGACAAAGAGCAAATCAGAAAGGGCCAGATTGGTGATGAAAATAGCAGTCTCACTTCTCATTTTCATGCGGAAGCAGAAGACAAACAGAGAGGCACTGTTGGTTATCAGACCCAGGATGAATACAACACTGTAGACAGCACCATTTAGATTATACTTGAAGGAATCATCAACAATGCAAGTATTATTGGCAGTAGCATTGCCTAACCTGGGTCTGAAGCTTGAATTTAAATCTTGAAATTGAAAGTCAATGAATCTTCTGTCACCCATTGATTTTTTTTTTTTCAGAAGGCCTGCTGGCTGCAGGGTTCACCACTTTGAGACTAGAGACTGGTAAGAAATATTTTCCTCCTATGGGAGACAAGATGGAATGAATAATCAAATCTGCCTTCCATTCATTTCTATGGAGTAAAAGATACCCTGTCTACCCAGAATGGAAACAATATGCACATTCAACTGGTTTGACAAGTACATTTTGAGCACCAACCATATGTTAAAAGTTACTATAAGAGTATGTTGCAGGATTGGGAGAGATCACACTCAATATAATATATGCAATACCATATGTAGCACTGCAGTGAACAGGAATAAGAGACTAAACAGCAATGGGGGAGACTAACAGCAATGGGGGGATGGGGATGGAGGCTAAACAGCAATGGGGGATGGGGATGGAGAAACAGACCTCTGATAGTTAAAACAACACTAATAATTTGAAATGCATATGGCATTTTTTAATTTTCAAAAATGAGTTTTATTTGATTCCCATAAGAACACCATAAGGTAGGTAAGAAAGGAATTTATCACATTACAGAAGAAGAAACTGAAGTTTATGTGATTTAGAATTACAATGTCAGAATTAGAAGAATGTGTAAATGGTACTGTCAGAACCAGAATTCAGGTTTTTCATTCCTAACCAAAGAATTGTTAAACTTATCTAAATTATATTGTCTCTCTTCCAATACTAGTAAACTTCATTGTCTGAATATTAGTTCTATTGCACAAACCTACAGTTCAATATGGGACCTCCAGAACATGCTCTTAAAGAAGTTATGACTAAACTTCTGAAGTAAATTATTGATTCACCTTTTTCTTCTAAAACGTGAGTTCAGAGAGCAAGGATCCTTCAGTTGATTAAAGCTTCTGGTGAAAAGATTTTTCACGGTATTACATAGCCTTTCTAGGGTGATAATTCAAATAAAAATCTCAGCGTTTCCCTCTTACAGATTGTAGTTCCTCTCCAAGTTTTTTTCTTCCTAGATGCTTAGCCTAGGATGTCTTCTTCTACCCTTCCCACTGCCCAGTCCGTTACTTTCATGCCTTCAGCTCCTAAAATGGCCCTAATCAATAAAACCTTTCCTGGCTGAATACAAGTGAAGTGTGAAAAGTAGATCTGACTTAAATGCCTATCTCCCTGCCCCACTATATACTTCTGATCTGATCAGTAACCTGCCCTTTGCTTGCCACTGCTTATACATGTGGCAGTCATTAACTTAATCATCCTTGTTGGGTATCTGGGCCAACATTGTTCTAAATTGCATATAGAAATCTTACTAACTTTCTAGGTTAACAACTGTCATAGGAACTGTCTCTTGAATTCTAATACACTATGGACAAGTAACTGCTGAATGAATTCTTTTCAATGAGGAGGATATGGAGTAAAAGTGGTCTTCGCTCCCTGACATAACCAATAATGGATTTTCACATGATTATATTTTAAAATGTTAAAGGCATTTTTCTGAAGTGATTTCTCCTTACATTACCCTTTCCTTCCAACTCCCAGGGAACAGGTTAAAGGGCCACTCTATGTAACAGAGAAGGGAGTGGAAGCAGGAATCTGCCTGAGATATAGAGGCCTGAAGTTACGTCAACCAGCATTTGGATTGAGGGAAAAAAATGGTTTGAGAAAAAAAAATTCATTCACTGCAGTGCCTAGAGGGAGAAATGGCCTTGGAGAGATGACTTACGGGATGTAAATCAAAGAGTTGTCACTTTTCTCAAGTTAAGATTGGAAACTTGCTATTCTTCAATTCTCATTCAAAAAATCTTTACGGAGTGCCTCCCCTGAGCCTAACATTGCACTAAGATCATATTCTTTCTTGGCCATTTCATCCCACAGGCCCAGCTCAATGTTTGCCACAATCAACCTTGATATGTAAAAGCAAAGTATAGTAAGAACTTTGACCAAGTAAGGTCCAAGAGGGGAAAAAACCAGACAGGGAAGAAATAAAAATAGGTGAGAAGAGCAAAAGAGGAGATGGGAAAGAAAGTAGCAAAGAAATTACAACTGAAGAATTGAGAGAATGAGAAGAAAAGGTGAAAGAAGACCTTGCCGGGGAGAGGTCAGTACTGCTATCTAATTTGTACTTAGGACCTTGGGAGGTATTTCTGGTTCACAATTCCTCAAATCTTCTCTACTACTTTGCTTTATCTCACTCCTTCCAGTTTTCTCAGAAAGAACAGTATGCAATCACCATGTTTTAAGGTCACTGAAGCTTATCAGCAAAAACAGGAAGAGTCTGAAAAATCTCAGTTAATGGGGTTCATATCTCACTTGGGGAACTGTAGACCTAAGTTTCTGCAGATTCTTTCACCAATGGGATGGCAGAAGGAAAAAGAGAATGGCAAACTTCTCAACTGCTTAAACCACTTTATATACAATTTTAACACCTACCACTCACTACCCATTAGTCTGGATGCCATTTTTTTAATTGTTAAAAGAAATAAAGAGAGTCAAAAATATTCCTGTAATGTAATTACACAATCTAAAGAAATTAAGGGACTGAAAAATCCCTAATATTAAAGCCAAGCTTCATTCATTCTAATCTGCTTGCACCTGCCTTTTACAATAAGTACTGCCAATAAGATTATTTGGAAAATGTTTTCATAATAGATGTCTTTTCACCTGTACCCAGAGTCCCTCCACTCTGTCCACTGATAACCTTTTTACACAGCATGCTTCTAGCTCACTGGCTATTATTTTGTACTACCCAGGATGGTGTGTTTCAAATAGGTGAAATTTGTCTCCCTGGTTTTCCAATCAGTTTTATGTCTCCCAGAACATATACACTATACCAACAACAGGCAGTCTGGCACTTCTGCTCTGCTGCTTTGAGGAACCAAATCCTGTGGGACAGAAAGGACCACAGACAAGAAAGCTTTACAGTCTCAATCCTGAAGACAGGGCATGGGAAAACTGTCACTAAGGCCCTATTCATAGCTTTCCTTTGCTTGAACACATAGCACCTTTGCTGTCTAGCAGTAAGGGTGTGGTGCTGGGACTTAACACAGCATTGGAAGCAAGGAGTTCTATTTCTGACCCAGACACTAGTTCACTCTGTAACTTGACTATACTGTTTCTCTTCCCTATATAAACATTACCTCTGAGTCTCCCAGCTGAGGCTAAGAAGATTCAACAGGGCTTGTGAGTAGCTTTATGAGCTTGCCAGTATTCAGTCCTACCTAATCACAAAGAAACATTATAGAAGATCTTTTTTCCTTCTTTTCTCTGACACAACCAGACACTTATGTCTCTGTCTTTCTTGGTAAGCCGAATTTACCAAGCAACACATCTTTCTCCTAACACCATGTATACCTTATACCTCAGAAAGCCCCCCTTGAATTTCAACCTTTACACAATTTTCTCATAATAGAACAATCCAGGAGGGTGCCCTCAAAAGGACTATCTCCCTTTGAGCTATGGTTAAAAAATCAGAGAGGCATTTGACTCTCAATCTGATTCTAAAGGAGAATCAATGATATTCAAAAAACAAGTTCTCTTCTGACTGACTTCCTTTCTTTTGACTAAAAGAAACTTTTTTAACCACTAGATTTTCATAAATGGCTAATATGCTGTGCACTGAATGAAGGCAAGGGGCCAACATGAGCTTCAGATGAGATGAAGAAGAAAAAATACAGGCTGATTCAGTTAATTAACTATTCCACTGCAGGTAGCATGGGACTATTGTCTTGTAAAGACCTTTGTATCCAATCATTCCAATAACTAATCACTTAGGGGGTTCAGAGTACTGAGTGGATGTATTTTCACTGACAATGGGCAGGAGGCAGATCACCTGAAGGTTGACCAAAGGGAAATTTGACCCTCAATGAATTTTTAACTTTGACCTACACATATGGACCCAATTTGAACAGCTCATAGTAGTGTTCACATTTTTAAAAAATTTCTAATAATGATGAAATATACCATGTTTGGGGGCTTTGGGGCTTTTGAGGAAGTGGAGTTAGCTCTTTGGCCCTATAGAGATGAATACCTAAATCACTTCATTAAATGCTAAACTTTCAGACACTAAATGCTAAACTTTCAGATGATAACACTGAAAACAAAGTTCTAACTCCTGGCATATTCCCAGTAGCCTAGAAAGCCTGGCTTGCTTTTGTTCCCTACGGAAGACAGTCCAAAGTTTAGGAAGACAAGGCCTTGAACGCAGAGTATACTCAAATTCTCTTACGTTGCTCCTTTTTTTTAAAGATTTTATTTATTTTTGACAGAGAGAGAGAGTGTACAAGCAGGGGAAGCAGCAGGCAGAGGAAGAAGGAGAAGCAGGCTCCATGGGGCTCGATCCCAGGGTCCTGGGATCATGACCTGAGCCTAAGGCAGACGCTTAATGGTCTGAGCCCCCCAGGCGCCCCACCTTGCTCCGTTTTTATTGAGCTTGGGTCAGGTCAGAGTGCTTCTGATCCTCAGAGAATTTCCTCTTTCTACTCTGGTTGAAGCTTAGGAACACTGACAATAGTTTTCAGAGGAAGCCAAAACCTATTGTGTCCTTGCCTATAAATATCTAGCAGTGAAGCAAGCTAAAAAATACAAAAATGTTGCAAAAAAATACAGATCAAAACCATTCTGCTGGAGTAATAGGGAATATGTCCAGACTGCTGCTTCTCAGATGAGAGTGGCTGCTAACAGATAAGACCAAGTCACAGGTGAGGGTTTTAGAGGGGAGAGGGTGGGGGGATGGGTTAGCCCGGTGATGGGTATTAAGGAGGGCACGTATTGCACGGAGCACTGGGTGTTATACAAAAACAATGAATCATGGAACACTACATCAAAAACTAATGATGTACTGTATGGTGACTAATATAACATAATAAAATTAAATTAAATTAAAAAAAGACCAAGTCACAGGCATAGGTCACCATCATACACATGGTTCTAATTGATGTTCCTATGCATTGGTTGATGTTTCATAATAGTTTTTAAAATACAACTTAGTTCTTATGGCATTAATAATATGGAGGAGACCATAAGTAAATATTTTACTCCAGAACTAAGCTGGGAAATTGATCTCTATCACATTTCATGCCAAGCAAGCCAGCCCGTGCATCAAATGTTCAGATTGATAAGCTTCATTTAGTTTTGATGAAAGAAATATCTTTTAAAAATCACATCTCTATGTTGACTTTGATTTGCACTGAGATTATTATGGCCGTTTTGTCTTCTCACTTTGAGAAGAGCAGGAAGTTGACACAGGCCCTAATCTGAGCAGATCCTATCCTCAGTGATTAACTTGATTTTTTTCACTAAAATAATCCAGTCTCCCACTAACCCTTCACCTAATGACACAGTCTAATCTTTGAAAAATAATACTGTTTAGTCCTCAACATGATGGGGCCAAAGATTGCATCAACCCTACTAAAGTAGAATTTTCCCTAACAGTTATAGAGTAAGATAACTGCAGAGAAATTGCTCAACCTAATATTATGAAATTGTCTAGAGTCTTGAGATTCAACATCATCTCAGAAGAAGCCCCAGACCATTTGGGAAACATTCTGGGTGAGAGCCTGGGTGGCTCAGTTGGTTAAGCGACTGCTTTCGGCCCAGGTCGTGATCCTGGAGTCCCAGGATCGAGTCCCGCATCGGGCTCCCTGCTCGGCGGGGAGTCTGTTTCTCCCTCTGACCCTCTTCCCTCTCGTGCTCTCTATCTCTCATTCTCTTTCTCTCAAATAAATAAATAAAATCTTTAAAAAGAAAAAAAGAAACATTCTGGGTGTTCCTAAAAGAGTGCATTTCCAAATTCTGTGAGGTTCATACATGCCAACTGGGAATTTGGCTTTATTACACATATTTAAACAGGCAAATTAGTTATCAATTTGCATACCAATTCATCTGACATATTTGGATACTGATTTTGATAATATGAGTAAAAAATATGTCTCCTATCTCTAAAGGTATATGCCAATGGCACAGAGGGCTTAAATCAAAGGAGCTATATACATCTACACCAAAATTATCTGAATTACAATAAACAATTACAATGACTCCATTCATTCTGGAGTTTTGGGTCTTATCATCTACAATAAATTGGAAGCATTGGTTACAAAAAAAGAAGTTGGAGAATGAAATTAAGAATTTTGGAGAAAGTTATTACCAGGAGAATAGTATATATCAGTTCAATATGAGTTCAAACCAAGATGTAGCACCAATTTTATCCAAGACTTGGATAATCAATGAACTTTCTGAAGATACTATTGTTAGGGATTTCCTCCAATGAATGCTATGAAATAGAATTAGTCACAATACTGTGTCATGGAGAGACCTTTCCAATAACATATATACCAAAATTATAGGTAAAGAAATTTATTATATGATATAAATCAGAGTAAATTAAAGCCAACATATTTTAAAATGGTACCTAAATATTTTGGATTTTTTTATTACAGAATTACAGATAACATTTTATTTTTCACACTTGTCACTGATGAGCCATATTTTATTAGTTATATCAACAAACATAAAGTCCATGAGTCTGTATTACCTATAATCATTAAAGATAACTAGTGACATAAGGCATAAAAATACCTCATCCACTTCCATAAGGCAATACATTACATTAAAAATAATTGAACAAAGGAGATTTATATTTTTTGGCCTGAAAGTATATTGGTTCTTTTTTTTTTTCTTTTCTTTTTCTCTGGCAAAAACTGTTACTATTGGACAGGGGCCTTGATAGGGGAAGAGGAAAGAAGAGTGGAACAACAGGTGGAGACCACACTGCCTTGGCTCTAACCTGCTGGATTTCTTTCTCCCCTAAACTACAGTGAGTGATATGAGCAAGGCTTCAATTGCTGGGTATTAGCACACTGACAACCACTGCTGCTTCTACTAGAATGTCCTAGGCCTAGCATATTCTGTAACATCTTCAAATCACAGCTCTGCCCAAAGTACTGGTATAGAACTAGAAATACTCAGCAAAGGAATTCTTACAAGTAGCACATGCATTTGAACACTACTCATTTACTGCCTATAAAGTAGAATCATCTGCTAGTGCCAAACTTACATCATGGTCACATCTCACCCTCTTCTGAACAAAAGTGGCCTAAACAAAGCAGACTGGTAAATAAAACTCTTAACTCTCCTGAAATAATTTTTCCCTAATCTAAGAGAACCAAAACAAAACAAAAAAAATGAAGTCATTAGACAATCTAAAATGTATTTGAAATCACCTTAATATTAAGGAGAATTGATTTTCACACTCCTCCAGAAAGCAGTATTTTTGAAATAAAATAAATATCATTTTACTGGCTTATGTTAAGGGAAGACAAAAATATTAACATTCCTTTCTTTTATGGCTTTCACAATTGATACAGATTTTTAAGAAAACTTCTTTTTATTTGGAATACAAGCAAACTAGGAAGTTCAAATACCCAGAAGTTCTCATATTTGCTATTAATTCAATATGGCCACATCCAGCCCCATCACTAACTGTGTGATAGCAAGTCACAGTCCCTTTCTGGACCTCAGTTTCTATTCTCCTTCCACCTTCAGCTTTGATTGACAGCAGCCTTTAACTGATGCTATTGTCAGTGGCCTTACAGGCTACTCTCTCCTATCAGTTGTTTCCATCTGCTCCCATTTATTTCTGCAAAAAATAACAATAATCCCTCAAAGTCTGAGATAAAGGAAATTAATATTTATTAAACTCAATGAAACTATTGCTAGGTTTATTTCATTTATTTTTCATTGAAGTATAATTGACATACAACATTGTATTAGTTTCATGTGTACAACATAATGATTCGATATTTGTATATATTGCAAAATGTTCACCACAATAAATCTAACATGTGTTACCATACATAGTTTAGATTTATTTTAATTTCAGAAGCAAATATTGCTAATTAGTGCAAGGAGCTAAGAATTACAGATCAAGATGTCATTATATCCTAAAGTCTTCCTAATGCCCTCTTTTTCCTCATTCCCTTTGTGCCCATATCAGCAGGCATATTGACTCTAATTGTGTAGGTTTTAATCCTCAACCTTTTCCACCTGTCCCCCAGTTATCTCTCTTCTCTGCCAAAGTACTTTAGAACATAACTATATAGAATCAATAGACTACCTAACCTATGCATTGTTCTAATAACCAATTACTTACCTACTAAAAGTAAGGCTGGATTTCCAGTGGTAGGTGGCCTCCTATTAAGTTCTCAATTTTCAGTACTAAAATTCACAAATATATTATAGGGTTTTTTTCCCTCCCCCTTAAGAAGGCCAAGATCAGACTATACATGATAACCATACACAGTTAAAAAAAAAAAAAAGACAACTACACAATTAGGCCCTGACCACACCATAGCAAGGGCAAAAATTATCACTGTATTTTCTCTCAAAGGAAACTGAATAAATGAAGCCTTAGCTAAGCTTGGCCTGAGTGTTCTTGCAAGGCATCTTCCCATTCCTCTCTTTAACTCACAGAGGGTACAAATTCTGAAAGTCTAGTCTGATTGTTCCAGTAGGACATTCATTCACATCTCTGACTGGCAGGAAATGCTTTAGAGTGTAGATGCCATCAAATGTTTCAGCTGAACTCATCCTTTTTAGCAAAAGTGCAACTTTTCATCTGTGACATGGCAAAAGGATTAACAATCTATGTTAATGGGGTATGTTTGGAATTTTGTTCTGAAAAATAAACATGTTTCAAAGCCACTGGATAATCTGGAGCTTAGGCTATTGTTGTCTTCATGTTACTCAAATAAAAAGAAAAATGGTATAATTTGGTAAAATAGCAAAGTGAATAATCCCACCAAGCTCTAAATATTCTAATCTTTGGATTCATCTGGTCTTTTCCATGCTTAAATAATGATGAATTACACTGCTATATATCCTAAAGCAAAATAACTAAAACACAATATTTATCAGTTCAACAAGATCTTGTTACTAAAAGTCTTTAAAATATCCAACATATACAAAAAGTTTTAAATGACACATTATTGCATTTGTTCGGAAAACAGTGATTAATTTCACATATAATATCAAATTCAACTTATGCCAGAATTAGTTTTTCATTTAAACATGTTTCTTCTTTTATGGTCAAGTTCATGAATTATTCAGCATAGCAAATGTCACATTTTCCATAAATCAATTAGGAATCAAAGGCACACCGCCAGATAGTTTTACTAAAAGAAACCTCATCATAATAGAAACCACATTAGCTCACAATCAATTGTAAACCAAAGAAATATAAAGCTAGCCAAAAGAATTTCTAAATTATTCTGATTTTAAAGACGCTCTTTAGGACAACTATATTTACATGAAACAACAGCCTGAAAATCCAGTATCTCTTCCACTGAAGCAGTATTATTGCCAAAACAATAGAAATTATTGCTTTTTTTAAACCATTCAACACAAGGATCCCTGTTCAGCACTTCAGAGTTGAAATCTAACTTCTTTCCCCAAACACTCAAAGCATCAGTGATTCTGCAGAAGTTTGTTATGCCGTCCCCCCGCCCCCAAACGCCCAAATCAAATCTTTCTCAAAGAGACTTACCCCAAGAAAGAGTGTGCAAGATGAAAGAATGTGCTCATGCCTGTAGACAATTAGCTAATAAACATGTAAATGAACAACTTGCACTTTAGAAGTGCATATTTTAATCCATATTTTTTTACAGGGAAAGTTTCGCCCAGCCCAAAGTAACAGACTCTGGGCTGCCGAAGCTTCTTACAACAAACCGCTCATTCTGAAAATGTGAGCTTATTTACATTTATCTCTTTTCTTTGTTAAGGAATGTCTCTCTTGAATGTGGTAGCCGGCATGCCTTTAACAAACAGGACACAAGAAAAGGCCCAAAGTCCGGGCTGGAGCGAGGGCTGGGGGAACTCTTGGGGGTCTCAATAGGAAATGCTTTTCATTGGATAAGGAGGCATTATTAGGAGCCGAGATCCCGCCCAATCCCCTGTGCTCCATCGTTTCCTTAGTCACCAATCACTGGACTGAAGAAGTTTTTCCTTAAAGAGCATTGCCCAGGAAAAGCAGTTTTCACAGTCAAGAATTAGCAGCTTAAGTGCCACTTAACAATATAAAAAGTGTCTTTCCTGACCAATTAATCCACAGAGAAAGCCTGTGTGCCTGTTTTTGCAGCAGGACGGGTATCTCTTTACAATTCTAATGGATAGGAGGAGACAAAACTTCAAACTGGGAGGAGTGTTTTAATTACGAGCAGCCCATGTTTGCTCCAACTTTAAAATAATTACAACAATATTAATAATAATAAGCAGGAGGTGGGGAAAGGCAAAAGTGAACAATACCATTAATGTATTCCTATTATACTATGCAAAATTAAACCTACCACAAACACATACACAAAAACAATACTATACTCACTTAAGCCAGTGAGGCGTCCTCAGTTGGAGATGTGCTGGGGTCCCCAGAGCTCTAATACCCACCTTCCATGGACTTCAGAGTGTTCTGCGGCAAAAGGAGGGTCTACATTTCTCTTAAATAACTGCCTGGCAGGAAGTCTAATTACCATGAAATTTTCAGAGGTTTTCCTTAAACCAAAATAAATAGTACAGATGCAATCTGTTTATAATGGGGAGTTATCTTCAACTGTATACCTCCTCCCCCTCTTGGCAAGTTCTTTCCCTATAGGTTGACTGCCTTAGTCACCCACCCTTTTTTTCTTATCTTTTTCCTCCTTCCTTTCTTCTCTCTGGTTCGAATTTGTTGCAGAAATTCAGTCATCCATATGTAACTTCACTGCTAGCCCTTCCCCTCCACCAACGCCCCCCTTCTACCCTCCACTTCCACCCACTGCCAACATTACCACCAACAGCAATGAAACTCTTGGGTCAGGGATAAGGTGCTTTCTATCTCTGGCAGAGCAATGCCCCTGGAGATTTGAGTGATCCTGTGCCTGCTTCAAAACTTCAGTCTACATAATTAGAGGCCTCCCAAATAAGCCATGCTTCAAGTTTGTTTATTCTACCTCTCCTCAGCTCTATTGTTGCTATTCTCACTAACAGTCAAGGCCAGTAAACAAGTAAGTGTGAAGCTGATACTAGCCTTATTACTTGTGACTGAGTCTAAAAAACACATCTCTGTTCCTCCCCCTCTCCCCCACCCCTAGATTCTGTTTTTTCTGTTCCCCTCTCCACTTATCTCAGGTATGTCTATTTCTGTCAGTTGCTAACATCGGCTGAGTCTCAACAAGAGGTCATTCACCCACTCTGGACTTAGATGAGCTCTTGGTGCGTTTGTCAGTCTACAGAGTCTTTTCCCTCACAGTCTAGCTGGGGATACAAGACACATTAAAGAGATACCAAAGGCAAATTTTGAAAAATACTAAAGCAGTTATATGGAGATGAAGTTCTATAAAGGATCAGAAAATGGAGATAAATTCCCATGGATAAGGCCAGGAGGACTTCCTGGTTGAAAGGGTGGGGAGGATTTGGAGCTGGACCATGATCCATGATTACTATTTAAATAAGCCAAAAAAGGAAGAGGAAGTCTTTCCAGGTGGCCAGACCCAAGATCAAATGCAGGAGGTGTGAAGTGAGAAGAGGTGAGAAGGAAGATTGTGAAGAAAAAAAGAAGGGTAAAAAGAAGAGCTTTTGGGAAGAGTGCTCAGTTGTAGCAACTCAGTGAACAATGGTGATAAAGTCAACCTATATCCATGGTCACTGTATGACCAGCTCACTATCTTTCTTCTGTTTGTGTTAGTATCACTCAGTCTCCTAATTCATTTCTCCCTGAAGTACTTAAGTACTTTTCTGATTAATCTCACAAAGGATTCGAGATCTTTTACCGTATCAATGGGTTGCATGTCCTTCTAGCATCACTCTTCCTCTAGCTGAGCTCCACCCTCACTGACCTACTTTCAACTTCCTAGAATGAAATTGATCACTCATACCATGGACATTTCCACATGCTATTACCCCTGCCTGGAACATTTCCCCCTCTCCTACCCCCCCTTCGCCAAATTAATTCTTATTCTTCCTTCAGAAATTATACCAGTAACCATGTCTTCAGAAAACCCTTCCTTAATCCCTAGTTCAGGTCATATCCACTTATTATATGCTCTTATAGAATTGTGGACCTCTTCTTTATTGCATTCATCACAGATAAAATTTTACGTGCTGTTGTATAATTTTTCATTTGTGTGGTAATCTAATTGTCAGTCTCTCCCAACTGTAAACTCCAAGAGGATAGGGTCTATATCTGCTTAATCCAAAATTAATATTAATAGTGTTTACAAAAACTCTTCTCCCAGACCTTCTCTCTTCTTGAGTAAAGCAGCAGTGTACCTTTTTTTTTAACTCCTCAGCTGAAAACACGTGCCATTTCATTCATTTACCAACAAGTCCACATCAAGGTGTTATTTTAGAACAAAGAATGTACACACATAAAAAAAGTCCCATGAACAAGAAAGTACTGAAGTTTATCCACTACTGTTCTCCTTTGTCCTCATCTCACTCTTCTCACTCCTCACTGCAAACATTCTAGTTTTACTTCCTCTAATATTGGGAAGGTAGAAGGGGGAAAATGAAAGCTTTTTTATGGTGTTCTCCAAACAGCCAGTTTATAGTCATACAACTTAACCCAAAAAGTCCTCAAAACTTTTTCATTGAGTTGCTGATGTACTTGCCACTGGGGGTGGAATGAATATGCAGCTGAAAAAGTGCATTCAGAACTACCTGGGGGAATGAGTATACATTTCCTCTTTATCTGTTTGAAAAGAAAGTAACAAATATGACTAACTTCTAACTGGGAATTTACGCACTTGAATAAGAGCAGCCAGATGCTTGGGATCTTCACACTCCAAACCCGACTCATTTTTTTTTTCTTTCTGCCAACAATATCAAAGGACTGGGTGAATTCACCTCAAGTACCAGGGACCCAGCACTATGCTAATTTCCTTAGAAACATTACAAATGTAACTAAAAACTTTTCACTATGCTTATGGTTTAGGATCCAGCTAACAGTTTTGGTAAATATCATATTCTGTAAATGAACACAGTGCCTGTATACACTTGAGCAGTGTTCTAAGAAGGAAGACCATTTATTTACTAACTTTGGATTAATTATCAGATGTCTTGAAGCCATTCAGAAAACAAAAGAACAAAAAAAGTTGAGATCCTGAATCTTACAGCCTTTCCTTTAAAATATGGTCTTCTTTTGCTTCAGTGGGAGGAAGGGACCACAAGGTCAGGTTCCAAATCAGTTCATAACACTGGACATTACTTTTCTGAAAGGGCAGAAAACATGTTTCCAAGCACAGTCCCTGGAAAATTTTTAGCTCATCCTTCACACTGGAACACCATCACCTCTTAGACGTTTCTCTAGATCTGAGATTTCCTTCTCATTAACTAAACAGTCTTGGATAATAGCAAGTTCCCATTGCTACAGGCAGGGTTGGTAGTTAGAAAAAATGAATGTTTTTGCCAAAGAGTTTTGTAAAGTACCCAGAAGCCTTGAATTCTTGCTATAGATTAGAAAAATGTCAAAGTAATAATAATCATGACAATAAAAAATTTTTGTGAGCATAATATATGCCAGGCAATATTCTAAATGCTCTTCCTATATTTATTTACCTAATCTGTACAACTCCATGAGGTAGATACTGTTATTACTCCTATCTTATACTCAAGAAAAATGAGGCAAAGAAAGGTTAAGTGACTTGCCCAAAGTCACACAACTAATTCTTCCAATATTTTTTATCATTTCTGGACTAATAGTTATAACCACATCTTCTTTTGCTACAGTGCTTACAACTCTGTCTAAATTATCTTGTTGGGGCGCCTGGGTGGCTCAGTCGTTAAGCGTCTGCCTTAGGCTCGGGTCGTGATCCTGGGGTGCTCGGATCGAGCCCCATGTCGGGCTCCCTGCTCCGCGGGAAGCCTGCTTCTCCCTCTCCTGCTCCCCCTGCTTCTGTTCCCTCTCTCGCTGTGTCTCTCTCTGTCAAATAAATAAATAAAATCTTTAAAAAACAAAAATAAAAAAATAAATTATCTTATTAATGAGCAAATACAAGGATCTGCATTTTGTAATGAAAGCTACTCACTAGAAGCTGACAAATCCCACTAATAAAATGTGTGGCTTTTGAACCATTCTAAGGTTTAAAAATCTCTGGATCTGATCTATAAATATGAGGCCTAAAGTCAGAAGCTAAATCTTAAAGGCATAAGGGAAAAGTGGCTTACTTAAGACAACAGAGCTAATAAATGGTAAAACCAAATCAAAATGCTAGTGTTTTGGAATTATGTTATTATAAATTTGAAGTAAATTTTGATAAGTTAAAATAATATTGGAAATCCAAGTGCAACCACTAAGAAAAATACCTTAAAAATATAGTTCAAAATCATTAAAGGAGTGAAAAAAAAGTACAATACAAAATAGGCACTCAAGACAAAGAGATAGTAAAAGCAGAACATGAGATAAAAATAGACATGAAACATAGAAAACAAATAGTAAAATGGTATAAAAAATTACAACCATATCAATAGTAACATTAAATAGGATAAACAATTCAACCAAAAGGCATAGATTATAAAATAATTAAAAAAAACAAGATCAAACAATATGCTATCTATAAGGCATACACTTTATTTTTTTCTTTTTGTTTATTTTTTATTATGTTCAGTCAGCCATCATATAGTTTTTGTTGTAGTGTTCAACGATTCATTAGTTGCATATAACACCCAGTGCTCATCCCAACACGTGCCCTCTTTAATACCCATCACCTGGTCACCCCATTCCCCCACCCCCCTCCCTTCATACACTTTAGATTCAAAGGCAATAATAGATTGAAAAAAAATAGAAAAAGATATACCTTACAAAAAATAACCAAAAAAAGAGCTACAGTGGCTATACTAACATCAGACAAAGTAGACTTAAGACAACTACTTATTACTAAGGATAAAGAAGAACATGTTATAATGATAACATGGTCAATCTGTCAGGAATATTATAAACATATATGCACCCATACACAGAGGCACAAAATATATGAAGTAACAACTTACATAATTGAAGGGAGAAGTAGATAATTCAACAATAATAGTTTGAGATGTCAATACGTCACTTTCAATAATGATAGAATGACTAGACAGAAGATCAAGAAAGATATTGAAAAATTGAAAAATGCTGTACATCAACTAGACCTCATAGATAGACCTAATTGTCCTATAAAATATTCCAGTCAACAACAGTAGAATATACATTCTTCTCAAGTGCCCGTGGAATATTCTCCAGGAAAGATCACATACACATAAAATATGTTTCAATAGATTTAATAGGATTAAAATCATGCAAAGTATGTTGATAACCTACAGTGGAATTAAATCGCAAATCATAAACAGAAAGAAATTGAGTTTATTTTTTGTTTTTACTGTGGAAATTAAACAATACATTCCTGAATACCAGTGTGTCAAAGAGGAATCATAAGGGAAAACAGAATACTGTAAGATGAATAAACATTAAAAACACAACATATCAAAACTTATGTAATGCAACAAAATCACTTCTCAGAGGGAAACTTATAACGGAAAATAACTATATGTAAAAAAGATTAAAAATCTCAAAACATTGTCCTATCATTTCACCTTAACACGATAAAAAAAAGAGCAATGTAAACCTAAAGCAAACACAAGGAAGGAAATAATGATGATGATGATGTGACGATGATGATGATAATGATGACAATTAGAGCAGACATTAATGAAGTATAGAATAGAAAAAGAGCAAGAAGTAGATGAAACCAAAGTTTGTTTTTTGACTAGATCAACAAATTTGACTAATCTTTAGCTAGACTGACCAGGAAAAAAAGATAGGAGGCTCAAGTTACGAAAATTGGGAATGAAACAACAAACATTATTGAGGACCTTACAGAACTAAAAACTATTATAAGAGAATGATATGAATGATTTATGTTAACAAATTTAACACCCTAAATTAAATGGACAAATTCCTAGAAATATACAAACTACCAAAACACTCAAGATAAATGGAAAATGTAAACATCATATAACAATTAAAGAGACTGAATTAGTATTCAAAAAGCTTTCCATAAAGAAAATTCCAGGAGTAGATGGTTTCACTGATGAATTTTGTCAAACATTTAGGGAAGACTTAACACCAATCCTTTGCAAACACTTCTTAAAAATAGAAGAGAACACTTCCAATTTATTCTATAAGTCCAGTATTCTACTGATAATAAAACAAAGACCTCCCAAGAAAAGAAAAAAAAATAGACTAATATCCCTTATGAATACAGATGTAAAAATCCTTTAAAACTACTAGTGAACCAAATCCAGCAACATATAAAGAGGATTTATATACCATGACCAAGTGGGATTTGTCTTAAGAGTACATGGATGCCTCAACATATGAAAAATTACTACATTAATAGAATAAAAGACAAACCACATGATCATCTCAATATATGCTGCCAAAATCCAATACCCTTTCAAGATAAAACCAATGAATAAAATAGGACTAGAAAAAAAATCCTCATCATGATAAAGGATGGCTATAGGATGCCTGGGTGGCTGTCAGTTAAGTGTCTGCCCTGCTCAGCTCATGATCCCAGGATCCTGGGATCCAGTCCCACAACAGGCTCCTTTCTCAGTGGGGAGCCTGTTTCTCCCTCTGCCTGCTGCTCCCCTTGCTTGCTCAGTCTATCTCTCTCTCTCTCCCTCTTTGACAAATAAATAAATAAAATCTTAGAAAAGGATACTTATAAAAAATTCACTGCTGAAATCTTATTCAAAGTGAAAGACTGAAAGTTTTCCCACTAAAATAAGAACAGTCAAATAAATGTTCCATTTCACCACTTTTATTCAGCATAGTACAAGAAATTCTAGTCAGAGCAGTTAGCAATAAATAAATATAAATAATAAATAAATAAATAAATAAATAAATAAATAAATAAATGACATCCAGATTGGAAAGAAAGAAGTAAAACTATCTCTATTCACAGATGGCATAAACTTGTATATAAACAATTACAAGAAGTCCAGAAAATAACCATCAGATATAGTAAACAAAGTCAGCAAGGCTACAGGATATAAGATCAATATACAAAAATCAGCTGTATTTCTAAATACCAGTAATGAACAATCTAAAAACATTTTTTCTTTTTTAAATTTTTATTTAAATTCCAGTTAGTTAACATACAGTGTAATATTAGTTACAAATGTACAATTTAGTGACTAAACACTTACATATAACACTGGGTACTGATCACAAATGTACTCCTTAATCCCCATCACCTATTTAACCTCTATCTACACCCACCTCCCCTCTGGTAACTACCAGTTTGTTCTCTATAGTTAAGAGTATGTTTTTCAGTTTGTCTCTTTCTTTTTCCCTACACTCATTTGTTTTGTTTCTTAAATTCCACGTATGAGTGAAATCATGGTATTTGTTTTTCTTTGACTTATTTTGATCATTATAACAGTCTCTAACTCCATCCATCATATATATATATAGGTATCTATCTATCTATCTATCTAACGTCTTCTTTATTCATTATTCAACCTATTCTCTATTAATTCAACAGTTAATGGACATTTGGGCTGTTGCCATAATTTGGCTATCATAGATAATGTTGCTACAAACATTGGGGTGCATGTATCTCTTTGAATTAATGTTTTTGCATTCTTTGGGTAAATACTTAGTACTACAGTTGCCGGATGATAAGGTAGTTCTATCTTTAACTTTTTGAGGAAACTCCATACTGTTTTCCAGAGTGGCTGCACCAGTTTGCATTTCTACCAAAGGTGCAGGAGGGTTCCCCTCTCTCCACATCTTCACCAATACTTGTTTGTGTTGTTAATTTTAGCCATACTGACTGGTATGAAATGATCGCTCATTGTAGTTTTGATTTGAATTTCTCTGATGATGAGTGATATTGAGCATCTTTTCATGTGTCTATTGGCCATCTGTATGTCTTCTTTGGAAAAATGTCTATTCATGTTTCTGACCATTTTTTAACCTAATTATTTGTTTTTTTGGGTGTTGAGTTTGGTAAGTTCTTTATAGATTTTTGATACTAACCCTTTATCAGATATATCATTTGCAAATGTCTTCTACCTTTCTGTACATTACCTTTTAGTTTTGTTGATTGTTTCATTCACTGTGCAGAAGCTTTTTATTTTGATGGAGTCCCTGTAGTTTATTTTTGCTTTTGTTTCCCTTGCCTCAGAAGACATATCTAGTAACAAGTTGCTATGGCTGATGACAAAGATAAAATACTGCCTGTGTTCTCCTCTAGGATTTTGATGGTTTCCTGTCTCACACTTAGTTCTTTAATCCACTTTGAATTTGTTTTTGTGTATGGTTTAAGAAAGTGGTCCAGTTTTATTCTTTTGCATATCACTGTCCAGTTTTCCCAACACCATTTGTTGAAGTGACTGTCTTTTTTCCATTGGATATTCTTTCTTGCTTTGCTAAATATTAATTGACCATATTGTTTTTTAAAATCCCATTCGTAATAGTATCAAAATAAATAAATTAAAAAAAAACACTTGGGAATACATTTAACAGAGAAATGCAAAACTTGTATCCTGAAAACTACAAAGCATTGTTCAAAGAAATTTAAGAGTATCTAATAAACTGAAAAGACAGCCTGTGCTTATGAATTGGGTGACATAACATTTTTAGAATAGCAATACTCCTCAAATTGATCTACAAATTCAAAACATTTCCTGTCAAAATCTCAGCTGGCTTCTTTGTAAAAAATGACAAGCTAAAATTCATTTCGAAATGTGAGAGACACAGAATAGCAAAAATAATCTTTAAAAAATAACAAATTTGATAGACTAACACTTAAACAATTTCAAAACATACTACAAAACTATGGTAATCAATACTGTGTGGTACTGGATTAAGGATAGACAGGCATAGATCAATGAAATAGAAGTGAGAATCTAGAAATAAACCCACGCTTTTATGCCAATTGATTTTTGACAAGTGCACCAAAACAATTGTATGAGGAAAGATAGTCTCTTCATAAATGGTACTGGGTCAACTAGATATAAACATTCAAAAGAATGGCTTTGAATTTCTACCTCACACTACACACAATGCAAAACTTAATCTAAAGTGGACCATCTGCCTAAAATTAAGAGCCAAAATTATAAAACTCTTAGAATAATCACAAATCTTCGAGATTTGGGGTTTAAGCAATGATTTCTTAAATACAATATAAAACCCACAAACTATAAAAAAGATTGAAAAGTTTCACTTCATCAAAATTTAAACTTTTGTGAGCCATAGAACACCATCAAGAAGGTGAAAAGACAATTTACAGAATAGAATAAAATATTTGCCAATCATATCTGGTTGGGACTACTAGGCACAGTGTATAATGAACCCTTACAAGTCGATTATCATATGGTTTCACTTATTTGTGGAACATATGGAATAGCATGGAGGACATTAGGAGAAGGAAGGGAAAAATGAAGGTGGGAAATCGGAGGGGGAGACAAACCATGAGAGACTATGGACTCCGGGAAACAAACTGAGGGTTTTAGAAGGGAGGTGGATGGGGGGATGGGTTATTAAGGAGGGCACATATTTCATGGAGCACTGAGTGTTATACAAAAACAATGAATCATGGAACACTACATCAAAAACTAATGTACTGTATGGTGACTAACATAACATAATAAAATTAAATTAAATTAAAAAAACTCAATAAGATAAAAAAACAAATGCCCAATTTAAAAATGGGCAAATGACTGGAAACCTATATCCCCCCACTCCCTTCCACCCATATTGCCCATTTCTCCAACCCCTCCCCTATGACAACCATCAGTTTGTTCTCTGTATTTATGGGTCTAATTCTGCTTTTTGTTTATTTGTTTCTTTTATTCTTTTTAGATTCCACATAAGTGAAATCATATGGTATTTGTCTTTCTCTGTCTGACTTATTTCACTTAACACAATACCCTCTAGGTTCAGCTATGTTGTTGCAAATGGCAAAAATCTTATCCTTTTTCATGGCTGATTAATATTCTATCATATATATAAAAGGTACTGCATAGGGAACACAGTCAATGGTATTATAATAGCATTGTATGGTGACTGACAGTAGCTATGCTTATGGTGAGCATAAATGTATAAACTTGTTGAAACTATGTCATAGACTTGAAACTAGTGTAACATTGTCTGTCAATTATACCCAATATTTTTAAGTGAGCAAATTATTAGAATAGATGTTCATTCAAAAAAGATAAATATATGACCAATAAATACATGAAAAGGTGTTCAACATCACTAATTATCCAGGAAATGCAAGTGAAAACCATAATGATATATCACCTTGAATCTTTAGGATAGTTATTATCCAAAAAAAAAAAAAGAAAAGTAGTGAAGAGGATGTAGAGAGATTGAAATTTTTGTATATTGTTGGTGGAAATGAAAAATCGTGCAGCCACTATGGAAAACTGTATGGAAATTCCTCAAAAAATTAAAAGTAGAACTACCATATGATTCAGCAATCCCACTTCTGGGTATATGTCCGATAGAGAAAATAATTGAAATCATAATCTCAAAGAGATCTGGACCTCCATGTTTATTGCATCATTATTTACAATAGCCAATATATGGAAACAACACAAATATTCATTAACAGATGGAGATAAATAGATAGATAAATACATAAATACATAGATATAGATGATAGATGAAAGATAGATGATAGATAGATGATAGATGATAGATAGATGATAGACAGATAGATAGATAGATAGGAGATAGATAGACCATGGAATTTTATCCAGCCTTAAAAAAGAAGAAAATCTTACCATTTGCAACAACATGGATGAACCTGGAAGACATTGTTAAGTGAAGTAAGCCAATCACAGAAGGACAAATACTGTATGATTTCATTTATATGAGGTATCTGAAATAATTAAACTTATAGAAGCAGACAACAGAATGGTGATTACCAGAGATTTGGGGGAGGAAAAAATGGGGAGTTGTTCAATGGACATAAAATTCATAAAATTTCAGTTATAAAAGATGAAACAGTTGTACAGATCTGATGTACAACATTGCGCTTACAATTAACAATATCATATTATGCACTTCAAAATTGGTTAAGAGGATAAATCTCATGTTAAATATTCTTACCCCCCACACACACACACACACACACACACACACACAAAAGAGGTGCAAGTAAACTTTGGTGATAATATGTCTATTTTCTTGATTGTGGTGATAGTTTCATGAGTATATGCATAAGTCTAAACTCATCAAATTATATACGTTAAGTATGTACAGTTTTTTTGTATATCAGTTATACCTCAATAAAGCTGTTAAAGATAAAAATATATTGATTATAAAAATATTTATTGAAGGATAATAATATTTTTAAATTAGGTTACTGTGTGGTTGCATAACTCTTTAAATATACCAAAACCACTGAATTATACATTTTAAGCAGGTGAACATTAATGATATATAAATTATATCTCAATAAAAGTCTTTTTTTATTATTATGTTCAATTAGCCAACATATAGTACATCATTAGTTTTTGATGTAGTGTTCAACAATTCAATAAAGGTCTTTAAAAAGATGAAAGTGTTGAACCAAATGGTCTCAAAGATCCTTAGGGCTCTCACATCTAGGACTCTATAATGTTAAATCTAATCTATTTTATCCATGTAACCACTTTCTGTTGTCTGCTTTCTTTACTACGCACTCTACTGGATTCCTTTCACCTCTGAACTCAAAATGAAATGACTATTTTAAAATTCCATTACAGTCTTATCAATAGTTATTAATAAACGCACTTATCTGGCATTTTTGAGATACCCTTAATGTACAAAGCACAGAACAAAGTGATATAACTGATACAGAGATAATTAAGTTTTGGCCCCTGCCTCCAAGCATCTGACAGATATGAACTCAATGAGCTGTAAATCAATGCAGAAAGAAGTCCTGCTGAATATACCAGGGAGAAAAGGCTTGACAAAGTAGGAAGAATACAAGCCTTAAATAATGAACAAGCATTTAGTAGGTGGACACAACAGTACTCTAGGCTAAGAAAATTATGTGAACCAAGGATACAAACTGAAAAGTCTGTTCTTAATGCCATTCCCCCAAGGACCTCATCTATACAATACCCAGTCTAAGTTCAGTTATCATAAATATTTGAATGCCATAAATTACATTCCTTTTGAAATATTGTATCATTCATACTACTTACCTCTATCCTCCAACTAATGTAAACTGGTGAGGCTTTATGGCATTCTTACCCATATTGCTTCACTTAATGACTACAAAGCAGTTCAATTTTTTATGGTCTTCTGTGGATTAAGAAAGTAACACATTTTTTTCTTTGAAGTCAGAACTTGTACAGGACGCAGTCCAAAACTAAAATAAAGAAATACTCATTCTTTTCATGACATCAATAAAAATGTGTATAACAAAAGATTCCCCAGAAAATTTTGCATTTGAAGATTTTTAAATATTATTAGACTTTATTATTTAGAGGAGTTTAGGATTTACAGAAAAATTGAGAAAAAGTACAGAGTTCTCATACACTTCTCTCACTTTGCACTCACACACAGTTCCCTTTACTATGAACATCTTGCATTAGTGTGGTACATTTGTTAAAAGTGATGAGCAAATATTGATGCAATATTATTAACAAAAAGTCATAGTTTACATAAGGGTTCACTCCGTGTTATACAATTTCATGTTCTTTTTTCTTCCAAGATTTTATTTAAATTCAAGTTAGTTAACATATAGTGTAGTATTGATTTTAGGAGTGGAATTTAATGATTCATTATCACATATAACACCCAGGCTCATCACAACACATGCCCCCCTTAATGCCCATCACCCATTTAGCCTATCCCCCACCCACCTCTCCTCCTGCAACCCTCAGTTTGTTCTCTATAGTTAAGAGCCTCTTATGATTTGCCTCCCTCTCTGTTTTTATCTTATTTTATTTTTCTTTCCCCTCCCCTATGTCCATCTGTTCTGTTTCTTAAATTCCACATATAAGTAAAATCATATGTACAATTCCATGGTTTTGACAAACACATGTCATGTGTCCACCATTACAGTATCATACAAAATAGTTTCCCTGCCTTAAAAACTTCCTGTGCTCCTTCTACTTATTCATCCCTCCTTTGCTTTCCCTGAACCTCTGGCAAGCACTGATGTTTTTACTGTCTCAATAGTTTTGCCTTTTCCAGAATGTCATATAATTAGAATCACAGAGTATGTAGTCTTTCAAACTAACTAATTCACTTATCAATATGCCTTTAAGGTTCCTTGATGACTTTTTATAGCTTAATAATTTATTTCTTTTTATGACTAAATAATATTCCATAGTCTGGATGTACCACAGTTTGTTTATCCATTCACCTACTAAAGGACATCTTGACTGCTTCCAAAGTTTGGCAATTATGAAAAAGGCTGCTATAAGTATTTGTGTGCAGGTTTTTGTGTGAACAAAAGTTTTCAACTCATTTGTGTAAATACCAAGGAATGAAATTGCTAAATTGTATGGTAAAACTGTTTAACTTGGTGATAAACTACCGAACTGTCTTTGAAAGTGGTTCTACCCTTTTCCATTCCCACCAGCAAGATGTTACTACCATTTCAAAATTATTTTAATGAAAACTATTTTTAGTATTGAGTTATGTGACCTTCTCAACCATTGTGGCTAATTTCTGTATCTAGAAAATAGGTGATAAGAGGGAAAACCAGAGTGTGACTTCCAATTATCCATGTGGCTTTCTGGAGATCACGATTCCTTTCAAAAATCCACCGAGCATTATAGTGCAGATAGTACCAAAGCCTGCCTAAAGGGGAAAGGAGAATTTCTGCAAGACTGGATTTTTATGCAATGAAAATGAGTTTGAAAATCTGTTTTCCAATTCTGTTGATATTTTCTCAGTGGTGTTTACCCACTGAACAGCTTCAGACAGTCAAGGGTAGAAAAAACCACACACGAATCTTGTATAGTTTGCAGAACTTCAAGGGTCAGTATTTCCAAATCAATCTTTACCTTTCATTGAGCGTGCTGTCATTATTCCTTCAACAGGAACTGGGAACATAGTGTCTGTTATATTAGTTATTTTTGATCTAGATAACCTATCTTTCCAATTAGATTGCTAACTCTTTGAAGGCAGGGATCCTATTAATCACCTTTATATTTCCATCTGCAGTATCTGGTATGACAGTTTGCTGTTGTGGTTAGCTCTTTTTTGGTTGCAAGGAGAGAGACCCAATAAATCCAACTCAAGTAAATGAGGAGGGGTGGGTTAAAGATATAAAGGACTCTCAAAGAAAGTGAAGAACAAGAACTGATATATAACCAGGCGTCACAGGAACTGGAACTGGGATAGAAGTAGAGTATTTATGAGTGCTAACTCTGAAGCCAGATTGTCTGGGTTCAAATCCTTATTACCTCTGTGACTTTATATGTCACTAGGCAATCTGTGCTTCAGTTTCTATATCTTTAAAATAAGGATAATGATCTTTATTTTATTTATATTTATTTCATACCAAGTATGTAAAGATTAAGTGAATTAGTATAGGTAAAGAGGTAAGTAGAGTGGCTGGCATATAGTAAGTAAATATTAAATATTATCATCAGGTGCTAAGACAAACTCTCTCTCTCAGTTTCATAGTCTTTTTCTTTACATCTCTAGTTTTATTTATGGACCATCCCTGTTGTGCTTTTTTTGCAAATCACTTTCCTCTGTCTCTATATTTTTTCTGCTCTCTTAAAATTTCAGCTTGAACGTTGTCTTCTACCTTATTTTCTTGGTCAGTCTACCTAATGGTTTGTCCTTTGGCTTACTATACTTCAAACTGAAGGCCATGTAGTGTAGTGGCTAAAAGAGCATAGACTCCGGATTCAGACTGCTTGGGTTTCAATCTTAACTCTACCACTTACCTGAGTGTCCATGAGCAAGTTACTTAGCCTCTTTGTGATTCCATTTCCTAGTTTGTTAAAGGGTGATGATAATAATAATAGAATCTATCCCATAGTCTGTTGCAAGGACTGAATGAGTTAAGATTTTGCCTGGTATATATAGCAAGTGCTTCATGAGCATTTGCTTTTGAGTTTTGTTTCTGCTGCTAACTGCATCAGAATAGAGTTTGTTTGGCTTAGCTCATCTTTTGTAGGCTGGGATTCATGGATTATAAGTTGGTGCTAGGCCTAGGAACCAATTTCCTTTGTTTAGGTACCCATTTATGGTCCAGTCAGTCATGACCAGAGCAATAGGGCCAAAGAATACAAAGAAGACATCATTACTACCCTCGGTGGGACTGCAGGGGTGGGCAGTTTACATTTCCTTTAGAATGTGAGTGAGCAAGTGCTGTAAATATACCTAGGACACATAGAGTTCTCAATAAATATTGCTAATGTTGAGTGAGCTGGATGACAAATTCAGATATAGATTGGCCTGAGTATGTGTGAGGTCCATCCAGATCTCTTCTTGGAAATATGTTTGAAACTAAATCCTAGAACCACAGAATGCCAGAGCTGACTAAGGTCTTAAAGAGATCCTCCAAGTACAAACTCCTTACCCATGATTTCTGCCCCATGTTTCGGCTTAGAAAACTAAAATCCATAAACTGGATACAATAGCTCAAATCATATAGTAAATTATCAAGAAATCTGTTATGCTGTAATTGCTGATGTACCATTTAACTCATCACTTAATCCAAATACTTGTATAAAACCATTTTCTACAGATCTCTAACCATATGTCCCATCTATTTTGTCAGTTTTATGGCCAAACCTTGAGCCAATGGCTATTTTTAATTAGGGTCTCATATTCCTTCTTAGCGGTTCTACCTAAAGATGGCAACTCACAATATAATGTTTTTGAATGGCTTTCCCACAAGACTCCCTGCCACATAAAGGAACTACAGTCAGAAATATTGGAGGAAAAAAAAACAACTTATAGCATGGTCTCATCCATAATCCAACTTTACTGCATAAGGCACTTATGTATAATATATTGTTATATCCACCAAAATATCAATATTTTAAAGGAAAATATAAAACATTTATATAATAAAAATGACTGTATTTCAACAAAAAATCCAAGCTTGAGGTCTTATTATTTCAGACATTACTCACAAAACAAGATGTCTCCTGATTGGCAAAGCCATGGAAAGCAACCTGTAAGACCTGAAGCAAGACTATAAGCAATCAGGAACATAAATACTAACCAAAGATACATTGTGCCAGACCAATTTAATCACTTTACATTGGAAAAAATTAGAATCGTTTTCAAATGAAGACCCTCATCAGACATCCCTGAAATTAAGTAAAGCAATCAATAAGGGCTCTCTGGGTTGTTGGTGGGGATAAAATTGACTTCAGGACTGATTAGCTTTGAAGGCCATATGTATGCTTTGCAGCATGAGAAGAAATGGTATTCTTATAATGGTTTTAGGCAACACAGAGTCAAATAATGGACAGGGATCATGGTCCATTTTTAAAGAAAAATAAAAACCTGAGGTGCACAAAAGGACTTCTCCAAATTCAAATCTGGCCATATTAACAGACAGTAACAGCAAATAAAGCCATTAAAAGACCACTGCTGCCTGGCCCAGAACTTTGGAGTTGGCTCAGTTTTTATTCATTGGCCATACAATACTGTTTTCTGTTTCTCTCTTTTTGTGCTACCTGTCCCTTCACAGTTTCCCCAAGTTCTGTATGGTTTCACACTGCCCCTTGGTGACCCATGACCCCCTACTGTAACCCTCTCCCCCGATAATGAGGGCTCTTGACTTCCCTTTTCTCCTGAACTCAAAATTGCCCTGCCCTATCTTCTGCTCACCACAGTATTCAGTCCTCAAATGGCTCCATGGATCTGGCAGTACATAAGAAGAACCTGAGAATTTACAACATCATGAATTAGATACCTCTTCCAAGAAGATCAGTATATTAACACAAAATAACTAAATCCAAAAATCTGAACCCCTAATAGTGGTGATTTTCACATCAGCAAGCTAGGAAAGAGATCTGAATATAAATAATTTGAGAAGTAAATCAAAGATGAAGAATTGGAGACATCAAATATGAACTATTCCTTCAAGAGGTTTGGTTATAAAAGAAATGAGGCAGATATAGCTTGAGGAAAAATATAAGAAATATGTTTTGATGTCTATAAAACATTTTAGACTGGAATGCATTTGTAAGAGAAGAAGAGTTAAAATGAAGTTCAGTGCTATAGGAGAGGAGGAAGAAAAGGATGAATAACTACCGGGTCATTGGATGGGTGAGTAGGAGAGAATTGTTACCTGGTGGCATTTTTTAGTGAAACAGAAATGTAGGTCATCTGCTCAAAGTGAAGGGGCAGATGTAGGGGCTTGAGAAGAAGAATGAAGTTTTAGAACAGCTGCAGTGGGAAATGGAAGAGCCAACTACAGATGAGAAAAGGATTAAGGATGAGAGTTAAGGGTCCAGCTGAGTGAAATTAGAAAGCATACATTTGTAGTGGAGCCAATGAGTATGGATATGCACTTTTTCCCAGATGAGGCTTCAGCAGACTGGGAACAACAATAAGCAAAGTATACCACTGAACTGAGCCAAGACTGGGCAGGGATTGCCAAAGGTATGAGATGGAAGGTGAAGAAGTCAAAGAATGGAAAACGCTTGTGAGTGTGTCATTGAAATGGGGTCCAAAATAGGGTAGAAGGGAGAAGACAGGATGTGGCTGCTAGCTGAAGAGATTAGGTAAGAGAGGAGGGAATGAAGATCACAATAAAGAACAATTTGGTTGATCACAAAGACATTCCTCAGCATTTCACATACAAGTTCGGGTAACTGTATTACCTCTGTGATGTGACCAAACCTCTGAACCCTTTTAGTTTGATAGCTGTTGATTTTCCAGGAAGTGTAGTGTTAATGAAACTTAAATGACTGCTTTCTATCATGAGTTACTTCACTGTGGTGATCTTGAGTCCAGTTTTCCCATTGTTTGCAAGGAATTTCTCTCAACTAGTCTTAGCCAATTCAGCCTGGGTTGAGGAGAGGACTTAGGCACAAGGGAGAGAAGTATGTATGTGTATGGCTCTAGGTTTCGTTCTGCCTCAGAAACACTTTACTGTGAGGAACACAAAGAACATTTAGAAGTTATCAATTTTCTGAAGGTCCCAAACAGCTGCCTGTTCTAAACAGAAATCCTGGCTAATCCCCTTCTCAGTCCTCCTCTAGAGGGCAGTTTGGAAGCACGTTGCCAGATAGTTGTTCACCATTTGCAGGTTGTGATTTTACAGCAGTAGGGAAGTTGGGTATGAGTGGGGAGGGATGTTTGTTTATCAGAGAATGCAGAGGACTTAAGGCCTATCAATTCCCAACCCATAAAGTCTTCCTCCAGCCTTCTGGATCATGTCACCAAGGTTCAGGAGAAACTTTTCTTTCTGACCACAAAGTTGTGGTAGATTCAGACATATTTACATCAGTAATAATTGCCCCTGACTAGCAAAAAAAAAAAAAAAAAATAGGAGTAACTCCTTCAGCCTTCCTCCAATTATAGGAAAATGTCCCATACCTCTGACTCTATTTCTTCATTATTGAATGGTTTACTTAAGATAAACACTTTTGAGGGAAAAATGTTTCCAATTGTTTTTTTTCCTGTCATTTAAAAAAATTTTTTTATTATTATGTTCAGTTAGCTTTAAGATTACCAGCTCTGGTGTATGACAACATAACTTTTAATCAGTGTGCCTTATATTTTCAGGGACAAAAGTTTATGCTCATAGAAGCTATAAAATACTTACACTCCATCATGTTGGTCTCCTGCTCCTTGCCGTTGGAAAATAGCAATTTACTAGAGTCACTCAAATAGGTACTAGATATTCTGTTCTCCTGCACATTATTCATCAAATGAAAATCTCCACAGAATTTGATATTCTATCATTTCTCTCAATACAGTCCTGTTATTTTTATGCCCAAAGGCATAAAAGTTCTAAATGTCTGTCTGGCTGTTCAATTCCTATTGAAACTTTGCAATCAGTCTTAAAAGTTGCAGCATAACTATTATTTATACAATTAAAAAATAAAATCCACTAAGATAGCCTTAAAATGCAACATCAATTATTCATAGAACAAATGTTCATGAGTTGTGTAAAATAGTTGTTAAAGAAACAGACAAACTAACATAGTTTTGACTGTAGCTCTTCTCAATCTTTGGAATATGAAGAACCAATTTTGGTACCAATATATCAGTTTTGTTGACAAAAAAAGCTTTCAAAGAAAAACTTGTAAGAGTAATGCAGCTGTCATAGACTATATAAGTGTGCTAGACATTTTTAAGAGTCTGTAATTAAAGAGGCAGAAATATGACTGTAAGTCTGCACAAAAGTAGCAATATTTGCAGTTTTATAAGTTTAAACAAATCCAAAATAATCTAGTCCTGTATAAAATGAAAAAAAAAAAGGCTTTGGCTTAGCTTGAGGCTAAATTATACTTGCTGAAAAAGCCCTTCTAAGATCTAATTTAATATCTTTCAGAAGAGAAGTCAAAACTGTATATATGTATATACAAATATATAATGAATTCATAGAACTCAATAGCAAAAAAACAAATATTCCAATTTAAAAAATGAGCAGAAGATATGAATAGACATTTTTCCAAATAAGACATATGGACGGCCAGAGGCAAATGAAAAGATGTTCAACATCACTACTCATCAGGGAGATGCAAATCAAAACAACAATGAGATATTACTTCATACTTGTTAGAATGGCTATTATATATTAAAAAAAAGAAATAACAAATGTTGGAGAGGATGTAGAGAAAAGGGAACCCTTGTACACTGTTGGTAGAAATGTGAACTGGTACAGCCACCGTGGAAAACAGTATGGACTTACCTCAAAAAATTAAAAATGGAACTTCTACATGATCCAGCAATCTTACTTCTGGGTATTTACCCAAAAAAGTGAGAACATTAATTCAAATAGATATGTGCACTCCCACATTCACTGCAGCATTATTTACAATAGCCATGATATGAAAACCACCTAAGTGTTCATCAATAGATGATGGATAAAGAAGATGTGAGATATATATAAAATACTATTCAGCCATAAAAAGAAGGAAATCTTGCCATTTGTGACAACATGGATAGACCTTGAGGGCAGTATGCCTGTGAAATAAGTCATACAGAGAAAGCCAAATGTTGTATGATCTCCTTCATATGTGCAATCTAAAGAACACAACACAAGAAAACAAAAATAAGGTCATAGATACAGAGAACATATTGGTGGTTGCCAGAAAGGAGGGGAGTGGAAGTGGGAAAAATAGGTAAAGGGGGTCAAAAGGTACAAACTTCCACTTATAAAATAAATATATCATAGGGATGCAATATACAGCATGGGGACTACTGTTAATAATACTGTATTGAAAGTTGTTAAGGGAGTAAATCTTAAGAGTCTTTATCACAAGAAAAACATTATAACTGCATGGTGATGGATGGTAACTAGACTTATTGTTGTGATCATTTTACAATGTATACAGATATCAAATCATCATGTTATATACGTGAAACTAAGATAATGTTATATGACAATTATACCTCAATTAAAAAAAACTGTACATGCAAGTGATTTCAACCTGCTACCTAGATCTTAGCTACTTCTATCTTGTATTCATTTTCTAACCTCACTTTCACTTTGCAAAAGAGGATCGTGTAAACTATGCTTGATGAATCTTAAATGTAAGACACTTGTTCTCTTTTAGGTTTAAGATGGAGGAAAAACATGTGCTTTTGCCATTCCTCTGGAATATTTTAGCACTGACTTTAAATGAACTCAGCCCACTAAAAACTATCCACAGCAACTTTTATTTCACTTTTGACTCATATCCTGTTGCTTCTTTCAGGTAAATGACCTTGGCATCTCTCCATACCAGAGCCTTCGGTTTACTGGCTTTCATTCCTCAAAGTACAGCACACCAAGAAGAAAAAGGTCTTTCAAAAGTCTGGCATATACTGTTTGACTATAGGGAGGCCTATTCTAGGACACAGTCATTAAAAAACTTTTCTCTATCATAAACCGAAACATATTCTCTGTTGGGGGTGGGTGATAGAAGCTCCTCAGCTACAATTTTTATGAGTAAAGAAATAAAGATGAGTCACTTTTAGATACATATATATGCATGTCTGCTTTTGTCAGGCTGACTTGACAGCTCAAAAAACTAATCAATATGTTTATTCTAATATGTAAGGGGGAGTACAAGACTACTACATTTCAAAATGTTTATAGGTTAGTTTTGCAGGAAGAAAGAACAGCTTTATCTAATGGATCAAGGACATTTACTGCAAAAGAAGCCAAGAAGTCTGTTTTTCAAAATATTTGTAGTAGGAAAAAGTACCCCTAAGACAGCCCTTTTTGTGAAAAGGCTGGAAACCTTTTCTGGGTGATTTAAACTGCTCTCCAGTGAATCATGGCCAACTTGTGATTAAAAGCAGAAATAAAAACTAAAATAAAACTGCAAAGTGTCCTTTTGGTAGGGTTCTATTTTTCAGAAATCTGTAATATGTCTGATTTATGTATTATCCAAATCCAATGCGCTAGTAAGTCACTGAAATTGTCTTTAAAGAGTCAATTTATGATTAAGGACCAGGCCCTATGAGGCCACAGTAAATGAACACAAAATAACTGCCAGTACAGTTAGTAGCAGGCTATTTTAATACCTTGAAAGTGGAGAAACCAGTATATCTTAACAAACAGCAACTCACTGCTCAGACCAAGTAGGTACTCATGCACATTGTATGATTTGGAGAAACCAATAAAGACCATCCTAACCCAAAATATCTCCCCTTAAGCCTGATTTGATGATCAAAATTTCTACCACAACCATCTCTTTTTTTGGGTTAAGGGTGCTGTTCAATAGGTCTACCCTTGAGAGCTAACATATAAGTTAACATGAACAAATTAATGTGGCTTCATTATCTATTCCCTAGAAGAAAGAAAAGCTCTGACAATGATAGAGAAAAACTAAGGATGTGCATGTAAAGTAAACCAATGGGTAAGAGAAAGGTCTGAGTTTGTTGTTGGGTTTCACTTGGAAGGGTAGCCTAAATGCTAAGGACATGGGCATTAAATGAACTCTAAAAGAAAATATGGAACATGAGAAACACCATGATGTGGTGGAAAGAGCACTAGCCTGGGAGTTAAAACATCTAGTTCTAGTACCTCTTCCCAGAAATTTCATCCTATGACTTTCAATAAATCCTATCCTGGATTGAAATTTCTCCATATATCAAAAGGAAATGGGATTGATGGAATACGAGATCTCTGAAGTCCTATAGAGCACCCTTCTAATCAGAAAGGGTACGGGCAGGATATATCTGAGTACAAACTGGCTATTTCACTATTTTGCCTCACCCCACCCTTAAGCTCTAGGCCCCAAATAACCTTCTGTGGAGAAACTATGGAAGCCATAAGAAGCAAAATGGATTACTCTTTAAAGAAACCAATTTCAATGAGTAACAACATTCTTTATCAAAGAAATTATTATTTTCTCCCTTTGCTCCTTCTTTTTTGTCATTGCTTTGATTGCTAAAATTAATTGGCTGCCTATTAACAAATTTCATGCCAGTTTTCTTCATCTGACACAACGAATTCGTGACACTTTTTTTTCTATCTTCATTTAACCACATTTTATTTATTGAAGACCTAAGGCTTACCAAGGGAAATTCTCTGTTCATTTTCCTAGCTGGCCTTTCAAATATGTGTTGTAACAAAACAATAAAAACATGAAAGTGATCATAAGAGACACCAAATGAAGATGTAGGAAATATTTTAAAAGCCTCTTGCCAGTACAGGATTGTTTTCTATGATTAGTCTTTAAAAATATTGCACAGTTGGAGGCACTTGGGTGGTCCAACTCTTGATTTCTGTTCAGGTCATGATCTGAGATCATAAGATCGAGCCCCACATTGGGCTCCCATGCTTAGCGGGGAATCTGCTTGAGATTCTCTCACTCCCTCGCCCTCTGTCTCTACCCCCACTTGCATGTGCTCCTCTCTAAAATAAAATAAATAAGTCTTTTAAAAAATATTGCACAATTGATGTTGAAATGCCTTAACAGATGCTACTATATCACCTTGGAGACCATACTTTAGTCCAAAAAGATGGTACTATAAAGAAATTTTTAACTGATACTAAATCCAAACTCTCCTTTTACTTCCATGCCTTCTCATTAAACGTTATGCAACAGTAAAAAGGAAGTCCCCCCACCACAACCACTTTCTTTTCTACAATTTCCACAGTTCCAAATCAGTTGAATACACTTTCTTTAGCATGTATCCTCCCAGCTCTTTAGCCCAATCTTATTATGACCAACTTGTTTTGCTTAAATTTGCTTGGGCCTCTCCTAATAAGACAATAATAAATTACACTACTGGATATTTATCCCAAAAAAGCAAAAACACTAATTTGTCCCTTTTGCCAGTGGAACCTGTAGTTCAATTTCAGCAAAGGCATTCCTCAGGTTAAACTAATAACTCTGTAAATCTAATTACCCAAACTGTATAAGAAAGACACCTGGAGTATTCTCTTTATCAGAATGGAGGCTTGATGTTTTAGGAAAGATATATCTTTAAAAAATTGTTTCATCCTTGATATCTTACTGTCCATTTAACACAGTGGTATCTTTGGACTATTTGAAATCTTGATTCTAATTGCTCATATTGTTGTGGTCATAACCGCTCAACAAACTGGAAATTTGTTTTGGAAGTGTTATTTGTGTGAAATACAAAAACATTTACAAATGTCTAATTCTACTATATGTGGACTTCATGAGACAGTCATTCACCAAGGTATCTGGCCATGTTTGATACAGTAACTCTCTTGGCATATTCTGGAAATAATAAATCTGAAACAAGGGAAATAGGGAAGTTCTGGAGCTCCTCAAGGGCACGGAGATCATCTAAAAATAAATACCAACTATGTTCAGGTCATTGTTAGTTTAGGTATATGTAGATAAATAAACATGGTTTCTATCTTCATGGTGCTTATGAAAGATAAATTATTTCTCATAAAAATCAGTTCAAATATGGTAAATGCCATTAAAAATGTACAAATTGCTGAAAGGATTCAGAGCACATAAGTTGCTTAAAGCTGTAGAAATCTACAACAGCTGACTTAGTAACAAAAATAATTAAATATCTCTAGACTGACTGACTGAATGAATGAATGAATGGGTGAATGAATGATTACAAGATATGGCAGGTATGTGAACTGAATCTTGAAGAATATATAGGAGTCATGGTTGTTTCTACATGCTAATAATAAAATAGCAGAAAGAGAAATTAAGAAAATGATTCCATTTACAATTAAACAAAAATAATAAACATATAGGAGTAAACCTAACCAAGGATGTAAAAAACCTATACATGGAAACTATAAAACACTGATAAAAGAAATTAAAGACAACACAAACAAATGGTAACATATACCATTGGATTGGATATAACTTGGCTTGGAAGAATTAATATCATTAAATGTCCATATTACCCAAAGCAATCTAGATTCAATGCAATATCTAACAAAATACAAATAGTAATTTTTTAAGGAACTAGAAAAATAATTCTAAAATTTGTACAGAACCATGAAAGACCGCAAATGGACAAAGCAACGATGATAAAGGAAAACAAAGCTGGAGGTATCACAATCCCAGATTTCAAGATACACTATGAAGCTATAATAAAACAGTACAGTACTGGCAAAAAAAAAAAAAAAAGACACATATATCAATAGAACAGAATAAAGAGCCAAGAAATAAGCCCACAATTATATGGTCAATTAATCTATGACAAAGGAGGCAAAAATATACAATGGGGAAAAGACAGTTTCTTCAATAAATGGTGCTGGGAAAACTGGACAACTGCATGCATAAGAAAGAAACTTAATCACTTCTTACATCATACAAAAAATAAACTCAAAATAGATTAAAGACCTTAATGTGATACCTTAAACCATAAAAGTCCTAGAAGAAAAACATAAACAGTAAACACTTTGACATCAGCCTAAGCAACATTTTTCTAAATATGTCTTCTCTTGCAAGGGAAACAAAAACTAAACTACATTATTGGAACTACACACAAAGCTTTTGCAAGTCAAAGAAAACCTTCAACAAAATAAAAAGGCAACTTATTGAATGGGAGAAGGTACTTGCAAATAATATGTCTGATATGGGGTTAAAATCCAAAATATACAAAGAACTATAACTCAACACCAAAAAACAAACAAACAAAAAAAGAAAAAACAATCTGATTAAAACATGGGCTAAGGACTTGAATAGACATTTTTCCAAAGAAGTCATATAGATCACCAATAGACACAAGAAAAGATGCTTAACATCATAATCATCAGGGAAATGCTAAGCAAAACCACAGTTAGATATTACCTTACACATATCAGAATGGCTAGTATCAAAAAGACATGAAACAACAACTATTGGTGAGGATGTGGTGAAAAAGGAATCTTCTTGTTTTGGTGGGAATGTAAATTGGTGCAGCCAGTGTGGAAAATAGTATGGAGGTTCTTCAAAAATTAAAAATAGAAATACCATATGATCCAGTAATTCCACTAATGGGTATTTATAAAAAAAAAATGAAAACACTAATTCAAAATGATGTGTGCTCCTCCATATTTATTGCAGTGTTGTTTACAACAGTCAAGATATAGAAGGAACCTGTGTCCATTAATAGATGAATGGATAAAGAGGTTGTGAGATATACATATATATATGTGTGTGTGTGTGTGTGTGTGTGTGTGTGTGTGTGTGTGTGTGTGTGTGTATTTCCACAGTTGTATATATCCAAAACAAATTTCCAGTTTGTTGAGCAGTTATGACCACACCAATATGAGCAATTAGAGTCAAGATATACATACATAACATAAATACATATGGTGGTCGCCATATGGGAGGGGGTGAGAATATGAGCAAAACGTGTGAAGGGGAGTGGGATGTACAGGTTTCCAGTTATAAAATGAATAAACCATGAGGATGAAAGGTACAGCATAGCAAACATAGTCAATGATATTGCAATACCATTTTATGGTACATATAGTAGCCACACTGGTGGTGAGCATAGCATAATGCAGTCATTGAATCACTATGTTGCACACTTAAAACTAATGTAACATTGTGTGTCAACTTGATTTAATTAAAGATAATAGATAGATGATAGATAAATAGATAGATGATAAATAGATAGACGATAGATAAATAGATAGAGAGATGGATTTAGATGGAAGAGATGGGGATGGTACTTTCCAAAGAAAGGAAAAAGCTTGCTGAATGGAAAGTTAAGATCATATCATGGAGAGATTAAAATGCAAGGGTAAATGCAGCCAGTCTGGAAAACAGTATGGAGGTTTCTCAAAAAGTTAAAAATAGAACTACCTTACAACCCAGCAATTGCACTACTGTGGATTTACATAAAGGATACAAAAATACTGATTCAAAGGGAAACATGTACCCTGATGTTTACAGCAGCATTATCAACAAAAGCCAAACAATGGATACAGCTCAAATGTCCATCAACTGATGAATGGACAAAGAAGATGTGGTATAATATAGCAATGGAATATTACTCAGCCATCAAAAGCATGAAATCTTACCATTTGCAATGACATGGATGGAGCTAAAGTGTATTATGCTAAGCGAAATGTCAGTAAGAGAAAGACAAATACCATATGATTTCACTCATACGTGGAATTTGCGAAACAAAACAAATGAACGTATTGGAAGGAAAAAAAAGAGAGGGGAGTAAACCATGAAAGACTCTCAACTATTTTTGTGTCAGTACCATACTGTCTTGATGATTACAGCTTTGTAATAGAGCTTGAAGTCCAGAATTGTGATGCCACCAGTTTTGGTTTTCTTTTTCAACATTCCTTTGGCTAATTCAGGGTCTTTTCTAGTTCCATACAAATTTTGGGATTATTTGTCCCAGCTCTGTGAAAAAAAGTTGATGGTATATTGATGGGGATTGCATTGGATGTGTAGATTGCTCTAGGTAGCGTAGACATTTTCACAATATTTGTTCTTCCAATCCATAAGCATGGAATATTTTTCCATCTCTTTGTGTCTTTCTCAATTTCTTTCATGAGTGTTCTATAGTTTTCTGAGTACAGATCCTTTGCCTCTTTGGTTAGGTTCATTCCTAGGTATATTATTGTTTTGGGTGCAATTGTAAATGGGATCAACTCCTTAATTTCCTTTCTTCTGTCTCATTGCTAGTGTATAGAAATGCAACTGATTTCTGTGCATTGATTTTATATCCTGCCACTTTACTGAATTCCTGTACAAGTTCTCGAAATTTTGGGGTGGAGTCTTTTGGGTTTTCCACATAGAGTATCATGTCATCTGCAAAGAGTGAGACTTTGATTTCTTCTTTGCAAATTTGGATGCCTTTTATTTCTTTTTGTTGTCTGATTACTGAGGCTAAGGCTTCTAGTACTATGTTGAATAGCAGTGGTGATAGTGGACATCACTGTCATGTTCCTGACCTTACAGGAAAAGCTCTCATTTTTTTTCTCATTGAAAATGATATTCTCTGTGGGCTTTTCATAGATGGTTTTTATGATATTGAGGTATGTTCCCTCTATCTCTACACTGCGAAGAGTTGTATATTGTCAAATGCTTTTTCTGCAACTATTGAGAGGATCATACGGCTCTTGTCCTTTCTTTTATTTATGTAGTGTATCACACTGATTGATTTGCAGATGTTGAACCACACTTGCAGCCCAGGAATAAATCCCACTAGGTCATGGTGAATAATCCTTTTAATGTACTGTTGGATCCTATGACTAGTATTTTGGCAAGAATGTTTATATCCATGTTCATCAAGGATATTGGCCTGTAATCTCCAAAAACAGACACATAGATCAATGGAACAGAATAGAGACCCCAGAAATGGACCTTCAACTCTATGGTCAACAAATCTTCAATAAATCAGGAAAGAATATCCAATGGAAAAAAGACAATTTCTTCAACAAATGGTTCTGGGGAAATTGGAGAGCCACATGCAGAATGAAACTGGACCGTTTCCTTATACCACACACAAAAATAGACTCAAAATGGATGAAAGACTTAAATGTGAGACATGAATCTCTCAAAATTCTAGAGGAGAACACAGGCAGCAACCTCTTCCACCTCAGCTGCAGCAATGTCTTGCTAGACACATCTCTAAAGACAAAGGAAACAAAGGCAAAAATGAACTATTGGCAGATGCTTGGGTGGCTCAGTCTAAGCATCTGCCTTCGGCTCAGGTCATGATCCCAGGGTCCTGGGATCGAGTCCCACATTGGGCTCCCTGCTCAGTGGGAAGCCTGTTTCTCCCTCTCCCACTCCCCCTGCTTGTGTTCCTGCTCTTGCTGTGTCTCTCTCTGTCAAATAAATAAATAAAATCTTTTTAAAAAATGAACTATTGGGATTGATCAAGATGAAATGTTTTTGCACAAAGGAAACAGTCAACAAAACCAAAAGGCAACTGACATAATAGGAGAAGATATTTGCAAATGAAATATCAGATAAAGGGCTAGTATTCAAAATCTATAAAGAACTTATCAAACTTAACACCCAAAAAACAAATAATCCAATCAAGAAATGGGCAGAAGACACCAACAGACACTTCTCCAAAGAAGACATACAAATGGCTAACAGATACATGAAAAAATGTTCAACATCATTAGCCATCAGGGTAATTCAAATCAAAACCACATTGAGATACAACCTTACACCAGTTAGAATGGCTAAAATTATCAAGGCAGGAAACAACAAATGTTGGCGAGGATGTAGAGAAAGGGGAACACTTTTGCACTGTTGGTGGGAATGCAAACTGGTACAACCATTCTGGAAATGTATGTAAGTTTCTTAAATAATTAAAAGTAGAACTACCCTATGATAACAGCAATTGCACTACTAGGTATTTACAACTGAGCAAAGGGAAAAAAAATAGTGAGAGACAAACCAAGAAACACACTCTTAACTACAGAGAACAGACTGATGGTTATCAGAAGGGAGGTGGAGGGAGGAGATAGGTTAAATAGGTGATGGGGATTAAGGAATGCACTTGTGATGAGCACCAAGTTGTTGTATGAAAGTGTTGAATTACTATATTATACACCTGGAACTAATATTACACTGTATGTTAACCAACTGGAATTAAAATAAAACTTCTTTGAAAAGACATACACACACACACACACACACACACACGCACACACACACACAAGCACACACACGCACGCACACACACACACACACACACACACTGAAGAGTTTACCTTTCCATTTTTTCTTTCCAATTTTTATTTAAATTTTAGTTATTAACATATGGTGTAATATTGGTTTCAGGAGTATAATTTAGTGATTCATCTCTTACGTATAACACCCAATGCTCATCATAAGTGCCCTCCATAATACCCATCACTCATTTAGCCTATCCCCTACCCACCTCTCTCCATCGATCCCAAGTTTATTCTCTATAATTAAGAGGCTCTTTTTTAAATTTAAATTTGATTAATTAATATATGTATTATTGGTTTCAGAGGTACAAGTCTGTTAGTATTATTCGTTTCAGAGGTACAAGTTTGTGATTCATCAGTCTTATATAATACCCAGTGCTCATTACATCACATGCCCTCCTTAATGTCCATCACCCAGTTACCCCATCCCTCCACCCCTCTCCCTTCCAGAAACCCTCAGTTTGTTTCCTATGATTAAGAGTCACTTATGGTAGTTGGAGGAGCAAGATGGCAGAGGAGTGGAGACCTAAATTTTGTCTGGTCCCAAGAATTCAGCTAGATAGGGATCAAATTATTCTGAACACCTACGAACTCAACAAGAGATGGAAGAAAAGAATAGCAGCAACTCTCTGAAGAGAAAAGTGACCACATTCTGGAAGGTAGGACATGAGGAGAAGTGAATCCGAGGAGATATTTGGGAAGATAGATGGTGGGGGAGGGGGCCTCCAGCAGCAGATACTGGCAAGTGATAGAGCAGCAGAGCACAAAATCAGAAATTTTAGAAGTCGGCTCCGCTGAGAGACGTCACTCCAGTGACGTCACTCCAGCCACTCCAGTGGCTAAGCAGGGGGTAGAAACCTCACTGGGACAGTGTGGTCTCAGGACCCTCGGGGTCACAGAAAGACTGGAGGTGACTGAGTGCGGCAGAGCTCCCAGGTATTGGAGCAGGGAAGCTAGCTACAGAGATGGAGCCAAAGAGTAGGCTCTCAGCTTGGTGTGGCCATAAACCATGATCCACAGCACACCTGGGCCACTGCTCTTCCAGCAGAGACCCAACAAGCGGCAGATCAGGGAAGACACCCCTTCCTCCCCTGGAAGGAGTGGCACAGGAGCACACCAGTTTCTTCTAACAGACCAAAATATACCCTAAATCTCTAGTTCTATGGCTTTGTTCTATTCTGCTGCCTGATCACATTCTCTCCTTTTTTTTGTTTAAATCATTCATCTGTTCAACCAACTTCTTATCAATTCCTTATATAAAATCTTTTATAATTTTCATCTTTACAGTCATATTCCATCCCTTCATCATACTAACCCTTATTTTTGTACATATATAAGTTTTTCTTTCTTTAAAATTTTGGGAGGCACTTTCTTTTAACAGACCAAAATATGCCCAAAATCTAGTGTGTGGCACTGATCTATGTACCAGACTGATCATATCTGATAATATTCTGGGTAGGTTTTTTTTTTTTTTGTCTGTTTTTATCTTTTTCTTTTTCTTTTTTTTTCTTTGTTTCTTTCCCTTTCTTTTCCCCTGGTTTCAGATCTCTTCTGATTCGTTTAGTGTATACTTTTCTGGGGACGCTGTTACACTGTTAGCATTTTGTTCTCTCATTTATGTATTCTCCTCTGGACAAAATGGCAGGACGGAAAAAATCACCTCAAAAAGAAGAACAAGAGGCAGTACTGACTGCCAGGGACCTAATCAATATGGACATTAGTAAGATGTCTGAACTAGAGCTCAGAATGATGATTTTAAAGATACTAGCTGGGCTTGAAAAAAGCATGGAAGATATTAGAGGAACCCTTTCTGGAGAAATAAAAGAACTAAAATCTAAACAATTCGAAAATAAAAAAGCTATTAATGAGGTGCAATCAAAAATGGAGGGTCTAACTGCTAGGATAAGTGAGGCAGAAGAGAGAATTAGTGATATAGAAGACCAAATGATGGAAAATAAAGAAGCGGAGAAAATGAGAGTTAAACAACTACTGGACCACGAGGGCAGAATTGGAGAGATAAGTGATACCATAAGACAAAACAATATTAGAATAATTGGGATCCCAGAAAAAGAAGAAAGAGAGAGAGGGGCAGAAGGTATATTGGGGCAAATTATAGCAGAGAACTTCCCTAATTTGGGGATGGAAACAGGCATCAAAATCCAGGAGGCACAGAGAACCCCCCCTCAAAATCAATAAAAATAGGTCAACACGCCGACATCTAATAATAAAACTTACAAGTCTCAGAGACATAAAGATAATCCTGAAAGCAGCTTGGGAGAAGAGATTTATAACCTACAATGGTAGAAACATTAGGTTGGCAACAAATCTATCCACTGAGACCTGGCAGGCCAAAAAGGACTGGCATGATATCTTCAGAGCACCAAATGAGAAAAATATGCAGCCAAGAAGACTGTATCCAGCCAGGCTGTCATTGAAAATAGAAGGAGAGATAAAAAGCTTCCAGGACAAACAAAAACTAAAGGAATTTGCAAACACGAAACCAGCCCTACATGAAATCAGGAAGGGGTCCTCTAAGCAAAGAGAGCCTAAAAGCAACATAGATCAGAAAGGAATAGAGACAATATACAGTAACAGGCACCTTACAGGCAATACAATGGCACAAAATTCATATCTTTCAATAGTTACCCTGAATGGAAATAGGCTAAATGCCCCAATCAAAAGACACAGGCTATCAGATTGGATAAAAAAACAAAACCCATCGATATGCTGTCTGCAAGAGACTCATTTTAGACCCCAAAACACCCCATATTGAAAGTGAGGGAGTGGAATATCATTTACCATGCTAATGGACATGAAAAGAAAGCTGGGGTGGCAATCCTTATATCAGACACATTAGATTTTAAACCAAAGACTGTAATAAGAGATGAGGAAGGACACTATATCATACTTAAAGGGATATCCAACAAGAAGATCTAACAATTGTAAATATCTATGTAAATATCCCTAACACGGGAGCAGCAAACTATATAAGGCAATTAATAACAAAAGCAAAGAAACACATCGACAACAATACAATAATAGAGGGGGAATTTAACACCCCCCTTACTGAAATGGACAGATCATCTAAGCGAAAGATGAACAAGGAAATAGACTTTAAATGACACACTGGACCAAATGGACTTTACAGCTATATTCAGAACATTCCATCCCAAAGCAACAGAATACACATTCTTATCTAGTGCCCATGGAACATTCTCCAGAATAGATCACATCCTAGGTCACAAATCAGGTCTCAACTGGTACCATGAGATTGGGATCATTCCTTGCATATTTTCAGACCACAATGCTTTGAAACTAGAACTCAATCACAAGAGGAAAGTCGGAAAGAACTCAAATACATGGAGGCTAAAGAGCATCCTACTAAAGAATGAATGGGTCAACCAGAAAATTAAAGAAGAATTAAAAAAATTCATGGAAACCAATGAAAATGAAAACACAACTGTTCAAAATCTTTGGGATGCAGCAAAGGCAGTCCTAAGAGGAAAGCATATAGCAATACAAGCCTTTCTCAAGAAACAAGAAAGGTCTCAAATACACAACCTAACCCTACACCTAAAGGAGCTGGAGAAAGAACAACAAAAAAAGCCTAAACCCAACAGGAGAAAAGAAATAAGAAAGATCAGAGCAGAAATGAATGAAGTGGAAACCAAAAGAACAGTAGAACAGATCAACGAAACTAGGAGCTGGTTTTTTTAAAGAATTAACAAGATTGATAAACCCCTGGCCAGACTTATCAAAAAGAAAAGAGAAAGGACCCAAATAAATAAAATCATGAATGAAAGAGGAGAGATCAAAACCAACACCAAAGAAATACAAACAATTATAAGAACATATTATGAGCAACTATATATCAGCAAATTAGATAATCCGGAAGAAATGGATGCATTCCTAGAGATGTATCAACTACAAAAACTGAACCAGGGAGAAATAGAAAACTTGAACATACCTATAACCACTAAGGAAATTGAAACAGTCATCAAAAATCTCCCAAAAAACAAAAGCCCAGGCCCAGATGGCTTCCCAGGGGAATTCTATCAAATATTTAAAGAAGAATTAATATCTATTCTTCTGAAACTTTTCCAAAAAATAGAAATGGAAGGAAAACTTCCAAACTCATTATATGAGGCCACCATTACCTTGGTCCCCAAACGAGACAAACACCCTATCAAAAAGGAGACTTACAGACCAATATCCTTGATGAACACGGATGCAAAAATTCTCACCAAAATACTAGCCAATAGGATCCAACAGTACATTAAAAAGGATTATTCACCACGACCAAGTGGGATTTATCCCTGGACTGCAAAGTTGGTTCAACAACCGCAAATCAATCAATGTGATACAATACATTAATAAAAGAAAGAACAAGAACCATATGATCCTCTCAATAGATGCAGAAAAAGTATTTGACAAAGGACAGCATCCTTTCTTGATCAAAACTCTTCAGAGTATAGGAGTAGAGGGTACATACCTCAATATCATAAAAGCCATCTATGAGAAACCCACAGCAAATATCATTCTCATTGGGGAAAAACTGAGAGCTTTCCCCCTAAGGTCAGGAATGCAGCAGGGATGTTCACTATCACCACTGCTATTCAACATAGTATTAGAAGTCCTAGCCACAGCAATCAGACAACAAAAAGAATAAAAGGCATCCAAATCGGCAATGAAGAAGTCAAACCCTAATTCTTTGCAGATGATATGATACTTTATGTGGAAAACCCAAAAGACTCCACCCCAAAACTGCTAGAACTCATACAGGAATTCTGTAAAGTGGCAGGATATAAAATCAATGCACAGAAGTCAGTTGCATTTCTATACACCAACACCAAAGAGGAAGAAAGAGAAATTAAGGAGTGGATCCCATTTACAATTGCACCCAAAACCATAAGATACCTAGGAATAAACCTAACCAAAGAGGAAAAGCGTCTGTACTCAGAAAACTATAAAATACTCATGAAAAAAATTGAGGAAGGCAGAAAGAAATGGAAAAACATTCCATGCTCATGGATTGGAAGAAAAATATTGTGAAGATGTCGATGCTACTTAGAGCAATCTACACATTCAAAGCAATCCCTATCAAAATACCATTCACTTTTTTCAGAGAAATGGAACAAATAATCCTCAAATTTGTATGGAACCAGAAAAGACACCGAATAGCCAGAGGAATGTTGAAAAAGAAAAGCAAAGCTGGTGGCATCACAATTCCAGACTTCAAGCTCTATTACAAAGCTGTCATCATCAAGCCAGTATGGTACTGGCACAAAAACAGACACATAGATCGATGGAACAGAATAGAGAGCCAGAAATGGACACACAATTCTATGGTCAACTAATCTTCGACAAAGCAAGAAAGAATGTCCAATGGAAAAAAGATAGTCTCTTCAACAAATGGTGTTGGGAAAATTGGACAGCCACAGGCAGAATAATGAAACTGGACCATTTCCTTACACCACACACAAAAATAGACTCAAAATGGTTGAAAGACCTAAATGTGAAACAGGAGTCCATCAAAATCCTAAGGGAGAACACAGGCAGCAACCTCTTCGACCTCAGCTGCAGCAGCTTCTTCCTAGAAACATTGCCAAAGGCAAGGGAAGCAAGGGCAAAATGAACTACTGGGACCTCATCAAGATAAAAAGCTTTTGCACAGCAAAAGAAACAGTCCACAAAACCAAAAGACAACTGACAGAATGGGAGAAGATATTTGCAAATGACATATCAGATAAAGGGCTAGTATCCAAAATTTATAAAGAACTTATCAAATTCAACACCCAAAGAACAAATGATCCAGTCAAGAAATGGGCAGAAGACATGGACAGACATTTTTCAAAAGAAGACATCCAAATGGCCAACAGACACATGAAAAAGTGTTCAACATCGCTTGGCATCAGGGAACTCCAAATCAGAACCTCAATGAGATACCACCTTACACCAGTCAGAATGGCTAAAATTAACAAGTCAGGAAACACAAATGTTGGCGGGGATGCAGAGAAAGGGGAACCCTCCTACACTGTTGGTGGGAATGCAAGCTGGTGCAGCCACTCTGGGAAACAGTATGGAGGTTTCTCAAAAAGTTGAAAATAGAGCTACCGTATGACCCAGCAATTGCCCTACTTGGTATTTACCCCAAAGATACAAATGTAGGGATCCGAAGGGGTACATGCACCCTGATATTTATAGCAGCAATGTCCACAATAGCCAAACTATGGAAAGAGCGAAGATGTCCATCGACAGATATATGGATAGAGAAGATGTGATACACACACACACACACACACACACACACACACACACACACACACACACAATGGAATATTATGCAGCCATCAAAAGGCCTGAAATCTTGCCATTTGCAATGACGTGGATGGAACTGGAGGGTATTATGCTGAACGAAATAAGTCAATCAGAGAAAGACATATATTATATGATCTCATTGATATGAGGAGGTCTTAATCTCAGGAAACAAACTGAGTGTTGCTGGAGTGGTGGGGGGTAGGAGGAATGGAATGGCTGGTGATAGACATTGGGGAGGGTGTGTGCTATGGTGAGTGCTGTGAGTTGTGTAAGACTGTTGAATCACAGACCTGTACCTCTGAAACAAATAATACATTATATGTTAAAAATAAAAGGAAGATAGTAGGGAGAAATGAAGGGGGGATAAAGGAGGGGGAGACTAACCATTAGAGACTATGGACTCTGAGAAACAAATTGAGGGTTCTAGCTGGGAGGGGTGTGGGGGTATTGGTTAGCCTGGTGATGTATACTAAGGAGTGCACGTGCTGAATAGAGCACTGGGTGTTACATGCAAACAATGAGTCATGGAACACTAAATCAAAAACTAATGATGTAATGTATGGTGATTAACATAACATAATAAAATTTAAAAACATAGAGTCTCTTATGGTCTTCTCCTTCTCTGGTTTCCTCTAGTTTTATTTTTCCTTTTCTTCCCCTGTGATCTTCTCTTTTCTTTCTTAAATTCCATGTATCACTGAGATCACATTATAATTTTCTCTCTGATTGACTTATTTCACTTAGCATAATACCCTCTAGTTCTATCCACGTTTTTTCAAATGGCAAGATTTCATTTTTTGATGGCTGAGTAGTATTCCATTGTATATATATACCACTTCTTCTTTATCCATTCATCTGTCGATGGACATCTGGATTCTTTCCTTCATTTGGATATTGTGGACATTGCTGCTATAAACATTGGGGCTCAGGTCCCCTTCAGATCACTACATTTATATCTTAGGGGTAAATACCCAGTAGTGCAATTTCTGGGTCATAGGGTAGCTCAATTATTAACTTCTTGCGGAACCTCCATACTGTTTTCCAGAGTGGGTGTACCAACTTGCATTCACAACACAATGTAAGAGAGTTCCCCTTTCTCCACATCCTCACCAACACCTGTTTTTTCTGTGTTGTTGATTTTAGCCATTCCGACAGGTGGTATCTCATTGTAGCTTTGATTTGCATTTCCCTGATAGTAATTGATGATGAACATCTTCTCATGTAACTGTTGGCTATCTGGATGTCTTCTTTGGAGAGAAATCTGTTCATGTCTTCCTCCTATTTTTATTGGATTATTTGTTTGAGTGTTGACTTTTGTATTTTTTTTAAGGTATTTCCATGCCCAGCATGGAACTGAGATCAAGCCCTGATGTGAGATCAAGAGTCTGAAGCTTAACTAACTGAGCCACACAGGTGCCCCATTTTGTAAATTCTTTAGATATTTTGGATACTACCCCTTATTGGATATGTCATTTTCATATATCTTCTCCCATTTCATAGGTTGCCTTTCAGTTTTGTTGATTATTTCCTTCACTGGGGAAAATTTTATTTTGATGCAGTCCCAGGAGTTTATTTTAGATTTTCTTTCTCATCCCTTAGGAGGCACATCAAGAGAGATGTTGTTAGAGCATCCTTTCCTGATTAAAATTCTTCAAAATATAGGGATAGAGAGAACATACCTCAATATCATAAAAGCCATCAACAAAAAGCCCACAGAAAATATCATTCTTAATGGAGAAAAGCTGATAACTTTTCCTTAAGGTCAGGAACACGACAGAGATGCCCACTCTCACCATTATTGTTCAACATAGTACTAGAAGTCCTAGCCTTAGCAATCAGAAAACAAAAAGAAATAAAAGTCATCCAAATCGGCAAAGAATTCAAACTCTCCTTCTTCACAGACGACATGCAACTTTATGTGGAAAACCCAAAAGACTCCATCCCCAAATTACTAGAACTCATACAACAATTCAGCAACATGGCAGGTTACAAAATTAATGCACAGTAATCAGTTGCATTTCAGTACACTAACAATATGACTGAAGAGAGAGAAATCAACAAATTGAGTCCATTTACAATAACACCAAAAATCATAAGATACCTAGGAATAAGTCTAATCAAAGAGGTAAAGTATCTCTACTCTAGAAACTACAGAACACTTATGAAAGAAATTGAACAATACACAAAGAGATGGAAAAACATCCTATGCTCATAGATTGGAGGAATAAACATTGTGAAAATGTACAGTGGAAAAAAGACAGCCTCTTCAATAAATGGTGCTCAGAAAATTGGACAGCCACATGCAAAAGAATGAAGCTGGACCATTCTCTTACACCATACACAAAGATAAACTCAAAAGGGATGAAAGACCTCAATGTGAGACAGGAATCCATCAAAATCCTAGAGGAGAATTTTTCAACATCAGCCACAGTGACTTTTTTCAATACATGTCTCTGAAGGCAAGGGAAACAAAAGTAAAAATGAACTTTTGGGACTCCATCAAGATAAAAAGCTTCTGCACAGCAAAGGAAACAGTCAACAAAACTAAGAGGCCATCCACGGAATGGGAGAAGATATTTGCAAATGACATTACAGATAAAGGACTAGTATCCAAGATCTATAAAGAACTTCTCAAACTCAACACCAAAAAACAAATAATCTAGTCAAGAAATGTGCAGAAGACATGAACAGACACTTCTCCAAAGAAGACATACAAATGGCCAACAGACACATGAAAAAATGTTCAATATCACTAGCCATCAGGGAAACACAAATCAAAACCACAATGAGATATCACTTTGCACCAGTTAGCATGGCAAAAATTAACAAGACAGGAAACAAATGTCGGCCAAGATGTGGAGAAAGGGGAACCCTCTTACACTATTGGTGGGAATTGAAACTGGTACAGCCACTTTGGAAAACAGTATGGTGGTTCCTCAAAATTTTAAAAATAGAGCTACCCTATGACCCAGTAATTGTAATTACACTACTAGGTATTCACCCCAAAGATACAAATGCAGTGAAAAGAATGGGCACATGCACTCCAATGTTCATCGCAGCAATGTCCACAATAGCCAAACTGTGGAAGAAGTTGAGATGCCCTTCAACAGATGAATGGATTAAGAAGATATGGTCCATATATACAATGGAATATTACTCAGCCATCAGAAAGGATGAATACCCACTATTTGCATGGACATGGATGGAACTGGAGGGGATTGTGCTAAGTGAAATAAGTCAAGCAGGGAAAGACAATTATCATATGGTTCACTCATATGTGGAATATAAGGAATAGCATGGAGAAAGGAGGGAAAACTGAATGGGAAGAAATCAGAAAGGGAGACAAACCATGAGAGACTCTGGAATTTGGGAACCAAATGGAGGGTTACAGAAGGGAGGGGTGGGGGATGGGGTACCTGGGTGATGGGTATTAAGGAGGGCACATGTTGTGATGAGCACTGGGTGTTATACACAACTAATGAATCGTTGAACACTACATCAAAAACTAATGATGTATTATATGTTGTATATGTACTATATGTTCTTTCTCCAGCTCCTTCAGGTGTAAGTTTAGACTGTGCATTTGGGATTTTTCTACATTTTTGAGAGAGGCTTGCATGGGTATGTATTTCCCCCTTTGGACCACCTTTGCAGTATCCCATAGGTTTTGGACCAATGTGTTTTCATTTTCATTGGTTTCCATGAATTGTTTAAGTTCTTCTTTAATTTCCTGGTTGAACCAATCATTCTTTAGCAAGATGGTCTTTAACTTCCAAGCATTTAAATTCCTTCCAAATTATTTCTTGTGACTGAGTTCCAGTTTCAAAGTGTTGTGGTCTGATAACATGCAGGGATTAATCTCAAACTTTTGGTATCAGTTGAGACCTGATTTGTGACCCAGTATGTGGTTTATTCTGGAGAAAGTTCCGTGTGCACTTGAGAAGAATGACTATTCTGTTATTTTAGGGTGGAACGTTCTGTATATATCTACAAAGTTCTTCTGGTCCAATGTGTCCTTCAAAGCTCTTGTTTCTTTGTTGATCTTCTGCTTAGATGATCTGTCCATTGCTGAGAGTAGCGTGTTGAGGTCTCCTACTATTAATGTATTATTATCAATATGATTCTTAATTTTGGTTAGCAGTTGGCTTATGTTGTTGGCTGCTCCCATGTTGGGAAGATAGATATTTACAATTGTTAAATTTTCTTGTTGGATAGACCCTTTATGTATGATATAGTGTCCCTCTACATCTCTTATTTCAGTCCTTAGTTTAAATCTAGTATGTCTGATATGAGGATTGCTATGTCAGCTTTCTTTTGAGGTCGGATGGCATGGTAAATTGTTCTCCATCCCCTCACTTGCCATCTGGAGGTGTATTTAGTTTCAAAATGAGTCTCTTGTAGACAGCATATAGATGCGTCCTGCTTTTTTATTCACTCTGCAACACTGTGCCTTTTCATGGGAGCATTGAGCCCATTTACATTAGTAACTTTTAAAAGATATGAATTTGGTGCCATTGTATTGCCTGTAAAGTCCCTCTTTATGTAGATTGTCTTTGTTTCTTTCTGGACTATATTACTCTTGGGGTCTATCTTTGGTTATAGAATCCCCCTAAATATTTCTTGCAGGACTGGCTTTGTGGTCACATAGTCTTTCACTTTCTCCCCGTCTTTATCTCTCCAACCATTCTGAATGGCCTTGCTGGATAAAGTATTCTTGGCTGCACGTTCTTTTCATTTAGTATGCTGAATATGTGTTGCCAGCCCTTTCTGGCTTGCCACTTTTCTGTGGATAGGTCTGATGTTTTTCTGATATTCCTCCCTCCATATGTAAGGAATCTCTTCTCCTTAGGTATTCTCAAGATAGTGTCTTTGCTATAAAATTTGCAAGATTTACTATTCTATGTCAGGGTGTTGATTTATTTTTATTGATTTTGGGTGGTGTCCTCTCTGCCTCTTGGACTCGAATGCTTGTTTCCTTACCCAGATTAGGGAAGTTCTCAGCTATGATTTGCTCAAATATACTTTCTAGTCCACTCTCTATCTCTACCCCCTCAGGGATCCCAATAATTTGGACATTGGAACCCTTCATGGCATCATTAATCTCTGCAATCATTTTTTCATGTGCTGCTAGCAGTCTGTCTCTGTTTTCCTCCACTTCTTTCTTTTCCATCAGCTTATCTTCTAGATCACTAATTTTCTCTTCTGCCTTATTTACCCTGGCTGTTAGAATATCCAGTTTAGACTGCATCTCATTCATAGCATTTTTAGTTCTGCCTGATTAGATCTTATTTCTGCCCTTAGAGATTCTATATTGTCACTAGTGCTTTTTCAAATGTAGTTTTTGACTTTATGATTTCTATCCTGAATTCTATTACTGACATCTTGCTTATATCCATATCCATTAGTTCTCTGGTAAAGGACATTGTCTCATGTTCTTTGTTGAGGGTTCCACCTCCTAGTCATTCTGTTGAGGGATGGTTGAGTAAATGAGCAGCATCCAAAATATCAACCATGACCCAAGCAAAATGCACCCTAGCAAAATCTGGAGGGGTCAGAAGCCACCCCTGAAAAACAAAGCCAAAATGAAACACAAGAGTAAAATTTAAAAATTAGAATATTAATTAAAAAATTTTAAAAGGTGGGGACAGAGGGTGTTATAACCTCTCAGTGTGGACAAAGTCAGGTGTTTCAGTTGTTCCTGGGTGTATTTTGGTCTGTGTTTTAGAGGACAGTATGTCCCAAAATTACAAGGAAAGTAAAACTTGTATGCATATAAAGGTGAAATTGAATAGAGTGAAAAAAGGACTAAAATAAAGCATATATCTATAAAAAATATAGGTGTGGAAAAATACAAATTAAAAAAAGCGACTATGAAATATAAGTTGATATATTAATATCTTATTGAAATCAGAAGATAAATAGAAAAAAAAACAGAGAAAAAGCATAAGAAAAGAAAAGGAGAATTTTATCTGAAAAATAAGCAAGTTGTGAAGTCATATCTGGAGATCAATGTACAATGTTCCCCTGGCATTGGGATTTTACAATCTCATGGGATCCATAGAGTTGTTGTCCTCTTGTTCTTCCAGCCTGTCTTCTGGGGGAGGGGCCTGCAGCACTGTTTCTCAGGTAATCCTGCCTGGATGGAGTTGCCCCAGCCCCTGTCAGGGGGATGGGCTCAGTGTAAACTGGTCTTCTATGTGTCTTTTGTTCTCTGGAGACTTTCTGTGCCTCTTCAGAGGATCAGAGCAAAAGCGGCCACAGTCAAACCTCTGGCCCAGAGCAGAAAATTTGCAGTCTGCCCTCTTTAATAAACCCTCCAGGACAAGCAGTCTGCTTCTGTATTCACTGCCAAAAATGGCAACCTCCTGCTATGGGCACCCATAGCAACTGTCTCAGAGGCAGTCCCCGGGGACCCAGGATTGGAGCTGCCCTTTGTGATTCTAAAACCGCAAGCGGCTGTGGACTCATGTGCACCTGAAGCTCCTGGATCATGTCCGGGTGCAGCTCTAATGTTTTTTCTGGGCCGCTACTGCCCTGCGAGTTTTTCCTTGGTCGCGGGCATAGGTTCCAGATTTTTTCAGGCTGCTCAGGAAAAGAGTGGTTATTGACCACATGGCTCGTGGTTTATGGTGATCTGAACTGAGAGTCCCTTTCTGGGCTCGCTGACCATAACCTGCTTCCTGGCTCCACTGTTCGGGCACTCTACTGGTTCAGAAACCCCCTTTTGCTCTGTGGTTCCTTGTATCCCAAGATCACAATGCCCTACCTAGAATTCTGCCTTTTTATTTACAGAGCCCCTTTCAGAGAGGGATGTTTCTCACTAGAGCACATTTCTAAGGGTTCCGATTTTGTGCTCCAGTGTTATATCACTTTCCAGGAGCCTGCTTATGGAGGCTCCCTCCCCCTTCTGTTTATCTTCTGATATCCCCCCATAGATTCACAGCTCTGCACATCCTACCTTGCAAAAAGCAGTCGCTTTTCTGCTTGTAGAGATCCAGATATATATTCTTATATCTCAGGCTGATTTCGTGGGTATTCAAAATGGTTTGATAGATACCCAGCTAAATTTAGGGGACCAGTTGAAATGGGGTCCCCTATTCATCTGCCATCTTACTTCCTTTCCATGATTTTGTTTATTTGAATGCATTCTACTTTTTGCTTTTTTGATGAGTCTGGCTAGAGGTTTATCAATTTTGTTGATCTTTCCAAAGAACCACCTTCTGGTTTCATTGATATGTTCTATTGTTTTTTTAGCTTCTATATAATTTATTTCTGCTCTAATCTTTATTATTTCCTTCTGCTGGTTTTGGTTTTGTATGGCCTTTTTCTAGCTCTTTTAGGTGTAAGTTTAGGTGGTTTATGTGAGATGTTTCTTATTTCTAGAGTTAGACATGTATTGCTATGAACTTCCCTCTTACAATTGCTTTTGCTGAATCCCAAAAATGGTGGATCATTGTGTTTTTATTTTCATTTGTTTACATGTACTTTTTGATTAACTATTTGATGTCTTGGTTGACCATTCATTGTTTAGTGGCATGTTACTTAACCTCCATGTGTTTGTGCTCTTTCTATATTTTTTCTTGTGGTTGATTTCTAGTTTCATAGTGTTGTAGTCAGAAAGGACGCATGATATGACTTTGATCTTTTTGAATCTATTGAGACTTATTTTGTGGACTAATATGTGTTCTATTCTAGACAATGTTCCGTGTGACTTTGAATATATCATGCTACTCCTTTCTGGCTTTGACATTTTCCGCTGAAAAATCCCCTAGTAAACTTATGGGCTGTTTACATAATTTGGCTACTGTAGATAATGCTGCTGTAAACATCGGGATACATGTATCCCTTTGAATTCATATTTTTGTATTCTTTGTGTAAATACCTAGTAGTCCAATTGCTTGATCATAAGGTAGTTCTATTTTTAACTTTTTGAGGAATCTCTATAGTGTTTTCTAGACCACTTTCTTGCACCATACACAAAAATAAATTTAAAATGAATTAAAGACCTTAGTCTGAGACCTGAAACCATAAAAATCCTAGAGAAGAACACAGGCAGTAACTTCTTGGACATTGACCATAGCAACTTCTTTCTAGATATGTCTCCTGAGGCAAGGGAAACAAAAGCAAAAATAAACTATTGGGACGTCATCAAAATAAAAAGCTTCTGCACAGTGAAGGAAACAATCAAAGCCATCTATGGAATGGGAGAAGATATTTGCAAATGACGTATCTGATAAAGGGTTAGTATCTAAAATATATAAAGAATTTATAAAACCCAACACACAAAAATGAATAATCCACTTAAAAATTGAGCAGAAGACATGAATAAACATTTTTCAAAAAAAGATATATAGATGGCTGACAGACACATGAAAAGGTGTTCAACATCACTCATCATCAGGAAAATTCAAATCAAAACTACAAAGAGATATCACCTCACAACTGTCAGAATGGCTAAAATCAACAACACAAGAAACAGTACATGTTGGTGAGGATGTGGAGAAAGGTGAACCCTCCTGCACTGCTGGTGGGAATGCAAACTGTGGCAATCACTCCGGAAAACAGCATGTGTGTGTTTTTACACCAGCTGCCTCCTCTCTGACATATACTCCCATTCTGTTCATTTTCTGGAACTCTGTTGCCTGCTGGCATTTCTCTCAGAAGCATGCAATTTTCAGCTCTGATTCCAAAACAGGGTAGTCAAAAAAAGATAGTTCATGCCTTTACCCTCAATTCTTGATAATTAATACATATCTTCACCATAAAGTTTTAGTATGATGCACCCTTACCTTGATTATGGTTCATTATTATAATGAAAATCTGTAAATGGTCAGACCCTGCTATAGCAGGCTTGACTACCATAACATTCTTAAAATAATTCTGGCATTCTTTTATTGCCACATCATACTTTTCTCCACTCCTTCTTACAAGGTCAAATTCTAAGTTTCTATCTTCATGGAAGGTGAAATATAGTCTTGGAGTATGGGCCTGCCCCAACCCCTTCATTGGTTTTATTTCATTTAAATCCTTGTTATTTCATTGAAATTCTTGCTATTTCACTGAAATGAATGTTATGCATCCATCAGTGTCATACAGAATTAAAGCATCATCGGTTTCACATGCTCTACACCAAAGTACTTCCATGGGAACAAATCATTCTACATGTCCAGGGAACTATTAAGACTCAGTGCTTCAAGGACATGATGATTTTATTTCTAAGGTTTCCACAAGTGAGTTTTTAGAACTGTCAAATCACCACTGTTTTCCACAACTTAAGTCATCTCTCCAAACTTACATATGCTGAGCATGCTTAATTCTGATCATTTTGGAAATCTGACATTTTATAACCTTAACTATACTAGGTGCCAAAGATGATTGCATTATGTAGGACTACAGGGTGAAAAGTTTATTAATATATGTAAATTTCCTTAAAAAGATTGAGTGGCATGATGCTGTTCAACTATCCTTTATAATTCTAAACTGTAAATTCCTCAAGGACAGGACCTATGCCTTACCATTTTCTGTATCTCCAGTACATAACATATTGTAACTGCACAGAAATAAGTTATAACTAATAAGTTATGCTGGACAAAGGAGATAACCATTTGCAAAAATATACCTGTGAAACATGTTTGATCATCCTTTTTCACTCTATTTTGTCCTTAATTCTCCATTGTACATGGCATTGCCCTTTAGTTAGGGACATTGTATAAATTGGAAAAAGGCACTTCTTCCCCAAGTAAAAATTAATTATTTAATTAATTAAAGTTATTTAAAATTTAAATTTAAAATTATTGCACAAAGTCAAGAACCATACATAGAAGGAACCATATTTGTGGAAGAATCAGCCCTGGCAGAGCATACAAATGCATCCACACTCTTGCCAGCTCACACACACCATGGATAGATACTAAGGCATACATTCAATAGGAAGTATTTATATTTTAAGCCCCTCTCCCTGACCTCAGATAAGGTGACTGTATCAGGTATGAAATCTTTCTATTTAGAATCAGACGCTGAGATGGTGAGCAAAAGAGAAAACAACTGCCAAGAGCACATATAAAGTACAGCAAAGAGAAGGGGCAGTTTCAAGCATGGGTGTTTGCCAGTGAGGGTGTATATGTGTGATCTCTTCAAGTGTGTAAGTGGCTATATGTGCCTGTGTGTGTTTACATAAGATGGTGTTTTCCTCTTTTGCACTAGAACTTGTTTGAGAGGTGTAGAATCCTCATGGTGCCTGCTGCCTTCTTGTATGAGTTAGTATCTACCCATAATGTAAAAAATGTCCCCTTAGATGCAACATCCTTGGGCAGTGAACAACCTGAACACTTATATGTAGCAGCCTTGCCCTCATTCCTTTTTTCTGACCTTTACTCTATCAACTATATTAAAGGAAATCTAGTAGTATTTTCTTTTTTCTTCTTTTTCTTTTATCTTTTTGTTGTTGTTGTTGCTGCGGGGGAGGGCTGTAATTTTCTTTGAGTAGTGGGGTGGAGATGATTATGCCCTGTTCGATCCACTTTACTAAAACAACTACAGTTGACATTTCCAATCCAGTACTATTTGATGGTTGACACATTCTAGGCCAGTTTCACTGGACATTACAAAATGCCTATTCATCAGAGGAAGATGATATTCCTCTTCATTAATCACAGGTTACTGAAAATATCTTGAAAAGATGGCTTCACATTAACCCATTTTCCTAAATACCTTCCTGTAATGAATTTTTCTTCCATGTAAATACAGTATAGATTTGGTGGGTCAATTACATTTATTTTATTTTATTTATTATGTTCAGTTAGCCACTGTATAATACATCATTAATTTTTGATATAGTGTTCAATGATTCATTAGTTCCATATAATACCCAGTGCTCATCAGAACATATGCCCTCCTTAATACCCATCACCCAATACCCCATATCCCATACCCTTCCCTCTGAAACCCTCAGTTTGTTTCCCAGGGTCCATCGTCTCTCATGATTTCTCCCCTTCGGTTTTCCCTCCCTTCCCATATGGTCCTCCATGCTATTGTTTATGTTCCACATATGAGTAAAATCATATGATAATTTTCTTTCTCTGCTTGACTTATTTCACTTAGCATAATACCCTCCAGTTCCACCCATGTCCATGAAAAGAGTGGGTGTTCATCCTTTCTGATGGCTGAGTAATATTCCATTATATATATGTACCACATCTTCTTTATCCATTCAACTGTATTTTTTGTTTCTTTGTTTTTGTTTTTTTATATCATTTTATTTATTTTATTTTTTTAATTTTATTATGTTAGTCACCATACAATACCTCATTAGTTTTTGATGTGGTGATCCACGATCCATTGTTTTCATATAACACTCAGTGCTCCATGCAGTACATGCCCTCTTTAATACCTATCACCAGGTTAAGCCATCTCCCTAAGCCCCTCCCCTCTAAAACCCTGTTTGTTTCTCAGAGTCCATAGTCTCTCATTTTTCATCTCTCCCTCCAATTCCCCCCCTTCATTTTTCCCTTCCTTCTCCTAATGTCTTCCATGCTATTCATTATGTTCCACAAATAAGTGAAACTGTATGATAATTGACTTTCTCTGCTTGACTTATTTCACTAAGCATAATCTCCTCCAGTACCCACCATGTTAATGTAAAAGGTGGGTATTCATCCTTTCTGATGGCTGAGTCATATTCAATTGTATATAAGGACTACATCTTCTTTATCCATTCATCTGTTGAAGGGCATCTCAGCTCTTTCCACAGTTTGGCTATTGTGGACATTGCTGCTAGGAACATTGGGGTGCATATGGCCCTTCTTTTCACTACATCTGTGTGTTTGGGGTAAATACCCAGGAGTGAAATTGCTGGGTCATAGAGTAGCTCTATTTTTAATTTTTTGAGGAACGTCCACACAGTTTTCCAAAGTGGCGGTACCAGCTTGCATTCCCACCAACAGTGTAAGAGGGTTCCCCTTTCTCCACAACCTCTCCAACATTTGTTGTTTCTTTCCCTGTCTATTTTTGCAATTCTAACTGGTATAAGGTGGTATCTCAATGTGGTTTTGGTTTGAATTTCCCTGATGGCTAATGATGATGAACATTTTTTCATGTGTCTCTTAGCATTTTTTTGTATGTCTTCTTCAGAGAAATGGCTTCTGCCCATTTTTTGACTTGATTATTTGTTTTTTGGTTATTGAGTTTGAGAAGTTCTTTATAGATCTTGGATATCAGCGCTTTGTCTGTAGTGTCATTTGCAAATATCTTCTCCCATTCTGTGGGTTGCCTCTCTGTTTTGTTGACTGTTTCCTTTGCTGTGCAGAAGCTTTTTATCTTGATGGAGTCCCAAAAGTTCATTTTTGCTTTTGTTTCACTAGCTTTTAGAGATTTATCGTGAAAGAAGTTGCTGTGGCCGTTGTCAAAAAGGTTACTGCCTATGTTCTCCTCTAGGACTTTGATGGATTCCTGTCTCACATTGAGGTCTTTCATCCATTTTGAGTTTATCTTTGTGTATGGTGTTAGAGAATGGTCGGGTTTCATTCCTCTACATGTGGCTGTCCAATTTTCCCAGCACCATTTATTGAAAAGACTGTCTTTTTCCCATTGCATATTTTTTCCTGCTTTGTCGAAGATTATTTCACCATAGAGTTGAGGGTCTATATCTGGGTTCTCTATTCTGTTCCATTGGTCTCTATGTCTGTTTTTGTGCCAGTACCATGCTATCTTGGTGATCACAGCTTTGTAATGTAGCCTGAAATCGGGCAACGTGATGCCCCCAGTTTTGTTTTTCTTTTTCAACATTTCCTTGGCGTTTTGGGGTCTTATCTGATTCCACACAAATTTCAGGATTGTTTGTTCCAGCACTTTGAAAAATGTCATTAGAATTTTAATCGGGAAGGTGTTGAAGCAATAGATTGCTCTGGGTAGCATAGACATTTTAACAATGTCTATTCTTCTGACCTATGAGCATGGAATGTCTTTCCATCTTTTTGTGTCTTCTTCAATTTCTTTCAGGAGTGTTCTGTAGCTCCTAGAGTATAGATCCTTTACCACTTTGGTTAGGTTTATTCTGAGGTATCTTATAGTTTTTGGTGCTATTGTAAATGGAATAGTTTCTCTAATTTCTCTTTCTACAGTTGCATTGTTAGTGTATAAGAAAGCAACTGCTATCCGTGCATTGATTTTGTATCCTGCCACATTACTGAATTGCTGTATGAGTTTTAGTAATTTGGGGGTGGAGTCTTTTGGGTTTTCCACAGAAAGTATCATGTCATCTGTGAAGACAGAGTTTGACTTCTTTGCCAATTTGAATACATTTTATTTCTTTTTGTTGTCTGATTGCTGTTACTAGGACTTCTAGTACTACGTTGAACAATAGTGGTGAGAGTGGGCATCTTTGACATGTTCCTGATCTGAAGGGGAAGGCTCTCAGCTTTTCCCCATTGCAGATGATATTCACTCTGGGTTTTTCATAGATGGATTTTTATGAACTTGAGGAAAGTTCCGTCTATCCCTATACTCTGAAGAGTTTTATCAGGAAAGGATATTGTATTTTGTCAAATGCTTTTTCTGCATCAATTGAGAGGACCATAAGGTTCTTCTCTCTCTTCTTATTAATGTGTTCTATCACATTGATTGATTTGTGAATGTTGAACCACCCTTGCACCCTGGGGATAAATCCCACTTGATCATGGTGGATGATCCTTTTAATGTATTGTTGGATCCTATTAGCTAGGATTTTGTTGAGGATTTTGGAATCCATATTCATCAGGGATATCGGTCTGCAATTTTCCTTTTTGATGGGGTCTTTGCCTGGTTTGGGGATTAAGGTAATGCTGGCCTCATAGGATGAGTCTGGAAGCTTTCCTTCTGTTTCTATTTTTTGAAACAGCTTCAGGAGAATAGGTATTATTTCTTCTTTGAATGTTTGGTAGGATTCCCCAGGGAATCCATCAGGCCCTGGACTCTTGTTTTTTGGGAGGTTTTTGATCACTGCTTCAATCTCCTTAGTGGTTATTGGCCTATTCAGGTTGTCAATTTCTTCCTGTTTCAGTCTTGGCAGTTTATAGGTTTCCAGGAAGGCATCCATTTCATCCAGACTGCTCAGATTATTGGCATATAGTTGTTGCTAATAATTTCTAATAATTGTTTCTATTTCCTAGGTGTTAGTCATGATCTCTCCCCTTTCATTCATAACTTTATTAATTTGGGTCCTTTCTCTTTTCTTTTGGATAAGTCTGGCCAGTGGTTTATCGATCTTATTAATTCTTTCAAAGAACCAACTTCTAGTTTCATTGATCTGATCTACTGTGTTTCTAGTTTCTAATTCATTGATCTCTGCTCTAATCTTAAATATTTCTTTTCTAATACATGGCTTAGGCATCGTTTGTTGCTTTTTCTCTAGTTTTTTAAGGTGTAGAGTTAGTTGGTGAATTCTGGATTTTTTTTTTTTTTGAGTGAGACTTGGATGGCTATGTATTTCCCCCTTAGGACCACCTTTGCAGGATCCCCTAGGTTTTAGACTCATGTGTTTTCATTCTCATTGGTTTCCACGAATTGTTTAAATTCTTCTTTGATTTCCTGGTTGACCCAAACATTCTTGAGCAGAGTGGTCTTTAGCTTCCAAGTGTTTGAATTTCTGCCAAATTTTTTCTTGTGATTGAGTTCCAGTTTTAAGCATTATGGTCTGAGAATATGCAAGGAATCATCTCAATCTTTTGGTATTGGTTGAGATCTGATTTGTGACCCAGTATGTGGTCTATTCTGGAGAAAGTTCCATGTGCGCTCAAGAAGAATGAGTATTCTGCTGTTTTAGGGTGGAATATTCTGTATAGATCTATGAGGTCCATTTGGTCCAGTGTGTCATTCAAAGCTCTTGTTCTTTGTTGATTTTCTGCTTAGATGATTTGTCTATTGCTGAGAGTGGATTATTGAGGTCTCCTACAATTAATGTATTGTTATCAATATGACTCTTTATTTTGCTTAACAGTTGGCTTATGTAGATGGCTGCTCCCTTGTTGGGGGCATAGATATTTACAGTTGTTAGATCTTCTTGTTGGATAGACACTTTAAGAATGATATAGTGTCCTTCTGTGCCTCTAACTACAAACTTTGTCTGATATAAGAATTGCTACCCCAGCTTTCTTTTGAGGTCTGCTAGCATGGAAGATAGATCTCCATCCCTTCACTTTCAGTCTGGATGTATCTTTAGGTTTCAAATGAGTCTCTTGTAGACAGCATATGGATGGGTCCTGTCTTTTTATCCAATCTGCAACCCTGTGCCATTTTATGGGAGCATTTAAGCCATTCACGTTGAGAGTGATTATTGAAAGATATGAACTAATTGTCTTCATGTTGCCTGTGAAGACATTGTTTTTATATATTGTCCCTGTAAATTTCTGTTGTATATTATTCTTGGGGTCTTTCTCCTTTTATAGAACCCCCCTTCATATTTCTTGCAGGGCCAGCTTAGTGGTCACATATTCTTTCATTTTCTGCTAGTCTTGGAAGCTCTGCCTCTCTCAATCCATTCTAAATGACAGCCTTGCTGGATAAATTATTCTTGGCTGTATGTTCTGTTTAGTACCCTGACTATGTCTTGCCAGGCCTTTCTGGCTTGCCAGGTCTCTGTGGATAGGTCCTATGTTATTCTGATGTTCCTCCCCTTGTATGTAAGGAATCTCTTCCCCCTAACTGCCCTTAAGATGGTTTCCTTGGGTCTAAGATTTTTGAGTTTTACTATTACATGCTGGGGTGTTGGCCTATTTTCCTTGATCTTGGGAGGGGTCCTCTCTGCCTCTAGGACACGAATGTTTGTTTCATTCCCCAGATTAGGGAAGTTCTCAACTATGATTTGCTCAAATATATCTCCTAGTCCCCTCTCTCTCTCCACTCCCTCCAGGATTCCAATAATTCTGACATTGGAACCCTTCATGGTGTCACTTATTTCTCTTATTCTATTTTCATAGATTCTGAGTTGTTTTTCCCTGACCTCCTCTTTTCCCTTTTTATCTATTAAATCGTCTTCCAGGTCACTAATTCGTTCTTCTGCCTCGCTTACCCTAGCTGTTAGATTTTCTAGATTAGTTTGGATCTCATTGACAGCATTTTTAAGTTCTGCCAATTCAGCTTTCATTTCTGCCCTTAGAGACTCTATGTTGCCATTAGTTGTTTTCTCCATTCTATCTATTGTCTCCACAATTGCTTGCCTGAATTCCATTTCTGACATCTTGGTTATATCTGCATCCATTTGTATATCTGTGGCATAAGTCATAATCTCCGAGTTGTTCCTATTTTGGGGGTTCCTCCTCCTAGTCATTTTGTTGATGGGTGGTTTAGGGAATGTATAAAGTCCAAATTATTGACCAGAACCCAAGCAAGATGCACCTGTTTTCTAGGGACCTTAGGGTTGCTGGCCTCTTGTTCTCCCAGCCTGTCTTGTAGGGGAGGGGCCTGCTGCACTGTTACTCAGGCAACCCTGTTTGGGCAGAGTTGCCCTGCCCCTTTGGCAGGGGATGGGCTCAGTGGGAACCGGTTTTTTTGGGCTTTTGTTCTCTGGCAACTTTCCCAGGTGGCTTTCCTCATCTCTTCCGAAAGTCAGAGCAGAAGAAACCGTTTCCAACCCTCTGCCTCAGAGCAGAGAGATCGCATTCTGTTCTTCAGTGAGCTCTCCAGGCCACAGTCTCTCCATTTCTCTCTGTGCTGCTATAAACTGCAGCGTCCTGGGTTGTGCTCTCCACAGCACTCCCCATCTTGCCTCCAGGTCGGGCACGTCTCTGCCCTTTGTATTTCTAAAACCGCTAGCCACTCCCAGTTCACACACGAGACCCCACCACTCTGGGTGGTTTCCATCCAGGGGGTTGCCCATAAAGTCCTTTCCCCACTGCTACTGGTCTGCAAGTCTGTTCCCCGTCTCCAGCAGGGGAGGCTATCGCTCACTGGCAGAGTAGGATCCCCAAGGCTAGGCTCCCTCCTGCCGCCCTTTATCCTCTGATATCTGCCTGCAGAATCACAGCTCCCCGCTTTGTACCTTGAAATCAACCGCCTGCGATATTCTGCTTGTAGAGATCCAGATCTTCTTACATCTCAGGCTGATTTCGTGGGTGCTCAGAGTGGTCTGGTAGATATCCAGCTCATTTCCGTGGACCAGTTGGAATAGGGTCCCCTACTCCTCCTCCATCTTTTCCCCCTTCCCTCCACTCATCTGTTGAAGGACATCTCAGCTCCTTTTACAGTTTGGCTATTGTGGACATTGTTGCTATGAACATTGGGGTGCATGTTCCCCTTCTTTTCACTACATCTGCGTCTTTGGGGTAAATACCTAGTAGTGCAAATGCTCAATTATAAACAAAGCCACTTATTTATTTCATAAAGAGTACTATTCTCTTATTAATGCAATTAATACATTTTCAAGAGCTAATGTATTAAATTCTATTTTGCAATGTGGATGAGTTAATCCATGAGGGTGGTTGCACTTGTTCAATGAATCCCACGTTCAAATAATGTTTTCTACAGAATGAAGCCTTCTCTCTAGGAATTCACTTTTTCTTTTTTTTTTAAAGATTTTATTTATTTATTTGACAGAGAAAGACACAGCAAGAGATGGAACACAAGCAGGGGGAGTGGGAGAGGGAGAAGCAGGCTTCCCACTGAGCAGGTAGCCTGATGCGGGACTCGATCCCAGGACCCTGGTATCATGACCTGAGCTGAAGTCAGACGCTTAATGACTGAGCCCCTCAGGTGCCTGGAATTCATTTTTTCAACCCATTCAATCCTACAGATATTTTATACTTTTACTTGGAAACTACAAATATAAACTACTAATACTGGGTACTACAAGGATAAAAAATAAATGATACAGTTCTTAGCCTTAGAACAGTTTATTGGTTGAGACCATGTACTTTAAAATGAGACATACCTGGGTTCTGATAGCTTTATTCACCACTTTTTAGCAATGTAATCTTGAGCAAATTATATAATCTCCCTGAGCCTCAGATTCCACATATACAAAAAAGAAATAGTAATATCTCCCTTATGGAGTTTGTTAATATAATTAAATGAAGTGGTCATTAGACTAGGGTGGCTCTAATACATTGGTAGTCTACATAAGCAAAAAAACAAAAAACAAACAAAAAACACTAAGCCATAGTCAATAGACACAAATCTGAGAAAATACAACTTGAGAACAACCAATATAGGCTTTCTCAAATAAAGCTACTGCTTAAGCTACAGCCAATTAAATCATTTCCTTGCTTTGCTTCCCTCACACCTATCTTCTGCCAGTGGAGCACTCTTAACCATATTCGGTTTGATGCTGCCAATTCAGGTCAATGTATGGTTAAACTCTTTATATGTGCCTCAGATTATCTTAACAGGTTGTCTTGAAGATTATTTCAGATAAAGTATGTGGTGTCTGACATGTAATAAATTGCTTAATAGGTGGCAACTATTAACTATTCAAGTCACTTATAGACTAATGGAAAATTGAAAGAACTTAGGTACACAAATAACTAAAATTGAAGGCAGAACAGGCTGGAGTTAAGATGGCAGCATAGTAAGAGTACCCTATGTTCACCTCATCCTTTGAACAAAACTAGATATCTATCAAATCATTCTAAATAACCCAGAAATCAACTTAAATACGGACAAAACAATCTCCAAAACTAAAGGAAGAAAAGAAACCTCACTGAAGAAGGTAGGAAGTGCAGAGACATGGTTTGGGGGAGAAAGGATCTCAGGTGCTGTGGAGGGGAGGGAGCTGTGGTTGCAGAGAAAGGTAAAAGAGCAGAGCACACTGGGGAATGCACAAAGAGAACATTTCCCCAAAGTCATTGGCTGAGAAAGCAAGAGGGGCTCATTTTCATGATTTCTTGCAACCAATGGGAGTTAAAGACTGGAGTTTTAAAGGTCAGTGGGATAGGCTGGGATAGAGTACTGAAGACGCTGCCCTACTCCTGGAGAGAATGCAGACAAACAACACAGGGGCAGACTGCACAATCTGAAGAATGCCTGGGCCATGCAAGGGGAGATTATTCTATCTTCTTGGAACACATCCCTGAGAGGTAGCATTCACAGAGACTACTCTACAGGGACAAAGGAGTTAACTGGCATGCTTTCCCTCCCCAACCCCTCAACATAAATGCAGAGACACTTGCAGAAAGCAGCTCAATCCAGACACTGACTGCCTAACCCACTTATACCTAGTCCCACACATCTGCTCTCTAGTGAGACTGCCCTTTTGGTTAAGCCTGTCTTGGTGCCAGCAGAGTCAGACCCTCCACAAAAAAACCAGCACAGGCCCCTGCCCACACCATGTCCCTAAAGGCTGGAGTTTTAAAAGTCATCAGGCTTAGCTGGGACAGCTGTTCTTGGAGAGAAGGCAGGCAAACAACCTGGAGGCAGAGAGTGTAGAAACGGGATCAGAAAAATGCCTGGGACACACGGCGGGGGGGGGGGGATTATTTGCTCTTCTCAGAGTGCTTCCATGAGAGACAGCACCCACAGAGACTCCTCTCCAGGCAAAAAGTTGCTGGCTGTGCCATTTCCCTCCCAACCTCTCAGCAAAAGCACACCCCTGCCCACACCACATCTCCTGACCAGAGAGTTCTGCAGAGCTTCAGTTCTACTGGAGGTAATATCAGGTCTCATTTAATAAGCAGATCAGAACACACCTAGTTAAAAATTGCCACATTCTGGCCAGGGACAAAACACTGCCCACTGAAAGCAAGGAGAGCCTCTGCAGACAACTGGTCTTAAGGATAGAGCAGCCAAAACACACGAGCAAAGCAAACACAGCACACACCAGAGACACCACCTGAACTGTGAGGCCCTGGACATGATAGGACCTCTTCTTCATAAAGCCATTACATTCAAGAGCAGGAAACATAATGGGCTTTTCTAATACAGAGAAGCAGACAGAGACTTAGGCAAAACGCCAAGATGGAGGAATTCATGAAATGATAGAATAATATAAGGTCATGGTCAGATATCTAAACAAAACAGATATAAGTATCATGGCTGATGGAGAATTTAAAGCAACAATATAAGGAAGTTCTCTGGGCTTTAGAAAGCAATGAAACACTTCAGGGAGGCCCTGGCTATAGATATAAAAGACTTAAGGGGCACCTGGGTGGCTCATTTGGTTGAGCATCTGACTCTTGGTTTCAGCTCAGGTCATGATCTCATGGGTCCCCGCGTCAGGCTCTGCACTTAGTGGGCAGTCTGCTTGGAGATTCTCTCCCTCTGCCTCTCCCCCAACTTATGTTCTTTCTCTCTCTCAAATAAAAAAAAAAAAAAAGAAAGAAAACCAAAGCTGAGGCCATCACAATTCCAGACTTCAAGCTATATTACAAAGTTTTAGTGATCAAGACAGTATGGTACTGGCACAAAAACAGACACATAGATCAATGGAACAGAGTGAAAAACCCAGAATTGAACCACACAGCTATATAGTGAATTAATATTCAACAAAGTATGAAAGAGCATCCAGTGGAAAAGAGCAGTCTTTTTAACAAATGGTATTGGGAGAACTGGATGGCAACACACAAAGGAATGGAACTGGACCACTTTCTTACAACATACACAAAACTAAATTCAAAATGGATTAAAGACCTAAATATGAGGCAGGAAACCATCAAAATCCTAGAGAAGAACACAGACCACAACCTCTTTGACATTGCCCATAGCACTTTTTTTCTACATATGTCTCCTGAGGCAAGGGAAACAAAAGCAAAAATAAACTATTGAGACTTCATCAAAATTAAAACCTTCTGCACAGCAAAGGAAATAATTAACAAACTAAAAGGCAATCTATGGAATAGGAGAAAATATCTGCAAATAGAATATCTGGTAAAGGGTTAGTATCCAAAATATACAAAGAACTTATAAAACTGAGCACTTAAAAACAAATAATCCAGTTTAAAAAATGGGCAGAAATATGAATAGACCTTTTCCAAAGAAGTCATATAGTTGGCCAACAGATTCATGAAAAGATGCTCAACCTCACTCATCATAGGGGAAATGCAAATCAAAACTACAATGAGCTATCACCTCATACCAGTAAGAATGGCTAAAATTAACAACACAGGAAACAACAGGTGTTGGTGAGGATGCAGAGAAAGGATAACCCTCTTACACTGTTGGCATGCAAACTGGTGCAGCCATTCTGGAAAACAGTATGGAGGTTCCTCAGAAAGTTAAAAATAGAACTACCCTATGATCCAGCAATTGTACTACTAGGTATTTACCCAAAGAATACAAAAATACTAATTCAAAGTGTTCAATGCACTCCAAAGTTTAGAGCAGCATTATCAACAAAGCCAAATTATGGAAAGAGCCCAGATGTCCATCGACTGATGAATGGATAAAGAAGATATGATGTATATATGCAATGGAATATTACTCAGCCATCAAGGAAAATGAATTCTTGCCATTTGCAACAACATAGATGGAGGTAGAGATTATTATGCTAAGCGAAATAAGTCAGTCAGAGAAAGACAAATATCATATGATTTCACTCATATGTGGAATTTAAGAAACAAAACAAATTGATCATAGGGGGAAAAATTAGAGAGGCAAACCAAGAAACAGACTCAACTATAGAGGGCATACTGATGGTTACCAGAGGGGGTGGGTGGGAGGACAGATTTAATAGGTGATGGGGATTAAGGAGTACACTTGTTGTGATGAGCACCAGGTGTTGTATGTAAGTGATGAATCACTAAATTGTACAACTGAAGATGATATTACACTGTGTGTTAACTGGCTGGAATTTGAATAAGAAGAAAAAAGTAAAATATAATAAAACTGAAGGCAGAACAAAGTAAGTTATCACAACACAGACACAAAAAGGAGTATGAGAATCCTCAACATTTTTTTTTGAATTCCTAAAAGACCTAGAATTGTACAATGTTCAATTCTCTAAGGGATATAATGTTTATAATGTGGTCCCAATCCTCAAAGAAACTCATGGACTTAGTATGGAAACAATAATGTGTATTTTCCTTCTATAGATCTTTTATTTCTTCCCTCTTTTCCATTGCTTCTACTGTCACTCCAGGCCAGATTCTTAACCATTTTTGCTCTCAATTATCACCTTGGTCTCTGTGAACCAGGGCTCTTCCCACTTGGGTCCATTTTGTTCATAGCCTCCAGATTAGGTAATTTAAAGCAACGGTTTTGCTTTGCTGTTCTGTTCAATAACAGTTAATGGCTTCTTGTTCCCACAGTCCAAATTCTCCATCACTGTACTGTTTTAGCTAAAATACCTTGATCTCTGCATTGGGTGGAAGGTTTAGATACAAGATCCCTAAGGTTTGCAGCCAATCTGTCTTCATTCAACAAACCCTGTATGTTTCCTAGTGCTGCTGTAACAAATTACCACAAATTTAATGGCTTAAAACAACACAGATTTGTTATCTTAGAGTTCTTAGTGTCTTCCTGAGCTAAAATCAAGATGTCAGCAGGACTGCATGCCTTTCTGGAGGTTTTAGGAAAGAATGTTTTTTCTTGCCTTTTCTAGCATCTGCTTGCTCTCCTTGGCTTATGGTAGTCTTCCATCTCAAAACCACCAATAGCTGGTTAAGTCTCTCATGATGCCATCATTCTAGTTCTTACTCGTCTCCCTTCCTCCTTCCATTTAATTACTTTCTAATTTCACTGTGTCCACCTAGATAATCAAAAAGTCTCTTTATTTTAAGGTCAATTGATTAGCAATCTTAATTTCATCTGCAGCCTTAATTCCCCCTTTTCATGTAATATAACCTATTCACAGATTCTGAGAATTAGAACATAGATATCTTTGGAGGAGGGCAGGTATTATTTTTCCTATACACTTTGCCCAGCTAGGTGATAGTAGACTGCTTAAGGTAGGAAGTAGAACTTACTCATCTCTGGAAGACTATGATTTCAGTGATTGTTTAAAATTTTACTCACCCAGGGTGCCTGGGTGGCTCAGTTGGTTAAGCGACTGCCTTCGGCTCAGGTCATGATCCTGGAGTCCCGGGATCGAGTCCCACATCGGGCTCCCTGCTCAGCGGGGAGTCTGCTTCTCCCTCTGACCCTCTTCCTTCTCGTGCTCTCTATCTCTCATCTCTCTTTCTCTGAAACAAATAAATAAAATCTTTAAAAAAATAAAATAAAATAAAATTTTACTCACCCAAAACAAACACCAAATAACTATAATATATAATAATACGCTGCATCAAAAACAATAAATAGCAAAATGTATGGCCCATATGCACTCTCTCTTTGTTTCTGTCTTTGTTTCTCTGTCTCTCTATTTGTCCCCCACCCCACCCCACCCCCTCACACACAGTTTCTGACTGCTCTCTAAGGGGAAAATAACCCTGGTTAAGAATTACTTTATCTTCTACATAGCCCTATTAGCTAAGAAAATATTACCCAATTTTACTTTCTGTCATGTGTGTGATGAAAAATGAATTATTTATATTTTCTAAAAATTAAATTATATTCTAAAGTACTTAATTTTTTTCAAACTGCTTAAAGATTGACAAGGGTTCTGTTAGTATCCCAATTCCTCCAATAACTAAAAAACGCTAGAGATGGTTTAATATGTTTGTGAGCATTGAATATCCAAGAAAATATGAACTAGGTAGCAAGGAATAGAATTCTGGAGATGAAAAATGGCATGAACAAGGTTGAAAAATAAGAAAGTATATTGCCTATGGTGAGACATTTAGAGGGGACTTCTTGGCTAGATAGAGGTGGTGTTCTTAAATGAGAAGCTGCCTTAGACCTAACTAAAGAGATATTGAATACCAAAATGAAGCATTAGATATTCTCTGGCCAAATCCCAACATCCTTCCCCATCGTCATTCAACCCAGGAGGAAATCAATTTAGTTCAACATATTTCTTCAGTGAACTTTTAATTTCTCATAACTCATATTTTAGCCTGTAATAGATTTCTGTATCCCTCCCAAGCAAGCTCTTCTTTCACTTACTGATTTTTTTTCTTTTAGTCTGCCCTTTCCCCACAAATGAAAAGAAACTTCTTACTTCAAAATACAAAGAAAGGGTGGAGCCAGTTGTCACTCAGACCTCTTCAGGGTTGGCAGATCCTTCAACGTGTTTTGGAGGTGACAGAAATTGAAGCTATGAGAGGAATGCAGGGTATTTGTACATTTCCTCAAGAGAATAGCCCACACATAGATGTTCCACATACAAACACACTTAGATTCATACGTTCACAACACCAGGTTCAGGAAAATGCTGATATTAAGACCAGTAATTGGATTTTGATTCCAACATTTAAAACATACAAGGTAATGGGTCTTATAAATTATGTCTTTACTGAATACGATTTAAAGAAATTTTATATTTCAAATCTTGAAATCGGATTTATGAAGTACACTACAGCAGGAAACTGAATTGGATACTTATCACACACTTCATAGGAAAATAGCTGTGACATCTATTGGTGAATAAGTAAATACTATCTCATTAAAGAAAGAGTCTTTGTGTCATGGTATTAATCTTGACTACCGGTACTGGTGTGAAAGAAATTGAGGAAGACCCAAAGAAATGGAAAAATAGTCCATGCTCATGGGTTGGAAGAATAAACATTGTGAAAATGTCTATGCTACCCAGAACAATCTACACATTTAATACAATCCCTATAAAAATACCATCAACAATTTTCACAGAGCTGGGACAAATAATCCTAAAATTTGTATGGAAAGAGAAAAGACCCTGAATAGCCTGAGGAATGTTGAAAAAGAAAACCAACCTGGGGGCATCACAATGCCAGGCTTCAAGCTTCATTATAAAGCTGTAATCTTCAAGACAGTGTGGTACTGGCACACACACACACACACACACACACACACACACAAACAGACACATAGATCAATGGAAATGGACCCTCAACTCTATGGTCAACTAATCTTCAACAAATCAGGAAAGAATATCCAATGGAAAAAAGACAGTCTCTTCAGTAAATGGTGCTGGGAAAATTGGACAGCCACATGTAGAAGAATGAAAATGGACCATTTTCTTACACCATACACAAAAATAAACTCAAAGTGGATAAAAGACCTAAATGTGAGACAGGAATCTACCAAAATCCTAGAGAAGAACACAGGCAGCAACCTCTTTGACCTCAGTCAGACCAACTTCTTGCTAGACATGTCTCCAAAGGTAAGGGAAACAAAAGCAAAAATGAACTTTTGGAACTTCATCAAGATAAAAAGGTTCTGCACAGCAAAGGAAACAGTCAACAAAACTAAAAGGCAACCTACCGAATGGGGGAAGATATTTGCAAATGACATATCAGATAAAGGACTAGTATCCAAGATCTATAAAGAACTTATTAAACTCAACACCCAAAAAAAACAGAGAATCCAGTCAAGAAATGGGCAGAAGACATAAATAAACATTTCTACAAAAAGAATATACAAATGGCCAACAGGCACATAAAAAAATGCTCCACATCACTTGGCATCAGAGAAATCCAAATCAAAACCACAATAAGATAGCACCTCACACCTGTCAGAATGGCTAAAATGAACAACGCAAGAAACAACTGGTGTTGGCAAGGATGAGGAGAAAGGGGAACCCTCTTATGCTGTTGGTGGGAATGTAAACTGGTGCATCCACTCTGGAAAACAGTATGGAGGTTCTTCAGAAAGTTAAAAATAGAACCACCGTATGATCCAGCAATGGCACTACTAAGTATTTAACCAAAGAACACAAAAATACAGATTTGAAGGGGTATATGCACCCCAATGTTCATAGCGGCATTATCAACAATAGCTAAACTATGAAAACAGCCCCCAAATCTATCAACTGATGATTGGATAAAGAATGTGTGGTATATATCACTCAGCCATCAAAAAGAATGAATTCTTAACATTTACAATGACGGATGGAGCTAGATTATATTATACTAAGCAAAATAAATCAGGCAAAGAAAGAAAAATACCATATGATTTCACTCATATGTGGGATTTAATAAAACAGATGAATATACAAGAAGGGGAAAAAAGAGAGGGGGGAAACAAATGGTAAGAGACTCTTTTTTTTAAGATTTTATTTATTTATTTTGACAGAGAGAGAGAGAGAGACAGCGAGAGAGGGAACACAAGCAGGGGGAGTGGGAGAGGGAGAAGCAGGCTTCCCACCAAGCAGGGAGTCCAATGCGGTGCTCAATCCCAGGACCCTGGGGTCATGACCTGAGCCGAAGGCAGACGCCTAACAACTGAGCCACCCAGGTGCCCCACGGTAAAGAGACTCTTAATGATAGAGAACAAACTGAGGGTTGATGGATGGAGGTGGGTGGAGGATGGGCCAGATGGGTGATGGAGATTAAGGAGGGCACTTGTTATGATGAGTACTGGGTGTTGTATGTAAATGATGAATCAAGAAGTGGTACTATATATGAGTCACTTGTGAGAGATAATACCATCTCACCCATAATAAAATTTCTCAAAGAATCTCATGCAAAAGAATTAGACATTTGAGTAACTTTATCACCAATAAGATTTCTTTGCTTCATGAGAATAAACATTTCCAGTAAAGAACTTATTGACAATAAATTTGATCATATTGGAGTAATCCAGGGGCAAACAATATCATATATGTGTGAGTAGAAGTACTGGTTTCATCTGTATGAAAAAGGATAAAATTATTTTAAAAATCAGAAAATGAAAAAGTAAGAGATCATAACTCTGGAAAATGGGAATGATCTGAATGTCTGGAAAATAATAGAAATTGCACAGATGGTCTCATTGGAGAATACCACATAGAATTGGAATGGTAGCTTTCTGATGTTTTATTCAAAATATAAAGTTGGTTAAAATGTTACAGCCTTATTAAAGCATAACCATTATACAGTTGGTATAATGTAAAAATCATCCTAAATGCTAATGTTTTACCTTTGAAAGTTTTCAGGTTTTTCTGAAAAGTGTACCTATGTTATTTGTAATTGAATAATCCTAGACAAATGTTTTGGTTATTTAGGAACTTTGGTGGTCCTTTCAGTTTTAGTAAAACTTGAGGCTACCAAAATTGAGTTTATATGTATTTGTTTTCAGATCATCAGCAGTAATGTAAATAGGTACATTAGAGGAGAATACCAGACACTATACCTTTGAAAACTTTTTAAAAATTTTTTATTATTATATTCTGTTAGCCAACATATACTACATCATTAGTTTTTGATGTAGTGTTCAACAATTCATTATATACAACTAATGAACCTTTGAAAATTTCTTAAAGAATTTTGTGAAATGTTTTTTGAGAGTTGTTGAAATTCAGTTATGGAATAATTATTTATTGATTGATTTGATTTTAATCCCAGTGTAGTTAACATATGGGGTTATATTAGTTTCAGGTGTATGATATAGTGATTCAACAATTCCATATATTACTCAGCGCTTACCAAGATAAGGGTACTCTTACTCCCCTTCACCTATTTTACCCATCACCCCACCCACCTCCCCTCTGGTAATCATCTATTTACAGTTTATAGTTAAGAGTCTGGTTTTCTTTGGCTTCTCTCTTTTTTTTTCCTTTCTTCATTTGTTTTGCTTCTTAGAATCCATGTATTACTGAAATCATATGTAATTTTACTTTCTCTCACTGGCATATTTCACTTAACATTATACTCTCTAGATACATCCATGTTGTTGCAAATAATAAGATTTAATTTTTTATGCCTGAATAATATTCCATTGTATACATATACCACATCTTCTGTATCCATACATCTATCGAGGTACACTTGGGCTGATTTCATAATTTGGCTATTGCAAATAATACTGGAATAAACATAGGGATGCATATATCCCTTTGAACTAGTGTTTTATTATTCTTTGGGTAAATACCCAGTAGTGTGATTATTGTATCATATGGTAGTACTAATTTTAATTTTTTGAGGAACCTCTATACTGTCTTCCACAGTGGCTGCACCAATTTGCATTCCCATCAACAGGGCAAGAGGATTCCTTTTACTCCACATTCTTTTTTTTTTTTTAAGATTTTTTATTTATTTATTTGACAGAGAGAGACACAGCGAGAGAGGGAACACAAGCAGGGGGAGCGGGAGAGGGAGAAACAGGCCTCCTGCCAAGCAGGGAGCCGGACACGGGGCTCGATCCCAGGACCCTGGGATCATGACCTGAGCCGAAGGCAGACGCTTAACGACTGAGCCACCCAGGCGCCCCTTTACTCCACATTCTTGCCAATACTTGTTGTTTCTTGGGTTTTTTATTTTAGCCATTCTGACAGGTGTGAGGTAATGTCTTATAGTGGTTTTGATTTGGATTTCCGTGATGATGAGTAAGTTGAGTATATTTTCAAGTGTCTGTTGGCTATCTGGATGTCTTCTTTAGAGAAATGTATGTTCACATATTTTGCCCACTTTTTCATTGGATTATTTGCTTTTTGAAAGATGAGTTTTATAAGTTCTTCATATATTTTGGATACTAACCCTTTATGAGATGTGTAATTTGTAAATACCTTCTCCCATTCAGTAGATTGTCTCTTAGTTTTGTTGGTTGTTTCTTTTGCTGTGCATAAGCTTTTCATTTTGATAAAATCCCAATTGTTTATTTTTGCTTTTGTTTCCCTTGCTTCATGAGACATATCTAGAAAGATCCTGAGTCCTTCCTCTCTCTCTATTTTTGTTTTTGATGAATCGGGCCAAAGGTTTATCAATTTTGTTGATGTTTTTGAAGAATAATCTGATTTGAATGCCTTGTATTTATTCTTGTCTGATTGCTATAGCTAGGAATTCCAGTACTATGTTAAATAACAGTGATGAGAGTGGACAACCCTATCGAGTTCCTGGCTGTAGAAGAAAAGCTTTCAGTTTTCCCCATTGAGGATGATATTAGCTGTGCATTTTTCATATATGGCCTTTGTTATGTTGAGGTATGTTCCCTCTAAATCTACTTTGTTGAGGGTTTTTATCATGAATGAACATGTACTTTGGCAAATAATTTTTCTGCATCTACTGAAATGATCGTATGGTTTTTATCCTTATTGATGTGCTGTGTCATGTTGATTGATTTGCAAATATTGAAGCACATTTGCATCCAAGGAGTAAATCCCACTTTATTTTAGTGAATGATTTTAAAAAATGTATTCTTAGATTCAGTCTGCTAATATTTTGTTGAGGATTTTTGCAATTATGCTCATCATAGATATTGGCCTGTAGTTCTCTTTTTTTGTGGTATCTTTATTACGTTTTGGTATCAAGGTAATGCTGGCCTCATAGAATGAATTTGGAAGTTTTCCTTCCTCTTCTATTCTTTTTTTTAATTTGAGAAGAATAGGTATTAACTCATTTTTATTTTTATTTTATTTTTTTAAAAGATTTTATTTATTTATTCATGAGAGACAGAGAGAGAGAGAGGCAGAGGGAGAGGCAGGCTCCCAAGGAGCAGGGAGCCCGATGCGGGACTCGATGCCAGGACCCTGGGATCATGACCTGAGCTGAAGACGGATACTCAACCATCCGAGCCACCCAGGAGCCCTAACTCATTTTTAAATATTTGCTATAATTCACCTGTGAAACCATCTGGACCTATACTTTCATTTCTTGGGACTTTTTTGATTACTGATTCAATTTCATTGGTGGCAATTGGTCTGTTCAATTTTTCTTTTTATATCTTCCTGCTTCCGTTTTGGTAGTGTATATGTTTCTAGGAATTTGTCTATTAGTTCTAGGTTGTCTCATTTGCTGGCATATAATTTTCATAAGATTTTCTTACAACTCTTATATTTCTGTGGTTGTTATTTCATTTGTGATTTTTTTTATTTGAGTCCTCTCTGTTTTTTTCTTTTTTGTGATGAGTCTGACTAAAGGTTTATCAATGTAGTTGATCTTTTCAAAGAACCAGCTCCTGGTTTCATTGATCTCTTCTATTGTTTTTTAGTTTGTATATCACTTATTTCTCCTCTTTTTATTATTTCCTACATTCTACTACTTTTGAATTTTGTTTGTTCTTCTTTTTCTAGCTCCCATAGGTATAAGGTTAGGTTTTTTATTTGAAGTTTTTCTTGCTTCTTGAGGTAGGCATGTATTGCTATAAACTTCCCTCTTAGAACTGCTTTTGCTGCCTCCCAAAGATTTTGGAATCATTATATTTTCATTTTCATCTGTCTCCATGTATTTTTTCATTTCCTCTTTGATTTATGTGTTGACACATTCATTGTTTAGTAACATGTTATTTAACATCCATGTATTTGTGTTTTTTCAGATTTTTTCACGTGGTTGATTTTGGTTTCATAGCATTGTGGTAAGAAAAGATGCATGGTATAACTGTTCTTTTTTAATTTATTGACACTTGTTTGTGGCCTTATATGTTATCTAACCTGGAGAATATTCTGTATGCAGTTGTAAAGAATGTCTAGTATCTTTTTTTTAGGATGGAATATTCTGAATATATGTGTTAAATACATCCAGTAAAATGTGTCATTCAAAGGCACTGTTTCCTTGTTGATTTTCTAATTGTATGATCTGTCCATTCATGTAAGTGGGGTGTTAAAATTCCCTGCTATTATTGTATTGCTCTTGATTAGTTCATTTATGTTTGTTATTAAATGTTTTATGTACTTGCTTGTTCCAATTTGGGGCTCATAAATATTTAAATTGCCATATCTTCTTCGTGGATTTCCCCCTTCATGGTTATATAGTGTCCTTCTTTGTCTCTTATACAGTCTTTTTTACAAGGTCTATTTTGTCTGATATAAGTATTGCTACCCTGGCTTCCTTTCCACATCCACTTGCATGATAAATGTTTCTCCATCTAGTCAGCTCTGTCTTCTGCTTGACAATAGTGGCTTATGAAGGAGAATGTCTATAGTGCCATGCAGTACAGTGTCCTTTGTTTGCCAGAACCTAGCACTTTAGGGGTGTCTCTTATGTGTGTTGCATGAACACTGCTGTTGTGGCTGAGCCAATTTTTTCCTTCATTTCAGTCATCTACAGTTGCTCTCTTTGCCTGTTGTCGGCAGTGTTTGATCCCTGTGATGTTAATAGGCCAGTCTGGGGCTATCTTGGGCTACAGTTGAGTCAGGTCAGACATTTTCAAGATGCAGTAGTACCAAATTGCAGACACATTCCCTGTGTTGCTCCCTAAGAAACTTATATTGGTGGGTGAGGCCTGTAGTCAGACTAGTTGTCTTCCCCCAGCCCATGGCTGAAGCCATAGTCACACTCATGTCTGTGGTTATCTTTCACTCTCCCCAGGGCAGAAGTTTCTTTGAAGTGGTGCTAATCTTTGTCGGGGCTGCTTACACATTGCCAGGCTTGTGGTATGACTTTGTATGGGCTCCATCCAAGAGCATATTGGAAGGGATGGATCCACAACTTGCATGGGGGCAAGAGGCACAGTGTTTATGAGATTTGCAGGCTGGTCCTCTGGGGGAGGGGATCACAAAATTTGGCCCCTCTGTTTTTCAAAGCTAGATGTTATGGGGAATCATCTTCCGAGATCCCAGTTGTGATAGTCTGTTTCTCCCCCTTCTCCTCACCCATAAGTCCCTCCATCAAGCAGGAGTCCCGCTGTCCATTTAGCTACCCACTGTGTCTCCACCCTTCCTATTCTCTTTGATGTGACCTCTTTACATTTAGTTGTGGAGTTTATTATGCCATCTAGTTGGGCCATTTTCTGGATTATTTACACTGATGTGAATTTTATCTATTTGTACCTGTGGGATGAAGTGAGCTTAGGGCCATTTTAATCCATCATCTTCCAAAGTTTCTTTCCAGTTATGGAATAATTTCTTAATTGAACTTTGGTAATTTCTGATAGTACAGCAATATGTGGTATTCTTTTATTGATTTAATTTCTATAATTTTTTTTAAAAAATTGAAGTATAGTTGACATACAATGTAATATTAGTTTCAAGTGTACAACATAGTGACTCACTTCTGTACCAAATGCCCACCACTATAAGTATAGTTCTTATCTTTCACCGTGTGAAGTTATAACAATGTTATAGAGTATATTCCACTGTGCTTTTCATCCCCATGCCTTATTTATTTTATAACTGGAATTTTGTATTTCTTAATTCCCTTCACCTATTTCATTCCCCCCATCCCCTCCTATCTAGGAACCACCAGTTTATTCTCTGTATTTATGAGTCTAATTCTGTTATTTCCTTTGTTTGTTTTGCTTTGTTTTTTACATTTCATATCGGTGAAATCATATGGTATTTGTCTTTCTCTGTCTGGCTTATTTCACATAACATAATATCCTCCAAGTCCATCAATGTCTATCACTAATGGCGAGATTTCATTCTATTTCATTACTGAGAAATATTCCATTATGTGTATATATATATATATATGCCACATCTCTTTATCCATTAATCTATCAATGGTTATTATTTAGGTTACTTTCATATATTGGTTATTGTAAATAACGCTGCAGTAAACACAGGGAAGCATGTCTTTTTGAAATAGTGTTTTCATTTTCTTTGGGTAAATACCTACAAGTGGAAATACTGGAGTGTATGGTATTTTTATTTTTAGTTTTTTGAGGACCCTCAGTGGTTGCACCAATTTACATCCCTACCAACAGTACATGAGAGTTCCATTTTCTCCACATCTTCATCAACACTTGTTATTTCTTGTCTTTTTGATACTAGCCATTCTGAATGGTATGAGGTGATATCTCCTTGTGCTTTTGACTAACATTTCCCTGATGATTAGTGATGTTTAGCATCATTTTATGTCTCTCCTGGCCATCTGTATGTCTTCTTTGGAAAAATGTCTATAAAGGTTCTCTGCTCTTTTTAATCAGATTATTACTGTTATTATTTGATATTGAGTTGTATGAGTTTTTCATATATTTTGAATATTAACACCTTATTGAATATATCACTTGCTATATCTTTTCCCATTAAGCAGGGTTTTATTTGCCTTTCTTATTAATGGTATCCTTTGCTGTGCAAAATTCATTAAGTTTGATGTAGTTTACTTTTGCTTTTGTTTCCCTTGCCTGAGGAGACTGATCCAGAAAAATATTGCTAAAACTAATGTCCAAGAGTTTACTGCCCATGTTTTCATTTATGAGTATTATGGTTTCAGGACTTACATTTAGGTCTTCAATCCATCTTGAATTTGTTTTTGTGTATGGTATACAGAAAAATTTTTTGTATGTAGCTGCCCATGTTTTCCAACACCATTTATTGAAAAACGACTCTTTTCCATATTGTGTATTCTGTCACCTTTGTTGTAGCTTAACTGACCATAAATAAGTGGGTTTATTTCTCAGCTCTCTATCTTGTCCCATTGATCAATGTGTCTGTTTTTATGCCTGTACCATACCTTTTTTATTACTATAGCTCTGTAATATATCTTGAAATCTGGGATTGCGGTATTTTAAGCCTTTTTCTTCTTTCTCAAGTTTGCTTTGGCTATTTGGGGTCATTTGTGGTTCCATACAAATTTTAGCATTATTGCTCCAGTTCTGTTAAAAATTCAGTTGGAATTTTGATAAGGATCACGCTGACTCTGTAGATTACTTTGAGTAACATTGACCCTTTTAACAATATTAATTCTTCTAAACCATGAGTATTGTATTTATTTTCATTTATTTGTGATGTCTTTAATTTCTTTCATCATTGTGGTAAGTTTTTAGAGTATAGGTCTTTCACCAACTAGGTGAAATTTATTTCTGGTTATTTTATTCTTTTTGATAAAACAGAATGGGACTGCTTTGTAAATTTATCTTTCTGTTAGTTTGTTGTTAGTGCAGTAGTGGGAAGTATATAGCAATACAGGCCTACCTAAAGAAGCATTAAAAATCTTAAATACACAACCTAACCTTACACCTAAAGGAGTTAGAAAAAAAAAAACAAGTGAAGCCTACATCCAGCAGAAAAAGGGAAATAATAAAGATTAGAGCAGAAATAAATGATATGGAAACAAACAAACAAAAAACCCAGTAGAACAGATTGATGAAACCAGGAACTCGTTCTTTGAAAGAATTAATAAAATTGATAAACCCCTACCTAGACTTGTAAAAAAAAGAGGAAGGACCCAAATAAATGAAATTATGAATGAGAGAGGAAAAATAACAAACAACACCACAGAAATACAAACAGTTATAAGAGAATATCATGAAAAATTATATGCCAACAAATTGGGGAATCTGGAAGAAATGGATAAATTGTTAGAAACATATAAACTGGGGTGCCTGGGTGGCTTAGTTGGTAGAGCATCTGCCTTAGGCCTGGGTCATGGTCCCAGGGTCCTGGGATCGAGCCCCACATCAGTCTTCCTGCTTAGCAGGGAACCTGCTTCTCCCTCTCCCTCTGCCTGCCGCTCCCACTGCTTGTGCTCTCTCTCTCTCTCTTTCTGTCAAATAGATAAAATCTTTAAAAAAAAGAAAAGAAACATATAAGCTACCAAAACTGAAACAGGAAGAAATAGCAAATTTGAACAGACCAATAACCAGAAAAGAAATTGAATTAGTAATCAAAAATCTCACAACAAACAAAAGCCCAGGACCAAAAGGGACAATTCTTCCAAACATTTAAAGAAGAGTTAATACCTATTCTTCTCAAACTGTTCCAAAAAAATAAAAATGGAAGGAAAACTTCCAAACTCCTTCTACAAGGCCAGCATTATCTTGATTCCAAAACCAAAGACCCCACTAAAAAAGATAATTACAAGCAATATCCCAGATGAACAGGGATGCAAAAATATCCATTACTTATGTTTTCCAATTTGTTTGTGTTTAATTTTTTTGTAGTATTCTCTTATAATCCTTTGTATTTCTGTGTTGTAAGTAGTCATTTCTCCTCTTTCATTTCTGATTTTATTTTGTCTTTTTTTTATTAATGAATTTGGCTAAACATTTATTGATTTTGTTTATCTTTTCAAAGAACCCACTCTGTTTTATTCATCTTTTCTACTTTTTAATTCTCTATTTTGGTTATAATCTTTATTTTCTTTCTTCTAATAACTTTGGGCTTTCTTTATTCTTCTTTTTCTAATTGCTTTAGGTATAAGTTTAGAACGTTTATTTCAGATTTTTTGTTTCTTGAGGTAGGTTAGTATCACTATAAACTTCCCTCTTAACTGTTTTTTCTGTGTCCCAAAGATTTTGAACCATTGTTTTTCCATTTTCATTAATCTCTGGGTATATTTTTTTCCCTCTTTGGTTTCCTTTGATTTATTGCTTGTTTAGTACCATGTCATTTAGGCTTCACATGTTTGTGTTTTTTCCTGTTTTTTTTTTCCATATACTTACATCATTGTGGTCTGAAAAGATGCATGATATGACTTCAATCTTTTTTAATTTATTTAAACTTTTTATGGTCTAACATGTAATCTCTCCTAGACAATGTTCTATGTACATTTGAGAATAATTTGTATTCTGCTGGTTTGGGTTGAAATATTCTGTATATATCTGTTAAGTCCATCTGATCTAATGTGTCATTCAAAGCCACTGTTTCCGTATTGATCTTCTGTCTTGATGATCTATCCATTGATGTAAGTTTGGTGTTAAAGTCCCCTACTATTTTACATTATTGTAAATTTCCTACTTTATGTCTGTTAGTGTTTGTTTTATATATTTAGGTATTCTTATCTTTGATCCATAGATATTTATAATTGTTATATTCCCTTGTTAAACTGATCTCCATATTATTCTGTAATGACCTTCTTTGTCTCTTGCTACATCTCTTGTTTTAAAGTCTATTTTTTTCTGAAATAAGTAGTTACCCCAATTTTTTAAAAAAGTTCCATTTGCATGGAATATATTTTTCATCCCTTTACTTTAGTCTGTTTGTGTATTCAGGCCTGAAATGAGTCTCTTATAAACAGAATATAGATGAGTCTTGTTTTTTTATTTTTAATGTTCTTTGTTTTTTCATTTTTTTATTATTTCATCACTCTATGTATTTTGATTGGAACATTTAGACGTTTTGAATTTAAAGTAATTATTGAGACTTCTGGGAAGATGGTGGACAATAGCTAAGCTTTCCTCATCCCATGGGCACACCTAGGTAACAGCCACATCAGTGCAACTAACCAGGAAAAATGACCCCCACACTGGCAGAACAGATTTTCTACAGTTAATTGTAGCAAGGAGGCCACATCAAAAATGGTAGGAGGGACAGAGACACAGTTGGGAAACAAAGTCTTGGCAAGACTAACCACAAACGGGAGGGACACCACAAGCACAGAGAAGAGAGAGAAGCAGACCCACAGCAGGCACTCCAGGCATGGGGACCTGCACTGGAAATACAAATGCCCATATTTGGCTTTGAAAACCAGTGAAGGCTTAATGTTGTGACTTTTTTAAACCCAGCAGGACTTGACTCTGGGTACTTTAAAAATCAGTGAGCTTGGCTCTGGAAGAGTTGGAGGGCAATAGGAAACTGAGTTTCTGCCCTTAAAGAGACAGCATAACAAGCAGTCCTTCTGAGATACAGCAGAGAAGCAGCAGTGTAAAAAGTGTCTGGGATATATGTGAAGGACAGATATTTACTAATCTAAATACTCGTGCTGGAGGGGCAGGGATCTTTAGGAATCCTCTCCAAGAATATTAGAGCTGCCAAGCACCATTCTCTACCTCCCCACCCCCCGCCCCAGCCTAGATAACCCAACACCTGTGGGAACCAGCATCAACACCCACCAACAAACTTGCTAACACAATGCACATTGCTCCTGTGTTCTCTCATAGGTCCATTCCATCCAACCCACCCCACTTGGTCGGAGACTTTCAAAAGTGGCTTCTGCCACATTTCATCCTGCAAACAGTCCCAGCAGAGATGGTCACCATTTCTTTGTGATTCTTGATTTGTGAAGATGGGGAGAAAACCACACACACACACACACACACACACACACACACACACACACACACTATTTCAACTGCAGTCCAAGCAGATGAACCTTATAACTGGCAGTGCAGGGAGAGTGTCCTGCAAATCAGTGAGTCTGCAGCCCCAGCAGATGGACTTGGGCCAGGTGTCTAATTTTACTGCCATCCTGCCCATCAACAAAAACCTCTCAGGGGGCAGCACAGGAAGAGACTCCTGCAGTTCAGGGTCACTAAAATCCCAGCAGATAAATTGGAGTCAGGCAACTAGTTTGTCTGCGGGCCCCACCCACCAACAAAAGCCTCTCCAGGGACAATGCATGGACAATACCATGCAGTTTGGTGCAACTGTGGCTCAGACAAATGGGCTGAGGGCAGGTATAGTGTCTGGCTCCTGACACAGTTCAACTACAAGTCCATTGCTGCCCCATACTTGCCACTAATAGCATAGGAACCAAATGCTGCCCACAGGCAACATGGGCTATTGCAGCTAATTGAACTGAAGGTCAGCAAAGTTTAGCCACAACAGTAGGATACGTACAACCACATAGGAGACACCCGTGAAATGCTTGGTATAGGTGGACAGGGAAATTGCACTATAGGGCACCACAGAGGACCTCTTCTTCATAAAGCTACATCACTCAAGATCAAGAGACATAAATGACTTTCTAATATGTAGAAATAAACACAGAGTTAGACAAAATGAGGACACAGGAATATGTCTCACGTGAAATAACAGGACAAAATCACAGTAAAAGAGCTAAATGAAAGAAATGGTGATAAGCAACATGCCTGATAAAGAATTCAAAGTAATGGTCATAAAGATACATACATACTGGACTTGAGAAAGGAGTGAAGGATGTCAGTGAGACTTTCAACAAAGAGATAGAAAATATTTTTTAAAAACAGAGGTGAAGAACACTATAACTGATATTAAAAATACACTAAATAGAATTAATAGTAGGTTAGAGGAGTTGGAGGAAAGAATAAGTGAGCTGGATGACAGAGTAATGGAAAGCAACCAAGTTGAACAACAAAAAGAAAAGAAAAAGAAAAAAATGAGAATAGGTTAAGGGAACTAAGCAATATCATCAAGTATAATAACATTCACATCATAAGGATGCTAGAAGGAGAAGAGAGAAAAGAGGGCAAAAAATTTATTTGAAGAAATAATAGCTGAATTAAAAAAAAAATATATATATATATATGGAAAAACACAGACATCCAGATCTTGGAGTTACAGGGATCCCCCAACAAAATGAATTCAAGGAGGTCTACACTAAGAAACACAATAATTAAAATAATAAAAATTAAAGATAAAAAAATTTAAAAGTATCAAGAGAAAAGCAAAGAGTTACATACTAGAGGAAACCCCATAAGGTTATCAGCTGATTTTTCAGCAGAAACCTTGCAAGCCAGAAGGGAGTGGTACAATATATTCAAAGTTCTGAGAGGAAAAAATTTCTGCAACCAAGAATACTCTACCCAACAAGGATATAATTCCAAATAGAGGGAGAAATAGAGTTTCCTAGACAAACAACAGTTAAAGGAATTTGTCACCACTAAATCAGCCTTACAAGAATGTTAAAGGGAATTCTTTGAGTGGAATGGAAAGGTCATAATCAGGAGTCAGAAAATTATGTAGGAAAAAATTCCACAGGTAAATAAAAAACTATAACAAAAGCAATAGATTAAACGCTTATAAAAACTAACACAGAGGTTAAACCACATAAGCATTAAAATAATTTATACCTATAAAAATCAGTCAGAAGATTTTCAATATAAAAGGATATAAAGTACGATCATATACATAAAACATGGAGTGAAAGTAAAAGTTTAGTGCTTTTAGAATGTGTTCAAAATTAAGTGACTGTCAATTAAATATAGACTTCTATATGCACAAGATATTATATATGAACCTAAAAGTAATCACAAATCAAAAACCTATAACTGATACACACACAAAAATAAAGCCATAAAGGAAGAGAGCAAGAAAAGAAACAGAGAGTAACTACACAAACAACCATCAAACAAGTAATAAAATTACAATAAATACATACTTAATAATTATTTTCAATATAAATGGTCTAAATACTGCAATCAAAAGACATAGGGTGTCTGAATGGACAAAAAAACAAGACCCATTAATATGATACGTGTAAGAGACTCACTTCAGACCCACTGACACATGCAGATTGAGAGTGAAGTGATGGAAAATATTTACCATGCAAATGCAATCAAAAAGAAAGCTAGGGTTGCAATACTTATAATGGACAAAATCGACTTTAAAACAAAGACTGCAACAAGAGACAAAGAAGGACACTACATAATGATAAAAGGAACAATCCAACAAGGGAATATAATAATTGAAAATATTTATGCACCCATATCATGGGAACACTTAAATACATAAAGCAACTATTAGCAGACATTATGGAAGAAATTGACAGTAATGCAATAATACCAGGGAACTTTAATACCAAACTACATCAATGGATTAATCATCCAGTTAAAAAATCAAAAGAAAACAGTAGCTTTGAATGACACCTTGGACCAGATAGACCTAAAAGATATATTCAGAACATTCAACCAAATACAATGGAATACACATTCTTTTCAAGTGCACATGGAACATTCTCCAGAATGAATCACATGTTAGGCTACAAAAAAAGTCTCAATAAATTCAAAAATTGCAAAACATATAATGCATCATTTCTGAGCACAACAGTATGACACTAGAAATCAATCATAAGAAAAAATTTGGAAAAAAAACCCACAAATATGGAGGCTAACTAGCATGTTGCTAAATAATGAATGTGTCATCCAAAAAAATCAAACAGAAAATTAAAAAAAAAAACATGGAAACAAATGAAAACTAAAACATAATGATCCAAAATCTTTGGGATGCATGAAAAGATGTACTAAGAGGAAAGATCAAACAATGCAGGCCTTCCTCAATAAGCAAAAAGAATTCTGCAATAAACAATTTACATTACACCTGAGTGAGCTACAAAAAGAAGAAAAAACATAGCTCAACACCAGTATATGGATAGAAATAATAAAAATTTGAACAGAAATAAATGAAATAAAGACTTAAAAATAGAACAGAGCAATGAAACAGCATCTGGTTCTTTTAAAAATTTTTTTTATTTATTTGTTTGAGAGAGAGAGAGAGAATGAGCTGAGGTGGGGGGAGGCAGAAGGAGAAGCAGACTCCCCATTGAGTAGGCAGCCTGACACGGGGCTTGATCCCAGGACCCTGAGATCATGACCTGAGCTGAAGGCAGACTTTTAACTGACTGTGCCACGCAGGCACTCCAACATCTGTTTTTCTTAAAAACACAAATAAATTTATAAACCTTGAGTTAGACTCATCAAAAAGAGAGAGACAGAGAGAGAATAAGGGAGAGACACAAAGACAGAGACGACTCAAATAACTAATCAGAAATGAAGAAATAACAACTAACAATACAGAAATACGAAGTATTATGAGAGAATACTATCAAAAAGTATATGCCAATAAATTGGACAACCTAGAAGAAATGGATACATTCTTAGAAAGATATAACCTCCCAAAATTGAATGAGAAAGAAATAGAAAATTGAAACAGACTAATTACTAGCAATGAAATTGAATCAGTAATCAAAATACTCCCAACAAATAAAAGTCCAGGATCAGATGGCTTCACAGATGAATTCTACTAAACATATAAAGAAAAGTTAAACCTATTATACTCAAAGTATTTGAAAAAAAAAAAGAAAAGAAAGAAAAGGTGCCATATTCATTCCAGAAGGTCAGCATTAGCCTGATACCAAAACCAGTTAAGGACATTGTAAATAAATAAATAAATAAATAAATAAATAAATAAATAACTACAGACCAATATCTCTGATGAACATAGATGTAAAAATTCTTTTTTTAAAGATTTTTAAAAATTTATTTGAGAGAGAGAGCACGAATGGGGAGAGAAGCAGAGGGATATGGAAAGGGAGGAGCAGACTCCCCACTGACCAGGGAGTGTGATGTGGGACTCCAATTCAGGACTCCAAGATCATGACCTGAGCTGAAGGCAAACAATTAACTGACTGAGTCACCCAGGCGCCCTGAGATGCAAAAATTCTTAACAAAATATTATGAAACCAAATCAAATAATACATTCAAAATTCATTCACCATGATCAAGAGGGGTTTATTTCAGCGATGCAAGGGTGGTTCAACATTCACAAATCAATCAGCATGATGCATCACATTAACAAGAGAGAAGAGAAAAATCATATGATGATTTCATGAGATGCAGAAAAAGCATTTAACAAAGTACAATATTCATTTGTGATAAAAAAAAAAACCCTCAACAAAGTAAGTTTAGAGGTAACACACCTCAAAATAATAAAGATCATATATGGAAAAACCCACAGCTAACATCATACACAATAGTGAAAACCTGAGAACTTCCTCCCAAAGTCAGTAACAAAAGAAGGATGTCCACTCGCACCCCTTTTATTCAACATAGTACTAGAAGCAATGGCCGCAGCAGTCAGAAAAGAAAAAAAAGATAAAAGAATCCAAATTGGCAGGGAAGAATTTGAAGTGTCACTATTTGCAGATGACATGATACTATATATAGAAAACCCTCAAGCCTCCACCAAAAAACTACTAGAAAAGATAAGTGAATTCAGTAAAGTCACAAGATACAAAACTAATGTACAGAAGTCAGTCACATTTCTATACACTAATAATGAATTAACAGAAAGAGAAAATTTTTTAAAATCCTATTTACAATTGCAACAAAAATAATAAAATATTTAGCAATAAACTTGCCCAGTGAGGTGAAAGAGCTTTGTTTTGAAAACTACAAGACATTGATGAAAGATATTGGACATGATGCAAACCAATGGAAAGTTACTCCATGCTCATGGATTGAAAGAACAAATTTTTTTTCCTTTTTTTATTATTTTATGTTAATCACGATACATTACATCATTAGTTTTTGATGTAGTGTTCCATGATTTGCATTTGCATATAACACCCAGTGCTCCATGCAGTATGTGCCCTCTTTAATACCCATCATCAGGCTAACCCATCCCCCCATCCCCTCCCCTCTAGAACCCTCAGTTTGTTTGAGTCCATAGTCTTTCATGGTTCATCTCCCCCTCCGATTTCCCCCCTTCATTTTCCCCTTCCTGATATCTTCTTCTTTTTTTTAATATAATGTATTATTTGTTTCAGAGGTACAAGTCTGTGATTCAACAGTCTTACACAACTCACAGCATTTACCATAGCGCATACCCTCCCCAATGTCTATCACCCAGCCACCCCATCCCTCCACCCCCCACCACTCCAGCAACACTCAGTTTGTTTCCTGAGATTAAGAATTCCTCATATCAGTGAGATCATATGATACATGTCTTTCTCTGATTGACTTATTTCGCTCAGCATAATACCCTCCAGTTCCATCCACGTCATTGCAAATGGCAAGATTTCATTCCTTTTGATGGCTGCATAATATTCCATTGTGTATATATACCACCTCTTCTTTATCCATTCATCTGTCAATGGACATCTTGGCTCTTTCCATAGTTTGGCTATTGTAGACATTTCTGTTACAAACATCGGGGTGCATGTACTCCTTTGGATCCCTACATTTGTATCTTTGGGGTAAATACCCAGTAGTGCAATTGCTGGATCATATGGTAGCTCTATTTTCAACTTTTTGAGGAACCTCCATACTGTTTTCCAGAGTGGCTGCACCAGCTTACATTCCCACCAACAGTGTAGGAGGGTTCCCCTTTCTCTGCTTCCCCGCCACATCTGTCATTTCCTGAGTTGTTAATTTTAGCCATTCTGACTGGTGTGAGGTGGTATCTCATTGAGGTTTTGATTTGGATTTCCCGGATGCCAAGTGATGTTGAGCACTTTTTCATGTGTCTGTTGGCCATTTGGATGTCTTCTTTTGAAAAATGTCTGTTCATGTCTTCTGCCCATTTCTTGACTGGATCATTTGTTCTTTGGGTGTTGAGTTTAAGAAGTTCTTTGTAGATCTTGGATACTAGCCCTTTATCTGATATGTCATTTGCAAATATCTTCTCCCATTCTGTCAGTTGTCTTTGGGTTTTGTTGACTGTTTCTTTTGTTGTGCAAAAGCTTTTTATCTTGATGAAGTCCCAATAGTTCATTTTTGCCCTTGGTTCTCTTGCCTTTGGCGATGTTTCTAGGAGGAAGTTGCTGTGGCTGAGGTCAAAGAGGTTTCTGCCTGTGTTCTCCTTTAGGATGTTGATGGACTCCTGTCTCACATTTAGGTCTTTCAACCAAATATTGTTTAAATGTCCTTAGTACCCAAAACAATCCACAGATTTAATGCAATCCCTATCAAAATGCAAACAAGATTTTTCAAAGAACTAGAACAAATAATCTTAAAATTTGTATGGAACCACATAAGACCCCCAAAAGCCAAAGCAATCATGGGAAAGAAAAACAAAGCTGCAGGTATCACAATCCCAGATTTCAAGATATACTACAAAGTAATAGTAATCAAAACAGTATGGTACTGACACAAAAATAGATACATAGATCAATAGAACCTAATAGAAAGTCCAGAGATTAACCCATAGTTTTATAGTTAATTAATCTCCAAAAAAGGAGGCAAGAATATACAATGGAATAAAGATAGTCTCTTCTTCTAATGGTGTTGGGAAAACAGGACAGCTAAATGCAAAAAAATTATGTTGGACCAGCTTCTTACACTATACACAAAAATAAACTCAAAATGGATTAAAGACCTAAATGTGATACATGAAAACACAAAATTCTTATAAGAAAACGCAGTAATTTCTTTGACACCAGCCATAGAAACATTTTCTTGGATAGGTCTCCTCTGACAAGGGAGGCAAGCTTGAGAGGAATATGGTTGTAGAGCAGGAGGACCCTAAGCTCACCTCATCCCATAAACACAACTAGATAACTAGCAAATCATCTTAAATACCCAAAGTAGACCTGAAGACTGGCAGAATTAAGTCCACAACTAAAGGGAGAGAAGAGGTCACATCAAAGGAGGTAGGAAGTGTGGAGACATCATTTAGGGGAGAAACAGATCTCAGGTGCTGCAGAGAGGAGGGAGCCTTGTTGCCAAGAAGGGCAAGAAAGAGAGGAGCACACATACAAGGAGAATGTTTCCCCAAAGCATTGGCTTGGAAAATGAGAGGGATTGAATTTCATGAGTTCTTGCAACCAGTGTGGTTTAAAGACTGGAGTTTTAAAGGTCAGCCTGTTTGGCTGGCATAGAGCCCAGAGGGCACTGTGCTTCACCTAGAGAAAAAGCAGGCAAACAACCCAGAGGTGAAAGGATGGAAACAATGATCTGAAGAATGCCTAAGGCACACAGAGGGGAGACCATTTGCTCTTCTCAGATGTAGTCCCTAGAAACAGCATTCTGGGAACTAAGGACCTGGCCAGTGCCATTTCTTTCCCCTGCCTCTCAGCATAAACACAGAGCCACCTGCAGGAAGCAATTCAGTGCCCACACTGCCTACCTAATTTGCATACATCAAACCCCACCACCCTGCACTCTGCTGAAACTGCCCTTCTCAATCATGCTTCTCTCAGTCCCAGTGCAGTAAGTCTCTACACCAGAAGACCAAAACAAAGCCCTGCTCACAGCACATCTCTTGACCAAAGAATTCTGCGTGGCCTCAAATGGGGTGGAGGTGGTAACAAGTCTCATTTCATAAGCAGACCAGAGCACACCTAGTTAAATCTTGCCACATTCAAGCTAGGGAACAAACACTGTCCACAGCAAGCAAGGAGAACCTGTGTAGACCACTGGCCTAAAGCATAGACAAAACAAAACACAACAGTAGAGTGCATGTAGCACACACCAAAGACACTCCCTGACACTCCAGACCCTGGGTCTACATGACCTCTTCTTCATAAGACCATTACTTTAGGAGCAAGAGACATAACTAGCTTTTCTAACACAGAGAAGAAGTCAGAGACTTAAATAAAATGAGAAGACAGAAGAATTTACCCAAAATGAAAGAACAAGATAAGGCCACAGCCAGAGAACTAAGTGAAACAGATATAAGTAATATGCCTGATGGAGAATTTAAAGCAATGATCATAAGGATACTCACTGGGCTTGAGGAAGGATAGATGACATCAGTGAGTCCCTTACAACAGAAATGAAACAGTGAAAAAAGAATCAGAGATGAATAGTGCAATAAACAAGATTAGAAACATGCTTGATGCAATGAACAGCAGGCTGGAAGAAGCAGAAGAATTAAAAATGAACTAGAAGACAGAGTAATGGAAAGTAATCTAGCTGAACAAATGAGACAAAATGAATTGTGCAAAACAAAAATAGATTTAAAGAATTCAGTGACTACATCAAGAGTAATAACATTCACATTATAGGGATCCTAGAAGAAGAGAGGGAAAAGGGGACAGAACATCTATTTGAATAAATAATAGCTGAATACTTCCCTAATCTGGAGAAGGAAAAAGATATCCAAATCCCAGAGGCACAGAGATCCCCCAACAAAATCAACCCAAGGAGGTCAACTCCAAAACACAGAGGAATCAGAATGGCAAAAAGTAGCAATTAAGAAAAAATTTTAAAATCAGCAAGAGAAAAGAAGATAGTTCCATACAAGGGAAATCCCATAAATTATCAGCAGATTTTTCAACAGAAACTTTCCAAGCCAGAAAGTAGCATGATATAATCAAAGTGCTGAAAGGGAAAAATCTGCAGCCTAGAATACTCTATTCAGCATGGCTCTCATTCAGAACAAAAAGAAAGATAGTTTCTCAGACAAACAAAAACTAACAGTTCATGATCATTAAACCACCCCTACAGGAATATTAAAGGGTATTCTTTGAGTAGAAGGGAAAGACTATATGTGAGAGTATGAAACACAGAAAACACAAAAGCAATAAAGAGAAATATTTCTGTAAAATGTCAGTGGAGTCACAAAATAAAAGGATATAACGTATGACACAATTTACCTAAAACGGGGGGGGGGGGACATGAGTAAAGAATGGGTTCAAACTGGGCGCCTGGGTGGCTCAGATGGTTAAGCATCTGCCTTTGGCTCAGGTCATGATCCCAGGGTCCTGGGATCGAGTCCTGCATCGGGCTCCCTGCTCCTTGGGAGCCTGCTTCTCCCTCTGCCTCTCTCTCTCTCTCTGTCTCTCATGAATACATAAATAAAATCTTTTTAAAAAAAAAGAATGGATTAAAACTTAAGCAACCATAAAATGATGTAGACTTCTATACACAAATGATATTATATATAAACCCAATGGTAACCACAAATAAAAAATCACTAATATATATGCAAAGAATAAAGAGAAAGAAATCCAAGTATATCACTAAAGAAAACCAGCAAACTTTGAAGAACAAGAGAAGAAAGGATAAAAAAAAAAAACTACAGAAAACAACCACAAAAGAAGTGACAAAATGGTAATAAATACATATCTATCAATAATTGCTTTTAATTGAAATGGAATAAAAATTCCAATCAAAACATATAGGGTAACAGAATGGACATACAAAGAAGACCCATCTATATGCTGCCTATAAGAGAATCATTTCAGAACTAAAGATTCCAGCAGATTGAAAGTGAGGGGATGGTGAAAGATTTATCATGCAAATGGATGTCAAAAGTAAGCTAGAGTGGCAATATTTACATTGGACAAAATACACTTTAAAACAAAGTCTGTAAAAAGAGACAAAGAAAGACACTATATAATAACAAAGGGAACAAACAAACAAGAAGATATAGTAATTGTAAATACTTTTGCACCCAATTTGGGAGTACCCAAATATATGAAACAGTTAATAACAAACATAAAGGAACTAATTGATAGTAATAACAATAATAGGAGAGGAATTTAACAACCCACTTACATGGATGGACAGATCATCCAAGAAGAAAATCAACAAAAAAAGAGTGACTTTTTTTTTAGAAGATTTTCTTTATTTATTTGAGAGAGAGAGAGGAGCAGCAGAGGGAGAGAGAGAAGCAGACTCCCTGCTAAGCAGGGAGCCCTATGCAGGACTGGATCCCAGAACTCCAGGATCATGATCTGAGCTGAAGGCAGATGCCTAACCAATTGAGCCACCCAGGCACCCAGAAACAGTCACTTTGAATGACACAGTGGACCAGATAGATTGAACAGATATATTCAGAATATTCCATAACGAAACAGCAGAATACATGTTTTTTTCAAGTACACATGAAACATTCTCCACAGTAGACCACATATTAGACCACAAAACAAGTCTCTGTTAATTCAAGAAGATAGAAGTTATACCATGCATCTTTTCTGACCACTACCCTGTGAAACTAGAAGTCTACCACAAGAAAAAAACCTGGAAACACCACAAATACACAAAGGTTAAATAATATGTTACTAAACAATGAGTGAGTCAACCACAAAATTAAAGAAGAAATAAAAAATACATGGAAACAAACAAAAATGAAAACATAATGGTCTAAAACCTTTGGAATGAAGCAAAAGTAGTTTAAAGAGGGAAGTTTAATAGTAATAAAAGCATCCTTCAAGAAGCACGAAAAATCTCAAAAAAGAACCTAATATTACACCTGAAGGAACTAGAAGAATAAACAAAACCCCAAAACAGCAGAAGGAAGGAAGTAACAATAGAGGATAAATAAATGATATATGGACTAAAAAGTAATAGAACAGAACAATGAAGCCAGGAGTTGATTCTTTAAAAACACCAACAAAACTGATAAATCTCTAGCCAGACTCAAAGGGGGTGGGGGTGGGGAGAAAGGGCTCAAAAACACAAAATCACAAATGAAAGAGGAAAAATAACGAACACAGAGATGGAAACAATTATAAGATAATATTATGAAAAACTATATGCCAACAAATTAGACAACATGGAAGAAATGGATAAATTCCTAGAAACATATAACCAACCCAAACTGAAGCAGGAACAAATAGAAAACTTGAACAGACTCAACACCACCAAGCAGATTGAATCAGTAATCAAAAAACTCCCAACAAACAAAGGTCCAGGACCAGATGGCTTCACAGGGGAATTTCACCAAACATTTAAATAAGAGTTAATACCTGTTCTTCTCAATCTTTTCTTAAAGAAAAAAAAAAGAAGGAAAACTTCCAAATTCATTTTATGAGGCCAACATTGCCCTGATACCAAAACTTAATAAAGATATCACTAAAAAAGTGAACTACTGGTCAATATCTCTGATGAACATAGATGCAAAAGTCTTCAACAAAATACTAGCAAACCCAATCCAACAATACATTACAAAAATAATTTACCACCATCAAGTGGGATTTATTCCTGTGTTGCAAGGTGATTCAATATTCATAAATAAATCATTGTAATAAATCACATCAACAAGAGAAAGAATAAGAACCATATGATCATTTTAGTAATGGCAGAAAAAAAAGTATTTGACAAAGTCCAACATCCATTCATGATAAAAACCCTCAACAAAGTAGGTTTAGAGGGAATATACCTCAATATAATAAAGGCCATATATGAAAACCCCACAGCTAATATCATCTTCAATGGGGAAAACTGAGTTTTTCCTTTACAACCAGGAACATGCAGGGCTGTCCACTCTCACCACTATTATTTTACATAGTACTGGAAATCCTAGCCATAGCAATCAGACATCAAGAAGAAATAAAAGGCATCCAAATCAACAAAGAATAAGTAAAACTTTCACTATTTGCAGATAACATGATTCTACATATTGAAAACCTAAAAAAAAAAAAAAACTCTACCAAACAACAGCTAGAACTAATAAATTCAGTAAAGTCACAGGATGCAAAACCAATGGACAGAAAACTGCTGCATTTCTATACAACAATAATGAAGCAGCAGAAAGAGAAATTAAGAAAACAACTCCATTTACAATTTCACAGAATAATAAGATAGCTAAGAGCAAACCTAACCAACGAGGTGAAAGACCAGTACTCTGAAACGTATAAAAAATGTCTGCCTTTGGTTCAGGTCATGATCCCAGAGTCCTGGGATCGAACCCTGCATCAGGCTCCCTGCTCAGCAGGAGGCCTGTTTCTCCCTCTCCCACTACCCCTGCTTGTGTTTCCTCTCTCGCTGTGTCTCTCTCTCTGTCAAATAAATAAATAAAATCTTTAAAAAATAATATAAAAAAATAAAAATTAAAAGTTGGGGAAAAAATAAATAAAACACTGATGAAAGAAATTGAACATGACATAAAGAAATGGAAAAACATTCCATCCTCTTGGATTGGGAAAACAAACAGTTATAATGTCTATACTACCCAAAGCAATGTACACATTTAATATAATCCCTATCAAAATGCCACCAGCATTTTTCATAGAACTAGCACAAACAATCCTAAAATTTGTATGGAACCACAGAAGACCCCAAATATCCAATGCAAGATTGAAAAAGGAAAGCAAAGCTGGAGGCATCCCAATTCCACACTTCAAGTTATTTTACAAAGCCATAATTATCAAAATAGTATGGTAGTGGAGTAAAAATAGACACATAGATCAGTGGAAAATAATAGAAAACCAAGAAACCCACCATTATATGGTGAGCTAATCTTTGACAAAGCAGAAAAGAATATTCAATGGGAAAAGGACAGTTGGGCACCTGGGTGGGTCTGTCGGTTAAGTGTTTGCCTTTGGCTTAGGTCATGATCCTGGAGTCCCAGGATCGAGTCCCACACTGGGCTCCCTGCTCGAAAGGTTGTCTGCTTCTCCCTCCACCCCTCACCCTGCTCTCATGCTCTCTCTTTCACTCTCTCTCTCTCAAATAAATAAATAAAATCTTTAAAAAAAAGAAAAGAAAAATCTCTTCAACAAATGTTGCTGGGAAAACTGGACAGCTACATGCTACATGCAAAAGATGAAACAGGACCATTTTCTTACACCATACACAAAAGTAAACTCAAAATGCATTAAAGATCTAAATTTGAGACCTGAAACCATAAAAATCCTAGAAGAGAGCCACACAGTAATTTCTCTGACATCAACCAAAGCAACTTCTCTCTAGATATGTCTCTCCAGGCAAAGGAAACAAAAGCAAAAATAATCTATTGGGACTACATTAAAATAAAAAGCTTCTGCACAGTGAAGTAGGCAATCAACAAAGCTAAAAAGCAACCTACCAAATGGGAGAAGATATTTGCAAAGGTTCTCATAAAGGGTTAATATCCAAAATATATAAAGAACTGATACAATTCAACACTCAAAAAATAAATAATCCAATTAAAAAATGTCCAGAAGACATGAACAGACATTTCTCCAAAGAAGACATCCAGTTGGCCAACAGACACATGAAAAGATGCTTAACATCACTCATCATCGGGGAAATGAGAATCCAGACTACAATGAGATATCACTTCACACCTGTCAGAATAGCTAAAATAAAAACAATAAGAAAGAACAAGTGCTGGCAAGGATGCCGAGGAAAAGAACCCTTGTGCCCTGTTGTTGCGAATGCAAACTGGTGTAGCCACTGTAGAAAACGGTATGGAGGATCCTCAAAAAGTTAAAAATAGAACTACCCTACAAATCCAGTAATTGCACTACTAGTTATTTACCCCAAAAATACAAAAACACTAATTCAAAGGTATACATGCACCCCCATGATTATAGCAGTATTATTTTTCTTCAATTTTTTTAATTTAAATTAATTTTAATTAACATATAGTGTATTACTAGTTTCAGAGGTAGAATTTAGTGATTCATCAGTTGTATGTAACACCCACTGCTCATTCCATCAAATGCCTTCCTTAATGCCTATCACCCAGTTACCCCATCCCCCCACCCACCTCCCTTCCAGCAACCCTCAGTTTGTTTCCTATAGTTAGGTGTCTCTAATGGTTTGCCTCCCTCTGTTTTCATCTTATTTTATTTTTCCTTCCCTTCCTCTATGTTCATCTGTTTTGTTTTTTAAATTCCACATATGAGTGAAATCACATATTTGTCTTTCTCTGACTGACTTATTCTACTTAGCATAATACCCTTTAGTTCCATCCAGGTCACTGGAAATGGCAAGATTTTATTCTTTTTGATAGCTGAATAATATTCCAATATACCTCATCTTCTTTATCCATTCATCTGTGATGGACATCTGAGCACTTTCCATATTTTGGCTATTGTGGACATTGATGCTATAAGCATTGGGGTGCATGTGTCCCTTTGAATCGCTATGTAACCTTTGGATAAATACCTAGTAGTGCAATTTCTGGCACAATATTATTTATAATAGCTAAATTATGGAAGCAGCCCAAGTGTCTATCAATAGATGAATAGATAAGGAAGAAGTGATTTATATATATATATATATATATATATATATATATATAGAATATTATTCAGCCATAAAAAGGAAAAAATCTTGCTGTTTGCAATGACATGGATGGAGTAGAAAATGCAATGCTAAAAAAAATAAGTCAGGAGAGAATGACAAATACCATATGATTTACTGTATATGTGGAATTTAAGAAAAAAAATAAAGGCACAAGGAAAAAAAGAGAGGGAGAGGCAAACCAAGAAACAGACTCTTAACAATAGAGAACAAACTGATGGTTACCAGAGGAGAAGTGGGTGGGGGGATGGGTTAAATAGGTGAGGAGTTAAGGGGTGCATTTATGGTGATGAGCATTGGGTGATGTATGGAAATGTTGAACACCTGATAGTATTATACATCTGAAATTAATATAACACTGTATTTTAACTATATTGGAATTTTTATTTTTTTATTTTTTTTAAGATTTTATTTATTTGAGAGAGAGAGAATGAGAGATAGAGAGCACGAGAGGGAAGAGGGTCAGAGGGAGAAGCAGACTCCCTGCTGAGCAGGGAGCCCGATGTGGGACTCGATCCCAGGACTCCAGGATCATGACCTGAGCCGAAGGCAGTTGCTTAACCAACTGAGCCACCCAGGCGCCCTATATTGGAATTTTTTAAAGAAGATATTAACTTTGGAACTTAGGGGGGAGAATCATCATTTTGCAATATATGAGTATTGAACATTAGGTTGTAAAACTGAAACAAATTTAATGTGTGTCATGTATACCTCAATATAAACAAATAAATTAGAGGCAATTTTGACCAATTTCTTCTCAAATCTTCTTTAATTGCTTCAAAAATTATGTAAGTAGTGTATCATAAATTGTACAGAATATAAAACTTATTTTCACAGGATATATTTTGTAGTTACCTAAACTAAGCCTGCTTTATTTGGGCCTCATTTTCATGCCTTCATGATAAATGTTTGTCATAAGTATGTTAAAAATGCAAAGTGTCTAAATATTTTCATTTTCCCCCATCTTTTCTATATATATCACATGCCTTTTTGTTTAAGTATTGTTTGTATTTAGGAAACATTCTCTATCCATTCTTGATTACAAGAAACAGAACTTTCAAAATGTTTTTTAACTTTTCTTGTCTTTTATAATGAACATATGGCTTTATTTAGGACAAACTGAGGTTTCACATTAAGTATGTCTTGAATGTGTATGGGACATGTCTATTATCTGCCAAGGTAACTAATTTCTGCTGCCCACAGTCATTTGTTTTTCCATGTACAGACTCTCCAGCTGCTGGATTCCAGATTTTAGTGATTGTTTGGTTTTTGTTAAGAAAGAAATTAGTCCTTGTTTAAGTGGACGTTCTGTCCATTGACATAGAAATGAGGTGAGAAGTCAGCTTTGTCACTCCATAGATTATTCCAGCACAGTTAAGGAGTCTGGCTATCATTTCCCAACACCTGTATTACAAATGACATACCAGAACCCTTTGGGGGAATGAACCCACAAGCCGTTAATGTACACACAACTAGAAGTATAAGCAGGTTAATTCTGTCATGTAACTCTTTTGGGTATTTGCTGGGAATCCCACTGTTAAGGCAAGTAAACACATACACATATACATACGATTATCTTACTAGGGAGCTTTATGATTAGCAGTAACCCAGTTTCCACCTAAGTCTCTAATTCCCTTATCCCAGTGAGCTCATGTTTTCAATGAAATGAAAAGTAGTTTATTCTCATGAAAACATCAGGAATCTCTGACCATAATGAGATTCATATAAGATTCATTAAAACATTTCACAAGGAAAGGAACTCTGATAGATTAGTGAGTCTTGTAATCAGCTGCAAGACTCCTCAGGATAGAAGATTTCACTAACCATCTACACTATTGCCTTTCTAAAAAAAAAAAAAAATCCCTCCCCAGAATTAATCGGAAGATTGGTTTGGTTTCTGATAAAACAATGGTATTATACATAACTCTGATTCAACTGCCTAGGCAAATTAATAATCCATGACAGAAATAGGACAAATACTGTCATGATTTAGGTACAAACATTTTAAGAACCTGACCCAAGGACTCCCAATGGAAAATAACTGATAAGGAGAAATGTTCCGATGGTGTCCTACTATCTTAGAGATTAGTGAATCGTAACAAAATTAGATAAATCAGTGAACAGAGGAACATATGAAGAGGGAAAAATTTGGTTTCCAAAGTTGTTGGAATTCAGGAAAAAGAAAGGCATGAAAATAGGTGAGGAGCTTGAAATTTCTAAAAAGTAAAAGGATAGAAGAAATAGGAATGTGACTGTTGTTAGGTAGTGAAAGAAGAGAGCAGGATATAGGATAATTCGTAGTTCCTTCTAAGGGACTTCTGAAATATAATCTCGCTTTCCTTCATTCTTACTTTTGTCTAGTGCCCACATAAGCAAGTGAAAATGTAAGGTTGAAACACATTAAAAGTAATTGCTATCACTAATGTAATATGCATTACTTGCCAAGCACTGTTTTAAGCATTTTTAAAAATGTATTTTCTCAGGGCGCCTGAGTGGCTCAGTTGGTTAAGCATCAAACTCTTGATTTCGGCTCAGGTCATGATCTTAGAGTTATAAGTCATATATAAGACTTCTTATCAGATATATATTTTTATATGTATATATTTTTTCTCATTTAATCCTCAAAACAGCCCTATGAAGTAGGGATTATTGTTATCATGTCTATTTTACAGATGAGGAAACACAGATATAGAGAGGATAAGTAATTTGTCCAAAGTCACACAGTAAGTAAATGGGGGAACCAAGATTCCAGTCCAGGTAGTCTTACTGCAGAATTTCTCGTCCATGCTCATCAATCCTGCACTTTCTGAAAGGGACACATTGAGAAAGTCCAAACAAAGTTTAACAAGTTGGGACTAAAAATCAGAAAGAAGATTGAATACAAATGGAAATTATAGAGAACCCATTAGAGGCAGTCTTTTGTGTACACAGATTAAAGAAACTTCCAGTGCATGCAGGGAAAAAAGAACCTTCTTAAACAGAAATCTTATCATTAACAAGTTATTCTTTTGACTTAGAGAAAATGTAAATTTATCCTAGAAGAGAATGCAGCAAGCCTTTCCCCTTAGTTACATTTCAGTGCACATCTATTTATTAGATTCTTTATAAAAAGTCTTGATGGTGGAGCAAGAGAATGTGGAGAGTATGAGATCACTGTGGACCTGAAAGTAAAAGCTGAACTGAGATCCAACTTGCTGTTTTTACAAGCTGGCCAAAGGCCCACCTTGGAAAAAGTGAAGAGATAGAATCTGGTACATTAAAGTTCAGCCATGAACATCAATCTTTGTTAAAGCAGAAAGTTTTGGCAAAGAATAAAATTATATGAAGCTAATGAGAGATGTTGACAGAGATTCAGATATATGCTAGGTCAATTGTGTTTAAAGAAGGAGGTGTAAAGTCTCACTTATAGCTGCCCCAAAACCCAAGAGGAAGGAAAATAAATACATAGCTATTAAAAGAGAGGAAAGTGGTGGCAAGGCATGTAACCAGAGTGCAAGTGTTACATGAAAATGTTTTCTACATTATCCTATTTTTATCTTTTTTCCTAGAAAAAAAATATAGATCTGCATGTAGAAAAATGGAAAAATCCAGGTTAACTGCCTAGTCATTGCTTGTTCCCCAAAATCCAAAGCTGCAGTCTTGCAGGAAGGATACCTTACCTTTATTTGTATCAACCTTCTTAGTTTAGCACATGAATAGCTACCACAGCTGGAAGACATTAGTGTTGTCCAAGTCAACAATTTTCCATAAGCCAGAGAGAAAAGAATTCTCAGTGTTTGTTGTGACACATGAAAATTGGAGTCTTAAATCCAGTTTAGAATTGAAGCGACTTCAGATGAAAGGAAATGAGAAGAAAAAAAATGTTGATGTGTTATAACAAGGGCAAACCTGCTGGGCCATATTGGAAACAGAACCAAGAAGAGAACCACTTCAGATTCATAGGTAACTTGCTGTAAAGGGACATTGAAAGGCTAATGGTTTTAAAATTAGACCTAAAAGTTTGGTGTTTTTGAAGAGTATATATGTCATTAGATCTTTCACTTCATTATCGCCTGCTATTCTGCTCAGATGCTTGCATGTATCACCAGGGCAATTACTCTATCCAGGACAAGCCCTCTGCTAGATTGTGGAAGTCAGCCAAATTTTATGTTCACACTTTTGAGTTTTCCTTTCTGGATTCCTTTTCTTATTTTTCACTGTCCCCCATTTTTGCTTGTTTTAATCCTACACAAACCAGAGTTGAGACTTGTTCCTGTGAACCACTGCATGTTAAATGTTTTTTTTCATTCACCATTTAATCAACAGTGTCTTCTGCAAAGAGAAAGAGCCTTATGCTGGGGATGGTGAAATAATCCAGACCCTAATTTTACTCTTCAGTAGCTTATAGCCAATGATAATTGCATTTCTTTGCATCTGTCTCTAAAATCCGGCATTCTGGTATGACTTAATTGTTTCATTCAAATCACTGTAAAAAAGGGAAACCTAACAAGTCAAATTTAGATGTTCTATTCTTTGCACATCTCAGATGTGCAAAGAAATTAAAATTCTCATTTTATGCTTTTTCAGGCTTTGTTCAAATGTTTGCTGAGGCATTATTACTGAAAGAATGTGGAATAATGATTACTTATATTCTGCAGCTTGGAAAAATCACTTCAGAGAAGCACAATTCCGATCAGAACACATTGGGGAATTTTAAACACTTTTCCGCTTTAATAGGAAATGGTAAAATAAAACTTAAAATTTATTGGTTCATGAACTCATTCAGAAAGAATTTATTGAGCACATACTGTGTGCCAGGTATGGAGTTAAATTGAGTTTAAAACAAGGACACAAGGAAAGCTGCATATGTGTGTTTTTTGGCAATGCTTCCTATGCCTTTATTTAGGGAACAGCAAAGTACTTCTGTGTCAGCACTCATCTTTTCTTTTAAAGATTTTATTTATTTGTCAGAGAGAGAGTGAGAGAGAGCACAAGCAGGGGGAACAGCAGGCAGAGGGAGAAGCAGGCTCCGCACTGAGCAAGGAGCCCGACTGTGGGACTTGATCCCAGGCATGACCTGAGCTGAAGGCAGATGCTTAACTGACTGAGCCACCCAGGCATCCCCCAGCACTCATCTTTGTACCCTTCTTGTTACATTTCCCTATTCTTCCTGAAAGTATAGTGATTTGTGATTATTTTATTTACTGAAGGATTATACATGTCACCTCTATCGGTATATATATATATATATATATATATATATATATATATACATGATACCTCTATCGGTATCAAAGACTTAGTAATAATTAACAAAAACAACTCATATTTATTGAGCATTTGATAATTAACAAAAACAACTCATATATATTGAGCTCATCAAAATTGATGAGCATGGACGAGAAACTCTGCAGTAAGACTACCTGGACTGGAATCTTGTTTCCCCCATTTACTTACTGTGTGACTTTGGACAAATTACTTATCCTCTCTATATCTGTGTTTCCTCATCTGTAAAATAGACATGATAACAATAATCCCTACTTCATAGGGCTGTTTTGAGGATTAAATGAGAAAAAATATATACATATAAAAATATATATCTGATAAGAAGTCTTATATATGACTTATAACTCTAAGATCATGACCTGAGCCGAAATCAAGAGTTTGATGCTTAACCAACTGAGCCACTCAGGCGCCCTGAGAAAATACATTTTTAAAAATGCTTAAAACAGTGCTTGGCAAGTAATGTGGTAAGTGTTTTATGTACATTTATCTCATTTAATCTTACAAAAACCCTAAAAGGATGTTCTGTTGTTACCTAGACTTTCTAGCTTATAATTGCTATGCTATACTGTGCTTCAAAATAGAAAAATAAATTGTACCAGGGTTAAAAAGAATGGGGTAAAACTTATCCATTCCCTCCCCACACCCTATATTAACACAGTGTCTTGAATACTATATTTGTTAATTAAATGTCTGTTGAGTGAATAAACAGGATACCAGATACTATATAAATGGCTCAATGACTGTTATATCACTCTAGATCATATGTCTCCTTGGATCACTCACAATGCCATACACATAGTAGGAACTTAATATTTCTTGAAACTGTTGAAAAGTTCTTAAATTCCTGTACCCAAATGAGAATTTGCACATAGGAGAAAAGAATACTGGCTATTCTGTAAAACTTCTATTAAGGCCACCTTCATGCAAAGTCAACATGGCACAGGGTTAAGGAGCTCAAAACAAATCTGGAAATAGACTCCTCATTCTGATATTCTCCCTATATCCCAATCTGATAAAACTTTAATAATAATAATAATAATATCAACAAATATAATTCTAGCAGTTACCAGAAGTTCAGTAACTTCTATTTTCCCAATATTTAACATTCTTTATCTTGTTTAATACTTATCACAACACTATGAGGCAAGTATTTTTTATTTCTAATTTACAGATATGGAAAATCAGTTTCAGAGAGGTTAAGTGATTTACTAAAGGTCACACAGCTAGTAACTGGCAGAGTTGGGATTCAAACCAGACTCTTGAATTCTAAAAACTGTGCCCTTTCTACTAATCTACTGTGTCTCTTGACAGATTCACAAGACTCTTTTTTCTATGCTACAGCCTACTCCTCAAATACAATTTCTGAAGACAGAGCACCAAATTTTGTTGATTTTCCTAATTTGGAGACAGTGTGGTTGTACAGTACTTAAAAGCTCAAATGCTGGAATCAGATTTGGGTTTGAACAGCAGCTCCACCACTAATAAGATATATATCCTTAGACAAGTTACTTATCTTCTCTGAGTCTCAATTTCTTCATCGGTCAAAAGAGAGAAAAACTAGTACCTCATAGGGCTATTATTAGGGAAAATGAGACAATGCATATAAAAAGCGTCCGACATAATAAATACTGAACAAATAAATAAATACTAATAAATACTAAGCATAATAAATACCAAGCAAAGGGTACTTACCTTTGCTACCCCAAAAATAGAACTGCCTATTCATCATAATTATACCAAGTGTTGATAACCTGTCAACATTTTTCTGATAGGAAAGATATGAAAGAGTTCTGGTAATTATCAGTTTTTACAAGCCAGTGGCAAAAGAAAATATAATCAATTCTGCTGAATGGGAAAGTGGAGACGCTGTTGATATAAGGCTTCTCCAGAAGGCAGGGAGAACAGAGGCCACTATTTAATCAACCCACATGCATAGCCAGTAAAACAGGTCATAGATTGCCAGTCCTTAAGTCTAGACTCCAAACTATACCCAGCTCCAAGAGAGGGTTTGCTTCAGGAGTGCTTGGGATTTTCTCTAGCCCAAATTAAATTTGAATTAAGACAGGGTTTCTGACTCCTTCAAAAACAAATTCAGGTTTTCTTTCCACTGAAGGGAAAATAAAAAACATTTCCTTGGAATAAGAGGCCTATTTTCTTGGGATTTGATGATGTACAGTGAATCCCTAGTTGGCTTACAAAACCAAAGTACATGGAAAAAGCACAAATTGAACCATGGTGCCAAAAGAGTCTGTTCACCGATCTTAATTTATCTGTAGCACAGGTGCACCCAAGAAATTGGATCACTCTTTATATTCCCCCTGTTGTCCCAAGTCCCAAATCAAGAGATATTTTAAATACTGACATTCTTCAATGTAAGATTGCCTGACCAGATTTTTAGGAAGGAATTGTAAAATCTATATATATGATCTAAATCTAAACCTGACCAAATGGGACACATTTGGGTTCAGAGAACTGCTTGACCTGTCTGAGAAACTGCAATTTCAAACATTTTTATTTCCCCTTTGGGGGCACTGGACTGTAAGATAAACATTGAAGGATTTGATTACTTTCCAGAGGCCCTTTCAGCTCCAAAAGTTTCAATTCTAAGGTACTGGAGAGTTACATTCTGTAAAGTGTCTGCACAAGCCATTAGGCATGTGGCGTTTAAGAGAGTAACAAATAGCCTTCTTTGTTCACAATGTTCCTTCTTGCTTTGTGCTGGTAAAACATGTTTTCATGATTAACTATATTGACATGGAAAAAGGCCACAAAGCCCCAAGTTTCAACATTTTCACGGAAACCTTTAATTTTGCCCTATATAATTATTTAATAAACTCACAGTTGCATGAACAATTCAAGCAATCATTATCACTTGTACTTTGTCAAATATACTAATTGAAAGTGGAGCAATGACTGTGAATGAGATTTAGTTTTAACAAGCCATATAGACTATAATCAGAGTGGGAATTACAGGTCATACTCCAAAATATAGTCATTGCTCCTACCTCTAGTTATGATACAAGTTTTCAGAAATAACTACTTGATTTTCTCTGTGTGCCAAATACTGTCATTGCTTTAAACAAGTAAGTTCTTTCTTCCCAAGTGTTGATTACTTTTTAAAAATCACTCTTACCCATACACTTGGGAAGAAATTGTGAAATTCTTGCCAAAATAGCAGCTTATGTAGTTAAAACCCTATGGTGGAAATTTTGACAGCAATAAAATTAAAGTCATTATGGTATAAAGGAAGCAATGGATAACATGAAGCAAGGAGAAATAAAAAAATACATTATATGAAAGAATTAGGATAAAAAAGATCTTTACAGACAGAAAAACTGAGTAAAATCTAATATGAGAGGATATAAAATAAAATGCTGCACATGAGTACAAAGAGCCAACTATACAAGAGGAGGACCAGGGAAGGCTTGGCTTAGTAGATTATACATAATTATATATATATATATATTTATTTATTTATATATACATAAAATTATTTATATATATATATAAATATAAATATATATATAGGTGTGTATATATACCTTATGTTTTAGTGGCTGTAAAATAAATACGATTCATCAGGATCTACCAAAAAATGAGCGGGATCTTAGTCTGCATTGAGAAGAGTTTCCATAAGTGGAATTCTGTGTTCAATTCTGGAATCTAGTTTGACACACATATACACAAAGTGTGAGGAAACTTGAAAGCTCACTGTGATCTGGTTCTACCGAGTTGTGCAATATTATCTTTTGTTAATGTATCCTCATAACACTCCAACCAAGACCCTTCTCTCCAACAATGCTGACCAAGTAACAATTGCCCCAAATGTTCCTAGTTTCCCACACTTCCAACCCTGATTTTTTTTTCTCAGCTGAAACACATTGTCAGCTTTTGTAAACATTTTCTAACATTCTTCACCCCACCTCAGGTTGTGGCTTGTTTCTGTCAGTACCCTATGCTTGCCTCCATCACAGCACTTACTATACAGATATTAACTTTTTTGTCTCCCTACCTAGAGCTGTTTGAGGGCAGGTATTAGATCTTATTTATCTTAATATCCTTAGTATCCAGCACAGTGCCTGATACACAGCAAGTGCTGAGCAAACTACTTTTTAAAAAATAAAAATTATAAATGAATATCTAAAGGAAATTTAATGCTTTGCCTGAGGAATAGAAGAGGTTATAACAAAGTAGTTATCTTCAAATATTTCGAGGTTGTCATGGGAAAAGGAACTAAACTTATTTTCTTCAGGCTCAGAAAGCCAAACAAGAACTAGTATGTAGAAGTTATATAGAGATATGGAGTTTTCACTTCCATATGTTATTTTCCAACAAAAAATGGAAAGTTTCCTTATATTATAGTGATAAAACAAAGATTGGACTATTCAAGGACATGGGAGAGTGTGTCAAAGCATTATATATAGAGTTAAAAGTTTAAACTTCTATAACTCTAAGTTCTTAGAGCTCTATAGTAAGGATTAAATCAATTGGGTTCTAGTTCTGGCTCTGTGACTTATTAACTGGATAATCTTGTTAAGATACTAAACTTCTCTGTGTCACAGATTCCTTATAGGTCATATGAAAATGTTGGACTAGAATGTTGCTTCTAACAAAAAAATTGGATAAATAATATTTTATAGTTATATAGAATTGATACTTTATAAAAATATTCCCATTTCCTCTCATTTGATCCTTGCAACATCCCTGGGAATTGGTAGAAAGGTCCTGTTACTCCATTTGACAAATTGAAAACTATGGATCAGAAAAATTAGATGATTTGCCAAGATTTAATATTCTTCCCAACATACAAAGTTAAATTTAAAACAGAATTTATGGCCAGTTTAAGCATCTACTTCTGAAATGCAGATATCCACGCTAACATCCATGGAAGGAAACCAAATTTACCATGGCGTGTTTTCATTTACCATTAGCAAAAATAATTATGAAATTCCTGGGCAAATTTGGGCATGTTTTTATGAGTAAAATGTTCTGAAGCTAGTTGAAACGTCCCACCCAAACCACATAGTCCCAGCCAATAATTTATTGAGCAAATTATTGAATAAGATTGTGCAAATCTTATTGAATAAAGGGAGGTTAAAAACCTAAATAAATGGGAAAAAATGAAGTTAAGCCTATTCCTCAAGACCTGGCATTGAATCAATATTAGAACTAGCATTTAGGACTTATATTCTAAATCCTACATATTTTTTCTGTGGCTATAAATACTCTTTACATTTTTTTAATTTTTGTATTATCATCGGTGATCACAAGAGCATGCCTTACTTCCCCTCACCAATTTAACCCATCCCCAAACCCACCTACCCACTGATAACCATCAGTTTGTTCTCTATAGTTAAGAGTCTGGTTCTTGGTTTGCCTCTCTCTCACTTTTTTCCCTATGCTTGTTTGTTTTGTTTCTTAAGTTCACACATGAATGAAATCATACGGTATTTGTCTTTCTCTGACTGACTTACTTTGCTTAGGATAATACTCTCTAGCATTTTATCCACATCATTGCAAATGGCAAGATTTCATTCTTTTTATGGCTGAGTAGTAATCCACATCTTCTTTATCCATTCATCAGTCAATGGGTATTTGGGCTTTTTCCATAATGTGGCTACTGTAGATAATGCTGCTATAAATGTTGGGGTGCATGTATCCCTTTGAATTAATATTTTTGTACTTTTTGGGTAAATAGTAGTAAAATTGCTGGACTGTCGGGTAGTTCTATTTCTTTTTCAGGAACCTCCATACTGTTTTCCATAATGGCTGTACCAGTTTGCATTCCCACCAACAGTGCAAGAGTGTTTCCCTTTCTCTACATCCTCACCAACACCTGTTGTTTCTTGTGTTGTTGATTTTAGCCATTCTTACAGGTGTAAGGTGATATTTTATTGTAGTTTTGATTTGTATTTCCCTGATCATGAGTGATGTGTTGAGCATCTTTTCATGTGTCTGTTGGCCACCTGTATGCCTTCTGTGGAAAAATATCTATTCATGTCTTCTGCCTATTTCTTAATTAGATTAGTCATTTTGGGGGTGTTGAGTTTTATAAGTTCTTTATATATTTTGGATACTAACCCTTTATCAAATATGTCATTTGCAAATATCTTCTCCGATTCTGTAAGTTACCTATTAGTTTTATTGATTGTTTCCTGTACTGAGCAGAAGCTTTTTATCTTCATGAAGTCCTAAGAGTTCATATTTGCTTTGGTTTCCCTTGCCTCTGGTAACATATCTAGTAAGAGGTTGCTATGGCTGATGTCAAAAAGGTTACTGCCTGTGTTCTTCTCTGGGATTTTAATGGGTTCCTGTCCCACATTTAGGTCTTTAATGCATTTTGAATGTATTTTTGTGTATGGTGTAAGAAAGTGCTCCAGTTTCATTCTTTTGCATGTTGCTGTCCAGTTTTCCCAACACCATCTGTTGAAGAGATTGTCTTTTTTTCCATTGGATATTCCTTCCTACTTTGTGAAGATCAATTGACCCTATAGTTGTGGGTTCATTTCTGGGTTTTCTATTCTGTACCATTGATCTATGTGTCGAATTTTGTACCATGGGGCGCCTGGGTGGCTCAGTTGTTAAGCGTCTGCCTTTGGCTCAGGTCATGATCCCAGGGTCCTGGGATCAAGCCCCGCATCTGGTTCCCTGCTCGGCAGAAGCCTGCTTCTCCCTCTCCCACTACCCCTGTTTGTGTTCCCTCTCTCGCTGTGTTTTTCTCTGTCAAATAAAATCTTAAAATAATAATAATAATAATTTTGTGCCAATACCATACTGTTTTGATCACTATAGCTTTGTAATATAACTTGAAGTGTGGAATTGTGATGCTTCCAGCTTTGCATTTCTTGTTCTAGGTTGCTTTGGCTAGTCAGGCTTTCTTGTAGTTCCATACATATTTTAGGATTGTTTGTTCTAGTGCTCTGAAAAATGCTTTTGGTATTTTGATAGGGATTGCCTTAAATATATAGATTTCTTTGGGTAGTATAAACATTTAACAGTATTTCTTCTTCTTATCCATAAGCAGGGAGTAGTTTTACATTTCTCTGTGTCATCTTTAATTTCTTTCATCAATGTCTTGTAGTTTTCAGAGTACAGGTCTTTCACCTTTTTGGTAAAGCTTATTCATAATTATCTTACTGTTCCTGATACAATTATAAATGGGATTGATTTTTTTATTTCTCTTTCTGCTGCTTCATTATTGGTGTAGAGAAATGCAACAGATTTCTGTACATTGACTTTTCTATCTGATAACTTTACTGAATTCGTATATCAGTTCTAGCAACTTTTTGGTGCAGTCTTAAAGGTTTTCTATGTAGAGTGTTATGTCATCTACAAGTAGTGAAATTTGAGATCTTCCTTGCCAGTTTGGATAACTTTTATTTATTTTGTTGTCTGACTGCTGTGACTAGGACTACCAGTACTATGTTAAATAACAGTAGTGAGAGTGGACATCCCTTTCTTGTTCCTGAGCATAGAGGAAAGGCTCTCATTGAGGATGAGAATCATCCTCATTTTTCCCCATTGAGGATGATGTTAGCTATGGGTTTTTCATATATGGCCTTTATGATGTTGAGGTATGTTCCCTCTATCCCTGCTTTGTTGAGGGTTTTTATCATGAGTGGATGTTCTACTTTGTCAAAACCTTCTTCTGTACCTATTGAGAGGCTCCTATGGTTCTTATAATTTCTTTTATTAATGTGGTATACCACATTGATTGATTTGCAAATATTGAATAACGTTTGCACCCTTGATCAAATCCCACTTGATCATGGTGAGTGATTATTTTAAGGTATTGCTGGACTTGGTTTGCTATTATTTTATTGAGAATTTTTGCATCCAAGTTCATCAGGGATATTAGCCTGTAATTCTCTTTTTTAGTAGACTATGTTTTTGATATCAGGGTAATGCTGGCTTAAAAGAGTGAATTTAGAAGTTTTATTTCCTTTTCTATTTTTTGGAATATTTTGAGAAGAATAGGTATTATATTCTTCTTTAAATGTTTGGTAGAATTTCCCTGGAAAGCCCTCTGGTCCTGGACTTTTGTCTTTTAGGAGTTTTTTTGCCACTGATTCAATTTCTTTGTTGGTTATTGGACTGTTCAAGTTTTCTATTTCTTCCTGTTTCAGTTTTGGTAGTTTATATGTTTCTAGCAATTTATCCATTTCATCCATGTAGTTTTTAATAATATTCTCTTATATTATTTGCATTTTTGTGGTGTTGGTTGTTATTTCTTCTCTCTCATTTGTGATTTTATTTATTTGTATCCTTTCTTTTTTCTTTTTGATAGGTCTGGCTAGGGTTTTATCCATTTTATTAATTTTTTCAAAGAACCAGCTCCTGGTTTCATTGATCTGTTTTAGTTTCTATATCATTCATTTCTGCTCTAACCTTTATTATTTATTTCCTTCTGCTGGCTCTAGGCTTTGTTTGTTGTGCCTTTTCTAGCTCCTTTAGGTGTAAGGTTAGGTTGTTTATTTGAGATGTTTCTTGTTTCTGTAGGTAGGCCTGTATTGCTATATACTTCCCTCTTAGGTCCACATTTGCTGCATCCCAGAGGTTTTGGACCTTTGTGTTTTCATTTTCATTAGATTCCATTCATTTTTGTATTTCTCCTTTGATTTTCTGGTTGACCCATTCCTTGTTTAGTAGCATGTTGTTTAACCTCCATGTAATTGTGGTCTTTCCAAATTTTTTCTTGTGGTTGACTTCAAGTTTCATAGTGTTGCAGTCAGAAAATATACATGGTCTGGTTCCAGTATTTTTGTATTTGTTGAGGCCTGGTTTGTGACTAGTGTGTGATCCGTTCTGGATAATGTCCCATATGCACTTGAAAAGAATGTGTATTCTGCTGCTTTAGAATAAAATGTTCTGAATATATCTGTTAAGTCCATCTGATCCAGTGTGTCATTCAAAGCCATTGTTTCCTTGTTGATTTTCTGTTTTGATGATCTGTCCATTGATGCAAGCAGTGTGTTAAAGTCCCCTACCATTGATTATCAATGAGTTTCTTTATGTTTGCTATTAATTGTTTTATATATTTGGGTGCTCCTATGTTTGGTTCATAAATATTTAATTAGATTTTGTTGGATTGTCCCCTTTATTCTGATATTGTGCTCTTCTTCATCTCTTGTTACAGTCTTTGGTTTAAAGTCTAGTTTGTCCATTATAAGTATTGCCATTCCAGCTTTCTTTTTTTTTACATCCATTTGTAAGATAAATGTTTCTCCATCACCTCACTTTCAATCTGTAGATGTATTTAAGTCTAAAATTAGTCTCTTGGGATGCCTGGGTGGCTCAGTCTGTCAAGTGTCTGCCTTCAGCTCAGGTCATGATCCCAGGGTCCTGGGATTGAGTCCTGCATCAGGCTCCTTGTTCAGCGGGGAGTCTGCTTCTTCCTCTGCCTGCCACTCCCCCTGCTTGTGCTCACACTCTCTCTCTGACAAATAAATAAAATCTTTAAAAAATAAATAAATGAATAAAATGAGTCTCATATGCAGCATATAAATGGGTCTTTTTTTTTATCCACTCTGACACCTTATGGCTTTTGATTGGAGTGTTTAGTCCATTTACATTCACAGTAATTATTGATTGATATGTAGTTATTGTCATTTTATTTGTTGTTTTGTCATTGTTTCTTGAGATTTTCTTTGATCCTTTCTTATCTTTGTCACTTTTGGTCTTTCTCACTCAAAGAGTCCACTTTAATATTTCTTGCAGGGCTGATTTAGTGCTCATGAACACCTTTAGTTTTTTTGTTTGTCTGCAAAACTATCTCTCCTTCTATTTTGAATGTTAGTCTTGCTGGATAGAGTATTCTTGACTACACATTTTTCCCATTCAGCACATTGAATATATAATGCCCCTCCCTTCTGGCTTGGCAAGTTCCTGTTGAGAAATATATAGCTAGCCTTACGGGTTTTCCCTTCTAAGTGAAGGACTTCTTTTGTCTTGCTGCTTTTCAGAATTTTCTTTATCACTGTATTTTGCAAATTTAATTAAAATATATCTTGGTGTTGGCATACTTTTTTATTATTTTGATGGGAGTTCTCTGTGTCTCTTAGATCTTGATGTCTATTTCCTTCCCCAGATTAGGGATTTTATTTATTTATTTGAGAGAGAGAGAGCATGAGAGGGGGGAGGGTCAGAGGGAGAAGCAGACTCCTTGCTGAGCAGGGAGCCCGATGCAGGACTCGATCCTGGGACTCCGGGATCATGACCTGAGCCAGAGGCCGTCACTTAACCAACTGAGCTGCCCAGGCACCCTGTAACTAGGGATGTTTTCTGTTATTCTTTCTTGAAATAATTTTCTCCTCCCTTTACTCTCTCTTCTTTTTCTGGGTCTCCTGTAATACAAATGTTATTACCTTTGATGGAGTCACTGAGTTCCCTAAGTCTATTCTCATGTTTCATAATTCTTTCTTACTTTTGTTCAGCTTCATTATTTTTCATTATTCTATCTTCTATATCACTTGTTCACTCCGCTGCTTCTTCCATCCTTGTGTTCATTGTATCAAGCCTGTTTCTAATCTCAGTTGTTGTATCCTTCATTTCTGACTGATTCTTTTTTAACTCTTTTATCTCTGTGGTAAGGGCCTTCCTAATGTTTTCCATTCTTTTCTCAAGCCGAGTGTGTATCCTTATGATTTTTGCTTTAAATTCTTCATCAAGCATGTTACTTATATCTGTTGCACTTACATCTCTGGACATGGCCCTATATTGGTTTTTCGTTTGGGATGAACTCTTCCGTCTTAGCATTGTGTCTAAGTCTCTGTCTTCTGTTTGTTGGAAAAGCCATTATGTTTCTTGTTCCTGAGAGTAGTGGCTTTATGAAGAAGAGGTCCTGTAGTGACAAAGGTCTGGCACCTCATGGAGTGTCTCTGATGTGTGCTGTGTGTGCTCTGCTATTGTATTTTGGCTGCTCTATCCTTCAGGCCAGTTGTCTGCACAGGCTCTCCTTGCCTGCAGTGGGCAGTGTTTAGTCTTTGGTCAGAGTGTGGGGAGTTTTAACTAGGTGTGCTCTGGTCTGCTTTTTAAATGAGACTTGATACTACTTCCACTAGAACTGAAGCCCTGAAGAACTGTCTGGTCAGAAGATGTGGTGTGGGCAAGGGTTTCTGCTGGTCTTCTGGGGAAGGGGCCCAGCACACTGGGACTGAGGTAAGTTTGACAGAGAAGGGCAGTCCCACCATAGCCCTGGGGTGTGGGGCTTGGTGCAAGCAAGTTATGCTGCAAGTGTCTAAGCTGGGCTCCTTCCCACAGGTGCCCCTGTGTTTATTTTGAACGGCTGTGGAGGGAAATGGCGCCAACCAGCTACTTTGTTCCTGAAGAGATGTTTCTGCGCACACTGCCTCTCAGGAAGCACTCTGAGAAGAGCAAATAATTTCCCCTGTGTGTCCCAGGCATTTTTCAGATCACTGTTTCCACACTGTCTCCCTCTGAGTTATTTTCCTGACTTCTCTCCAGGAGCAGCACAGTGCCCTGCAGATTCTATCCAGGCCAATCATGTTGACTTTTAAAACTACAGGGTTTAGGGATGTGGTGTGGGCAAGGACTTGTGCTGGTCTTGTTGGGGAGGGTCCCACCACACAGGGACTGAGACAAGCTTAACTGAGGAGGGCAGTTCCTCCAGAGCACAGGGGCAATGGTGCAAGTAATTTAGGCAGCCAGTTCAGGGTTGTGCTGCTTCCCACATTTGGCTCTGTATTTATGCTCAGGGGGAGGGGGGGGAACTGGTGCCAGCCAGTTCCTTTGTCCCCAGAAAGGCATCTCCTTGGACTCTGCTTGTCAGGGATGTGCTCCAAGAAGGGCAAATAATACCCCCTGTGTGCCCCAAGCATTCTTCAGGTTCTCCAGATTGCTGTTTCCATGCTATCTGCCCCAGGATTGTTTGCCTGCCTTCTCTCCAGGAGTAGGGCAGTGCCCTCAGGGCTCTATCCCTGCCAAGCCTGCTGACCTTTAAAACTCCATGCTTTAAGCCCAGCTGGTTGCAAGAACTCACAAAAATCAGCTCCTCTTGTTTTCCCAGCTGGTGGCTTCGGGGAAATGTTCTTCTTGTGTATTCTTCTGTGTGCCCCTTTCTCTTTTGCCTTTCTCCCCTCCCTTCCACAGCACCTACAATCCTTTCTCCCAGAAACCACAACTCCGCACTTCCTACCTTCTTCAATGCACCTTCTTCTCTCCCTTTAGTTGTGGAGTTGTTCTGTCAGTCTTCAGGTTGATTTCTGTGGTATTTAGAATGATTTGATAGTTATCTTGTTGCATTTGTGGGACAAGACAAGCCTAGGGTCCTCCTACTCTGCTGCCATCTTCTGAAACTTGTAAATCCTACATATTTTGAAGAAAGTCCACCATTTAATTCCCAACTTTATGTGTCAAAAGTACTCATATGTCAAAGCACTTGGCTAGAGGCAGTGTTTTCCATTTTATAATTGTAGTAACTTTTTTTATTATGTTATGTTAATCACCATACATTAATACATTACATCATTAGATTTTGATGTAGTGTTCCATGATTCATTGTTTGCGTAAAACACCCAGTGCTCCATTCAGTACATGCCCTCTTTAATACCCATCACCAGGTTGACCCATCCCCCCACCCCCTCCCCTCTAGAACCCTCAGTTTGTTTTTGTAACTTTTAACCAAGATGACAAATTAAAATCTAATGAAGTCCATCACTCTACCTATGGAAAATATGTTTGTTTTCATTATTTTGAGAACTCAGGGTATAGTGATAACTGTGAGTACAGGGGGAAAAAAGCACTGCCTTAAGTCATCTGGTGTTCATTGAACAGCTGAATTGATTCATTTTCCTCCATAATCAGTAGAGCATTTATGGTATACTATAAATAATGAAAGCCATAGTTGCTATCAAAACTGAGCCAATAGGAGGACATAGTGCCTCTCCAACTGTTTTATTTTCAAAGGAGTATTTAGTGTGCTGCCAACCCTTCTCTTTGGTTTTCAGCACAAATTTGTTTTCCTTTTGCTTACTCTGAATATTGAAAAGTGAGCTCCAATGCTATAGAATTTTTCCTGAATTGATGTTGTTGTGACAGGTGCCTGAGCATTGTCTTCAATGAGGCAATACATTTTCTAAGGAAAATGAAAATGAGTATCTCCCTAAGGAAGAAATAGACAGTATTTGGGGTATGTCACCAATTGATTATAACAACTCATCTCTGAAACTACCTTATTAACATTCTATTAAATCATATGCAATTCTCAGAAGTCTAAGCAGTTTCTGAATTTTCAGATAGTGTCTGTTTCTTGTGACAACTCTTCCATCAAAATCAAAAGAAAACTGTAATCCACTTTTAAATCAAGTTCTGTCTCCTTAGTGAATGTACTTACCTGTGACATCTCAGGTTTAGTTTGCTCCTTCTTTGGAAGTGTCAGCCATGGGAAAGAATTATTACAAAATAGGACAGATAAATTCACAAACTTAAATCACTCTGGCTCTGAAAATGTCTCAGATAATGAATTTCCCATCTTGATACATATCAAATGTAATTAAATGAGCTCAAATATGAAGCCTCTTTGGCTACATGATATTGCAATTTTTTTTAAAGATTTATTTATTTGAGAGAGAGAGCACAGGCAGGGAGGAGGACCAGAGGGAGAGGGAGAAACAGATCCTTGCTGAGCATGGAGCCTGATGTGGGGCTCGATCCCAGGACCCTGAGATCATGATCTGAACTGAAGGCAGACACTTAACTGACTGAGCCACCCAGCACCTCAATATTGCAATTTTTATAAATATTTTTGTTCTTATTGATTATGTAAGAATGACAAAAATCTAAATTTTAACTAATTTAGATTGGTAAATCTTCGAAGTGCTATAGTAAAAGCTGTAGAACGATGTGGTCTTAAAAATCCCATTTATTTCATTGCCAAACATAATCCAGACTGTATGTATGTGTAAGGGGTGAGGTTATTTCATGCTGTAATCAATCCCCGACAAATCTGGCATTCACTTGGAAAAACTTGAGTATTAATTGACTTTTTACAATCCCCACTAACATGGTTCCATTTATGCTGGTTGTTGTTGTTTTTGTATTTTTTTTTAAGATTTTATTTATTTATTTGACAGAGAGATAGTGAGAGCAGGAACACAAGCAGGGGAAGTGGGAGAGGGAGAAGCAGGCTTCCCGCTGAGCAGGGAGCCTGATGTGGGGCTCCATGTGAGGCTTGATCCCAGGACCCTGGGATCATGACCTGAGCAAAAGGCAGACGCTTAATGACTGAGCCACCCAGGCGCCCCTTCTTTTTGTATTGTGTTTGTTAGTTTTGCATGTGTCATTTTAAGAGTTTTCTTAAGGTCACAAAGCAATTACAAAGAAAGAAATTTGAGTAAAGAATATTTTACCAAATTAAGTAAAAATTTATCTTCATAAAGTAGTAAGTGAATATTATTCAATTTACCTTGAGAATTTAAAACTCAAACTCTTCGAAGTATTAGTTGGTCAAAACTTCTGCATTCAGGACGCCTGGGTGGCTCAGTTCGTTAGGTGACTGCCTTCAGCTCAGGTCATGATCCTGGAGTCCCGGGATCAAGTCCCGCATCAGGCTCCCTGCTCAGCGGGGAGTCTGCTTCTCCCTCTGACCCTCCCCGCTCTCATGCTCTATCTTATTCTCTCTCTCAAATAAATAAAATCTAAAAAAAAAAAACAAAAAACAAAAAAAACTTCTGCATTCAGTTTTAAACATTTCTTAATCGTTGGTGCTTGAGTACTATTGAACTTGTTAAAATCAAGTAAATTAAGCTTTTTGTAACAACTGTTATTCACATTTTCATGAAATATTGAGAAATAGCTTTGCTATAATTACCACAGTCTTCAACTATGTCCCAATTTGAATTAATGAGATATTTTTGCAATACTAACAGAAAGATGTGTTTTGCATATGCAAGTATCACTCCATACCACACAAGACTTCTCCGAATTCATTTTAATGAGGGATAATTTTGTCTGCCTGCAAAGATCTGCAATTTTTATTGCTGAAAAAAGAGGAACTCCGGGTATCATATAGCTTTATAGAATGCAAGAGACCTTAGAAATTATCTAGTCCAATCTCATTGCACATATAAGAAAAGTGATGCCTAATGAAGGAAAAGTATACATAATGAGGGACTAAAACACTGTGGATGGTCAAGAAATATTTAATAAATGAGCAAATGGATAGAGAAATTGATTGATGGATGATGGATAGATGAATGAATGGTGGGGATGAGTGCATGAATTGATGGAACAATGGATTAAATTAGTGGCAGATTCAGAGCTGGAGCATGATTGTCCTGACACTTCACTGCACTTTGACTAGATAATATTGCCTCTCTAAGAAAAAAAATCATATTTATGTATATTTTAAAAACAATTGATTTGGCAATGTAACCTAGTAGAAAAAGTATAAATTTTGAAGACATACAGACCTGAGTTTGGCTTAGTTCTGCCAGCTAATAGCTATGTGACCTTGGGAAAGTTAATCAACCTTGCCAAGTTTCTTTTTCATCCAAAAAATGGGGATAATGAAGTCAAAATGAAATTGAACAAAATATCTATGTAAAGCATCTAGCAAGTGCATCACACACAGAAGATGCTCAATAAATATTTGTTCTCCTTTTCTGTGACTTTTAAATTTTTATTTGTATCCAATGAAAATGCTGGTCTTACTTCTTCTAAAGATGATGGAACTTCTATAACATATGTGACTCTAATCCAATGTTTCTCAAAGTGTGGTCCTTCAGACCAGCAGCAACAGCATCACCTGGGAACTTGCTAGATTTGCAAATTTTCAGTCCTCACCACAAACCTAGAGAGTCAGAAACTCTGGGGATGAGGCCTAGAAATTTCTGTTTTAATAAACACTCCAAGTGATTCTAATACACTTTAAAGTTCCAGAACCAGTAATATATACCATTAGAACCTCTATGTTTATTGTTTAATGCTAGTGACAATTAAGGTGTGAAGACATTTGTATTTTTTCCTAAGGTCTCCTCTGAAATAGGACATCGTATCTACCTGTCATGTTAATGTCAATCCATGATCTGGGAAGTGACAATGGAACTCCAGTGACATCTTGTTAATAAAACATAATAAACTTCAGCTGCTCAGTACATTGTGAGGATGTCCCTTGTTTATAATGACCCCTCTAAACTGTCTCAACATTTTTGTGTGAAAGCCACTGTACATCTTTGTTAAAAACCAAAACCTTTGTATTTCTTGAAATCTTACTTTAAATGATGAATTACTCTTTATTATAGTAATTCAAGACTAGTCAATACTCATACTGGTAATTCAGTGCAGAGTGCTTTGTTTGTTTTGCTTAATTTGGTTTGGTTTAGAAATAGCAGAACTGAGCATAGATACATATACTCTAGGTCATTTGGTCATGCTTAAGGTCACTCTAGGTCAGATGGACATGCTTAAAGAAAGATTAATAAGTTGATCTATACAGACCTAGCCATGTGACTCTTCAAATTATGGAGGTTCGGCTTAAAAAGAAACAAACATTTCCTGGAGGTAGAACTGCTTTTGCAAATTTAAACCTCCATAGTGATGATAATGCCATTCTCCCCTTTGCCGATTTTTGGCTCAAGAGCTGAAAGACCAGGTGTACAGTGATCACTGTAAGAAAGATAGAATAGAATTGAAAGGATTTGAGGGATCAGCATAAAGTCCTCAGGGCAATTAAAATTTAATCACCTACACTATAGGCATGAGAGATTTTCAACTATACTGAAGTTTGGGACAATTCCAACTGTACCCTTAATATTATTTCAGTTGCAATAGTAAGCCAAAAATGGCTGCCAAAGACCAAGTCAGCTGATCCAGAAAGCTAAAAGAACTGAAGTTTCATATCAGCTGTGAGAAGAAAACTCATTTGCTTTGTAATGTTATTCCTATGTTTCCATGTTTCTACCAGGCAAAAATCCAAGCTTTTCAAGAACAAAATATAAAATCAAGCAAATTTCTCAAGGCTGAAGAATAAGGAAAATTAGAAAAATGGCATAGCGGTGGAGGGGCAGGGAGAAAGATAATGAGGAGACACAAACTCCTTCATCTTGTCTCATCACTAGTTCTTTCATCCCGCTGTCCCACAAATGGTTAAGTCTGCCTTCGGCTCAGGTCATGATCCCAGTGCCCTGGGATGGAGTCCTGCATCAGTCTCCTTGCTCATTGGGGAGCCTGCTTCTCCCTCTGCCTACTGCTCCCCCTGCTTGTGCTCTCTCTCTCTCTCTCTCTCTCTCTGACAAATAAACAAATAAATCTTAAAAAAAACACAAGTGGGTATAATACTGGGTAGTGTTGATCTAATTCCTGGCACTTATATTATAATGAACTTTCAGATTTCTGAATAAGTATAAAAAGCTATAGTCTGTTGAGCCAAGACTATAGAAACCATGTCAGAAGGTAAACTATTTAGATATGTACACTAATGATGATTTGTAGATAATTTTAAATGGTACATAGACAAACATTTTATATTTAACGTTATCTAGTACATCAAGCCCATGATGCCAAAAAACCTAATGTTTAGGATAATAACAAAATGGATATTTAAATTTAAAAGAGTCAATTTAAAAAAAAAATATTAAGCAATTAATAATAAAAGTGTTGAAAATATAGCAGATATTAGGAAACTGGTATAAAAATGACCAAAAAGTTAAGCTTAAGGAAAACTTTGAGTAAAATTCAAGCTTAAGAGAGCAGGATATATATTTATAACCTGAACTCAATGAATCTTTATAGTCAAATAAAAAAATATTCTTTAGGTTTAGTCTATATTTAATCAGAGTTTTCAAACTGCATGGACCCTATTAATCAAATTGGTAAATGACATAGAAGGGAAAGATTTTAATTTGGAGCAAACACTGGGACATGATTTGAAAGAGAGAAGGGAGGAGAGAGGGGGATAGGGGGAACTAAAGAGAGAGAATGAAAGTGAAGGAGAGAGAGGGAGAGAGAATGCACCTGAATTTTTGTTTCTAAAAATCCTTGCTTTTGGTAAATTCAAACATTTTATTTAATTTAGTTAGGGTCTCTTTTTAGTTTTTAGATTAGTACTAGATGTATAATTAATCTGTGTCAGAATCAAAAAATATTTTATTTTTGCCTGTCTCAGAAAGGCAGAAATACCCAAAGTGAACTTATACAATGTGATTTTATTCACTCACACAAACAAGAGAATGTAGTGTTACCTAGAACAATAGAAGTTGGGGGAGGGGAAAGTACCCTGAGCACAGGTCTTCCTCCAGATTTCCTGTACACTACATTCTCCTGTATATATGTTTTACTGGAAGAAAAAAAATGAGAAAGAAAAAAATGACTTTAATCATTGTTTTTTTGAAAAAAGACATTCCAAATAAGACCAAATGTACTTTAAGTCTGTGTCTTGACATAATAAAATAATAGACCAAGGGGAGTTTGCATTTATCCAACTCATTATGCTAAAGCACTGACTTAGAAGTTTAATTATAAGAATTTACTGTCAATACTGACAGTATTAACTATTTCCCCACTGATTCTCCTACCAGAAATATGGAAAACACATACACCACACACACACACACACACACACACACACACACACACACACACACACACTGCATTCTATCTAGAGATATTATATTATAACATAATTTAATATTATACTTTTGTATATATTTTATTTTATAGTTTATAATATCAAATTATAATAACATTTTGAAGTTTTAAGTGTTTTTACATTTTTAAATTTTCCATTTTTCATCAGTCATTTCAAACAGATAGCTTATGATCATTCAAAAGGGAAGCATGGGGGAGGAGTTAGGTGGCAGAGGAGTAAGAAGACCCTATGCTTGCCTCCTTCCTCGAGCACAGCTAGATAAATGTCAAATCATTCTGAACACCCAAAAAATCTGAGGACTGGGAGAAGAAATTGCACAACTAGAGGGAGAAAAGAAGCCACATCATGGAAAGTAAGAGGTGCAGAGATATGATTTGGTGGAGGGAAAGAATCACAGGTGCTGTGGAGGAGAGGGAGCCCTGATCACGGAGAGAGAAGAGAGAGACAGAGGGAGAGAGCATCACACAGGGGATTGCACACACACACACAAAAAAAAAACATGTTCCCAAAACCATTGACTGGGAAAACAAGAGGGGCTAATTATCGTGAGTTTTATAAGCAATGAAGTTCAAAGACTGAAGTTTTAGAAGTCTAAATCATGGCAGTTGTGGAGCCTGAAAGGTGGAGCAGTGCCCCTGTGGAGGAGGGCAGAGACCTGAGAGTGGACAGCGTGGTCTGAGGATCCCCTCTGTCACACTAGGAGAGAAGTTCCCTTTCTTGGAGTGCATTTGGGAGAGGTGGTACTGCCTCTCAGGTGACAAAAGAGCCTGTGGGCACCATTGTGCTGCCCTGTTCATTAACACAGGGGCAGAGACAGTTGTTGAGGACAGCTAACATGAATATAGGCTTTTTGCTGCACTTTACTATAAACTTCAAGCCCCTGCACATTTGTGTGACTGCCCTGCTGGGACCCACCAGCCACAGTGCAGAGAGACCCTCCTCCAGAGGATCGGTAGGGGTCTATTTCATGCTGGGTCTCTAAAACTTGGAATTTTGAAACTCAGACATCATGCCTGGGATAAAACAAGAGCAATGCACCACTGGGTGGGCAGATGGTCTGGACAGACATGGTGAAGGCAGGGATCTGAGGGATGACTGGGACACATGACTGGAGATTGTTTGCTCTTCTGTGAATGCTTCCTGGGCAGCAGTGGTGTGAACTCCCCTCTCCAGAGACAACAGTGTGGGATGATGCCAATGTTTATCCCCCACCCATCAGCACAGATAGACTTCAAGGAACAGCACAGTATCTACAGAGGAGGCTTGAGCTGCTTACATGAAGCCCTACCCACCCTGCACTCTGCAGGCATTTATTTACTAGGGTAAGTATGCCTGAGAGCCAGAGAGGCAACAGACCCCTCCACCAGAAAACCAGCACAAACCTCTCACACACACCAAGCCCACTGACCATAGCGTGCTGCAAAGCTTCAGCTCGCAGTCCACTTTTAACAAGCAGACCAAAGCACACATAGTTGAAACTCGTCACACACTGGACAAGGTCCAAACACTCGCTGATGCAGGCAAGGAGAAACTCTGCAGAGGACTAAACTGAGGGAATGAGCAGCCAAAACATAACAGCAGAGTGCACACAGCATACACCAGAAACACATCCTGAGGTAGCAGGCCTCCAAAAGTATATGACTTCTTCTTAATAAAGCTTTTACTCTCAGGAGCAGGAAATTTAACAGTCTTTCCCAACACACAGAAGACAGAGATCTAGACAAAAGGCCAAGATGGAAGAATTGATCCCAAAAGAAAGAACAAGAAAAGGTCATGGCCAGGGATCAGATCAAAACAGATATAAGTAATATGCCTGATCTAGATTTTAAAACAACAACCATAAGGATACTGGCTGGGCTTGAGAAAAGCATAGAAGACACCAGGGAGTCCCTTACTGCAGAGATAAAAAATCTAAAAACTTGTCAGGTGGAAATTTAAAAATGCTATAACCAATAATAATAATAATAAATAATAAATAAAAATGCTATAACCAAGATATGAAACTGACTGGATGTAATGACCACAAAGATGGAATAAGTAGAACGAATAAGTGATTCGGAGATAAAATTATGTAAAATAATGAAGCTGAAAAGAAAAGGGAAAGAAAAATATTCATTAATGAAAGTAGACTTAGGGAAGTCAGTGACTCCATAAAGCATAATAACATTCATATCATAGGAGTTCCAGAGTAAAAAGAGAGGGGAAAGGGGGCAGAAAGTTTCTTATAGCTGAAAACTTCCTTAATGTGGGGAAAGAAACAGACATGCAAATCCAAGAGGCAAAGAGAACTCCTATCAAAATCAACAAAAGCAGGTCTACATATTGTAGTAAAAATTTGCAAAATACCGAGATAAGGAAAAAATCTTAAGAGCAGTAGGGCAAGAAATCCCTAATTTATAAGGGAAGACAAATAAGGTTAGCAGCAGATCTATCCACAGAAACTTGGCAGGCCAAAAGACAGATGCATGATATATTCAACGTGCTGAACGGGAAAAATATGCAGATAAGAATACTTTATCCAGCAATGCTGTCATTCAGAGAGATAAAGAGTTTCCCATACAAACAAAAACTAAAGGAGTTCATGACCACTAAACCAGCGCTGCAAGAAATATTAAAAGGGACTCTTTGGCTGGGAAAGAAACACCAAAAGTGACAAAGACTAGGAAGGAACAGAGAAAATTTCCAAGAACAATGACTCTACAGTCAATACAATGGCACTAAATTCATATCTATCAATAATCACTCTGAATGTAAATGGGCTAAATGTTCCAATCAAAAGACATAGGATATCAGAATGGATAAAAAAAAAAGACCCATCTATATGCTGCCTACAAGAGACTTTTTTGAGACCTAAAGACAATGTGCAGATTGAAAGTGAGGGGTTGGAGAACCATCTATCAGGCTAATGGACATCAGAAGAAAGCCAGAGTAGCCATACTCATATCAGATAAACTAGATTTTAAAGCAAAGACTGTAACAAGAAATGAAGAAGGGCACTAGATCATAATTAAAGGGTCTATCCAACTAGAAGACTTAACAATTATAAAAATGTATGACCCTAACGTGGTAGCACCCAAACATATAAATCAATTAATAAAAAACATAAGGAAATTTATTGATAATAATACAATAACAGTAGGGAACTTTAACACCCCCCTTACAGCAAAAGCCAGAATATCTAAGCAGAAAGTCAATAAGGAAACAATGGCTTTGAATGGCACACTGTATCAGATGGACTTAACAGATATATTCAGAACATTTTATCCTAAAGCAGAAGAATACACATTCCTTTGGGGTGCACATGGAATATTCTCTGGAATAGATCACATACTGGGTCACAAATCAGCCCTCAACAAGTAAAAAAGATGGAGATCATACCATGCATAGTTTCTGACTGCAACACTATAAAACCTGAAGTAACCACAAGAAAAAATTTGGAGAGACCACAAATACATGGAGGTTAAAGAACATCTTAATAAAGAATGAATGGGTTAACCAAGAAATTAAAGAAGAAATAAAAAATACACGGAAGCAAATGAAAATGAAAACCCAATGATCCAAAACCATTGGGACACAGCAAAAGCTATCCTAAGAGGGAAGTATATAACAATACAGGCCTACCTCAAGAAGGAAGAAAAGTATCATATAAACAACCTATCTTTACACCTAAAGGAGGTAAAAAAGGAACAGTAAATGAAACCTAAAGCCAGCTGAAGAAGAGAAATAATAAAGATTAGAGCAGAAATAAAGGATATAGAAACAAACAAACAAAAAACCTAGTAGAACAGATCAATGAAACTAGGAGGTACTTCTCTGAAAGAATTAATAAAATTGATAAACACCTAGCCAGATTTACCAAAGAGAAAAGAAAAAGGACCCAAATAAATAAAATCATGAATGAAAGGAGAGAGATCACAACCAACACCACAGAAATACAAGCAATTATAAAACAATATGATAAAAAAATTATATGTCAACCAGCTGGGCAATCTGGAAGAAATAGATAAATTGCTAGAAACATATAAACTACCCAAAGTGAAACAGGAAGAAATAGAAAATTTGAACAGACCAATAACCAGCAATAAAATTGAATTATAATCAAAAATCTCCCAACAAATAAAAGCCAGATGGCTTCCCAGGGGAATTCTACCAAACATTTAAAGACAAGTTAATACCTATTCTTCTCAAACTATTCCAAAAAATAGAAATGGATAGAAAACTTCCACATTCATTCTATGAGGCCAGGATTACCTTGATTCCAAAACCAGACAAAGACCCCACTAAAATGGAGTATTGCAAACCAATATCTCTGAAGAACAATGGATGCAAAAATTCTCAACAAGATACTAGCAAATTGATTCCAACAGTACAGTAAAAGAACTAAAAGTGGGATTTATTCCTGGCCTACAGAGATGGTTCAATATTCACAAATCAATCAATGTGACACACCACATTAATAAAAGAAAGTATAAGAACCATGTGATACTGTCAATAGATACAGAAAAAGCTTTTGACAAAATATAGCATTGATTCTTGATAAAAACCTTCAACAAAGCAGGGCTAGAGAGAACATGCCTCAACATCATAAAGGTCATATATGAAATACCTACAGCTAATATCATCCTCAATGGGGAAAAACTGAGAGTTTTTCCTCTATGGTCAGGAAGAAGACAGGGATGTCCATTCTTACCGTTGTTTTTTAGCATAGTACCGGAAGTTCTAGCCTCAGTAATCAGACAACAACAACAACAAAAAAAAAAAAAAATGAAAGGCATCCAAATCAGCAAGAAAGAAGTCAAACTTTCACTCTTTGCAGATGACATCATACTCCATGTAGAAAGCCCAAAAGCCTTCACCAAAAATTGCAAGACCTAATACACGAATTCAGTAAAGTCGCAGGATACAATATCAGCGTACAAAAGTTTGCTGTATTTCATATAGCAATAATGAAGCAGCAGAAGGAGAAATCAAGGAATCAATCTTGTTTACAATTGCACCAAAAACCATAGGATACCTAGGAATAAACTTAACCAAAGAGGCAAAAGATCAGTACTCCTAAACTATATATATAATGGAAAATATATATATATATAATGGAATATTACTTAACCACCAAATAGAATGACATCTTGCCATTTGCAATGATGAGAATTGAACCAGAGTGTATTATTCTAAGTGAAATAAGTCAGTCAGAGAAAGACAACTACCATATTATTTCACTCATATGTGGAATTTAAGAAATGAAACAGCTAAACATAGGGGAAAGAAGAAAAAGGAGAGGGAGGCAAACCATAAGAGACTCTTAATTCTTAACTATAGGGAACAAACTGAGGGTTGCTGGAGGGGAAGTGGGTGAGGGAGAGACTAAATGGGTTTTGAATATTAAGGAGGCCACTTGTGATGAGCACTGGGGGTTATATGTAAATAATGAAGCACTAAATTCTACTCCTGAAACCAATATTACACCCTATGTTAACTAACTAAAATTTAAATAAAAACCTGAAACAAAAAAAAGAAAGAAAAGGGAAACATTAAGAGCTGTTACTGCTTTACTAAACAAATTAACCTCATTTCATTTTTAGATATGGCTGCTATACAAACAGATTAGTGGAATGATATAGACCTAATATACCTTGATTTTTGCAAGTCATTTTACAAAATCCTTTATGATTTCCTTGTGGCAAAAATAATGAAATGTGTGATAATTCTAGGACACTTAGATATAGAACATGTTGAACAGATATACCCATGAAGTGCTAATGAACAGATTTCTATGTAGCAACAGAGGCTATTTGTACCACGTTGAACACTTGCCAGACTATAGTATTGAAGCAGAAATAAGTGGTCACAAAAGAGTGCTAGGATGATGAGGGGTAGTCAAAAGCATACCATATGAGAAATAGTTAAAGGAATTGAAGCTGTTTCACCTGGATATTTATGGAGACTATCAGTTTTCACAATCTTGAAGAACCATTGTATTGAAAATTAGAGTTTATTCAGTGTAGATGCAAAAATCAAGATAAAAAATAAGGGGTAAATTTTTCAGTGAGATAGATTTGAACTCAACATAGGGAAGAACTCTGGCAATAGTAAAATAAGCTTTCTGGAAAGATAGTGAGTTCCCTCTTCTGGAGAAGTCTGAGGATGGACTGAATGAGTGTTTATCAAAGATATTGGAGAGGATGTTATGGAGTGAGAGACTGGGTTAGGTGGCCTTTAAAGTTTCCCTAACTCTAAGAGAATATGTGTCATTAACTTACTCATTCACTCATTCCATAAATATTTATTGAGCTCCTACTAAGTGTCAGGCACAATTCTGAGAACTAGGGAAACAGTGGAGAATAAGACAAATTTTCTACCCTAATAAGGTTACATTCTTTTGGAAGAAACAGGTACTACATAAGAAAACAAATAAATATTTAAGATAATGTCAGATAGTGACAATGTTAAAAAGAAAATAACATCTTTGAATCATTTGCTCCTTATAACAACTGGAACTTAGATGTTTTGATTTCAGGACGAGTACTACACCCATCAAACTTTTTTCTTCAAAGTTAGTGTGGGATTTGTCAGACCAGATCGGGAAAGAAAACGAACATTGGTGATTCCCTCAAAAGTGTATTACAGGATTCTTGTAAAAAGGGGAATTAACAGTGTGAGATTCACAGTCAGTGAAAAACCATGTTTCTTCGGGCAGCAATCAGCGTGACCTGGAAGCTACAGAAGAGTGTTCGTGTGTGAGCCCATGGCCTCTAGCAATTGCAAAGTCACAAAACACAGAGACCCTTACAGGT